>NC_141694.1:847462576-848105076 GCF_964263255.1 Lissotriton vulgaris
TTTTATTAGTAAAGGTTTGTGCCTTTGTAATGGTATACAATATGTTGTGCATAGGCTTTGGCCATCGGTCATTCAAGCACAGTGCTGGGCATCCGGCTTGGCCATTAGCCAGGCTCTGCATCCACTCCTGTGTCCTTGTGTTTGGGTGAACTGCTTCACCTCCAGCTCTTTTGCTGCCAACCTCTGCCTTCTCAAATAGCATTGGGTCTCTGCAAACCCATTGCTAACAGGAGATTTAAGTCTGTGCTGACAGCACAGCTCTGGCCCACCGAGCAAAACCTTTGTTGGGGAGTGGAAGGGAAGGCCCAGAAGATAACAAGGGAAGGTGGCAAAAGACCAGATATGTTTTAGTTGGGGAGTGGGATGATTCTGCTGAAAGTAAACAGAGTGTCAGGATATAATAATATTTTCCCATTAATTGATCAGTGGAATGGTACTGCTGGGGCCGATAAAGGAGACTGGTCATATGTCAGGTATTTTTTGTATTTTGATGGTAGAGAAGAGTATTCTCATAATGGTGGTAAAGAAGGTGGATGGGTAGGAGGTATTTTGTTTATACTTGAGTAGTGCTAGGAAAAGATTACTTGGGAGGTGTGGGTCTAATCTAAGAAGAGAAATAGGAATAAAGAGCAATGGACAGCATAGAATGGTGCAAGGTTAGTTGTCAATAAAACATAATTTCCCCCTGGTGTCACTCTTGTTGTCTGTTTGATGTATCTTAAACCCCTCAGTGGTAGAAAAGTGTGATCTTGATCCCATTTGAGATACCATAAGAGTGGAGTATTGCATATTTAAAGTACTCCAAGAGATTATGTATAGAACATGCTTAATAAAGATATATGTAACATTTCTATATTAGTGTGACAGAAGTTAACAAAATGTGTCCCATTGTGAGATTAATAAATTAGAATGTGAATGTGTAAACAAACGTTTTAACATTGATCCGTATAACAAGAATAATTTCCATGTGGGTGCATTTAGAATGACTTCTTCGTAATCCTTTACCATTTATACGTGTATTAGGAAGCTGCATGTATTGTGTCCGTAGAAATGTGCATGCATTGTGTAACCAGTGCACTGTTAAAGTTGACTAGAATGTGCCTTGTGAAACATTGGTTCATGTTCACATTAAGATCAAAAGAGTAATTCACATTTAACCTTCAATGCACAATCCATTTTCTTGTATTTTGTTTCCACTGTAGGTAAGGATAGAGCCTCAGTAGTTGGCATAGAATGGTTTTGTTTTCATTAGATAGCAAGGTATGAGAAAACGAAGTTGGCAAGGAGAGGCGTGGTAATGAGCAAGGAGGAGAGCTCTCATGGGAGAGGAGAGGAATGACCAAGGACGAACAAAGTTGCAACTTATCAAGGGGGTTAAGGTGGTGGAAGTATCCAGTTGTGACAGAGCTATGGAAATTCACTGGCAAGGATCACATGGGATCACCTACCCTGAATGCAATTGCTACCTTATACTGAACATAGTGAGGGAGAGGAATTCATCTTAGGGTTTCACAGAGAGCAGATCTTTGCTTCTGCCTGTGTGACTTTATGCTACATGATCCATTGTTGCAGTGCCTTCTACTGAAGACTCCAACAGCTCACACCTTTCGGATTTTACCTTTACCAAATGCTTCTTAGCTTAGGGTTGCCCTTTTAAGGTATTGTAGATAGCTTACTCAGGGTTTCTTTGGGAAATCATCTGAAATTTCCTGATCGTCTGTATCGTCATCATAGAGTTAGTTGTCTGCTTCGCATTATATAGGGTAAATCTATTCAGGAGATTTGGATTTATCTTAGTCTTTCTGTATTTCTATATGATCATGTTGAGATTGGTCTATATTGATTTGTATCTAAAATTATAATTAAACCCTTCTAAACTCAGATAAAGTTGTTGAGTGGGTGATTCTGTGACCACATTGGTTACACTGTATGGAGATGTTAAGGAAGTGATTATTTCCTCCCCTTGCCTCTCATGCTGCTTTAAAGATTGGCGATCTGGATATAAATGCTAGAGTGGGCCCAAGCTCCTTTATCGGAAAATAGTAGGGTTACTGGCAACTGCCCATCTATAACTTTGCATATTTATTATGGATTCCATAGGAAGTCATTGGTTTTTGAACCCAAGTATTTACTGTTCTAATGACAGAGCAGTGAAAAAACAAGTGTTGCTTTTTCATTGCTCTGACAGAGCACTGAAGCCTTTGTCTCAAAGTCTATGATTGATGGTTATGTGTTGCTGCTTCGGTCTCCACAAACCCAAGGGAGGCAGTGGAATACAGGTGGCACCTTTGTGCCATTAACTACTATAACCTCTCTCAGCTGCAGGTCTCAACAGATCTGTACTGACAGGGGAAAGCAGACAGTGCTAGTTTGGAATTCTCACAGAGCTTTTGTGAACTTTGCACCGCTGGTCTGTTACCTATATTGGAGAAAAGTTGCGACTTAGTGAGGCATAGGCAGAGAATGATCAGAGGATGGTGTTGGTTGGAGAGAGTACACCGGCACCTTTTTGTAATATAAGGGAAATATGAGGTCAGAGTATTGCCAATGGTGGAAAGGGTGGATAGCAGGATCTCCAACAGTTTTTGGAGTGAGAAACATAAGAGCATGGGACTGGCAAGTGTGGATAGGGAGGAGTGAAGTACACCAGGTATTTTGTTTGGTTTGGTTGGGGATGGGGAAGGTTCTCATCAGGGTGGTGGCAGAGGGTGGCAGAAAGCCATCAATTTTAAGGAGGGGGGTTCAAATAGGTGAGGACATGTTGTGCATTGCTCCCCCATGACTTCTCTACCACTGCACAGGTGATGCGAGCAGGGTGAGTATATTTGGATATAATTATAATTGTATTGAACTACTTTGGCTGTAGGATAAAATCTCTTACAATTCAAATGAAAGAAGATCAATGGTGCACTTATATTGGAAATTTTTATTCATCCAATCGTGGCACAAAGTTGCCTTCGATTACTCCAGCCTTTTTCCCTTTTACACCTTCAGTATTTAGTCCTCCATCCATGAAATAGATCAAGGGTATAATTCGAGAAATGCAAGCCTCTGGGGAGAAAGGGCCCAATGAGATTCCCATCTCCCTAATTGAGAGAGAGGTCTCGTTATGGACCATTTTTTGTACAGCTGACTTGTCATATTGTTATCAACATGGAGTAATTCCCCCTTTCTGGACAGGGAGTATTTTAATCCTTTACATATAAAGGGCCCCAGGAATCTCCCTTTTAATTACCGCCAAATTGCCCGCCTCGATGTGGTTGAAAAAATATTTGCCAAGAGTATGCTTGATCGCCTTTCAGTGTGGGTTGAAGAGAAAAAGCTTGCTCCTGTAGAACAAGCAGGTTTTATGAAGAAGCATTGTAAGCTAGACAATATTTTCATTGTGAAAATAGTAGTGGAACCGTATGTGTCTATTTGTGGCCTTAATGTATCTGCTGAGTTTATAGAATTTACCATAGCATTTGATAGGGTGGAACACACAACCTTATGGAATAAACAGAAGAAATTAGGCATGCCTGAAATCCTTCCTACATTAGTTACTGCCCTTCATTCCTCCACTTGGCGCCAGGTGCTGTTGGGCGAGGATCAAGGCCTCTCTTCTATAATTCCAATTAAAAATGTTTTGAAACAGGGAAGTCTGTTGGCTCCCAATCTCTTTTCACCTTATGTCTCAGACCTTGTTCCAAGTTTATGAATAGTAAGAAGAACTCCCCCAGTACTGATGGCAGTCCTTTTCCATGTCTGGTGTATGCTGATGACACTTTTATTTTGGAATTAACTCCCAAGCGTTTAAATAATCAGTTGGCCTCACCACAGCAGTCTGTTTCTTCTCATTTTCTGAATTTGAATGTCTCAAAAAGTAAAAGTACTGATTTTAAAAGGTAGCAAAGTTAGGAAGTCTTGGCTGGTTTTGGTTCAGAGAAGCTGGCGGTAGTAAAATCATACACCTATCTGGGGAAAGTTAGGTCGGACAGTATGAACGAAAAAGATCACATTAACAACTGTTCATCTAAGGTCTTATTGCATGCCAACAGGCTAAGAATATATTATAACGCAGTGGGTCGGAGGCACTTCTTATATGTATATAAGGTGAAAGTTCCCCCAACTCTACTGTATGCCATAGAATCAATCAACCTGTCTAACTGGGATCTTTTTAGAGAAGGTAGAAGGCCAAGTCAGAGTAAATTGTGTGATTTTAAGTTTTCACTCCCTGTACTTGCTTTCAGATTATAATTTGGTTGAACAATTTGTCATGTGCTAGGCTTGGTGTGGCTAGTGTCATCCGGCGGGGCCACTAGCTCATAAATGGCAAAGAGGATTCACTGAGGATTTTCTAGACCCTTTCTCTTATATCCAACGCACACGTGTTTTAAAGCATTCGTCCAGTTAATAGTCAACAATTAGGGGCTGATTAAGATGCTGTCTGAAACTGCTCCATCGGTCGGAGCCCTTCAGACCCCATCGTAATCGGCTGGTTGGATTCCTTTCCGACTGACCCATTTTGATGGGGTCGGTCGGAAAGGAATCTGTGTCAGATTTCCGAATGACCGCCGACGGGCTCAGAGAGCCTGTCGCTATTCAGAAAGCCATCAGTAATCCCTCAGCTGGCTCTTTCCGGCTGAGGGATTACAATCTAGGGGGCATATTACCAACAAGTAGCGATATTTATCGCTAAATAGGCTTAGCGACGATTTTTTTATCGCTGAGCATCGCCGGAATTTATCGCTAAGATAACGTGCTATTAGCAACGTTTATCTCCAAAGCGAAACATTTTCCAGCGATAGCGGCGAAATGTGTGAATATCGCTGAGAATACAGCGGTATTCACGCATTAGCCACGAAATGCTCTTAGCCATGTTATCCACCTCCCATTGGATAACATGGATAAGACCTGGTCTGGGCAGGTGTTAGTATTTGGAGATATTCGCTCTTAGCGCGAATATTTCCATCGCTACGCTTGCCTTGCTAATAGGTGATAGAGATGTTAGCGACTGTTTTCAGTCGCTAACAGTTTGGGTACGCCCACTTTGCATGTCATTAGTGATAAATATCGCTAACATGCAAAGCGGGCCCCAAACCGCTCGCTATCACCTAAAAGCTGTCGCTAACTGCTTGCTAATAGGGCAATAGAATTATCGCCCCTTAGCAGCCGAAAAGTCCGCTAAAGCAGCGAAAATTCCCTATCGCCACCCTTGATAATATGCCCCTTGATTCTCACAGCCTTTCTGTGCCGGCCTTGAGGATCTGACTTTAGGGGCCCACAGCAGGGCCCCCATAGGTGCAAGACCGCCAAATGGCGGCCTAGGGGGCACCTATGGTGCCACCCTGTTAATCTCTGCGCCCAGTGGCAGGCACCTTGAGGTGCCTGTCACTGGGTGCAGGGGTGAACTGCATCTCTGCTCTTTACAATGAGAGCATGCATTCCGTTCGGAATGCATGCTCTCATTGTAAATTATAGGAATGCGCCCAAACAGTGTTGGTCGCCTGCTAATTGCTGGGTTGGGACCAACAATAGGCGGTCGTTTGGTCCCACTTCCCAGACGGTCCGTCTGACATTGTAATTGACCCCTTAGATGCGAAACACAGTGAACTAAAGAGAAATGTGAGGTGATAACCCCCTACTGAGTTTAGAGCATGGAATCTGTTTCTTTTGGACATTATTACATATGAATTTACTCCCTCTAAATGTGCCAACTGCAAACTGGTCTAATTCCAAAGCTAATAAGAAACTTTGTAATCTGTGTAAAATGGCTTCTCCGGACTTTTATCATGTTTCATTTGTTTGCCCTGCACTGCACTTTTCTCGCTGTCACATTTTAAGGCTGATGTTTTTGTATTGCAATAAGAAGATTGTAGCGGTGGCTCGGTAATTCCTTTTCTCTCCTTTGAATGAAATCGTTTGTCAAAATGTTTTGTAATTTGTAAATGTTGTTTAGATCAATATTAATGGGACTTATGTTATTTGCTATATTGTCTTGTTTTATGGGGACCTTATCTTTGTTCCAAATCTTGAATAAAAATGTAATTGATTGGGTAAGTGGATGGGGGGGGAGAGCAAAATAAGCATAAAATTGTAGATCTGTCAGCACACTTTCTCTATGTATGTTATATATGGTACTAGCCTTAATGCATGTTAACATCGTTTTGATTTGTGCACTGAAAACGATGAGTGTGATTCAGTAAAAATGGAGATGTGCTGAACCTAATAGAAGCCTCTGTTAACATGAATTTCTTTGCTCCATTTGTTCTGCACGGTAGCCGTGTTTGTGTGTGCCAAATTGTCACATATTTTATGGTGCTCATGTTATAATAGCAACAGAGGGACGTATACAGTCTCTGCTGCATGGTAGCTCAAAGTTTGCTAGCAGACTGGCCTTGTGCAACTTCCGTGTAGGTGAGATAGAAAGATACAACTGGTTAGCTTCTTTATGTTTCCTAATAAACTAATGGAAGCCTTGTCTTCAGTCCGGTGTAACAAATATAAGATCCGTGGAGAAAAGAGCCCCTGTAGCTCTATAGATTTTATTACAAAAAAAGGGTATAAAAGACTCAAGATTTTTGGCCAGGACAAGCAGACTGATTGGTTGCTGAGGGGAAATGCTGAAATCACGACTCTAATTTGAGGCCCACTGGCATAAAGGGATGTGGGGGCTTTACATGAGTTGCCAAATCGTATGATTGATTTTAACGTAATACTTCAAATTGCCACCCAGAAACACGTAATGAGCCTTATTCACAAGGTTAAATGTACTTGTGTAAATTTACTACTATACTTAGGTGTAAATACACCCTTTTTTCTTTTCACCATTTCCAAATGTATATTCTTACCTAACTATACACTTACATGTCCCTCCCTCCGGTTGAGCTGCCTACAACCTGAATCATGCATTTAAAGATGCTACTAGTACCTTTTCACATATAGATGTAGATGTTCACCACAGTGGCAGAGATCCCTTATTGGAACATATAAGGACAAATATTATAGCCTTATAGCCCGCCGTAGCGGGCTATACCGGCTATTAAAGGCCCTTCGGCGAGGGACTTTAACGAGACAGCGGGACTTTAATAGCCGGTATAGCCCTGCTACGAAGGGCTATAAGGCTATTAGAACATTCTGCCACTAGAGGGCAGAATGTTCTAACTAATTAAACAAAGGGTTCTCGAAGCTCGAGGGGATATAAATACCCTCGAGCTTCGAGAAGCCTTTGTAGAACATTGGAATGTTGCTCTGCGGGCTTTTACCGGCCCGTAGAAGCAGGGAGCACTCCATTGTCTGCAATGGAGCTCCCAACATTCCAATGTTCTAATAAAGTTTATTATTCTTTGTTGAGATAGAAAGTCCTCTGCTTGATAATGGGCGTGTCCCCCTGCCCTGAGTGCCCAACCATACTGTTGTCTGAATCTCTATTGCTCATTTTTGTTGTCATATGCAAACACAGATCGCGTGTGTGCGCCACAACAAAGGCCTGTCGTATGGATTGCGGTCTTATTGGACTGAGAGGGGTGCCCAAAGCTCTTCCCTCACAGTGGTAGAAGATTCTGCCTTTACCTGGAGTTAAGCAGCACAAGCAGGGTTGCGACAGCATACTGTGTGGTGATTAGTAGGAGTGAACAGGCCCATGTTAACCTGTGTCACTGAAGTGAGGCTACAGACTCACTCACTTTTTAAAGCTCTGCTGCTGTATGCTCACCCTTGGCCTACATCAGTTAGATGTGAAGTGCTATGCAGGGAGGGAGTGCTGACTCCGCACTGGTTGTATGAGTGCCTGGGAAGGTTACTGTTCATGAATAGAGCAGTACTCTGTAGCGCATGCATGGCGAATGAATGTGCTTGGTGTACGGGTACCTGCAAGGAGCAGAGTATATTATGGGTGTAGTGTTGTACAGAGCGTGCATGGAGAATGTGCTGGCTTTAGGTGTGCCTGCAAGTGACACAATACAGAAAGGCTACAGTACTATGTTGTGCCCGCAGAGTGAATGTGTGTGCTGAGGGTATGTGTGGCTGTGGTTGTACACTACATGGAGGTAAGTGTGTGTGTATGTGCGTGTGTGCCTGTAATGGTACATTACATAGAGGACCTTTGGTTCCATTTTGACAGGAACAAGCCTGCCTGGTGAAGACAAGAGGAGGTAGAAGAATCTCCCAAGACAGTTTTGTGTTTTGCTGCAATCATCTGAGCTGGGTGGAACACATTGGAGTAGGGAAAGTGAGGCTTCCCCTGTACACTTCAAAGGGTGCTCTTTGACTCAGTGATAGATCACAAGGAAGGGGCCTGGGCACATCTCAGGATCGAGACAGAGCTAGTAAGAGAATCCTAGAGATTGGGGATGGGAGCCAGAGATTAACCTTTTGATGCACATATCTCTTTGGCTGACATCCAGGTGCGAAGTCTCATCACTCCCATCGCCATGTGTTGTGGGACTATCAGCTTTGGTGTCTCTCCTGCTGCTGTGAAAGACCCCCAATATAAACTTCGAAGACCCCGACCCTAAATCACATTTGGTGTCTGCAAATGGACTATAAGAAGAGGAGCTTGAGACCCCAAAAATGGTAATCTGCCAAGCAGTCAGACGGGCTGTGTGAGAAGGAGAAGCTCTGCAAGACTTCTGTCAATGACCAGGACTGGGAGCCAAAGCATTCTAGTCTCTCAGGGTGAGGGGACATCACTCATGGAAACCAAGACCACCTGCTCAGGAGCATGGAGCACAGAGCATCGGAGTTTGGGGAGCTCTGTCAAGTGGACTACTGGTTTAACATGTGAGGAGACGGCTACGGCAACGATTGCATCATTGCCTGTATGCAGGTCTGAGTCGTTGACCCTCGAATGCCAGCATTGGCATGCTGCACCGTTACAGTGACCCCGTGAGCCAAGAGGGGGTTGCTGTGGAAAAGACTGCTTGGGGATCAGGGCTGAAGCCTGCGCAACACTGTAGAAGAGACCCCAAAGGCCAGGAGGGGCCACCATGGTAAGGACTACCATGCGGTAAGGGCTGAAGCATTGTGTGGCAGTGGTGCGCCAACCCTGTATGCCAGGAAGGGTTGCTGGGAATAACTGTGCTGTGTGCATTGGGCAGGAGCAAGTGATCTATGAGTAGGGGTGACCCAAAGGTCACCAGGAAAATCGAGAACTGTAATTGATCCAACCCTGTTGACCGAGTAAAGACTCCGGGGGAACTTCACCACCGCAGAGCGATTGAGAACACAGAGTATCGGAAGCACCCTCCCACCCCTTTTAAGAGTGTGGAAACTTACTGTGCAGGAGGAGCATCGAAACACCTTTGATCACAGTCGGAGCATGACTATGTAGGCTGAGATAGTCTGTGCTTGCCGAGGGCTGCAGCTGAGTCTGCGTGCAGCCAACTCAGCTGAGCAGGACAGGAACAGTTCAAAGTGGCAGCAAACAGGGCACCCTCTAAGACAATGCATGCTTCCTCCCTGCCGGAATGGGTAAGTCTTATTACGGGCCTACCAGGCCCTGGGGGACTTGCTGTGATAGTGCTGCAGAACTAATACACTTTTGACTGAATTCAAAGAGTCAGAGTGGACTCTTGAGACAAGGCCTGCTAGTGAGCATTGCCTGGATGAAGCCACCAGTGAATGAGGAATAACCTTGATAACATTATAAGGAACGAGTGAGACAGGAACTTGCCAATGAAACACTAGAGCCTCGACTTCAAAGGGGAAATGTGTTGTTGTTTGTGAATGTTATAACCTTCCTTTGAATGAGTAGAGTTAGAAATCAAATATTTATTTTGGGCTATAACAGCAGTATTTAGCTGTACATTGATTTATTGCTGCTGCTGCTTGATTTTTGAGTTAAAAGCCGAGCTCACTAAGCTGTATCTGCACCTCCCCCCGAGGGGACCTGATACTGCTCGTTCATGTCTACTACTGAGAGTCAAATGCAGAAGGGGTACTTGGCCAAGAAACACAGGATCCATACTAGATCATGCCTCACAAAATCAGGAGTAAAAGGCCTCAACTCCCAAATTTGGGCCAGTATATCTAGCGTTGCCAGTGGCCTTCTGAAAAGGGATCTGACATTCTTTAGAAAAATATTTAAAATATCTTAATACGCAATATAAAAGTAAAATAATTGAATATATGTATTATAAACTGAGAACATTTAAAATAAAATGCCACAGCACATTAACTCTTTACAATAAATATGTATTACATAATTAAAAATATATATTTATTTTCATAATTAATTTTCAATGAATATTAAAACAAATCCACACACTAATATTTTATTTAATATCTGTTACATTTTCTGAACAACAATGTGTAGAACTAATTTACATAATTTTTTTCATTTTACATTTTTAACACCACTTTAAATGCTTAATTTACTTTTTGAATTAATGTTTTATGACATTGTAAAATAATAGAATGTTTATTCAATATTTCTATACATTTTTACATTGATAGATAGATAGATAGATAGATAGACAGACAGACAGACAGATAGATTGAGTGGCCATGTTTTGTGCTTTATTTACTCCAATGCTGAGCTGGAATAGATTTGCTATTGTTTTGTCACCTTTAGGGCATTAGTAACTTTAGAAGTATAGTTTGTGAATAGCAACTGCTTTACTCTTTTGTAGGTCAGTAGGTTTTTGAAGTAGCCTGTCCCTTCCTACGCACTGCCTTACTTTGCCCTACGCCTCTTTAATTTTGCAGTAAGTATTGCCCATTTTCAGGGGCCCCCATCCATCTCTCTCCCTTTAATACTAAAATGTAGGCTAATAAGTGGGGAAACCTCTGCCACTGTGGCAGAGATCTTTCCACAGAAAAAGATCAGCGAATGAAAGTCTCCGCCTGTGTATTAATGAATAGCATTTTGTAGTAATTAAGTAGTACTACTATAGTACTACTCATGTACTACAAAACGCAGTTTGTGACTAGTTATGGAATTATACCAATAGGTTAATAATAAATGACAATCTCTGTGCCATATTTAGCTTTAAATCTTGTTTCATTTTTGACTGGTGAGGTGTTTATTATTATTGTGATAATTCTTGTTCACATGATTTATATGAGGATAGCTCATACATTTTAAAATATTAATATAATGCTTGTATTTATGTATGTACAAATTCTGGTACTTGAGTGAGGTCTCTGCTATACAACAGTTAATATAAGAGATTCTCCGACAGGTTTACAGCGCTTTTCCACAAGACATAACCCGAGGTGAGAGACATCCACACATTTTCATTTTCTCTGAAAAGGTCATAGGTTTTTTGGGGGCCTCAGGAAATCTCCCAGGTGTCACCCCGGAGACTTCAGGGTAACACAAAAGATTTGTCGTGCCAATAACATCAATGATGTCATGAGCTGCGCATTTCACGGGCATGTGTAATAGTTTACACAGTGTACCATTGTAGTGTTTCGGTTTAGATGTCCGTATATAGGTTTTCCCAATACATGTCCTTATATAGGCACAATTCGCATTACCCTTATATAGGCACAAGATCCCATCCCTTATTTAGGCATTAGCCATGCTCTCCACATATGGCATGGTCACCTACATGTGTACACCCCAACGTCACAACGAGTTCTTAGAAACCAGACCCTTAAGCCATTGGGACTTTCCCTAGCCTAGGACTATGGATTTCTCCAAGAACTCAACTATTATGCATGAACCGCTATTCCTTAAGGGTTCATTCATGACGTCTTCCTCCGCCCGAATTTACATCAATGCAAACATTCCTAATCACCTTCCAGGTGTAAATTTACCTTCCCTTGCCATGGCAAAGTACGGCTCAGCTGCAAGACGCGATACTGCTCGCCAGGGCAAATTCGGAGGAGACCGTATCCCGTCCTGGTGCACTGACCAGACGCTGTCATCCCTGCTCGCAGAGAATCCAGCTTGCAGTGTTCTGACTCCCTTCACGAGGTGTTAGAGTTTAAAACCCGGAAAGAGATTACCACCTCTCTCATTCTAAGGTATGGAGCTGACTAGAAACTAGAGGGACTCTTGGCATATCAAATTATAGTTTACCATACTATAGAATACAGCACCTACTCCTTACCTTATACTACACGTAGGTTTGGTACACTGGGGTAGAACTAGTTAGAAGCATCAGACGAGTATCCACATTTTAGCCTGTGTTATTTATGTATATGTATATGAATATGTGTCATAGCTAAAAGACAATGCTATTGCAGTATTATTTCTTTCTACTATTTACACTGTATATAATATATCTCTCATACTGTCTTACGATAGTAACAGCTCATATCTCTAACACGAGAAACAAGACTGTTCAAGAAATCCTTTTATTGAAACGCCCGTCTATCTCTTTCTGTGTCTAACTCTGAAGAAACTAAGCATGCACGATTGACTGAGTGAAACTGCTATCTATTGTTTCAACAATTCTGAGACATGTTCCGATTCTAAAGGGAAACAATGTTGTCATGTTTATGCGGTTGCCAGAAACGACTACCTTCTTGTTTTACAAGGAGTTTCTGGTGGCCTCTGAGTTAGCTTGCACACCAAGTAATTAAGTTTAATGTACTCGATAGGGGCATACTGACCTCAGTCCTATGCCAAAACTATAGTGTATATTATTCCAATGCACAGAGCCTATTAGGGAAATAGGAACTACACTACACCATAACTGCGGGATTTGAGTGGTATTTAGGTTTTTCATTGCAGATAATATCACATTAACTGTGTGTGTTTTATCCAATGAATTTCTGAGGAGTTTATGAACACATGATCATTTATTATAAGCAATAGTACCTACAATTTATGTTTAATTAAGTTTTCTTTCATTGCTAAAACGAAACCAGCTCTATCAGATCCCAAACTACTATACATGACATCTGGCCTCACACTTCAACCCATGGGTGTATTGCCTGGTCTATAATGCACGGAAACAATTTACAGGAGTATAACCCGTTAACGCAGGTGAGACCGGGTAAAGTTTGCAACATACGACAATGTCTCAAGTGGAAATCATTTAATTAGGACAAAGACAAAAAACGTGTTATAGATCATAGCGGGAAGAGGACAAAGGAAGGGAGACCACAACATGGATGGTGAAGTAAATGAGTTATTATTTGTACGTAGTTATAACAGCACTACAGTACAGATTAATATAGAATGAGCATTAACAGACAAAGTGAACACTGAACGTGCTAATGATAGTGAACGGCGTAGTGACACAAAGGTGAGGATAATAGCGTAAATGGCTAACAAAGTAATAATAGTACTGTGGTCAAAATAATGTAAATAAGGATTTATATACAAGGTAGATATTTAGCATTCAAGACAGATACATTCACCACAACAGCGCCAATGTCTTTAGCTGGGTAGTTAACGGCGTTTCAACCTGATTGATTTCAGGACAATAGTCAATAATTATAGAGTACTGCTCAGGTGGGCGTGGGGTAAGTGAAATGTCCAAGTCTGAGGAAACGGGTAGCCACGAGGGGGGCGGCGTCAGGCAACCGTGCTGATATTAAAAAGAATGAATCAGGGGTGGAGGAGGACACTAGAGCCCTGTGGTATATTCACATCCCTGCCATGGAAGGGTAATTTGAAGGTAAGTGCAAGGGACGGAGTCAATCCGGGTGCTGAATCGCTAAGTAGCGAGTGTCAGGCTGGGAGCTGCATGAGGAAACAAAACCTCGGCTCTGTGGCCTGGTAACGAATGAACCATCTATGGTCTATAATGCACGGCCTTCTTACAGGCCCGGTGCCTTGGCCCATTCTAGTCAACCCTCGGCATCTGTCCTTCATTCACAGTGGCCTCTCTGTGCAGGATTTAACTTGTTACAAGGATCTTTGTCACCCCTGTCCCACTCAAACCAGCTGAAAACTGACTTTGGCAAATAGTGATACCCTAGCTGCATGCTCATCAATTCACCAAAATACCTGCCCTTTGACCTCCACTTTCTCTCACACACATGCTTACTTATACACACACATTCACACTTACACACACCCTCTCACATAAATACACTGTCACCTGGAAGTACTCAATCATACATTTAAAAGCATTAAAAGCATTTTTACATACCTTGGGTGTGCATTATTTACATTTCTCACAATAGTGATATATATATATATATATATATATATATATATATATATATATATATATATATATATATATATATATATATATATATATATATATATATTCTCTCACCGATCTCCGGTAACGTCGGGTATGCTGTCGATGGGCGGTCCGAGCAGGGACACCGGAACTCCCAACAATGCTTTCCACAGTCACCTTCGTTTCCGAGACAGACTACTCGGACAACTTCCTTGTGGAGGTAAAAATATCAATTTATTGGCTAAAACAACGCGTTTCGGCGATTAAGCCTTGGTCACGCTTGAAGATCTCAACAAACAAATGCCATTTAAATCCACACATAAGGACATAAACACAGACATAGGACTACTTTGAAGGTGTCACATGATTAACAGTGAACATGTCGGCCATATTGAAATGTCAAAACATCGTTCTGAAGACCGAGTGGTCAATTCATAAAGTTATTTACACAGTGCAAATTGATGTATCATACTGAATATCGTTGATATTAACAAGATAGACACGCATATTAGTATTGATCAAAATTGCCCATAATTCAACGTTATGAAACGGTTTCGACGCGGCTAAGAGGTTAAAATACATATTTAAATATCAAAGCAAACTACATTTACTGGATGATGTCATCAGTGATGTCATCAGTGATGTCATTTGATATGTCATCAGTGATGTCATCAGTGATGTCACTGACCATGTCATGAATGATGTAATATGTGACATCATCAGCAGTGGATTGCGGGCGCACAAGTTATAATGAGTACAACTAACTATAACGGGGGAATTTTAATGGTTTTGTATGAGTAAAATGTCCAGCTAACTATAACTGGTGTGAAACCTATGGTTTTTTCAGTGAATTTCAAAGGTTTTTTAAATGCTAATTCCTAACTATAACGAGTGTGAAACCTTTGGGGCCTTATTTACGAGCCCCTTGCACCTCCGGAACGTCACTTTTTGTGACGTTCAGGTGGTGCAGAAGACTGAGTGATATTTATCAGGCAGGACTAAGCCACTTTTTGTGGCGTAATCCTGCCTGATAAATATCAGTCCCTTTAACGCAGTGTCCTGCGTTAAAGGGGCGTCCAATGGGTGCTGCTGGGGGCGTTCCCAGCAGAATCCATGGACTTGAGTAATTTATAGCATCCTCAAAGTCAGTCTTTCAAAAATTTCAAATTATAGGACATGATAATCCAAATCCAAATGTTTCTTAAGAAAAGTCATAAACCGTGTCCGTGGGTCATATCTGCCCAAACGCCGATATTCCGAACGATTGAAAATGACTTTTCTTGAGAAACATTTGGATTTGGATTATCATGTCCTATACTTTGGACTTTTTGAAAGACTGACTTTGAGGATGCTATAAATTACTCAAGTCCGTGGATGCAAGGAGGAATGTGCAGCGATATATATGCATATGCATTTATATATATGTATGTGTATATATATATACATACATATATAAACATATATAATCGCTGAAATTGACGAGGCACTCCCGGCAGAGCGGCGGCTTTCTTCACGAACATACCTTGCAGCAGGACCTTTGTCTAGGGAGGCTGCTGCTTGAAGGAGGGTCAGTCCCTGTGTGTGCCGCGAACGCTCACACCCCGCCGCCGCTTCCACCATCGTACTGCGGCCGCTGAGCAGGGGGAGAGCGTGAAAGGGCACTACACTCCCCAGCAACCATCACGGCCGAAAGCCGCATACCGGGGACACGCGCCAGGCGGCGCTGAAATTGACGAGGCACTCCCGGCAGAGCAGCGGCTTTCTTCACGAACATACCTTGCAGCAGGACCTTTGTCTAGGGAGGCTGCTGCTTGAAGGAGGGTCAGTCCCTGCGTGTGCCGCGAACGCTCACCCCCGCCGCCGCTTCCACCATCGTACTGCGGCCGCTGAGCAGGGGGAGAGCGTGAAAGGGCACTACACTCCCCAGCAACCATCACGGCCAGAAGCAGCATACCGGGGACACGCGCCAGGCGGCGCTGAAATTGACGAGGCACTCCCCGCGTCGCGGGAGCGCGCGGGCAGCGCCGGACTAAGCCCGGGCAAAGGTCTGTGGCCGTCCGGGGACGGAGTAGGACGGGACGCCCCCCCCCCCTTTCACATCTCCTGAGGAACTGATACCGTCAAGGCTGTCCACGGAAAGGTATTGTTGTCATCTGGGTACGAGTTGCATGAACCAAAAAGTTTCGTAACTTTATGGTGGGCGAATCCAAGGTGGGACCATTAAATGATAGTGACTGGGCCCTTGTCGTACCTTAACTAGACCGGCCCACCAAATATCTACTCTGTAAAATGAATAATCGGGGGGAATAACAAGCTAAAAAGACAGTCACATGATCCCTTTCTAAGCAGCTGGCAGCAGAACCACAACCCCTACCTACTTTGACTGCAATTGATAAAATGCTGCAACAGACTATTGGTGTTGTGGCTAATGCCATCGAGAATACGGAGAGAAGGCTATCGATTACACCAACATTATGTATGCAAAATCAGGGAAGGGACATCTCAACCACCATGACCAATGCTCTGGAGGCTAGCTCCTGTTTGATAGCGTCATATGCAGATTTGCCCTGCAGTCAGATGCCTACAGAAACCTCTACAGACGCCCATGATCGATCAATCATTTTGACCTCCCCCTCTCCTGAGAAAAGGTTGGAAGCACGTAAACTACGCTCAAAGAAAAAGAAAGAAAACATTTCAAATAAATCGGGGAACTATAAACTGGCAAACCATAATCTGGTGACCCCGATTACCAATTCGATTGATTCGACACTAGAAATACCATGCTGGGTCGCTAATATGGTTGCCGATTTACAAGCATCCCTGGAGCAGACTATCGTTATCCAACTTAAACCTTTGGTGTCAAAAATTGACAAACGTATTTCTGTCATGAATAGTAAGGGGGGAGGGAAACTTGAGCCAGTTAAATCAGTGAGAAATCCTGTACACCCTGTCACTGAAATTTTATCTCAAGATGATCCTAGCGCCAGAGTAGTTGAAAATAAAAATCCCTTAGTACAGACTACCAGTGCAGGAGCTATACTAAGCACCCAAATGCCTATACATGTTCCACTGCAGGCCTCGCCCAGTACTAATGTACAGAAGCAGATTCACCAAACAGCGGGAAATACGGTAAATGCTAGAGATAAAGTCATAGCAAAGGCAAAAGAGGGTGAAAAGGGGGATAACATTTGTTTACCACTGAAAAGAAACGCTACACCAAGAGCTGTTTCTTATCAGTTACCAACAATCAACCTACCCCCTGAAGCCCAACGATATGTGGTAGCACTTACAGGAGTACCACCCTTAAGCGAGGGGAAAAGAGAAAGAGAGACTGAGCTAAAAAATAAATGCATCCAGTGGCTTGGAGTAAATAGACCCCTGCCACCAAATGTCTCTGGTGAAATCTTGTCGGCTAGAAGAGTGGGTTGGATTGGGAGGGGCCCAAAGACAGTAGCAGGTGATGTAATAATTTTGAACTTCAGGGATACCTCTGCTGTAGAGTATATCTGTAATGTTCCACTCTACAGATCAAATACACAGATAAGTCCACTACACCTCTCGTATTTTTATCCCACTCCTAGTCTGGAACCAGGTCGTCCAAAATTTACACATGAAAATAGGGGATGCCATTTTCCACCACACAGTACTCTAAATGGGGGGGCACTTAGGGAGGGCATGTCTTCCTATGGTCCCCTATTCCCGCTACAGCCGCATTGGAATAGGTTTAGCGTGTTGGAAGAGGTGGATTGACTCAGACTAGCAGAAAATTCTCCCCCACAAGATACAAACAAAGCTTCTAGAAAGATAGAGGTAATAAAGAAAAATGTCTTACCACCAATCTCTAGGGGAGACCCAATAATTGATTACACACCAGGGGAAAGGACCAGCAATAGGGGGAAGAGGGAAGCTGAGAGCTCTGAAAATTTAGCAGAAGGACGCTGAAAACTGATTTCATGGAATATAGCCGGGCAAAAAAATAAGCTGCTTACCCCTGAATGGACCGCCTTTATGGCAACATATGACATCTGCCTGATGCAAGAGACCTGGGCACTGGAAGAGAGTTCCAGTTCGACCTTTGCAACTTTTGACATCTTGGCAGTGTCTACAGGTAGAGGCCGTCCGTCGGGTGGGCTATCGATCTGTATAGGCACTCACCTGGGAATCCAGGCAACCCAAATCCAAACAAATTCCCTGGATATCCAGTGTGTCATATTAAAACCTCCAAGTAAACCCCCAGTAGCAATAATAAATATTTACTCGAGGCCATCCAGGAATGGGCAAGAATCGGCCACAATTAAAGCCCTGAATTCTTTTACTCAGGGGCTAGATTCTTCCACCGCAATCATTCTTGGTGGGGACTTCAACTGCCAATTCGAACCTCTGGGTAGCCTCGAACTGGGAGAACAAGATGATGTAGACTCACTATGGCATATCCCTGAGCCCAACATTGCCCCGGTCAGGGCATGGACACCTCTGGTGCTCCAAATAAAATCTTTCACCCTTGCAACATCCTTGCGGGCGTGCAACGGGAGACTGGACCCTGATCGCCCTGCAACAGCAACATTTAACCGGACAAACCAAACATCCATCATTGACTATCTAATGTTGGATGCCAAAAACTGGGACAAGTTAAAGGAATTTAGGGTTGTACAAAGACAGGCTAGCAACCACAATGCCTTGGTCCTAACTTTGAAGTCAGGTTCCTTTGGACTAACTAATCCTGATCCTAAATCCGCTATGACGATCCCCCCCCCCCCCTTATGCTGACTAATAATAGAAGGAGGGTTAAATGGCCTCATCTTGCAGACTCACCTCAACAACTTGCAAACATTTACCAACTTGCAATTCCCCTTATAGCTCAGATAGGCGACTCGACTGGCCAACAACAGGCACTAGCTACACATAAGCAGTTAGTTGCGGTATTAGGGGATGTGTTCTACCCTGCAAGTAGAATTAAGAGGCGTGTGCCGAAAACGCATCCTTGGTTTGATGATGCCTGCAAGAAATTGCAAACATTTACCAACTTGCAATTCCCCTTATAGCTCAGATAGGCGACTCGACTGGCCAACAACAGGCACTAGATACACATAAGCAGTTAGTTGCGGTATTAGGGGATGTGTTCTACCCTGCAAGTAGAATTAAGAGGCGTGTGCCGAAAACGCATCCTTGGTTTGATGATGCCTGCAAGAAATTTAAAAAGGAGCTACTCGCGGCAATCAAATCGAAAGATAAAGCGAGCATTAGGGCTACTACACTGATGTATAAAAAGGAGCTGGCTAGGGGCAAGAGAGAGTGGGAAGAAGCCAGGTGGGAACAACTGAGGGGCGCCCTTGCGACAAAGGATGCAAAACTATTCTGGGCACATGTTAACTCTGGTGCGAGAGAGGGAGGCGAGACTCTTTTACCAAATATTGCTCCCTCAATGTGGGAGGTGCATTTTGCTGCACTCTACACTAGTCCTGTGACTGACATCCCTGAATACTTAGATAGGACCGGGATGCTAGAGCCAGATGGTCCTCTTATGACCTCCCCAGTCCTAGGCCTCCCGCACGAGTGTCGACTGCGGGGGCCTCGGGCTTGGGACACCAGACAGACCAGTGGGATATCGGGGCGAGGGTGGCCTCTGGTAGTGTTGTGAGTATCTCACTCAAGGAGGTAGAACTTGCAATTACCAGGCAACTCCCTAATAAAGCACCAGGCCTTGACAGGATACCAGGAGATCTTTTTCGCTCTCAGCCAAAAATTTGGGGAACTGACCTGGCCGTATTGTTTAATGCGGTCCTCTTGGGAGCCAAGTTACCGGATACCTGGGCGGGGGCTGAGATCGTCCCCATTTTTAAGAAGGGCTGCCCTCTAGTCCCCTCAAATTATAGGCCAATTAGCCTCCTGGATACTACTCAGAAGCTAATGGGCCGGATCCTTCTGGATAGAATACTGGGATGGGCGGAGGAGCATAAAGTAATGACCACCCTCCAGGCCGGCTTTAGATCCGGGATCTTGACCCTGGACCAACTTTTTAGGCTGCAGGTCCTTTTTTGGAAGACAGTAAGTGTTGAGGGTGGCAGCCTCTACCTTGCCTTCGTAGACCTGCGGGCCGCTTTCGACCTTGTGCCCAGGGAGAGTTTATGGAGGGTTTTGAAAGAACTAGACCTTCCGCCCTATCTGTTAGATGTCCTAAAGCATCTTCATGCAGGGAACTATGCCCAGGTCAGGTGTGGGAAGAACGGGGCATTATCAGCCCGCTTCCCAGTAGCTAGAGGCATACGCCAGGGCTGTGCCCTGGCACCCACACTTTTTAGCCTCTATATAAATGGCTTGGTGGGTGAACTAGACAATGTCAGGGATAGTGATGCCCCTTGGCTGGCGTCAGTTCCGGTGCCTGCTCTGATGTTCGCAGACGACACCTTATTGTTGTCTCGAACATCAACAGGCATCCAGCGGGTCCTGGATGGTTTCGTATCATTCTGCGTCTCGCGGGGACTCGAGATTAATCTAGAGAAGACGAAATGTATGATCTTCGGTCCCCCGAAACGCACCCGCCCTAGCCCTGTACTAAATGGCACCCCGCTTGAAAGGGTGAGAACCTTTGAATACCTGGGTGTCACCCTGACTGAAGATTTCTGCTGGGGCCCACAGGTAGCCAAGTCCACCCTGAGGCTTTCGCAGATTGTAGGGGGTATTCGCAAGTTCCAGAGTACAACCCATTTCAAGCCAGTCTCCCCAGCGCTTGAAATCTACGGTGCTCAAGCCAGACCAGCTGTAATGTATGGTGCAGAGCTCTGGGGTCCTACGCGTACATAAAGCCTCCTGAGGGTTGAGCAGGCCTTTATGAGGAACTGGCCTCCCCCAGAGCACTCCGCTCATACCCTTGAGACTAGACCTGGGTTTAGAGCCCATTTCAGAACTGTTAGCGGCTCGACCTCTCCTGTATTGGAGAAGGCTCTGGACAGTACCCGAGCTTGATGATTATAGAGCTGAGTTCTCCGCAGTTTGGGGCGGCTGAAGAGCAAAAATATACCTTGGTTATCCCATATTAAATCTGTTGCATACCAAATAGGTTTGCCCCAATTATGGCAGACCCCAGAGGAGAGTTGCCCAGCGGTGCGGAGAACTGAGCTGCTGGCCTCCCTGAGACAGTATAATCTAGGTTTGCTGCATTGTTCGTCAACTATGGGCAGGTTGTCTACAGAATTTCTGCAGGTTAAACTTGTGCCCAGGAGGGAGGAGTTCATGGACTTAATACAGCCTCCCACTGCAAGAAAACTATATATACAATTAAGACATGGCTGTTTGCCGATTGGGGCATTGATTTGCAAATGGGCGGGACGAGAAGAGGGAATCTGCCCAGCTTGCAACAACAGTAAAGAAGATATGGTCCATGTCTTGTTCTTCAGCCCTGCCTATAGTGCAATACAGAGATCTTGGCTGGCACCGCTGTGCAGAAATTTGGGCTTAAAACAATGTGCTCAAGATTGTAGAATTTTATGATTCGATACTTCACCCCCTATTGTGTTCTCGGTCTCCCGCTTTTTATATGGTATGTGGCGTAGAAGGTATACACTGATTAATTGTGTTAAAATGTGATTAATTGAACCGACTGTCATCCTTCATTTGATAACTTATTGTTTAATAATTTATTAACCAAGGTTTTTAACTATTTATGTACTCTATGTATTTTATTTTGTATGTACATATATTATCTGTGCTTTTATGGCCTCGGCCGAAATAAAGTTATCAAATTATTATTATATTACCTGCATATCTATATAAATACAAATATAAATATATGCATACATATACATATATGCATACATATGCATGTTATTTACATGAAAGTTTGAAAAACACTAATAAAAGCAAAGCTAAAAAGCCACCTCTTTACAAACAGAATTGCTTTAACTTAAACGAGGGCGAGATCTATGGCATTTTCAATGCTTGTTTACTTTGGTTCCATCAAGAAGGCATTCAGATGTGTCACACATTTGCTATAAATTCTGAATGTTAGCACTCTAGTTGCTCATTAGATCACTGTAGTAAAGCTACTGCTCACCAGGGAAGTCTGCTGCTGGTATTCAAAAGTGTATGTTTCAGTCTGCATGTCAGAATTTTTTTAATGAAATAGAAGAGGATTTGAGAAGTCAAAATGTGCCCTAAGTTTTCTTTCTTTAGCACTAATAATAATTTCTATGGTAAAATGAACCCCCCCATTTTGTTCCTTTGCAAATTAAATGTTTTAAGTGTTACCACTTTATTCCAATCAAGATGACTTCAGGTGTGCCATACTTTTGTCATAAGTAAGACTGTTAGCGCTCTAGTTGTTCTTTAGAACACTCTGGGACATTCTGTCATTGGGCCATACTTGGGCTACATCTGGGCGATATGTGTGCTACATTTGGGCTCTTTTGTCTTTGGTGGCCATCTTGGGAGACTTATTTGTTATGAAGTTTCCTAATTTCCTCATTTACTACAGTCTCCTCAGTAGGAAATACTTTCAGTTTTCTACTTTGATTCCATCAAGAAGGCATTCCGATGTGACACACATTTGCCATAAATTCAGAATGTTAGCACACTAGTTGCCTATTAGATCACTGTAGTAAAGCTACTGCTCACCAGGGAAGTCTGCTGCTGGTATTGAAAGTGCATGTTTCAGTCTGCATGTCAGAATTTTTTTATGAAATAGTAGAGGATTTGAGAAGTCACTCAAAATGTGCCCTAATTTTTCTTTCTGAAGCACTAATCATACTTTCTATGGCAAAATGAACCCCTTCATTTTGTTCCTTTTTAAATTAAATGTTTTCAGACGTAACACTTCATTCCAATCAAGATGGCTTCTGGTGTGCCATACTTTAGTCATAAGTAAGACTGTTAGCGCTCTAGTTGTTCTTTAGAACACTCTGGAACATTCTGTCATTGGGCTATACTTGGGCTACATCTGGGTGATATTTGGGCTACATTTGGGCTCTTTTGTCACTGGTGGCCATCTTGGGAGACTGCATGTCAGAATGTTTTAATGAAATAGAAGAGGATTTGAGAAGTCACTCAAAATGTGCCCTAATTATTCTTTCTGCAGCACTAATCATACTTTCTATGGCAAAATATACCTCCTCATTGTGTTCCTTTTTAAATTAAATGTTTTAAGAGTTACCACTTTATTCCAATCAAGATGGCTTGAGGTGTGCTGTACCTTTGTAATAAGTAGGACTGTTAGCGCTCTAGTTGAACACAAAGGAATCAACTGACAGTCACTGTCCTTGTTGGATGTACTGTTTTACTGAGAATGTCAGAATTCATTCTCACATGACTGAGAAAGATAATGTGAATTTACAGAAAATATGCTTTCAGTTTAGCTTATAGATCCCCTTCCAAACCACTGTGGGAAAAGCATGAGATAATATTTTTCTTTTAAACATGATACATGATATCCCATCAGAAGGCTTTTTCACATGGTAAAATCACCTTAGAACACACCACAATTCCTAAAATGCGTATGGTACCATCAACAAATGATTTATAATGTAACTAAAGTCCTAAAACCTTCAATTAACTGCAATGCTTTTTAATGAGGTGCTATCAAGTATATTGGTCCCAAGATGGCTGCCAACACGTCTTGGATGAAGTGCTGACAGCCAATCAGATCTCACGATGAGATGTGTGGTTAGGCTCCGACCAGATATAAATATATTTTTCTTTTGATTTTCTCAGGAACTACTGGAGGGATTTACACCATTTAACCAAAAGCGTGATCTGCGTACCAGACCCTACCATTTTCCCAAATTTGGTGTAATTCCGTTCAGCGGTTCGGGCTGTAGCCGTGTCTAATCGTCCTATGGAAATTAACATGGGGAAAACACGTTTTAGGACCCCCCTTTTTTCTCAGCCCCCGCTTGACGAATCTTCCCGCGACTTTCAGGGAAGGAGCGGAGCGGAGCGGGCCATCTTCTTTGAGAAATTCGCGAAGATTCAACAACCGGCACCAAAGTTATTCTCATTAGAATGTTGCGGATTTCCTATGGAAACTAGGTACTAACTATAACTACCTAGTAGGTAATATATATATATCATCATCATATACCATCATCCTCACTGACCACGTGCTAAAAGAAATAATGCCTAAAACTCCCACGGTCACATACAGACGTGCCTATGCGATGCGCAATGACTTAGTGGTGAACAGTCCAGAAACGCTCAAAGAGGACAATTGGCTGTCTCCACGCAAGGGTTTTCTTCGTTGCAGCTCACGTAGGGCGTGCAAATTTGGGATAAATATGACCACCTATCCAATCCCATTTGACAACATGCCCGTCACATTGAAGGCACATTATGCATGCCGCACCGAACTAGCGGTGTATGTCTTAAAATGTAGCTGTGACCTCACTTATGTTGGCAGCACGAAATTACCCGTCCATATGCGCATCCTGCAGCATTTAAGGGCTATAGTGAATGCCGATCAAAGCTACCCAGTAGCTCGGCATTTCCAGAATGTACATGGACAAAATCTGAACCATCTAAGGTATTTTGTTATCGATGCTGTCACCCCGAGTAAAAGAGGGGGGGACAATGAAAAACGTCTCAGACAGCTCGAATCAAAATACATTGTGCTTCTGAACAGCAAGGCCCCGGGAGGTTTGAACATGGGGGAGGACCTTCACAATTTTCTATAATGAAATCTCTAAACAAATTTGTTAAGTTGGTCCAACAACAGCTAATAGGATATATATATATTCTTTTCACCCCTTGTTGACAAGAGTTCCGCATTTCAGTACCATTCACAGTGTGATATGTCCTCTTTCTAAATAACCTTGTTATATCTTAGGTAGAACAGAGCAAGAACAATTTTTTATAGATATGAATTTAATATTCATTCTTTTACTTCAGCTCTTTGCACTTACCTTTAGGGTACTCAATGATGTTAAATGAGTCCCGATCTTTGCACCCGTCACTTGCGAGCACCGTCACTTTAGCAATGTAAGCACGCACGCCTATGGCTATGTTTTGCACAAATTAGGGATATGCAATTTGAGATATCTCATTCATTCTAGTATTTGAGCTCAGTATTATTTTTGATGCCCGTCACATACATTTATCTAAATGTACTGTCAGGATAATTGTTATCAATGATGACACAACTGCATTGTTAAAATCGGCTTCTCACGTTTAGGATTATATATCTAAAACGACTCAGATAATTGTTGATCATGTGATTAAATATTCGCATGAGGGGTTTCATACCAAATGTAGATAGATTTGTAATCCAACATTGAGCGTCATTTTATTTTGAAATGTAATAAGTGTATTTGTACAGTTCACAAAATATACCTTAATGTAACATGTCTATCCATAACCCCATATTGTTAAGGCTTTTATGATTTTAAAGAGTCGTTTGATGAATTTCATAGATTTGTGCGTGTTGAAAGCCGGCAGTTTCATGAGCAATCCATTGCATTTGAGTAATTTATATGGCAAGTACCATGAATTTGAAACTCTGATACAATTTTAGCTGCATTTCCTATGTATTTAACACTAATTTGTTTTGTGCTTTAATCAGAGGCGATTGTTAATAACGCTTTTCAGAGGATAACGAACATGTTTTAAAATGGCGCCCTCATTAACATCACCTTAAGGCCCTTATGTAGTAACACAGTCCTATGTTTATGTTGTTGCAAGACTCTGACAATTGGTGCGCGTTTTGAATGCACAGTTTGTATATAATGGCGGCTGCCCGTATTTTCTCCATCAGTGAGCAAGGACGTCATGTCCGAAACGCGTCTTATGGCTTGCACCACAACGGATTAAATTATCTTTAAAAACTGAAGACTGGCTTTTGGCGTTATTTTTTAAGCCTGCAAACCTGTCAGTGCAACGAAGCACTATCAAGACGAGTTGGAGAATTATATATATATATATATATATATATATATATATATATATATATATATATATATATATACACCTACACCTTCTTGCACGAAGAAGGTAATGAAACACGCACTCGCAGGAAATCCAAGTATCTCCAAATCTTCTTTATTGCATTAAGACAGCAACACCCAGGTCATCAACAAAAGAACCGCTGCGTTTCGTTAACCCCTGTTAACTTGCTCAGGGATATATATATATATATATATATATATATTCCTGTGCGATACTCCTCCTATTCCCCTGAAGTAAAGATTCCGGCGCACTCAAGGGGTATTTTTCAAAGTTTAATGATCACAAATCAAAACTGCCCGACAGACGCGTTTCGGCTACACGCCTTTGTCAATGTCGGGGAGGTTACATTTTCAAACAATTATATACAATGTATCCAAGAAAACTCTTTACGTGAGAGGAACCAATCACAACCATTCTACATCATTAGTATTACGTTCATAGAAATCGCTGTAGGGCATTCCCATTGTGATTTTTTCGTGGATTACATGGGGGCCATTTTGTAGTGTGTATCTGTACAGGGGAAATCATGTTATTCCTCAAGTGTGTGCTTAATGATTCTACTATAGCCCCCTCCTTCCTCTGAATCAAGTTATGATACAAACTTCTTCAAGCCCTGGATGGGCATAAGTGATCATGGTGTGCTTCACCGTGACCACAATAAGCTTATCATGTTTACTTTCTGGGTGTCCCTACTTTTCGATTTTACTTTTGACTGGTTCTTATCTCTGTTTGTTACTCCCGGGCATTACTTAGATTACTAAATGTGAGACCATAATTCCTCCTCATTGTTGAGTCCCGTCGGACTCTTGGACTGCATTAACACTATGTACTTGGACTCTAATTGTCGTAACTTTTTCACTCTGTCCCCACCTCTTTCACTCTTAGGGACACAGTCGACACAAAAATATTTTAGAAGTTTGGAGTTGGACTTGTGGACCTCTGTGAAATGACGTGCCACAGGGTACCCCATATCTCGGTTAGTTATTGCCCTCATGTGTTCAAGCACTCGCTTTTTCGCTGGATGAATAGTGCTCCCAACATAGTTGAGGCCACATGGACAGGTAAGACAATAGATTGCAAAATCTGTGTTGCAATTCATCAATTTGTTGATTTTGTGCGGGGTTTTCCTGCCCGGAATCTTAAATTCCTTTACTTTCTGGCCATTTCTGCACGCTTTGCAGTTCATGCATGGAAAATATCCTGTGACTACTTCTTTCCTTTTGGGATGTTTGGTAAAGTGGCTCCTCACCAAGTGTGTGCTAAGCGTGGGACCTCTTCTGTAAGTCACTAGGGGTAGTTCCGGAAGATCTTTTCCTATAATGTTGTCCGATTTCAAAACCTTCCAATTTCTGCGGAAAATTTGAAAAATTTCAGACGATTGTGCTGAGTAGTCAGTAATTATTCTAATGCTATCATTTTGAGGGGTCTCTTGTTTACGTGCCTCCCCCATTACTAGCTTACTTCTCTCTAGTTTCTCGCCTTTTGCTTCCGCTTGCATGAGAATTGACTCCTTGTATCCCCTCTGTCTTAATCTTTGGAAAGATTCTTCTTTTGCTTTACAAAATTCGCTTTGAGTTGTGCAATTCCTTTTCATTCGCACAATCTCACCAAAGGGAGTCCCCTTGATGACACTCTGCGGGTGAAAACTGGACGCATGTAGTATGCTGTTCCCAGCTGTTGCTTTCCGATATAAAGTCGTGCTAATCCTGCCATCTTCAATATACACTTTTAAGTCCAAGTACGCTACCTCCTCTTTACTGATACATTCAGTGAACTTCAAATTGCAGTCGTTATGGTTGAGAGCTGCTACATAGTGGTCCAGTTCCTCCCTCGATCCTTTCCAGATTATGAAGAGGTCGTCTATGTAGCGAGCCCACAACACTATGTTCTCCAACCACCTCTCATGCTCCCCTGCCCATGCTACCTGCTTCTCCCACCAGCCCACGAAGAGATTCGCGTAGCTGGGGGAGAAGCAGGAACCCATTGAGGTCCCACGTTCTTGTCTGTACAGTTCACCTGCAAACAGAAATATATTGTTACGCAGACAGAACTCAATTAGTTCCAATAACATGCAGTTGTGCTCGTGAAATTTGGCTTCTCGTTGCTTCAAGAAGAACTTAATGGCATGCAATCCTTTCTCGTGTTCAATACTGGTGTATAAACTTGTGACGTCTAGCGTCACTAAATGCATGTCAGATTCCCATTGAATATTGGAAATCAGTCTCAAAAAGTCTTTAGTGTCCTTCACATATGAGCTTAAGGCCCTAACCCACGGGCTGAGGAAGCAATCAATGTAAATTGAGGTTTTTTCTAATAGGCTGTTCAATGAGGAGACAATGGGTCTCCCTGGTGGATTGCGTAGACATTTGTGCACTTTAGGTAAGTGATAAAATGTTGGAGTCTCTGGCACTTCACAATGGATATATTTGTAATCCAAGTCCCTGAGGATACCTTTTTGATGCCACTTGTCTATGAGTTTATGAAAATCTACGATACTCTTTTCATATACTGGCCTAGTTACAGTTGTATAACATTCCTGGTCCAAAAGTTGCTTCAGGGCTTCTTTTTGATATTGCTTCCTGTCCATGAGAACAACATTTCCTCCCTTGTCAGAGGGCTTGATTATCAAATTTTCATCATTTTTTAGATTCATAATCGCTTCCCACTCCAATCTTGTGGTGTTCATCTTCTCCAAATTAGGACCCTTGGCTTGTAATTTTTTCAAGTCCTCAATAACTAGGTCGTGAAAGGTGTCAATAGAGTCATGTGCCATTTGAGGGATGGTTTTCGACTTCATCCGGATGTTGCTGGCGGCACCGACTTGTGTGATGCCTGCTTCTTCTAATGTCTTCGACATTTCTGCTTGGCTTAGGAGAGTGCTCTCGTACTCCAGTTCCCTAAGCAGCAGTGCTGTCTCCATATCTGCCATTGTGAATCTTTCTCCAACATTAGATTGGCTCTCAGCCATACTTGTTTGTTGCAGCTTTGGATGTAATGCATGGATTTTCATTAATTTCAGTCTCCTGATGAATTTGTATGTGTCAATACGTACATTTGCATAGTCAAATTGAGATGTTGGACAAAAAGAGAGCCCCAGTTCTAATACTTTTCTCTCAGTGTCTGTGAGTACTCGATCTGTTAAGTTCACAATTGTTTGTTTGCTCTCCTCTACTTGTTCCTGGCCCCTCTTTTGCTTCTCGTCATGTATCCCACTGCTGTTGTCTTTGGTTTTCCTGCCTTTCCTACCCCGCCTTGTTCTCCGTCTCCTTTTGCTTTTGCCGGCGGGTGGGTTCTTGCAGGTGGTCGATGTTGCACTTGTCTCAGGAGTTGCTGCTCCTGAAAAAAATTTGTAGACACCTCCTTCTCCTGGCGTACTACTTGTTCGTCCCCTGAAACCTCTGATTCTGAGGTTTCTCTTGATGAGACCAGTTGGTTCTTTTGCTGCAGCAGTAGTTTTCTTGGGCCTTTGAATTTTTTAGCAAACGTGAGGATCCTTCCTGATTCGTAATCCTCTTCGTCCCTGATGAATTTAGTTTGTTTGCGGCGTTTGATCACTCCTTCATACTCAGTAAGACGTTTCTTCATTTGTTCATACAATCCTTCTTTTGTCTTTGCATCCTTGTCCAATGCAATTTCTGCTTCTATTTCTTTAATTTCTTCAAGAAGCCCCTGTCTGTCTATCCAAAAAAAAAAAAAAAATATATATATATATATATATATATATATATATATATATATATATATATATATATATATATATATATATATATATATATATATATATATATATATATATATATATATATATATATATATATATACAAAAAAAGAAGCAGAGAACTCTGGGTAGTTCTCAAGTTTAGGTGGAAAGCAGCTCCAGCATAGAGCACTCAGGCACAGTATTACAGCTTTGGATCGGTAAATACCCTCCAAGCCAACCTGAAATGAATAAAAGCAACCCCTAACACGTGTTTTGCTCTCATTAGAGCTATTAAGACAGGTATAGCTTTGTCCAGACACAAGGGAGCACCCAGTATACATCAAAACCTTTCAAGCATAGAGTGACGCATAAATTATGCAAAAAAAGAAGCTGATGCTGAGAACTCTGGGTGGTTCTCACGTTTAGTTGAAAAGCAACTCCAGCATAGAGCACCCTCAACACTAGTGACACTCTAAATTTGCTCACCTCAAATGTCTGCTTTTCTATCAAAGTCTTTAAGCGTAGGATTAGGACAGTGCCATCCATGCCGAGTTAGAAAGGGACAAAGTCTTTTGCCATTTCTACAGAAAAGTTTTTAAGCACAGGACTAGCACTGTGCTGTCCTTGCCCACCTGTAAAATGACAAAAGCTATTTATCACTCCAGGCACAACCAAACCAACCTGCAATGAATAAAAGCAACCCCTGACACAGTGTTTCGCTCTAATTAGAGCTCTTCAGATATATATATATATTTATAATCCACTATTAGTGGAATAATATAATTGACAGAATACACAGAGAGTGCCGCCCCAATTGACGCACATAAGGATGAGCTGCCACTGTGTTCCTGGCACACATTTTGCCACCCCTGAGGCGAGATTTCTAAAAGGCAGTGCCTGGGGAAGCAAGAGGAAAGCCAGGGGTCGCAGATCCGACCCCTAAATAATGTTGATGCCTGGCTGAGCAACAAGTCCGAAAATAAAATGAGACATGGTGATAACATGTGCCCTTTATCCATATATAGTTGTTGTCTCAGTGGAAAACGCTTACACAGGGGCATGTTCTTTCCTAAAACAGAGATGAGAATACATTTTTTTCTGTCACTGTATGTGATTATATTTTGCCTTTCTTGGGAAGACCTGCATCTACAGAGAAACAGATGCTTTTTTAGGCATTAATGTTGTCCAGCCAGCCCTTTTCTTAGCTGTGCTTATACACAAGTTACAATGTCACTAGAAGAAACAGCAAATGGTTTATTATTTTGTAGGTTTAATGCAATCCCAAAGTAGTGTGCCTGATACAATAGCCATGTATAATCATATAAAATGTATTTGACCGCAGAATGCAGATTTGACAATAAACATCATTGTATGACAATAAATGAAGAAATAACTGAAGATTTGAAGCATATCAATATATATTGACCCCAAAAGGACATCAAGGATACAGGTAGAAAGAAGTTGCACTTATGTCGTAAGAGACGATTTTCAAGATGTGGTATCCCTACCTTAAATCAGGTGTTGACTGAAATTATTTGCACTCCACGTTGTAACCGGCAAACTATTTTTTAAACTACATATTTAATTCACACTCTTAAGGACTCACTCTAGTGATAGCCAATAGACCTGATTTGTTCTACTCCATCCTCCAACAGACCTAAGCTAGATTATACCCTTAGCATCACTCATCGAATCAAGCTCCAAAAACAGCAAATAACTCTTCAACATCATCAAAGAATTATCCAACCCCTCAGCTGCAACAAATAACATTATCACCTCTCAGGAACTCTTTGACAACCTTGCAGACTTCTTACACAGCAAGATCGGCAACATATACAGAAAACTTCAAAACTCTGCCCAAGGCCACCGACTTCTTCAAGCAACACAACAGACATTTGACTAACCTAATCATGCCAGCTAGCCCCATATGACACCGCCTCCAACATAAACTCAGTCCACTCAGGGTCCCCAACCGATCCATGCCCTCACCACATCTTCAACCTAGGTGAGCCAGAATTGTGGGTTCCTGATGACATCCAAGCCCTATTTGACTGACGACAGACTGAGGATCTGATCCTCTTAGGCCTCTCAGCAGCCTTCACTAAGATCTCCCACCACACACTCATCACAAGGCTGGACAACATATGCATCCAGGGGGCTTCTCTCAGATGGGTCTCCTCTTTCCTCACCGGAAGAATGCAAAAAGTCTGCCTTTCCCCATTCACCTCGGAGCTCAAGGAAATCATCTGTGGAGTACCCCAAGGATCCTCACTCACCTCCACCTTTTTCAACACGTAAATGACACCTCTGGCCACCATCGCCAAAACACATTGACTCAACATCATATCATATGCCAATGGCACTCAACTCATCCTCTCTCTCTCCGAAGACACCATCAACACCAAGACTAACTTCCACAACTGCATGACAGACGCCGCCAGCTGAATGAAGGACATCTGCCTGAAGCTCAACATGAACAAGACAGAGGTACTGATTTTCAGAGACATAAGCTCTCCATGGAATGCATATGCTGGCCATCAGAACTGGGGTCTACTCCTACTCCCATTGACCACGCTAGGAACCTATACATCATTCTGGACAACAAGCTAAACATAACTACTCAGGTAAACTCTGTTCTCTCCTACTGCTTTTTCATCCTTCATATGCTTCATAAGATATTCAAATGGCTGCCTCTGGCCCTCATCTCCAGCCAACTGGACAACGGCAACACTCTCTATGCAGGTATCGCAGCCCATCTCCTCTGACAACTAGAGACCATACAGAACGCCGCAGCCAGACTCGTCCTCGATCTCCCTAGATGAACCCAGATCACCCCCACCTCAGGGAACTCCATTGGCTCCCTGTACAGAAAATATGTCATTTCAAGATCCTGACCCATAATACAAGGCCCTCCACAACTTCAGACCCTCCTACTTGAACCATCACCTGAACATCCATCAACCCACCAAACATCTCCACTCCACGTACCTGTCCCTAACCCTCTCCCCCGCATCCGATGTAGCAGATGCAGAGGTCTCTCCTTCTTCTTCCTAGCAGCGATGACATGGAAAGAGCTACCGTTTCATATACGGACCTCCCCATCTGTTCTGGAGTCCTGAAAGTCCCTGATGACCTCGCTAATCATCTGGACCCTGCCAGAGCCTGGATACCCTCATGAGTGTTGAGAAACTCTCTACAAATCTATTGATTAATTGATTGATTGATTAGCCGTGAGAAGTGGAGAAAGGTGACAGGAACGGCAGATATGGTGAAACACTGTATGCTATCCTATGTTAAGTTATGCTAAATTTGCTTATCAGTTGTTGAGGATCATGCAAATGTCACTGGTGTAGCTTCTTGTATGCTGTCCAGGTCTACACAGTCAGCCACAGTGCTTAATTTGTAATAGTGTTAGAGCTGAGGACGAAAGCTTTCCTCAAAAGCCTGTTCAAGTTGCTATTGAATGTAGAGGTATCGAATACCAGGTCCGAATAGTCTTGATTCCACTTCATGTCTTTTAAATGCACCACCAGATACTCCCTGTCCTTACCTCACACTTCCAGGTTCTTTTTCATTCCTGCGTTCTTTCTTTTTCACCTTTTGTCCGTCTATCTCTTCCTCCTTTCTCCCTTTTATTGCTTTCTGTCTCTTACCCTGGGCCATAGGAAAATAAATAAATATCCCCAAAATGAATGCTGTTGGGCCTGACTTGAAGCCACAGACTCAAATTAAGGAAGAAGATTTCCAGGTTACCTGCACAACTCTGAGGGGGCTTGCGAAGGAGGTGGAAAATCCTGAGTAGGGCCCGCTCGTGAGAATGTAGAGGACCTGCTGCAGATTCGGTTGTGCATGAATTCATGACATCATGCAGAACATGCCCTTATACAGGACTGGACAGGTCTTTTGTTCCACTGGGCATTACCCCAATGGGCTGGAGCCCATGGAGGTCGGTTCTGCTGCTGGTGCCTCCATCTCTTTCCCGAGCTCCTGGGATGTTTTGAGCTGATTCACAAAGATATATCTGAGGTTGTAGAGGAGTACTCCTGAAGTAGCTTCCTGTATTCATAAATGATTTCCTGAATAAACCTCACAGTGTGACAATGATTCATGCAGAATCATTGTCACACTGGTTAACATCCTGCTACCTAACAAGAAGTTCAGTATTCACCTCACCAGTGGATGCCACTTTTTTTAAAAATATTTTTATTGAGTTTCCAAACAATATCATACCAAAAACAGATCTTCCTATGTACCATATACATTACCCATTGAATATTACTACTGACGTTACCATCAATCAAGTACATCCCCCCTCCCGTATCCCTCCCCCCTACCACCGGTGTGCCTCTATAGCATAATATTTCAGCTATTATTGGACATTAGTATCCCATATATTAATGATCGTGATACAGTCGTGTTATAGTACAGGTAAAAACATTATTACTCAAAAGTCACCATTTAGTCCACTAATCAAGTCCTGGTTCCTTCAATTTGATTCAACGTTGCTTGTGGGTCCTGCTCCTCCTCCAGTTCTGACCCCTCCCCTGACTCTATTGCTGGGGTTCGCAATAGTCCCACTAAAGCCTCCCAAGCCCTCACCACCTCCATCGCTTTTTCATTCTTAATTCTCAGGGCCTGTTGTATCCTAATCGCACCTTCACTCTGCGCCCATTTTAGCATCTCCGCCCGCCGCCTTCCCAACCCTGGCCCCCTTGCCGACTCCCAGTGCATTGTTATTTCTCTTTTAGCCAATACGAGGCCCAGGTCTATAAACTTACTTGTCACTTTCGTTCTGGTGGTATGTGGGAGCCAATGTAACAAACACACTCCCACATCTAGTTCTAATGTCCGGTCCGTTACCTGGCACAGTAGATCCAATACCCCCTTCCAATACTCTCCTAGGCTTGTACATCCCCACAACATGTGCTGAATGTTGGCTCCCTCCAAATTACACCTCGGGCACTGAGCAGCTACCGTGCCAAAGTATTGATTGAGCTTGGCCGGTGTCAAATACGCCCTGTGCAGGATGTAGAACTGTACCAGTTGGAACCTAACATTTCTCGTACATTTCCAAGCCCTCCTAACTAGCTGGTCCCACGTTGTCTCCGGAATTTCTCTACCTAGGTCTCGCCCCCATTTCCCTTGCAACGTATGTAGTGGCTCTTGAGTTTCAGTTAACATGCGCCTGTAAAGGCATGTAATGGCCTTAACGGTTCCCGCCGCCATCACCACATATTGGCATACCATGGATGTGCACGGCTCCGACAGGCCCATCCCCCAATAACGCTGTATAGCGGAAACAAGCGCTGTATGCAGCAAGAAGTCCCCCCGTGGTAGTTCATATTTCTGTTGGAGGGTTTGAAATGGCAACAGGGTTTCATTTGTATAGAGGTCTCCTGGCACCTGAAGCCCTAGCTCCTCCCAGGCAGCCAACGCCGTCCAGTCCCCGCCATGCGGTAAGGCCGTACACATTCCCAGCGGTATCTCCGGGGCGTACGGCCGGCTAAATCCAGCCCTCCTCTGGCTCAGATTCCAGCACAACCGTAGCGTCTTCTCCTCCACAGTGAGCGGTTCAAGCTGCATCTTCTGCCTGAGAAGTATAAAAGATATAACCTACCTCGGGATCCATCGCCCCTCTGGGCCATCCGGGCCACGGAATTCCCGAGCTACAGCCTGGGTGAGCCACTGCAACTGTGCCGCAAGATATTACCATTCAAAATCCGGCACAGCCATACCACTGTGAGCTCTCGGACGTATCATTGTAGCCATAGCAACTCGCTGTCTTACTGCTCCCCAGATAAACCCCACTGCCATAGAGCGGAGCTGCTGAAAAACGGAGCCCAACACCCAGACTGCAACTTCCGAAAAGAATACAATAAACGCGGGAGCGCCACCATTTTCAGGAGTGCCACCCGGCTACCGACAATGGCAGTGTATTCCAAAACCCGAAATTACCCCTGAGACCGTGCATTGCCCGGCCTAAATTACCCTCCAATAAATCCTCTGGGGTGTGATAAACGTTGATGCCTAAATAAGGTAAGCAACAGGGGTTCCCAGCGGATGCCTGCCACATGTAGGGGATTCTGCACCCCCGGTGCCACCGGTAATAAACAGGTCTTTTCTCAGTTCACCTTCAGCCTCAAATGCTGTCCAAACACCCCAAGCAATGTTTCCGCCCCCTCCAAAGCTGCGGCCGTGTTGGTGAGAAAGAGCAACACATCATCCGCATAAAGGGAAATAAACTGCTCTGCCCCGTGAAGAAATAATCCCGGATAATACTTCCTGAGTTGCGCATGAGAAGCCAGCGGCTCAATGGCCAATACAAACAGCAACGGGAAGAGCTGGCACCCCTGTCTCGTGCCCCGCCCCACCCTGCAGGCAGAGGAAATTTTCATGCCTGTCTTCACCCGAACTGTCGCCTAATTATAAATAAAGTTCCGTCCATCCCACAAAGACGTCCCCAAGCCCAAACTTGTGGAGGATCCTGTGCAAGTATGGCCACTCTAGGCTGTCAAACGCCTTCTCAATATCTATTGAGAGCACCGCCGTGGTCGGGGCCTCCCTATGATCTTCCCCTAATATCCGCATCAGCGTTCGCACATTCTTCGCAGTATTGCGTTTGGGATAAAACCTGCCTGGTCCGAATGGACCAGGCGTGTCATGTAAGGGAGGAGTCGAGCCACCAGAATCCCACTCAATATTTTATAGTCAACCGACAACATGGACAATGGACGGTAGGACGCTCTAGCCAATGGGTCTTTACCCGGCTTCAACAAGAGGATAATGATGGCCTCACGAGCTGAGTCCGGTAACCTCCCCACCTCCCGGGTTTCTCAATAAACCAACAGCAATTTGGGGGCCAGAACATCAACATAAGTAGAGTAAAACTCCACCAGTAAGCCGTCTGCCCCTGGGGTTTTCTTACGTGCCATATGTTTTGTTGCACGGTGTATTTCCCCCAATGCGATCTCATGCCCCAACTCATCTCTCTGGTCGTCCTCAAGATGCGGCAGCTGCACCTCAGCGAAAAACTCCTCCAATCCCTCACCTAGATCTCGCAATTTACTCTCATAGAAGTCTGTATAGTATTCCAAAAGCAACTCATTGATCCCTCGCTGGGTGTACTCCGGTATACCCGCCGGGGAGGACAGAGCAAGCACCGGCGACCCCCTCGGAGCCGGGGTGGCCAACCAAGCCAACAGGGAGCCCGCCTAGTCCCTTTCCGCGTGCGCTCGCACCAAATATTCTTTGTAATCAAGGCAGCGCAGTCTCTCTACCTGTGCCGCCACTCCTTCTCTCGCGACCAGCACTTCGGCTTGTGCTCCTGGGTTCTCCTAGTGGACTCTCTCCGCACAACGCAGTAGCAGCTCCTCCTTCTCTATATCCGCCAGCAGAGTCTTCCGTACTCCTGCCGACTTAGCTATACACAGGCCCCGTACCACCACCTTAAAAGCATCCCACTCCAGGGCCCGAGTCGAAGAAGTCCCCTCATTTCTAAGGAAATATTGCTCTATGCCCTCCTGCACATCTGCCCGGAATACTTGGTCTTCCAATGCCTCAGGGCGTATTTGCCAAGTAGGTATTGCTGGCCTTTACCTGGACCACCTTAACACCACCAAGAGCGGGTTATGATCAGATATTGTTTTTGCCAGGTATTCACTATGGCGGACCAGCGCGTGCACATCCGGAGAACACAACATCTCATCCAACCGGACATGCAAGTCATGTAAAGCGGAATAATATGAATAGTCCCGTTCGCCCAGATGTTGCACTAGCCAAGTATCAATTAGGCCCCACTCTGCTTGCCAGTCTCGCCGAAGCCTAGAAAGCTTATGGACAGGCGCTCGGGGCAGTGATGGATGCGACCTATCCAATTCAATAACCGTGACTGTATTAAAATCCACCCGAAAATCACTGATCCCGTCAGACTTGACGCCAGCTTTCCCGATAACCGGGCGAAATAGGCCTTCTGGTCCACATTAGGGGCGTACACACTGCATATCGTTACATCTCTCCCATCCAACCTCCCCTGGACAGCCACAAACTGCCCCTCAGGGTCCACTATCTGCTGAGTCGGCTGAAAGGGGACCCCCGCCCTCACCCAGACAAGTGCACCTCTAGCAAAAGCAGAATAGGTGGTATAAAAGATCTGCCCTCTCCAACGGCGCTACAAAGCCTGACCTTCACCATGGTCTAAATGAGTTTCTTGGAGAAGAGCTATCTGTACTCCTCTACGCACCAAATAAGCATGGACATTATGGCGCCTCAGCATCGTGTGCATCCTCCGTACATTCCAAGTAACACATTTTAATTCAGGGAACGTCCCCATGTCGCTGGCTAAACTTATCCCACAATCGCACTCCCTGCATTGGCACACCGGTGGTTCGGACAACCCCAAAATTAACAACAAACCCCAACAACATCCGCCCTCCCCTCCCCAGAACAGGCTCTTAACAGCTAGCACCCATCCAAATCACCCACTAACAGTCTCCCTAGTAGCTACCAGGAGTTCACTTTAATAGTGAAACTAGGGGGGAAGCTCTAACGCCTAGGAGATCTAGTCCGTCTCCCCACCGCATCTTCACATCCAGTCTTGCCATTATCCGTCCAGCACCAACATATCCTCACCCAAGCCCTTCCAACTGCCAAGCCCCTCCCCGGCGCCCCCCCCCCCCCAGCCCCACCCCAACAGCAACCGCCCCACATATTCACTCTTAACACTGAACATAAACTCAGGCATCCACCAGTTTGTCTGCTGTCCCTGGTGTGACATGTGGCATGACGGTACTCCCCGTGTCTGTCGCCTCCGAGTCCGATCCAGCTGACCCCTTTTCCGAGTCCGTTGCCGCCATCTGCGAAGCACCACTCGCCTGCGAGATTTCAGACACGGCCAGCAGGGCTGCCGATCTCTCCTTCACCATCTGTGAAGTGGAAGGTTTATGTGTCCCATGGCGTCTTCCCCTGTTGTGCCTCGCGCGGCGCAGTTGGCGCGCCTCTGATTGCAGTCCTCCAGTACCTCCCGCTCCATCTGTTCCCGCCCTATAAGTCTCCAACAAACTCCATGCTTCCTCCGGGTCCTTATGGAAGAATGTTTTGCCATCCAACACCAACCGCAGGCGTGCTCGGAACATTAATGAGTATTGGATGCCTTCGTCACTGAGGGCCTTCTTAACCGCCTGAAACGAAGCTTGAAGGTGTTGCACCTCAAAAGTACAATCTGGGATCAGGGACACCTTACTATTGTCAACTTTGTAGGGGCCCGCAGTGCGTGCCCTCTGGAGCAGAAGGACCCTATCCTTATAATGAAGTAGACGTGCCACCACCGGCCTGGGCGGTCTCCCAGGAGTCAACGGATGGGCCGGCACCCTATGCGCCCTCTCCAGAGTATAAAATGGCGTCAGGCCCCCTGGGGCCACCTCCACATGCAGCCATTGCTCCAGATAATCCACAATGCTTTCCCCCTCCACTCCTTCCGGAAGACCTACTACTCTTATGTTATTTCGTCTGTTACGCCCTTCGGTATCTTCAGCCCTTCGTTACAGTATTTGGAGTCTGCGGTTAACCTCCCCCATCTGAACATCACTAGCCTTCTGTGCTGGTGCCAAGACCTTCAGGGTAGCCTCAGTTTGCTGCACATGGTCAGCCAACTTCCCATGACCTGCCCGCAGGAGAACCAGTCCCAGCGATACCTGTGCAATGTCCTGTTGAAGCGCTGGCTTCGTGTCTGTGATGGCACGGAGGATCTGATCTACCTGCTGCTGCATCAGGTCTTCCAGGGGTCGATCAGCTCCGCCCTGCTTCTGCCGTTACGCCACTCCGCCCTCCCATTCCGGGGGAGCTCCCCCTTGGGGGCTACGTGGTTTACCCATGTTGAACAGGCTGTGTGGTCTCTAGTATTGCTCCCACTGTCCAGTATGCCTCACAGCCCGGTGGCACAAGTTCTCCAAAGGCCTGGAGCAGTAAGGCACTCCACTCTAACCGTCCAGTCCTCTCGGGAGGAGGCACCAACAGGTGACCATACAGTGTGCGATCCAACCTAGGCCAGGACGTCACCCCTTGATGAATGTACCTCTAGGCGCTGCTGTGGGAGCCCCTAACAGAACACCCAAACAATTCCACAGGCGTTGTTATACTCACACTCCTCATTCTATGGATCCTCCACTGCCACCAAGCCTCGCAGTTCCTCGCAAGATATCCCCACTGTCAGTCAGTCTCCCAGAAAAGGTGACGCTCCCTCCGCTGTCCAATTGCGCACTGCACCACGCTGCCTCGACTCCACAGCTGACCCACACTCCCAGTGCAGGGTGGGGGTAACAAGAGGGGGGGAGAACCAGGTGTGTCTCCCCAGTCAATCTCCCGGCGGTACCCCTGGGTACGCTCCAGTGCCAATCGCGTAGTGGCCCAGCAGCTGTCCCAGGTCCCTTGATCAGGCCAGCGGTTGCTTCAAAGTCTGTGCATCCATTTCACCCACTGGTGCAGTCCACTGGTACCTCCCGGGAGTCCCAGCCATGCCTTCAGGCCTCACACCCCCGCTTCCGGCAACCAGGTGTATGGAAATCTCCCCAGTCAGCCCCTGCACAGCATCGACCCTGTTAGGAGGCCAGCACAGCCCTGACAACACGTTGTTCCGCAGGGAGGCGCCGGCAAACCAGTCGTCCTGCAGTATGTGCACTAATCCCCTCCACTTCTTCGATGCCGCACAGCCCGCCCGGACCCAGCGGGGGTGAGCATGTCCACTATAGGCACCCACACTCCTTAATCTTCAAGGGGATGCTCCACAGATCTCACAGTTCCTCAATCTCCACTCAGTCCACAAGGAGCACGTCCCGTCTCAGTTGCCCCAGTCCCTCTCACCTCCAAAGTGGTGCTCCGCTCGCCTGGAGTCAGCAGAGGTGATTTCGCTCGCCGTGGTTAGTCACCAGCACCAGATCGTAGGGGGCTGCCTCAGTCTTCTCAGCGCGGCCGCCATCTTGTGGTCGGCCATCCAGCACTGGAATTTACCAAGCAGCTCGCCGCCCGGCCTCCACAGCCCCCTGAGCTCTCTCACCACCAACGCTCCGGGACCAGAGCCTCAGGGCTGCAGTCCGACACGCAAATACCCGAAGGCAATGTCGGCAGGGATCCCGCGACCAGAGCTCCACAGCTCATGTCCGCTTCCGTTTTTCGCATCAATACGGAGGGCCCCCACCAGTACACCGCACATCCAGGATAGTGCACAGTCAGCAGGGGTTCGCCAAGTAAGCCACGCAGGGGCAGCAACATCTATCTCCGGGCGGTTGCCATCTTGCATACAGGCGCCCGGGAAGCAGGAGCGCCGATCCGCGGCTCAATTCGGTTGTCGCGGTCCGCCGTGCTCCAACAAAGCCAACAGCCCTGTTTCACTATCTTGGGGAGTCAGTGTCAGCACCTGCGGTCGCGGCTGGGGGTCAGGATGAGTGTCTGTGGGGAGACGGCAGACGGAGCTCCTCAGCACGCTTCCGTCTCCATCGGCTGCAGTCCACGCCCCCCCAGTGGATGCCACTTGCTGTATCCTTTATATTGTTACTACAAATGGCTGTTAAATAATCGTAGCCTAATTCCACTTGTGTTCAGAAAAATAGATAACTTTTTATTGCACAATTACTTATTATCATTGCAAATTAATTTGGAAGTAAACAGGAGATCTGGTGGCCGGACGCGCTTGGTGTTTGTCCCTGCCCGGTTTCCCATGGGAAAAACCTTGGGGTTATCGTGGACAATTCACTGTCACTAAGCCTTCAGTTTAGCAGGACAGTCTCCACGTGTTTTGGGATCATTAGGATCCTAAGAAAAATCTCCCACTTTCTCTTCGTCGATGCACATAAGCAGGCAGTCATTGCTTTGGTAACATCCAGATTGTTCTATTGTAATGCCCTCTATCTGGGCATCAACAAAGGTTTAGTGTGACGTCTGCAGATGGTGCAGAATGCTGCAGCCAAGCTGGTGATGAATTTACCAAAATATCATTCAGTCACAGCCTCCATCAAGTTGCTGCACTGGCTGCCTATGGACCAGAGGATTCTCTTCAAGACTTTGTGCATGACTCACGATGCCTACTACGGTTCAGGCCCTGAGGCCATTAAGGCTATTGTCCATCGCTATGTTCCTAGCAGGCCGCTCCGGTCTGCAGATAAGAATCTGCTAATAGCGCCGAGATGTAAGAAGGTCAAATGCGGAGGTAGAGCTTTTTCCACTTCTGCTGCTAAACTGTGGAACTCCTTCCCGGAAGAGCTCTCAAGTCAGGCGTCTCATTCGCTATTCCGTAAAGCCTTAAAGACCTGGGGGCAGATTTACAAGCCCCTTGCGACACTTTTATGCTGCCGTTGTGCGCCTTGTTGCAACTTATTTACAACGTGACGCATCTAGGCCACATGAAACCTGCGTCAGGTTTCATGTGGGCGTTCTGTCGCAGGGTGGGCATTCCCTTGCAGGAAAGCCCCGTAAAACTACAAGATTTCATGGAGTCAGTTTTACGACACTGCTGCGTCAAATCCTTATGCCTGCTTGAAGCAGGCGTAAGGAGTGACGCACCACGTTGAGTATGGGCGGCCCCTGTGCATTGTAGGAGTTGTGTCGCGCTTGCGACGCGACTCCAGCATTGCGCCGCCCATACGCCACAAGATGCGTCACGCATCTTCCCTTCCTTGCACCATAGTGCGCCGTATTGTAAATGTGGCACATTTGTGGTGGTGGAAGGAAGGGATTGCATGACGCATCTGTTCGGGCGCATCCCTGCTGATTTGCAGAGATGCACCAGAACATGTAAATATGCCCCCTGGTTTTTCTTACAGCCCTTGGTATAAGCATGTCTCTCTATCTGCACCTTTAGGCTCCGCTTACAGCGCATTGATGCCCTTGGCCTAAGTTTGCGCTCTACAAGTCCAATATTCATTCATTTATTCATTCATTCAATTACATTAACAAACAAAACTCATGTGAATATAGTATATAAAAACTAGTATCAGTTTGCAAAAGCCTTGTGATCCTATGTTTTGGCAGGAACATAGTATTAAAATTATGGTAGATTTAAAAAAAAGGTTCTCAAGCTCGTGTTCAGGGTATTTAAAGTTCTTGGGTATGTTAGGCTTTCATTAAAGTTGTTGCTGCAGTCATGAATTTCTGAAACGGACGGGCAGTTGTACCGAGTGACCTCTCATTTACTCTCCTAGTGCATCTTGACAAGTCCTAACATTTATGATACACCATATGGGGCAGAGCCAAAATGTTCTCCAGGTGGTTAGTTTCTTACAGAAGCACAGGACGTGAATTCGTGAGTTTTCCTCTTTTCCACAGAGACCGCACTGTTGTGCTGGTACTTCCCACCGTACCTGTATGCCATCAATGGGATTAGGCCAGGGCCATAACACAGACCCCCGCAGCCCCCGTGGTGGTGGGGGGGTGAGCCGCAGGGGGCCCCCTCAGCACTGTACTCAGGTCTGAGAGCTCCGGATTAAATCTGGAGCGGGGCCCCTCCGTGTATATACAGGGGGGCCCCCTCAATTTTCGTCACGCCACTGGATTAGGCCAAAGGGTAGCCTCATTAGTTGGTGCTTCATTGTTAGCTTGAGGGAGGTCGAAAGATAGTGTGGCAAAACCCCGCAGTCGTAGAGTTTTGATGCCCAGCTGCCATTACTTAATTTTGCAAATGGGAAGGTGAGTAAGGCTACAGAAGCTTTTTCTGCATATTCCTGGTTCTTGGACTGCTTTGTGGTGGAGTGCCTGCTGGGCTGTGCAACTCTACAGTACTAACATAGACAGAATACCCAATTTAGCTAAACTACAGTAGGAATCTGTTGGATCCCTGCTGGTCTCTTCAGCTTTGACTCCTTCACTGTCCCCCAAGGCTTTGTGGCCCTAGATGCCTTAAGGGTAGCATGCTGTGGTAGCTCAGGAAATGGATGAGATAAAGACAGGAAATGGGGCCTGATGAAGCAGACCAGCACCATTGGACTTATACTCGTTTAACACATTTGTTTAATAACACACACATACACTGCTAATTTGTGTCTCGCTGCTTTTAGAAGATAGGTCATTACTATCTGTCATGAGGACTTTCTTTTACATTCCTCTCTGTTTTCATTTTTATGTTGGCAGCCCACAACTATACATTTTCAAATGAGGGCACTTCAGTATCATAACTCATTACTCTTTTCTTTTTTCATGTGTCTGTCATACTTGCTATGTCTAAGGAAAGCCATAAAAGTGATGCATGGGATATTTGAAATGATCACAGCCAATGGTATTTACTGCAGCCGGACTCCATTCTCGTCTCAAAGTCACTGCAAAAAGGGACCAGAAATATGCAAATTAGTTTTAGCCCAACGCTAAAAGGGATTGCCCTCCCCAAACTGCCAGGTTACGCCCTTCAGTAAGGGGGCACAAGCAATCCCAGGAACCTTTTGAACTTTTCGGGGTTCATCAGTGAAGTGCAGCTTAAACTATATTGCTCAGGGAGCTGAGGGACCCATATCTTGGTCCACCTGTCACACTCATCTCACAGAGAAAAAGTTTCTACCACTTCTCCGTTTCTGCCACAATCACTTTTCTATGATGTGTTGGCCTGATTCACAAAGAAAGTCAGAAACTTGTTCGTTAAGAAAAACTCCGACTTTTAGATCAAAATTCTGACTAAAATACATTTTTCCCATAATACCATAAGTACCACAGGGAAGCTGTGACTCCCAGTGGTTCATGTGTAACCATTTGCACATTTGGAAATATAACAAGTGTACATTTACATGTACAGACATATATAGCTTCAGTATATCTGCATCAAAAATATATTTTGCTATATTTTTTTTACCTGACCAAAGCCTATTCCCCAACGCCCACCTGCTTTGGTGGTGTTTTTTCCCTTTCCTACGGTCCAGACTCATTCACTTTACCCCCTTGACAGAAGCAAATAACCTACTATGTTCACTGTGGGAAATTAACCGCAAAAGGTCTGTAAGTACCCACAAACTCTCAACATGTTCATGGCCTTTTTTGCAAGGGGCACTTGGATGTACTCCCTATAAAATTACCCTACACCCTTGTAATTTTAAATGTGAGTAAATCCATTTATGGGTGCAAATTCACATTCTGTGAACCAGTAAGGAGAATTTGCAATTGTAAGTTACATTGTGTGAGCACCTCGGTGGTTTCTCTGCCTCTCCTGTGCTGAATTTCCTTTACGTTTTCTGATCCCACCATTCTTCATGTCTCGTGCGCCCTATGGATACCGTGTCTGCTGCGCCTGGACATCACTCCTCAGAACTAAAGGTGAAGTTTGAATCAGTTTCCTTATTCGCTCCCACTTCCTTCCCGCGCGCCACATTTGTTATATTCCAGGATGCGGCAGCAGGTATGTCAGGCTCCCTCATGCATAATGTGTCCCGCGCTTTGGTGCCCATCCATCAAAGGCTGTCCTGTGTGATTCTGTGCGGGGAAGGGATAGCCAATATTTACCAAGCAGAATGAAGTAGTCCTTTTTTAATCCGATTTCCATCATACAAGATTACAGTGCTTCATCATTTATATGATGGCTTGACAGTGATCAAGAGCAGTGTGTCTTCGGTCTGTGGCTCCTGCTGTTTCATGCCTGTAGGTTCAGGGTAATGGACTAGGAAAAGTATCCTACAGATGTTTACTTGGAAACCTCAAGAGAAAGCTTCGCTTCCAAAGCCATTGTGAAAGTGGCTTAATATGATTGCAGATTCAAATTAAAATGTAAATAAACAGCCAGACTCCACATTCCTGTTCTTCCCATCCTAAAATGGATGCAAAAATGAGCAGCTTCAAGTGCCCCGTTATGAGCGCCATCTTAATATTATTGCTTTAGAAGGAAACAGGAGCCTTCCACCCAAAATCAGGTTATGACACTCATGGTATTTCCGCATCCGGTAATGCCACATGGGTTTCAGAGGACAAATCCTCCAGGTATAAACTGGACGAATTTCTTGCATCAGACTCTTCCCACACAGGCTCAAAACATAAACAGCTCCAATCAAACTAAACGCCCTACACTGTGCAGCTCCTTATCTGTGTGGCAATTGCGTCAGCGGCCATCACATGGGTAGTAAGCTCTATGCCAATGCTACAGTACAATACAATACCTAAAGAATTCCCAGAATGACAAGGTAACAAGTGCATTAACACAGATTTCTGCATAGCATCTCTAGTACAGTAGCTTGTGATTGCTTGGTTATGCTGCAACCCGGAATTACTGGTATTCGTATTAGTGGATGCCTTAGGTTTCTGGAAAAATAGGGACTATTATTCAGAGATGCATGTAGATTTATTTATTTATTTGCGTGCTTATATAGTGCTGTGAATAAACTCCCGTAGGAGTATCTCCGCGCTGATGACAACCGGTAAGGGAACTGATAAAGGAAGCAATGAAGTTAAAAAGTGCTGTGAAGCTCCTATAAACCAACAAGGTGCTAGTTAGAATGAACTAAACAGAAAAGTTTTCAGGTATTTTCTGAATTGAAGATGGTTATGGCATTGCCTCAATGAGAGCGGGAGTGATTTCCAGAGGTTGGGGCCCACTACAGACAGAGCCCTGCCACCTAGCCTAGATTTAGTTATCTTAGGAACACTCAGATTGATAGAAGATAGTTATAAAACTTCATATTGAAGCAAAGAGCAAGTGCTTATACCCTTATAGCCCACTGCTGACTCTATACCACTTGTTAAATGTCCTGACTAGAGTTATAGGCCTGAGCTGCGGGCGAGGGCCTGTAACTTCGTAGAGGGCCTTTAATAATCAATGCAGCCCATGGTAAAGGGCTAGAGGGCTATTAGAACATTCTACCCACATGGGATAGAGCATGGGTACTCACAAACATTTCCCCGGGGCCCGCAAAGTTTGGTCTTTGGTGTGACCGAGGGCCACACTGATGCCGGCAGGGGTGTAAAGTCGGTGTATATGAAGGGAGGCATGTATATTTAGTGGCTGAACTCAATTGCGCAATGTGAAACCAGAAAACCTGGGATGAATCCCAGCTTCTCCACTTGACCAAATTGTGTGACCCTGGGAAATTGTTTTATTTCAATTTCCCTCCTTTTTTCTTCATTATCACATATACAAGCAACTCGAAATACATGACTTCAGGGAGCGTGCTGTTCAAAAACATCCGAATGCACTGCTATAATTTGATTTGCTAAGGTGAAATAGTTCTACAGGTCAATGAAATACACTTTTTTTTTTATATTTGTACACATTTGCTGTCTTCAAAAAGGAAGGTGTTCCTAAAGTTAAGGGCCTAGTTACTTACTTCCCTTAACTGAAATTAACCTTTAAATAAGTGCTTGCTGTATATTTAACATGTTTTTTCATGTTAGTGCTGAGTCGAGTAAACAGGAGCCAAGTGCTGCTGCTGTTCAGGGGACCGCGGGTAAAGACTAGGAGGTCGGCATGCAGCCCCCGGGCCCCTCTTTGAGTATCACAGGGGTAGAGTGTTCTAAATTAAAAAGGGAGAAACTGAAAGACAAAAATTGGAAAGTTGGAGCAGAAGGCTTATACCAGCCAATATTAGCCCTCATCCACTCCATTGTCTTCATTAGCGCTCCCAGTATTCCAAAGTTCTAATAAAGCCTTATAGCCAAAGACCCTGAAACCCAAGGTATGGGCTCAAGCCGCAGGCTCACAACATTCAATTTTCTAATATACAATAGTGTACAGCAGACAACGATTAAAAAATTGTGTACTAGAATAGGAATTGCATGAAATGAAAATGCTGCATTGGAATAGAGATAAGGCTCTTTATGGAAAAAAGAGCTCAAGGCATTATGGTGGCGGTAACAAAAATATTGCTTAGAAAAAGTGATTTTATATAGTACATGGAGATAGCAGTAACGTGATTATAGTGTGGCCTTAGGAAACAGAAAGATACTGATTAAACCACGATCTGGTCAGTTTTTAACATAAAGGTCATTATGAACATAAATATCATGTGATTATAGCATGGTACCTGTAACTAGAGATGAAGGGCTAAATGTATTTTTTACAACTATGTTTTCTGCTCAAATGACTGAATTTACAAGGTCAAACCCACTTTTCTCATTCATAGAATGTTAATGTTCTTTAATATATGTATTTCCTCATGCAGAAAATTCCAATAGAAACCTTGAATTTTCCATGTCAGCAATCTGTTCAAGGGAGGCACGTGTGTGGGCTTTTCAAGATGGGGGACATCTTTCACAAACCTTTTGCAGTTAAATGGTTAGCAATTTACTCCCATGAAGCTCAGAAGAATCTCTTCGGAGGATTTGCATTTTCTTATTCTTCCTAGTTGGCGAATACTTTGGGTGGGTGGTGGGGGGGTGTTAATTGTCAAGCTTTGTAATCTTCTTGTTGCACATATTGTCACCTATGAAGGACAGACCACAATATGTGCTATGCTTAATCTTACTTATTGACAGACCCCCTCTTGCAGCATCCTCACTAGTTAAGGTCTGTATATAGAATGGCTATAATGCACGTTTTTGCTCCTTTATTGTCTGGAAAATGTAATTTAAAAGATTTTTTAAAAAGGACAGGAGATAACGTGTTTTCAGGGGTGGAGACAGGGAAGGCACACTTCAGTCAAATATTTTTACATGCTCACATTTTAGAGTTCCGGTCTTTTCTTAAACACTGGCATTTGACACACATTTGTTTGCGTCCCTGTGCAGGATAATATTCCCTGAAATGGCTTTGTTTACATTTACATTTCTTCATAGGCATATTATTAAGCGCCTTGAAGATTCTGTACAAGGGCTAAGTTCACTACGCAAAATGCTGTTGTTTGTTATTGTCCGCTTGGCGACTGAGCTATCACGAAAGAATCCAAAAATAGCGGCCTGACTAGAGCTCCCGCATGATTACATGCATGTAGTTTATTATATTATATACATAACATCACTCCTTTGTTAAGGCAAAGGAGCATTTGACTGACACTGCTGAGGTTGCCCTCATGCTGGAATTCCAGCTCAGCTGATTTCTGTTTACCACCCGCGAGTGATGATGCCTAGTTCCCCACCCATAGGTAACGGGGGATTTAGATCACCCTACAGGGTTTCTGGCGGATTCACCCACCTTAGGTCCACTATAATAGGAAGCGCTATTGGTTAGGAGCTCAAAATATAATAGTACTTATATGTGAGCATATATTCTCTATAGCAGCAAAACAGTTGAATTGTTTAACTTCTTTACCATTCTTCTAATGCTGATCACAACATTCAGTTTCCATCTATTGATTATTGCAATGCACATATTTTAAACTAGAAGCATATTGATTCAATAAATATTGAAATGTCATGTTGTGTATTTATTGTGTATCTCTTTTGGGTATGCATAGGTTACCAAACAAATGAGTTCTAGATCTGTTTCCACAATTTCTTTGGGGAGTCAGGGTTGTCAGGTTAGGGGTACAGATGGTGCATTGTGAGCTAGCAGGACTGAGGCCAACAAATCCCGATGGTGTGCATAGAATCAGTCTTGCACAGTTTTGATATTTACGTTGTCCAACAAACGTACAGGTTAACTGAGAAATTATGAATTGTACAACTGGGAGTAAAGATGAAGGGCCAGATTTTCAAAGATTTTGTGTTGGGTTTGTGGCTCTCTTTGATACAGACCCAAAGAAAAACGCTTTGTGGTATTACAAAGCAATGCAAATGGTTGTTTGCATTCCTTTGTATAAACAAAAAGATAGCCCAATGCAATGCACTTTGCTTCCTTGCATTACTTTGCAGCATGTAGGCCTTCCATGGGTGATACTAGGGTGTTATCGTGCATCCCTCCATGGATGTTGATGCAACCCATATCCACAAAGGTTAGAAAACATGGGTTTGCACCAAAATGTTGCTCCTTCCTGCGCTAGCATAATAAGGAGACATATTTCTCCTCATTGTTTCTTCTTTGCATGTGTGCTGCATTCTGCAGTACTAATACTATAAGGAAATAGCCTCAAAGGATAGAATTTGTGCAGGCATGTACCCCTTCCTTCATAAAACCTATCCTGACCTTAACCCAGACATCCTTTCTCCATGGCACAAGGGTGCCTGCCTTGGCGCTAGGCAGCTGAAAGTGCGCCAGCACATGGAGGAAGCAGAACTGCGCCATTTCTTTAAAGATATAGCACTGCTCTGATCTCTCCCGTTTACGCAACACAGCGCAGTAACTTCACTTGCTCTGCTGTGTTGCATGAACTCTTTGAAAATATGCCCCTTAGTGATTATGACATTAACTAGTCCTTCTCATGCCATGTACCCAGGCTCTTGCTAAGAGGCAACACCAACGTATCCTTCCAGAAAGACACACCTGTTCAGAATTAACTTTAAAAAATATATATTTTCAACAATGCTTATTTAGGAATACATAACTTTACAATGCAGACGTGTGACTTCATACAGTAACCAGTACACAGACTCAACTCAATTCATAAGCAATACAGTTACAGATTAGTATTTGCATGGTCCACATCTGACGATTCTTCTTTATTGCATGTATCATCATTACAATCCAGGTGAGTGGGAGCTCTCCTTCCCCTTTGATTAGTCTACTAATGACGGTTGGGAGTTACCTGACTCACCACTCATTTCTAATCCATAGCAGAATAAACTTTCTTAATCTGATTACTCATTCCCCTGATAATCTATGCTTTAGCACCAATTTACAATCCTTCCGCAAAGACAAAAGACACACGTAGGGGCTGATTACGATGGCATTCGGGAAGGCTCCAAACAGAATTCGGAATTGTAGAATCCTATTCGGAACCTGTATTTCCGACCGAATCGGATACATTTTCGACCGACCGATTACGATGCAAGGAAACTATTTGGGCTGTCCAAATCGGATCCGATCGGCATTCGGAAAGGCCGAGCCTCTCGAAGCCAAATCGTACAGCTCTATGGACACTGTTTCAGACCAAGCGATTACAATGTCTGATTCTGACAGCCGTTCCAAATTGGATAGTCTGACACAAAACAACTGTCAGAATCTGACTTTGGGGGCCCATGGCACACCCCCCTTCACCCGTAGGCCTCAGGTTGGGGCCCATGAGGTACTCATGGGACCCCTCTTCACAACCATGCACAGTGTGGCAGGTACCATCGGGTGCCCATCATAGGGTGCATTGTTTTCCCCAACGATCCCTTTTTTTAATGGAAGCCTGTGTTCTCATTAGGAACAGAGGCTCCAGTGGAAGTCGATGTGAGTACGACGGGAAGCATCGCAATCGGTCGGTTGGACTCGCAGAACCCGATTCGGTCAGAAACGATTCAGAAACCGATTTGGTTGGAAGATTTTCCGACAAAATCGTAATCAGCCGCGTAGTTGGTATGTAAATTAATGTCTTAATGGTATGTAACTTAATGTCTAAGCCTTCTGCCTTGCAACTCTTTTCTAATCCTCTCAAATCTTTAACATTATACTTCTGCAGTTTTACGAGAAGCTCTCCGAAGCCCCTGTGGCTAGGTTTCATGCGTACAAATGTGGTCAATAGAAAATGTAATTAAATGCTATCTGGAAATAGCAATTAAGGTTTTATAAAATGCCAAACAGAAAATGTGATAAAGTAATTATAATATGGTAACTGAATATAGAAGATCCATAGAGTGATAAAGCAAGTATTAAGGTCATATAAAATTGATGAATGTTTATAAGATGAAATACAGAAATAAAGTCATAATGGTCAAAAAATGAGCCTATGCACTGTTTCAGTGACAATTCCTAAAGTGCTGACCAATGAGAATGTGGTTTTTACGATTCATGCTGAAATCACAAATCACTCTTTACCAAACTGTATTGCATCAGAAGCAAATTCCTGAGATCAGGAAAAAAAATGGGTTTACAAACACTACTTGCGAAACCTCCTTATCAAGGTGCACCCTGACATATAAAGAATTGCTCAAACAGCAAGAATCTGGCTAGACCGGGCAATATCCATTTACTTTAAGTCGGACTGGTGTAGGGGGTATCCACTTCAACCCAACAACTGTTTCATCAATTACACAGTCTAATGCAGTCCTCTATACCCATTATTTTGATTATTTTATGAAAGAAGAAAAATAGAATGTAGGTCAGATCACTCGCAACAAACTTACCCTCAAAAATTAAGTGTATGTGTACCACAAAGAAAATATGTGTAGAAATGAGAAAGGGCCTCACGTGTGCAACACCAGAGGAGCTACTGGCAAGCTCTCACCAGCTTGCCCAAGTTTTTATCATCATCTGTAAATTTCTCATGTAGAATGAAAAATAGTGTACAGTAAAGAAAGTGTAAAAAGACTTAAATGGTGATAAATATATCACTGAGAAGAGAAAGAAAAGACCCTGTGAAATACGAGAGACAGAATTCTCAAAAAGACCGATTAATTGAACTGAGCCTCACATATATGGTTTGACCCTTATTAATACACCCACTCACCCACCCATACAGCTGTTTCCACATACACTCTTGAACCCATACACCCAGTGAATCAACCACTCACACATCTATGCACAGAGTCACACACCAAATACAAACACTCAGGCAGCCATACAAATACTCACGCAAGCAATTATTAGCCCATATAGACACTCATGCAGCTACTCACCAACCCATGCAGCAGCTTATACAATAACAGAAAGACTGATACAGACTTTCCACAGTTTAGTCACTAACCCCTGCATTCAGTAAGACACATTTGATCACTCACTTATACAGTCAGTCACGTACCTACTAAATCCTCCATTCAGACACTTATACACCTACTCATCCTTGAATGTAGCTTGGCATATATATAAATACAGGAACACACAGTCACTGGATGAGGTCATAAGTGATGTAATCAGTGATGTCATTAAAATAATGAGGGGGGCCTCCCGGGCCCCCCCAAGACTCAGGGACCACCACCTCCCCAGGGCTTTGTAACTGAAGTGAAGGGGGCTGCAGGGCCCCCTCCAGGAGCCCTTGATGGACCTGGGGACCACCACTCCCCAGGGCCAGCTCTTGCAGTGTCCTGGGGATGCCCACCCCCGGGACACTGCTGTTTGCTATGAGGAGCTGCATCAGAATATCACATGTATGATGTCATCAATGATGTCATCAGTGATATCATTTGAGATGTTATCAGTGATGTCACTGATCACGTCAGGAATGATGTAATATGTGACATCATCAGCAGTGCATTACGGGGGCGCAAGTTATAGTTAGCTGAACAAACTATAATGGCAGACTTTCTCTGGTTTTGTACAAGTGAAATGTAATCAAAGTTTTTAAGCACAGGATTAGCAGAGTGCTGTGCTAATCCTATACTTAAAAACTCTGATAAAAAAGCAGACATTTGAGGTGAGCACATTTAGAGTGTCGCTGGTGTTGAGGGTGCTCTATACAGGAGCTGCTTTCCACCTAAACTTGGGAACTACCCAGAGTTCTCTCTTTTTTTGCATAATTCATGCGTCACTCTATGCCTGCAAGGGAATTGTTTTGACATATATATATATATATATATATATATATATATATATATATATATATATATATATATATTCACTGAAAAAACCATAGGTTATAGACCATATATAGTTAGGAATTCGCATTTACAAAACCTTATTTTACTCACACAAAACCATTGAAATTCCATATATAGTTAGTTGCACTAACTATATATCGCGCACCCGCAATCCACTGCTGATGATGTCACATATTACATCATTCATGACATGGTCAGTGACATCACTGATGACATCACTGATGACATCTCAAATGACATCACTGATGACATCTCAAATGACATCACTGATGACATCACTGATGACATCTCATTTGACATTACTGATCACATCACTGATGATATCATTCATGTGATAATACGATGAACCTCTTCAGACTCTAATATAACCTTAGATACAATCAGTGTAAACAGACACTCAGACTGTCACTCATCCATGGAGTTACTCACACACCTAGTCAGTCATGCAAAGAATCAATCACACCTCCATTTCCTCAACTATACAGTTATACAAACTTTACTTATTCAAACACATACTAACACATATTTACTCTCTTATACAATCCCTGATACAAGTTCACAATGATCCATACAGCCACTCACACATTCACTGGCTCTTATGCACAGTTATTTATATATGTCAACTCTCACATGTACTGTGTTTTACATATGTACTTACTTTGACATGTAGCACTGAGATATCCATTCACTCACCAATACACTCATGCACACAGTCAACCGCCCATACAGCTGTTTCCACATGCACTTTTGAAACCATACATCTAGTGAATCAACTGCTCACACATCTATGCACAGAGTCATACACCTCCCAGCCACCCACACACACACTCAGTCTCCCATACAAATACTTGGGCAACCAATCAATAACCCATATAGTTACTCATATAGCTACTTATCAACACATGCAACAGTTTACAGAACAACAGACATAATGATGCACAAATTAAGACAGTTTAGTCACTAACCCATGCACTCAGTGAGACACATTTAATCACTCACTCATACAGTCAGTCATGCACCTACTAAATCCTTCATCCAGACACTTATACATCCACTCATTCTTCAATATGTAAGACATATTTTAACTTTACAGAAACATACAGTCACTGGATGTTGTCATCAGTGATGTCATCAGTGATGTCATTTGAGATGTCATCAGTGATGTCATCAGTGATGTCACTGACCATGTCATGAATGATGTAATATGTGACATCATCAGCAGTGGATTGCGGGTGCGCGATATATAGTTAGTGCAACTAACTATATATGGAATTTCAATGGTTTTGTGTGAGTAAAATAAGGTTTTGTAAATGCGAATTCCTAACTATATATGGTCTATAACCTATGGTTTTTTCAGTGAATTTTCAAGGTTTTGTAAATGCTAATTCCTTACTATATATGGTCTATAACCTATGGTTTTTTCAGTGAATTTTCAAGGTTTTGTAAATGCTAATTCCTAACTATATATGGTCTATAGCCTATGGTTTTTTCAGTGAATATATATATATACATACATATATAAACATATATCATCTGTATATCTATATAAATACAAACATAAATGCATGCATACATATACTTATATGCATACAGATGCATGTTATTTACATGAAAGTTGAAAAAACACTAATAAAAGCAAAGCTAAAAAGCCACCTCATTACAAACAGAATGGCTTTAACTTAAACGAGGGCGAGATCTATTGCATTTTCAATGCTTGTTTGCTTTGGTTCCATCAAGAAGGCATTCAGATGTGTCACACATTTGCCATAAATTCTGAATGTTAGCACTCTAGTTGCACATTAGATCACCGTAGTAAAGCTACTGCTCACCAGGGACGTCTGCTGCTGGTATTCAAAGTGCATGTTTCAGTCTGCATGTCAGAATTTTTTTAATGAAATAGAAGAGGATTTGAGAAGTCACTCAAAATGATCCCTAATTTTTCTTTCTGAAGCACTAATCATACTTTCTATGGCAAAATTAACCCCCTCATGTTGTTCCTTTTTAAATTGAGTGTTTTCAGACTTACCACTTCATTCCAATCAAGATGGCTTCTGGTGTGCCATACTTTTGTCATAAGTAAGACTGTTAGCGCTCTAGTTGTTCTTTAGAACACTCTGGGACATTCTGTCATTGGGCTATACTTGGGGTACATCTGGGTGATATTTGGGCTACATTTAGGCTCTTTTGTCTCTGGTGGCCATCTTGGGAGACTGTATGTCAGAATTTTTTAATGAAATTGAAGAGGGTTTGAGAAGTCACTCAAAATGTGCCCTAATTTTTCTTTCTGCAGCACTAATCATAATTCATATGGCAAAATATACCCCCTCTTTTTGTTCCTTTTTAAATTAAATGTTTTAAGAGTTACCACTTTATTCCAATCAAGATGGCTTCAGGTGTGCCATACCTTTGTAATAAGTAGGACTGTTAGCGCTCTAGTTGTTCTTTAGAACACTCTGGGACATTCTGTCATTGGGCTATACTTGGGCTACATCTGGGTGATATTTGGGTTACATTTGGGCTCTTTTGTCTCTGGTGGCCATTTTGGGAGACTGCATGTCAGAATTTTTTAATGAAATAGAAGAGGATTTGAAAAGTCACTAAAAATGTGCCCTAATTTTTCTTTTTGCAGCACTAATAATACCTTCTATTGCATAATATACCCCCTCATTTTTTTCCTTTTTAAATTAAATGTTTTAAGAGTTACCACTTTATTCCCATCACGAGGGCTCCAGGTGTGCTATACCTTTGTAATAAGTAGGACTGTTAGCGCTCTAGTTGTTCTTTAGAACACTCTGGGACATTCTGTCATTGGGCTATACTTGGGCTACATCTGGGTGATATTTGGGCTACATTTGGGCTCTTTTGTCTCTGGTGGCCATTTTGGGAGACTGCATGTCAGAATGTTTTAATGAAATAGAAAAGGATTTGAGAAGTCACTCAAAATGTGCCCTAATTTTTCATTCTGCAGCACTAATCATACTTTCTATGGCAAAATATACCCCCTCATGTTGTTTCTTTTTAAATTAAATGTTTTAAGAGTTACCACTTTATTCCAATCAAGATGGCTTCAGGTGTGCTATACCTTTGTAATAAGTAGGACTGTTAGCGCTCTAGTTGTTCTTTAGAACACTCTGGGACATTCTGTCATTGGGCTATACTTGGGCTACATCTGGGTGATATTTGGGCTACATTTGGGCTCTTTTGTCTCTGGTGGCCATTTTGGGAGACTGCATGTCAGAATGTTTTAATGAAATAGAAAAGGATTTGAGAAGTCACTCAAAATGTGCCCTAATTTTTCATTCTGCAGCACTAATCATACTTTCTATGGCAAAATATACCCCCTCATGTTGTTTCTTTTTAAATTAAATGTTTTAAGAGTTACCACTTTATTCCAATCAAGATGGCTTCAGGTGTGCCATACCTTTGTAATAAGTAGGACTGTTAGCGCTCTAGTTGTTCTTTAGAACACTCTAGGAGGCTGCAGTAGAACACAAAGGAATCAACTGACAGTCTCTGTCCTTGTTGGATGGACATGATTTACTGAGAATGTCAGACTTCATTTTCACATGACTGAGAAAGATAATGTGAATTTACAGAAAATATGCTTTCAGTTTAGCTTATAGATCCCCTTCCAAACCACTGTGGGAAAATCATGAGATATTAGTTTTCTTTCAAACAATATTCATGATATCACAGCAGAAGGTTTTTTCACATGGTAAAATCACCTTAGAACCCACCACAATTCCTAAAACGAGTATGGTACCATCAACAAATGATTTATAATGTAACTAAAGTCCTAAAACCCTCTATTAACTACAATGCTTTTTAATGAGGTGCTATCATGTATATTGGTCCCAAGATGGCTGCCAACACTTCTTGGATGAAGTGCTGACAGCCAATCAGATCAGATGTGTGGTTAGGCTCCGCCCAGATATATATCTTTTTTTTAACCTAAATTACTCAAAATCCACTGGAGCACATATATTGAGACCTAGCAAAGGCACATCGGGCTAACAGTCCCTACAATTTTGCCAAGTTTCGTGCAAATCCATTCAGCCGTTCGAGCTAAAAGTGAGGCCAACCGCCCTATGGAAATTAACATGGGAAAAACGCGTTTTGGGACCCCCCTTTTTTCTCGGCCCCCCCTTGATGAAACCCCCCCAAATTGTCAGGGGCTGCTCAGAAACAAAATGTTCCATTTTCCTGAAAATTTCAGCCAATTCCGTCCACAAACGCCAAAGTTATTAGACATAGAATTTTCAAAAATCCCATAGAGAAAAAATCCTAACTATATATACCTACTGGCGACATATATATATATATATATATGTATGTATGTATGTATGTATGTATATATATAAATATATATATATATATATATATATATATATATATATATATATATATATATATATAACCTACTGGCGGTCGCCAGTAGGTAGTTATAGTTAGGATTTTTTTCAATGCAAAATCTCAAAATTCTATTTGGAATAACTTTGGCGCCAGTTGACGAATTTGGCGCCAGTTGACGAATCTGCTTGAAAAGTTCCTCAAATTTGCCTCGTCGAGCTCCGGTCCTTCCCTGAAAGTTTGGGGGGGATTCGTCAAGCGGGGTCCGAGATAAAAGGGGGGTCCCAAAACGTGTTTTCCCCATGTTAATTTCCATAGGAACTCTTTTTTAGCCCGAACGGCTGAATGGATTTCCACCAAACTTGGCAAAATTGTAGGGACTGGTAGACCGATGTGCCTTTGCTATGTCTCAAGATATGTGCTCCAGTGGTTTTTGAGTAATTTAGGTTAAAAAAATATATATATCTATGGCAGCGCCCCGGTACGCGCACCGGGGAGCGCACCGGGCGTGCTACGCGACTTGCGCGCGGAAAGCTGATTGGCTCTCGGGTGTCTGTAAACATTCAAAACAGTCCGGAGCGGCCGCCATCTTGTGTCTCTGTAAAATCGAGACACAAGAGGTGGAAAAAACAAAGGGGGAAATGACCATAAGGGGGCAGAGTAGACCCCCCCTGACCCCCTAGGTTTGAAGTGGGGGCCATAAAAGGGCCCCGCGGGGCAAAAAAAAAAATTTGATTTGCGCGGGGGGAGCGCCCGGTACGCGCACCGGGGAGCGTACCGGGGAGCGTACCATAGGGAAAAAAGAATGACAGTTTTCAAAAAATGTAGGATTTTTTTTATAAATTGGAGGTAGTTCTAAAAAGAACTGTTTTTTTCTTCTTTTTGTTGTTTTATATTTTTTTATTGTTTTTGTGAACATTTTTTTCTTTTTTTGGCTTTTCTGAACACTTTTATATTTTTTTGTATTTTTTAAGGGGAGAAACAAAAAACAGGGAATTGTAAATGGCTCAACTGGAGCAAGAAAAAAATCAGGAACATTTAGGGTTTTCTTGGACACTTATGGTTATCACCAGCAACCATGATAAGTTTGATACTTTGCTCACCATAGCAAAGTGTCTTGTTACAATATTTGCACACGATTTTGTAATCAGCAAACTTAGGTTGAATAGTAGCCAATGTGTCTTTTGCCCCCGGACCCGATGGAGTGGGTTGTTTTGATGTTGAGGGTCTAGTCGTTGAAGGGGGAAGCTTACTGCAGAGGTCCCTTAACTCTGCATTAGAATAATTGTTTGGATGCAAACCTACAGCGGACCCCACCGAACTCAAGAATTACCGCCCCATCTCGCTCCTCCCGTTTCCAGCCAAAGTCATCGAGAAGACCGTCAACAAACAGCTGGCCGCCTTCCTCGAGACGAATGGATCCCTCGACCCCTCACAGTCTGGCTTCCGAGCCAACCACAGCACCGAGACCGCCCTCATCGCTGCCACCGATGACATCCGAGCCCTGATGGACAACGGAGAAACAGCGGCCCTCATCCTCCGAGACCTCTCCGCGGCATTCGACACTGTCTGCCACCGCACCCTAGTGCAGCGCCTCAGCAACGTCGGAATCCAGGAGAAGGCACTGTAATGGATCATCTCCTTCCTCGACGGAAGAACACAGAGAGTCCGTCTACCACCGTACAAGTCAGAGGCCACCAAAGTCATCTGCGGCGTCCCCCAAGGATCCTCGCTGAGCCCCACCCTCTTCAACGTCTACATGAGCCCCCTCGCGGCCATCGCACGCCAACACAACCTCAACATCATCTCCTACGCTGACGACACCCAGCTGATCCTCTCCCTGACCAACGACCCCGCCGCCGCCAGAGCCAACCTTCACGAAGGGATGAAGGACGTAGCCGAGTGGATGACGACCAGCCGCCTGAAACTGAACTCAGACAAGACGGAAGTCCTCATCCTGGGCCCCTCGCCCTCCGCCTGGGACGACTCCTGGTGGCCCCCCGCCCTGGGCACCGCACCCAAACCGACAGACCACGCACGCAACCTGGGCTTCATCCTGGACTCCTCCCTCACCATGACCAGACAAGTCAACGCCGTCTCCTCGTCATGCTTCAACATCCTGCGCATGCTACGGAAGATCTTCCGGTGGATCCCCACCGAGACCAGGAAGACGGTCACCCAGGCCCTCGTCACCAGCCGACTGGACTACGGCAATGCCCTCTACGCCGGAACCACCGCCAAGCTCCAGAAGAGACTCCAGCGGATCCAGAACGCCTCAGCCAGACTCATCCTCGACATCCCACGACACAGCCACATCTCTAGACATCTGAGAGACCTGCACTGGCTCCCCGTCAACAAAAGAATCACCTTCCGCCTCCTCACCCACGCACACAAAGCCCTACACGATCAAGGCCCGAGCTACCTCAACAACCGCATCAACTTCTACGTTCCCAAACGCCATCTCCGATCAGCCAGTCACGCCCTCGCCGCCGTCCCCCGCATCCGAAGAACGACAACAGGAGGAAGTTCCTTCTCCTACCTGGCCGCCAAGACCTGGAACTCCCTCCCTCCCGACCTGCGCCTGACCCAAGACCACCTCTCCTTCAGGAAGAAGCTCAAGACCTGGCTGTTCGAGCAGTAGCAACACCCCCCCCCCCCCCCCCCAAGCGCCTTGAGACCCTCCCGGTAAGTAGTGCGCTCTATAAATGTCTTTGATTGATTGATTGAAACACATCATGTGGCGACTTATTGTATGATTCCCGAAGGTATACTTTTTGTTAGGGTTCCCTCTGGACAACTCAGCTTCACAAATTAAACAAGTCACCTTTGCAGCGTTGACTTTTTTAAAACCCCTTGGGATTTTGAAGAACTCCCAAATAAAGTGCGGTTTTGGTTGGTAGGGCTGTTTATTTTCAGGCAGGAATTCCCTTCTCTGTTCCTCCTCTTCATCATTCTCCTCCTCATCCTCTTGACCACCAATGTAATCTTCTGGTGGTCTTTTAGATGGTGGTGGTGGTGGTGGGGCAGATCCTCCAGTTGCTGCTGCTATTGTAGCCATTTCAAACTAGTAAAGAGTAGAGATAGAACTCCAAAAAGGTCTTCCTCAGTCAAAAGACAAAGTCAGAATAAGGAAAAAAGGTGGGGGCTTTCATCATTTGGAAAAAAAACTGTTCTGCACCAATGAAAAGTGTTATTTTCAGATCACATGACCTGACGCGCTTACGCTACGCGCCCCGGGGCGTGCCCCGGGGCGCGTAGCGTAAGCGCGTCGAGATGTTGCGCGATCGTATGCGATCGCGTGCTTCCGGGTGCGCTTACGCAGTTCGTCATATGACGCATCATGCGACTGCGCGAAACGTCACGATGTTGTTTTCGTTCGTGGCAATAGTGCTAACGGGACGCTCACCGGTGCGCGCACACGGAGCGCTCCGGGGCAAAAAAAATAAATAAATAAATAAAATATGTATAAAAAATATTATTACATAATTATTCAATATAAAATCCGTTATAAAAAATAATACTTTTCATACCTATAGAGATTTGCTATTAAAAAACCTTTGAAATTCACTGAAAAAACCATAGGTTTTACACTAGTTATAGTTAGGTATTAGCATTTAAAAAACCTATTAAATTCACTGAAAAAACCAGAGGTTTCACACCAGTTATAGTTAGCTGGAAATTTTACTGACATAAAACCATTGAAATTCCCACGTTATAGTTAGTTGGACTCACTATAACTTGCGCGTGCAATGCACTGCTGATGACGTCACATATTACATCACTCATGACATGGTCAGTGACATCACTCATGACATCACTGATGACACCATCCTTGTGACAGAGTGACAGACCTCCTTTCACTGTAATGTAACTCTTGAAACACATATTCAAAAATAGAAACTAAAAATAAAAAAAAAATGGACATACCCATATCAATTACAACAACCAATTCAGTAATTCCACCATCTATATACACATCCACTCATTCACCAACAGTTCTATATAATCACTCATACGTATATTTCGAACTGTGAGCAACATTTATTACGAATTGTGAAACGGTTTGGGACTGCTGATTCCATATGGCTGAGATACCCGCCACCCCCTCGCAACACAATCCCCAAGGATGGGAAACCGGAAACAGTTCTGAACTTTTGGAAGACGGGAGGGAGTGACCCCCCCGGCCGTATTTATTAAAATATGAAACAAAATTAAAACATTAAAATAACAGTTTCATATTATGTACAATTTCATTACCACATTTGCGATGTTTGGCTAACCTTAACATATGCTCTAATACAAAGGTTCTCCTAGCCGAACTAACATCCTACAAATTATTAACTTGCAATTTGAAATTGTACATCCTAACGTTAAGGGCCAACGGCAAGGTCGTAACCGGTGTCAAGATCCCTAAACCAGAAATGACCCCCTCACTTGTGAGGGGCGACCGCACAGAGGCGTACCTCAAGTGCAACTACCAATTTCCCTTGACTTGACGGGGGCCCCATTAAACTCGACGCCACTTAAAGGTCGTTCGAGGACTCGTGTGAGGTATCTAGAAGGTAGCGTAGACCCCCCTCCCAAACCCCACACAACTTACCACATCTGCCGTCGCAGATGACATGGCCCCGGGAAATTCTCCAGGAGGGGGCTGTAACCCCTCCTACCCAGGAAGGGGCCTTGACCGCCTTTCCTTTCCTTTCGGCGGCCCATCCTTAGAAGGAACCGCCTCCCCGTTGAGGGGCCAATGGCAACCTCCCTCGAGCGCTCCCATCCGTAATGGGTGACGCCCACTCATAGGGATCTACCAATTAGTGCTCACCGATCATGACCTTACCGCCACAGGCCGGATAGTTGACCGGCTATCCGGACCCCCCACAAAAACTCCTACCTAAAGGTCATGTCTTAAAGTCTGTAGCCAAGCTATACAGTCCCCTATGAGTAACTCGTTCCCCACCCGGGACAAATGAACACCATCCCCCAGATACATACTGTCACCAGTAATACAACCATGCGAAATAGAATGCAGTGTATTGGAACGGAACAATCTACTCACTTTGTTATTAATTTTCCTTACTGAATGATTCAGAGCAGAAACAGAAATAGTCCCCCGCCATACTTTTCGTGGGATCAAATGGGACCATGCAATCGTGCACCCTGGAACTCTCCTTGCCAACCAACTTACAGTGGAAAGCATTGCCTCAAGAAGAAGTCGTCTACCAGTGCTGACCAAATCATTGCCCCCAAGATGTACTATGACTATAGACGGCGGTGACCTCGTCCGCCCTAGCAAACCCTCAAAAAATGATTGAAACTGGTCAATACAGAGTCCGCCCCTTCCGTAGAAGGACACCCTGTACCCGTATTCCCCAGCCACGTGAATCATGTCACCTGCTTTGAATACGTCCGCGGCACGCCTCACGTATGAGTGGCCCACGACCCACACCTCCTTTTTCACAGCCGGTGAAGTCTGACCGCTGGCCCGGTGTTGGGTCGACTGCATAGTTCGCCCTGCCTCGTAGGCTCGCGCAACTGAAACCAAACAAAACAAGAAGCGTGAGTACATCATTACAGCTTCACAACATGTGCAACCGCACATACCTTTTATAACAATTGGAGGACCAACGCCCCACACGTTTAACTTGGTCAACATTCAGACCCCTGGCTGTAGCTTCTGTAGCAGCCCCTATCCGAAAGGAATGGGTCCCAAACTCGCCCGGGTTCAAGCCCGCAGCAGTAATCGACATCGCAAGCACCCGCTGAAACTGAAACCTCGTCAGTGGGGTGGCGTCAGCGTGTCTCAACAAGGTCCCCCCCCATGATGCCACCCTTTGTGCTAAATATTTCTCTACACAACTCACCGGGCACATGGAGGACCCGGGAATCCTTTGTATGATTATGCAATCACCCATCGCACCCTGATCGGTCTTGGACCTGACAAACGAGACAGTCATTGTCTCCCCTCTGATCTGAACGTGCTCTCGGCACAGTCCCCCCATCACATCCTGCTTGTTCCTCGCCACTAGTTCGCTCACCCGCATAGCCCCGTGGAATGCCAGCGTAAAAGCGGCTCGGAATAACACTGTTTCAAATTGGGACGAACATGTTGCAGGGAGTCTGGATAATAACAGGGCCAACCTATCCAAACCTATCGGGCGCCTTTCATCTACTTTGCGACCCTCAAGGCGTTGCCACCCACGTAGCGCTTTTTGCACAACGAAAGACGCTGTCGGGTCCTGAATCCCATGAGCCCTAGCCACAAAAGAAATGGCGGCCCGATGCCTCTGGGCCGTAGCCACTGATTTGCCTGCCTGATGTAAAGACATCAGAAAGTTTACTACAGACTCTTCCTGGCCCCAAAGCTCCCCCCTAGCAGCCCCCAAAAAGGCCCAATAGGATCGGAACGCCCCTTCATATGCCTTTTTCGTCCTGGGTGCTAAACTCTCTCCCACGAGGTTACGAAGTTCGGGGCACCGAGAGACCAGAGAGCTTCGGGAAAGGGTGCCGCCACCGGGTCCGCTGTGGGCAGAAAACCCCAGAAGGCCTGCATACGAAAACGAGAAAGCGCATCAGCTGCCTTGTTCATCACCCCCGGGACATGTCTTGCCCTAAATAGTACATTCAATTGCATACATAGTAATACGATTTCCTTGAGCAATCTCAGAATCCATTTGCATCGGGCTGCCTGGCTATTGATACACTCAACAACGGTCATGTTATCAGACCAGAATACCACAGAGTGATCTCTGAATCCCTCAGGCCAAGTTCTCAGGGCCACCAGAATGGGAAAAAGTTCTAGGAAAGCAATGTTACTTGTCAGTCCACTCTCATGCCACCATGACGGCCATTTTTGTGCCGACCACTGAGTGCCGAATATGGCACCAAAACCAATGCTCCCTGCCGAATCTGTCCACAGCCCCAGCTCTTCCGAGGACACGGCCGGTTTGTTCCAGACAATTCGACCATTGAAATCCGCCAGAAATGCCAACCAAATGCGCATGTCCTGGCGAACCTCAGCCGAAAGCCTTGTGTGATGATGACCCTCCTTCAGGCCGACCATGGCTTGAGCGATCGAGCGAGAAAAGGGGCGGGCCATCGGTATCACTCTTAGGGCAAAATTCAATTGTCCCACCAATTGCTGTAATTCATGTAGCTTCACCTTAGACTTACTTATACACATTTGCAGGGATGCCCTGAATCTTAACACTTTGTCACCTGGTAAACGAAAACACCCTTCTTCGGAATCGAGCTCGATCCCCAGAAACTCGAGGCAAGTCGAGGGACCTACAGTCTTACCTGGTGCCAGTGGCACGCCAAACTGATTCATCAAGACACAAAATGCAGTCAAAGCCTGCCCACATTCCGGATCCCCGGCTGCCCCCAGAAACAAAAAGTCATCGAGATAATGCATAACATGGTGAAACCCCGTCTTCTTTGTGAAGACCCATTGCAGGAAGCAACTGAATTTTTCGAAATAGGCACAAGATATAGAGCACCCCATCGGCATACATTTATCCATGTAATAGTGACCCTGAAACATGAAACCAAGAAGACGCTGATCGTCTGGATGTACCGGGAGCAACCGGAACGCTGACTCGATATCAGATTTTGCCATCAGCGCCCCGGGCCCCAGGCGATTCAATATGGCTACGGCCTCATCGAAGGATGCGTACCGCACCGAACACACTTCCGGGTCTATCGCATCGTTTACGGAAAGACCACGTGGGGCTGATAAATTATGTATCAGCCGAAACTCACCCGGGTCCTTCTTGGGGACCACCCCTAAAGGGGAACAAACAAAGTTAACCACTGGTGGTACATTAAATGGACCGGCGACTCGACCTCGAGCCACCTCTTTCCCGATCTTTTCTTGTACCACGGTCGTATGCTGCAAGACCGATATCTGGTTTTTACATTTTGCTATACCCTGAAAATCCCCCACTGGGATGCGGAAACCATATGAAAACCCGTTCCGCAACACCCGAGCGGAAGCGTGATCCGGGTATTCGCTGAGCCAAGGAATCATTGCCATGGTATCAATTGGAGTAGGTAAAGGCGCCCCTCGGACTATGTTAGACCTGTTTGGCGCCTCCTCTACCCCCGTTATCACCAGTCTTGGCTCTGCACATGGACTCAGGATGGGATGATTGCCCACACCCACTACACTCGTGCCTAAATTTGCATGACCCCTGGGGCCTAGTACATTTCCCCCTGTTAAAGTTCCAACATACCCCCCTTTTACCTGTGTTGCCGATTGGCCTTGAGTGATTGTCGTTACTCGTACCTGATCGAAAGGGCGTCCCCGCATATTGGCGGGAGGATTCACCAACATTACTCCCTACTAAAGGGACTTTCAACATACCAGAGTCCTCCATTTTGGACCAGGACACAGAATCATAACAATCCCAAGTTAAGTTTCTATCATGCTCTTTCGCTTTTCTGAAAATATTATCGTAACAGAACCAATGATTGCCCTCGTGTGACACAGAATACCCCATGATTCGTGACTGATAAATCGGCAATTCAGGCAGCAATTCGGGCCTCCGTTCACCCAAAATGGATGTAAAAACCCCCCATGCTTTGCCCCAATTGCCAATGTTTTCATTTACCTTGAAGGCGGCCATCTTTGCGCGCCAAACACTCGGATGCATGAGCTCCTTCTGGCTCTTAACATGCTCCATCTCATAATGATCGGTAAGCAACGAGAAGATGTTTATATACTCCCCTGCCCATATCTTCTCTTTGATAGCTAGAGGGACATGTTGACCCAACTTTTCCCTTCGAGAGGGTGCCGACTCATCCCTAGCAACCGGCAAAGGCCGCTTACCTGAACTGGAAGCTGTATCTGCGACTGCCGCAGCCGGCAATGGCGCCTTCGTCGCTTCCCTTGTTTCCCGCAGCTGCTTCATCAACACCTGCGCGTCGTCAGCCGTGGCGCCCTTGCTACCTTTACCCAACCACGCTGCTAATTGTGCTGCCAGCTCGGGCGGCATATCCTCTCCGGACACGGGGGTGACCACCACGGGAATCGGATTCCCTTCCTCCGGCACAGGAATGGGTGCCTCACTTGGGTTACAGGGAACTGGGACGTCTCCCCCTGTCGCTCCCTTTCTGGGCCTCTTGCCTTTTCCACCCGGAGCTGTTCCTGCCAGAGGACGTTTCGGCCCCCCTTCCTCCTCTTTATCCGCCATTCGTTTCTTTAGGTCGGTCACCTCCTTCATGAGAACCCGCAGCATCTGGTCGGTAGTCATTCTCTTTCCCGCCTTTTTAGGCATTTTCCGACAGAGTATCTGTAAAACAAACAAGAAAGATTACAACGCTCAAAATTGGCTCTTCGTTCCGTCTCGAGCTCACGTGCAGCGAGGAGGTGCAGCTTCAGAGCACAGGAACAAGAGGATGCTTTCTTGGCTTGTTGCTCCTTTTATCCGTCTTCAGGGCGGGCGTACACCCGCCCCTGCCCGCCCCAAAGGGCGTGGCCGGCCGCGTCAGTGTCTAGGCCAGCCCACTCCAGGGCGGGAAAAGGCGCGCCCCGGCTACGCCGCTTCGGGCATACCAGCCGAGGCTCGCCTCCCGCCCAAGATGGCTTCCCGGGGGGATCGTTGTACTCCACCATACGTTCGGGGGGACCGAATGGTCGCCCCTTTCCAGAATACATTGCGCTTTATCAGGATGCCCACTGGGGCAATAAAATGTTCAGGTGCTATCTATCAGCAGTCTGGTTTCATTTTTAGCCATATCTCTGCCTGTGAACAAGGACGATGGAAGTCTGAAACGCGTTAGGCATCATTGATTGAACCCTGAATTTGCTGTTTGCGCTGCAGCCTGATTCAAACTGCTGGACGAGTGCATCCTATGCTTGGGCACTTTGGGAACTTTGACTTATACACGGCAGTCCAGCCGTGAGGAAGCACCAACCGCTCAAGTGCAAGCAGACCTGGTGCCTTGTGATTACGAGGCCCTTTCCGGACCAGCAGCATGGCGTAAGAGAGATTATGCACGCAAAAAACATTTCAGTGTTAGCCCATTAATGGCGGAATTTTTGAATATGTGAGAGGCATCGCATTTGTATTTCGGCTGTGCTTCAATGGGGCTTCCTGTGTTTGAATTTGATGTATATCAGCTTTGCCCAGTCGAGAAGCGAGGCTCACCTAGCTAGGGTCCGTGCAGGCTCTGAGCTGGGGCTTGCAAACAACGGAACGAAGACAAGAACAGCTCCAATACAGGTGGTGCTGCCTTGCGCACAATTTCACGGCTGCAAAAACGCAATTGGAGGGCTTCCAGCGCACTCTCCACTCCACTTGGTGAACACTTGATTCCATTTGCAAGGACTGGTGAGTGACGTCACTGGGGGAAGAAGGTCAGCGTACTACAAAGCACAGAATGCTTTGCGGTGTAACGCCCACTGTGGCAGGTGACATTGATTATAAGAGCAGACGCTGCCTGAAATCTGCTCCTCCAGCCCTTCACGAACTGCCTCTGAAGAAAGGACTGATTCCTGAAACGCGTCAGGCTTTACATGTTTGAAGATTGCTCTGAAAGCATCCAAGGAGCGAGCTGTGAAATGGATCCAAAATAAACGTGCTGAATTGAACTTCGTGTGGCTGTGCTTCAATGGGGCTTCCTGTGTTTGAATTTGATATATATATATATATATTCACTGAAAAAACCATAGGTTATAGACCATATATAGTTAGTAATTAGCATTTACAAAACCTGATGATGTAATATGTGACATCATCAGCAGTGGATTGCGGGTGCGCGATATATAGTTAGTGCAACTAACTATATATGTGAATTTCAATGGTTTTGTGTGAGTAAAATAAGGTTTTGTAAATGCTAATCACTAACTATATATGGTCTATAACCTATGTTTTTTTCAGTGAATTTTCAAGGTTTTGTAAATGCTAATTCCTAACTTTATATGGTCTATAACCTATGTTTTTTTCAGTGAATTTTCAAGGTTTTGTAAATGCTAATTCCTAACTATATATGGTGTATAACCTATGTTTTTTTCAGTGAATTTCAATGGTTTTTTAATAGCAAATATCAAAAGCTGTAAAAAGTATTCTTCTTTTAAAGGAAAAATATATTTTATATGTATTTAATATAATTTTTTTATGCATCTGCCAAACCCTGACCTCTTAATAGTGCACTGTGGTGGAAATGATTTGGGCACTATGACTGGGGTTAGTCTGGAAATGCTTTTAAAGGACACCTTTCATCAATTGATGACACTTTTTCCCCAAACTGCCTTGGTATATTTAGGCTGTGGGGTTTTAGGTTTAAACCTATAATAACTGATAAAACCCCACTGAAAGAAAAATAGTCCTCACCGGTGAAAACATATAAACCCCGAAAAAACACCTGGACAACCACAACCTAAATGCCATTCAAAGAAAGGAAAACGAGAGTGAAAGTATTTGTTTTCTTCCTGATGGGGTCTATACAATGTAACCTTGTTATACAAGCTAGCAGTAACATTATTCTGCTTGAGTTTTGTTCTCTAGAGATGCCACTAAAATATTGTTTCTTCTTCCTTTTACTTTTTCTGTTTTGTGGCCTTTGGTCTAAAGATGCAGGGTTTATGTTTATGTTTTAGGTCTAGTTTAATTATTTTATAAACTATAGAGAATCAGGAAATATCAAACTCATATTTGATATTTTGGCTGCATTTGATTCTTTCACTGATGGGTAAAATGGCTGGTTTCATAAAAATCTTTCCTAATGTGTCATCACATTTACCCACAGAGAATGGGTAAAAACCCTTAATACATCAGGCCATAGTTTCTAGTGGGTCAGTATTGATAGTAGGTGAATTGCCAACACCTCAGGCTTTAAATATTCAATGCAAGGTTTAGTGACAAGTATATATATCACCAAGCATCTGGGATAACGGTGAAACCATGACACCAGACGTTTGTAAAACATGGGACGCAGTCTCACTTGTAATGCTCTGCAAAAAAGGCTCTTTCCAAGTTCAACAAAGATTGGAGTGATATTGTTTGTATTTTCAGTGATTCAGCTATGTATATAAAAAAGTTGTGTGATGACCTGTCAAATTTGATAACCGAGCTGAAGTGATTCCCTGTAGGAGATCCTTGCCACTTGTTAGATGGTATGCTGAAAGCATCGTTACAATCTTCAGAGTTAATGAGGGATGCTATTGACTTTTAGTCCATTCTGGAGCACTGTTTTCTTATGCACAGGAACTGAAATGCAACTATTTATAATGTTGTGCTTTATGTGGCATGAATTTATGAGTCATCCCAACTGTGTTCCTTTGCTGATGGTCCTCAGCCCAAGGGGCTATGAATGCTGAGAGGGTCTTTTCACAGAAGATTACATGGGAAGGAAAGAGCAAGCGCACATGACCCAAAGACTCACTGAAGAAGTATTGTATGGTGTACTACAATAAGATTAATTTTCAAAATTCTATTTGGACCTCATATACACTATACGTACACTGTCTATATACCATGTTCTTTCAGTGTAGAAAACAAGCAATAATAAAAGCAAAACGTTCCATAAACACCGGAAAAACACTTTTTCTGTTGTTTTTAGTGGCGCGAAAATGTGTAACCACTGATAATGACTGTTTTTTAAGATATTGAAAACACTGAAAAAACCTCACCAGAATTTACCAAAAATAGAAACTGAAAACAGGAAAGCCTAGGTATATTCCAATATATGCCAAAGACAGAAATGGAACTGGTCCAACCAATTTTGTCCACAATTTGAGAAAGCACGGAAACATGTGCATAAATCTGTTTCTGCTTACATGAGAGACTTTAGAATGGGTTCAATATACAACAACAACTTGTGTTACAACATACAAGACATCTACAGAGGAGATGGTGTGCACTTCTCAGATGAGGGGAATAGAATATTCCTCCTAAATTTAAGACTGTGCATTTGAACCTACTTCTAGGTACCTAAATCAGCCACAGAACCCAAAAGCTCTTTTCAGAGCTACCCTACCTCTGTTCATTCAAAACGTTTATCTTTTTCTAACTTTTTTCACTATTTTTCACCAAAGTACGCTCCCCGGTACGCTTACCGGTGCGCGTACCGGGCGCTCCCCACGTGAATTTTTTTTTTTTTTGCCTATATGAGCGTCCTAAGCCCCCCGCAGAAAACCTAGAGGGTCAGGAAGTGTCTACCGTGCCCCCTTCTACCCATTCCGAACATTGTTTGCCCTCCATCTTGTGTCTCAGTTCTACCGAAACACAAAATGGAGGACTCCCGTAACGCTGCCGGTACGCGTACCGGGGCGCGCACCGGTAAGCGCTCGCTAAAAAAAGGTGGGAAAGTAATTTACAGAAAAACCACTGGAGACACTTTCATCAAATATAGAATAGGCCCTACTACATAGCAGTCCCTACCATTTACCCAAATTTGGTGGTATTCCATTGAGCCATTTGGGCTGTAGCCCTGTCTAAATATCCTGAGGTAAATTACATGACAAAAACACATATGAAACTGTTTGAATTTTTAACCAATTAAAATGTTACTTACATTTTGTACTTTTATGTGCTGACATTTGATTGGTTAAGTACATGAATATATATAAAAAATGAGAGGGAAACACAGCCATTTTGACAAGTACTACCTGAGGTACATTTGAATAGGATTTTCAGTGAAAACTTCAACTGCTTTCACAAAGGTAAGTTGTTAATTTGGAAGGGGAACTATGTTATGCACTTTAAGTTAATTTTGTAAAACGTTTTCAGATAGTTATATACTGTCCGTCTATAAGAGTTAGACATTGAGAAAGGCTTGTTTATTTAAATTATTGATTGAGTTAGGCTTCTGTGGTATAATTATGAATTTACTTAGGCTTCATCACAGGCACTTTTTAATAGTTCTACTTCCTGCCTGAAACCATACACTGCCCAAAGATAACTTCACTGTTAAAAACTCAAAAGTACCTGTCGGAACTTAAACCCAACAGTGCCCTATCTCTACTGATATATTTATTTTTTATGCAATTTACAGCAAGAAAATGGAAGCACAACAAAATCAAAATAATATTTCATTTCAAATTAAAATGGAAAACAATCCTATGGAAGACAAAGAAGAAATAGACTTTTTGGATGACACTGTAGACCAAGACTTAATTAAATGTGTTGAAGAAATTGAAGGATGGAATGAAAAGGAGGACATACCAGATGAATTAATGTTGCAAATTCTTTTAGATTTTGAACAATCACAACAATAAATTTAAATTTTAAAAGTTAAAATTGTTTGAGACATTATTCTTTTTTATATGAAAATTATGAAATAGTACCCAAAAAGATATAATATAAAGTGAGACTTAAAATATACTGTTCAACTGTTTTGTGTTACATAGTAAGTTTGCTCATAGTTACTTCCTTTCTCCAACTATATTATCTCCAATGTGTATTTAACATCTCTTTATCATCTCCTACCTCCATATTGTTTCTGCTTTCCTGACAGACTATGGTATGAATTCCATATACCACAATAACTTCTGAAACAACATGCAAGATATCTACAAAGGAGACGGTGTATATTAAATTTTAGACTCTGCATTGGTACCTACATGTTGCTACTTAAATAAAAAAACAAACAAAAAAACAACAAAAAGAACAATTAATAAACATACAATATTTGAAAAGTCTATCATTCTTTTTTCCCCATAGTACGCTCCCCGGACCGCTTCCCGGTGCACGTACCGGGCGCTCCCCCCGCAAAAAAACGATTTTTTTTTTTTTTTTGCCCCGCGGGGCCCTTTTAAAGCCCCCACATCAAACCTAGGGGGTCAGGGAGGATGTACTCTGCCCCCTTATGGTCATTTCCCTCTTTGTTTTGGCCACCTCTTGTGTCTCGATCCTACCGAGACACAAGATGGCGGCCGCTCCGGACTGTTTAGAATGTTTACAGACACCTGAGAGCCAATCAGCTTTCCGCGCGCAAGTCGCGAGGCGCGCCCGGAGCGCTCCCGGGTGCGCGTACCGGGGCGCGCTTACAGATATATATATTTTTTTGAACCTAAATTACTCAAAATCCACTAGAGCACATATCTTGAGACCTAGCAAAGGCACATCGGACTACCAGTCCCTACAATTTTGCCAAGTTTCATAGAAATACATTCAGCCGTTCAAGCTAAAAGTGAGTCCAACCGCCCTATGAAAAACTCAATGTTGAAAACACGTTTTGGGACCCCCCTTTTTTCTCGGCCCCCACTTCACTAAACCCCCCCAAACTTTCAGGGGACGCTCAGAAATAAAATGTGCCATTTTCCTGAAAATTTCAACCAATTCCGTCCATCAACGCCAAAGTTATTCAACATAGAATTTGCAGAAATCCCTATTCAAAGAAATCCTAACTCTATATACCTACTGGCGACCGCCAGTAGGTTATATATATATATATATATATATATATATATATATATATATATATATATATATATATATATATATATATATATATATATATATATATATATATATATATATATATATATATATATATATATATATATATATATATACATATATATATATATATATATATATATATCAAAGTTCCCAAAGTGCCCAAGCATAGGATGCACTCATCCAGCAGTTTGAATCAGACTGCAGCGCAAACAGCAAATTCAGGGTTCAATTAATGATGCCTAACGCGTTTCAGACTTCCATCGTCCTTGTTCACAGGCAGAGATATCGCTAAAAATGAAACCAGACTGCTGATAGATAGCACCTGAACATTTTATTGCCCCAGTGGGCCTCCTGATAAAGCGCAATGTATTCTGGAATTAGCAGTCCCAAACCGTTTCACAATTCGTAATAAATGTTGCTCACACTTCGAAATACAAATGCGATGCCTCTCACATATTCAAAAATTCTGCCATTAATGGGCTAACACTGAAATGAAGTGAGAGGCATCGCATTTGTATTTCGAACTGTGAGCAACATTTATTACGAATTGTGAAACGGTTTGGGACTGCTGATTCCAGAATACATTGCGCTTTATCAGGAGGCCCACTGGGGCAATAAAATGTTCAGGTGCTATCTATCAGCAGTCTGGTTTAATTTTTAGCGATATCTCTGCCTGTGAACAAGGACGATGGAAGTCTGAAAGGCGTTAGGCATCATTGATTGAACCCTGAATATGCTGTTTGCGCTGCAGCCTGATTCAAACTGCTGGACGAGTGCATCCTATGCTTGGGCACTTTGGGAACTTTGATATATATATATATATATATATACATATATATATTCACTGAAAAAACCATAGGTTTCACACCAGTTATAGTTAGCTGAACATTTTACTCATACAAAACCATTGAAATTCCCACATTATAGTTAGTTGGACTCACTATAACTTGTGTGCCCGCAATCCACTGCTGATGATGTCACATATTACATCATTCATGACATGGTCAGTGACATCACTGATGACATCACTGATGACATCTCAAATGACATCACTGATGACATCATCCAGTGTCTGTGTGTTTCTGTAAAGTTTAGATATGTTTTACATATTGAAGAATGACTGGATGTATAAGTGTCTGGATGAAGGATTTAGAAGGTGTGTGACTGACTGAGTGATTAAATGCGTCTTACTGAATGCATGGGTTAGTGACTAAACTGTCTGAATGTGTGCATCATTATGTCTGTTGTTGTATAAGCTGCTGCATGTGTTGATCAGTAGCTATATGAGTGGCTATATGGGTTATTGATTGGTTGCCCAAGTATTTGTATGTGAGGCTGAGTGTGTGTGTGGGTGCCTGGGAGGTGTGTGACTCTGTGCATAGATGTGTGAGCAGTTGATTCACTTGGTGTATGAGTTCAAGAGTGCATGTGGAAACAGCTGTATGGGCGGTTGACTGTGTGCATGGGTGTGTTGGCAAGTGAATGGATATCTCAGTGCTACATGTCCAAGTAAGTACATATGTAAAACATAATGCTTGGGAGAGTTGGCATATGTAAATGACTATACATGGGAGCGTGTGATTGCATACGTGGCTGTATGGATCAATGTGTACTTGTATCAGTGATTGTAAAAAAGAGTAAGTATGTGTTAGTATATGTTTGAATAAGTAAGGTTTAGTTTGTATAACTGTGTAGATGAGGAAATAGGAGTGTGATTGATTCTTTGCATAACTGACTAGGTGTGTGAGTAACTCCGTGGATGAGTGGCAGTGTGTGAGTGTCTGTATAGGTGTATGAGTGGATATGATAGTGTTGTATTGATGAGTGACTGTATGTATGAGTGATTGTATGGGTGAATGAGTGGATGTGTGTGTTGTCTTAGGAATCAGTGAGTGCGTATGTAGTAACTGATATTGGTGTGTCAATGGTTTCAAGAATGGTAGTCTGTATTTAACACTGGGTGTATCAAAGGTTAGATTAGAGTGTGAGGAGGTGCATCGTATTATCACATGAATGATGTCATCAGTGATGTCATTTGAGATGTCATCAGTGATGTCATCAGTGATGTCATTTGAGATGTCATCAGTGATGTCACTGACCATGTCATGAATGATGTAATATGTGACATCATCAGCAGCGGATTGCGGGCACGCGAGTTATAGTGAGTCCAACTAACTATAACGTGGGAATTTCAATGGTTTTGTATGAGTAAAATGTTCAGCTAACTATAACTGGTGTGAAACCTATGGTTTTTTCAGTGAATTTCAAAGGTTTTTCAAATGCTAATTCCTAACTATAGCGAGTGTTAAACCTATGGTTTTTTCAGTGAATTTCAAAGGTTTTCTAAAAGCTAATTCCTAACTGTAATGAGTTTCTAACCTATGGTTTTTAAAGTGAATTATTAAGTTTTTTTAATAGCTATTTTTTATTGCTATTAATTATTATAATTTTTATTAAATTATTTAAATAATGTATATTTTTCAAACATTCATTATTCAATGTATTTGTCCTGTGTTTTTGTAAAAATCTTTTTACTCAGTGTGATCCTTGACCAAAATTTTAAAGCCAGACATTTTACCAGAAAACATTTATCAGAGAGACATGAGACACATGCAAAGAGAGAAATGACACACACAAAGAGAGAGATGGGGCAGGTACAAAGTGACATGAGACACAGGCACAGGGTACCCTTTAAGTAAAGAGAGGCAAACTGTCAGCAAACACAGGTGACATAATTGAAAAATGTGAAAATATAATTTTCTTATTTCACACAGACACTCAGTGTGATCCTTGACCAAAATTTTAAAGCCAGACATTTTACCAAAACACATTTTCCATAGTAAATCGTTTTTGACACAGAACACAGCCCATTTAAATGACCACTACATTACAAGGCAGAAACCTAACTCATTTCTAAAATACATTTCCAATATGCACCATTACATTTTTTACCAGCATTACAAAAAAACATGACACACAATGCAAGAATAAAGAAGCACAATATGCTTCTTAATCTTCCCCAGAGTGCATACAGCACTCTATCTATATTAAAAGAATCATTACTCACCTTTAAAAATGCTTTTGAAGATTTAGAACCGTGTCAGTCACACACACCAGATTTTCTTAAGCAGAATCTCTGAAATGCACCTCACACTGCAACCACAAATGGCCCGGATTCCCTGTAATTCTTCACACATATCCTTGGATTTAACCAATCAAAATTCTTCCTACACTATTTCAAAACCAAACTAACATTTCAATTGGTTCTACATTTCAACACTTTCAAACTCACATAATATTCACCCATCCCCCCAGTGCTCATTCAGCCTGTTACCATGAAAACTCCCACCTAATTCAGCACACAGGTGAAAAGTTCATCATACTATGTTGCAAAGGAACTCAGCAAGGGTGTTTGAGCTCTCAATATACTAGCTAATCATGTGCAATGTTTCTTTCAATAACTTTTTCTCAACCATTAGAATTACTTCTTTCAAAAAACAAAAGCATGCACCCTAATTTTCAGTGGAGAATTTTAAGAAACCACCAATCATGTCTTGTTTTTCAAGTGCACTGAATCTCAACCACTTTTTTTCATAACTCCTACTTTCAAACTGCCATTTCATTTCCACAACTCATCTGAATACAACCACATCTACCTTGAAGATGCCAAAAGTCTGGATTGTGGGTCATAGCTTTGTTCACTGGAGTGAAAAATATGTAGCTAACAGAGGTATTCACAACCTTCATTTACCAAATGTGGATATTATGTGGATTGGACAGAGAGGATTTAGAAGTCACCAATTCATACCATTGGTAAAATCCTTTATGCATCTACCACACCCTGACCTCATAATTGTGCACTGTGGTGGCAATGACCTGGGCACTTTGACTGGGGTAGGTCTGGAAATGCTTTTAAAGGACACCTTTGGGCAATTGATGTCACTTTTTCCAAAAACTTCCTTGGTATTTTCTAATATATGCCAAAGGCAAAAATGGAACTGGTCCAACCAATTTTGTCCACAGATTGAGAAATCAAGAAACATGTGAATACATCTGTTTCTGCTTTCCTCAGAGACTATGGTATGGGTTCCATATACCACAACAACTTGCGTTACAACATGCAAGGCATCTATAGGAGAGATGGTGTACATTTTACAGATGAGGGGAATAGAGTCTTCCTCTTGAATTTTAGACTCTGCATTGGTACCTACTTGTAAGTACAAAAAACACCCACATAACACAACAGCTCTTTTCAGAGCTACCCTACCTCTAAGCACTCTAAATTATTTCTTTACTCTAATTTTTTACACTGTTTTTCCCCGTGGTGTGCTCAGGGTACGCGTACCGGGAAGCGTGCATGGGAACGCACCCAGCGCTTACCCCGCGAACATTTTTTAAAAAAAAATGTTTTTTTGCCCTTCAGGGTCCTTCTAGGACCCCCTCAGAAAACCTAGGGGGTCAGGGGATGTCTACCCTGCACCATTTTATTCATTTCCCCCCTGTTTTTTTACACCTCTTGTGTCTCGATTCTACCGAGACACAGGATGGCGGACTCTCCGTACTGTTTGGAATGTTGACAGACATCCGAGAGCCAATAAATTTTACACTCGCGCACCTCCATGGCGCGCCAGGTGCGCTCCCCGGTACGCGTACCGGGAAGCGCTCGAAGCACGCAAATCGATATATATGTGTTTTTGAAGTTGCTTTTCATAAAAACCACTGGAGCAATTTTAAACAAATATGTAAAAGGCCCTACTACGTACCAGTCCCTACCATTTTGCCAAGGTTGGTGTAATTCCGTTCAGCCGTTCGGGCTGTAGCCGTGTCTAAATGTCCTATGGAAAATTGCATGGGGAAAACACATTTGAAAGTGTTGAAATTTAGAACCAATTAAAATGTTACTTTGGTTTTGAATTTGTGTGAGATGAAGTTTGCCTTGCTCTTTGGGCATCCACAACTATAGCTGCACTTTAACTAGCTTCCCGCGTAGCGGATTTATCGCTGCCGCGGCTTACCTACTTGCTTGTGACGACATTGACGGGGACTCCCAAGGCCACGCCCACTTACAGTCGGCCACGCCCCCCCACCTATGCCTACTTAATGCGCTGACTGCTAGCGCGACGGTAAAGGATACAACCCTCCTGAGGCACAGCAGAGAGACAGATCGTCTAATAATTATTTTAGCCATTGTGTAATTTACCTGTGTTTTTAAAACTCGCCTTGCTCTTTGGGCATCCACAACTATAGCTGCACTTTAACTAGCTTCCCGCGTAGCGGATTTATCGCTGCCGCGGCTTACCTACTTGCTTGTGACGACATTGACGAGTACTCCCAAGGTCAGGCTCACTATGGTCGGCCACGCCCCCCACCTACGCCTACTTAATGCGCTGACTGCTAGCGCGACGGTAAAGGATACAACCCTCCTGAGGCACAGCCGGGAGACAGATCGTCTAATAATTATTTTAGCCATTGTGTAATTTACCTGTGTTTTTAAAACTCGCCTTACTCTTTGGGCATCCACAACTATAGCTGCACTTTAACTAGCTTCCCGCATAGCGGATTTATCGATGCCGCGGCTTACCTACTTGCTTGTGACGACATTGACGGGGGCTCCCAAGGCCACGTCCACTACGGTCGGCCACGCCCCCCCACCTACGCCTCATTCTCCCTATAAGACATGTGTAATCACCGGACGCGCAGCAGGCACGCCGTTTGCACGCCTAAGGCAAGCCCGTCTGCGCCTGTCCGCGCCGGATCCGCACCGGATCTACGCCTAGTGCCGGAAATCCTGCCCGTTTTCCTGACCTACAATACTCTAAACTCGATCTATGTAGGCTTGATCAACGCTGCTGCGACCTCCCGACTAAAACTGATTTCAGGAACACCGACATTATCCCCACTTGTCCCTCCTGTGGTTTTTTAGTACCAATCATCCCATTGACTATTACACCTAACCCGTCCAACTCACCCTCTGACAAAAAAGCGCGGCCTGTCGTTACTAACCAACCACAGGCTACCACTTCGGATAACTGCTCTCACACAGTGCCACATAGGAATAGATCTCTCAAATGCATATTACTTAATGTAAGGTCTATGCCTAAGCATAAACACGAGATTGAAGCTTTACTCATCGATCACAGCGTTGATCTCATGTTCCTCACAGAAACCTGGGCATCTCAGACCTCCGGGCCTGACTGGAACACCGCCACGCCCGTAGGCTACTCTGTCGAATGCATGAATCGAACGGGATCTATAGGTGGAGGAATCGCAATAATCTATAGATCACACCTCAAAATAATTGCCTGCCCTCAACTAGACTTAGAGGCTGAAGCTATGACCTTTAAGATCAAAGAAAATAATCACCTGGTTTTTGAGGGACTGTTAGTGTACCGCCCCCGGCCCCAGAGATCCCTTCACCAAAGCTCTACACACTTTCCTAGAAACCACGTTTGATGCAGTCACTTATACTATCCTAGGTGATTTCAACTATCACCTAGAGCTAAATAATGACTCGCACTCAGCTACTCTTCTTGACAACCTTCTCAGCTTCGATATGAAGCAACTGATTGACAAACCCACCCACTCAGTAGGGCATACCCTCGATGGGATCTTTTCCAACAGCTGTTCCATTAAAATCATATCTATCACCCCTATACCTTGGTCGGATCATAATGCCATCTTTTTTAACTTACAAATAAAAAATCCTATAAATCAGCGCAGAAGTTACCTACCTCCTGAAACATCCAGTCCCTGGAAAAAACTTGAATCCAACCTACTTGCTGAGACGCTGGATAGAAATCCCCCTGACTTTGAATGTGGCAACAGCGAAGATTGGGCTTCCAACTTCAACAAGTGGATCACCGAGGCAGTCAATGAGCTGGCTCCAATCGAATCAAAGAAACCCAGAAAACGGCTCGTTACCGCTCAATGGTATACGGCCGAGGTGAAAACAGTCAAGATTAAGTGCCGACGTGCAGAGCGGACCTGGCGCTCTGACTATAGCCACGAGAAAAAACTGGAATATTTAAAAACTTTACAGGAGTATAAAACCACTATAGTCCAAGCAAAATCCGCTTATTTCACAGAACAAATTCAAAACTCTGCAAACTCCTCCAGGGAACTTTTCAAAACTGTTGACCACTTAACAAAAACTCCTCGAGACACAGTATTTAGTCCTAATCAGTATTTTATTGATGGAATGGCCACCTTCTTCCAAAAGAAAGTACAAACAGTATATGACGACCTTAGCACCATGGTATCCGTCACACCCTCTAACGAAGTTGGACATACCAATATAACCCCCCCCCCTGCTTCTCCAGCTTCTCTGCACTCGAAAAACAGCAAATGTATGATTCAATTATCCAGATGAAATCTGGCTCTCCACTGGACCCATGCCCCCCTTATGTGCTGCATCAAATCCCTGAGACCATCGCAAACACCCTGACTCCTCTGCTTAATAAAATCATCTCTCAAGGAGAGTTTCCAAAAAACTGGAAAATGGCCTGTATCAGACCTATTCTCAAAAAAGACTCCCTTGACCCTTCTGAGCCCAAACACTATCGTCCCATCTCCTGTCTGCCCCTACCTGCAAAAATCTTAGAAAAAGCTATGAACCAGGAAATATTGCGGCATGCGGAGGAAAAGAAGCTACTCGATTCTTCACAACATGGCTTCAGACCCCTACACTCCACGGAATCAGCCCTTATCATGGCCACTGAAAAAATTTGCAAGACCATGGACGAAGGTGGGTGGACGGCCCTGATATTATTAGACCTCACAGCGGCCTTCGACACCGTAAATCACTCCGTCCTACTAAAAAGACTTACGTCCCTAGGCTTCACTGGCCCTGCCCTGGCCCTCATCACCTCCTTTCTAACTCTCCGCACTAACCAAGAGATCTGGAATGGTCTACAATCCGTCGAATTCTCTCTTCCGGGTGGAGTCCCACAAGGCTCGGCACTGTCACCAACACTATTCAATCTATATGTCACCCCCCTAGCTGCTCTGATTAGATCTCATGGCCTACAATTGGTGTCTTACGCCGACGACACACAAATCATTATGTCCATCTCACAATCCATTGACGCTACGGCGGAGTGTTTTAGGAACTGCCTTACTCAGGTTAAGCACTGGATGAGCAATAACTTTCTAAGACTGAACACAGACAAAACTGAAGTCATCGAGTTCGGTCACAAACCCTCCATCTGGAACGACCTATGGTGGCCCCCCGAAGCAGGAGTTTGCCCTCTCCCCGTAGACAAGGTCAGAAACCTTGGCTTCTTATTAGATAAAGAACTCTCATGCAAAGCCCAGGTGAATCAGGTGACTTCCGCCTGTTTCCACAGCATCAAATTGCTCAGGAAAGTCCTACCCTACATCCCGGACATGCTAAGAAAAACGGTGATGGGAGCCCTTGTAATGTCCCGGATAGACTACTGTAACTCCCTCTACCTGGGAGCAGGTGAAAAACTGTTGTCTAAACTTCAGGCAATCCAAAATGCGGCGGCCAGAGCCTTACTGAACCTCCCCAGACGCCACCCTACGTCCAAAGCTATTCGGGAACTGCATTGGCTCCCGGTCAGACGTCGCATTCAATTTAAAGCTCTCTGCCTGGTTCACAGATCTCTACACGGCAAGGGACCTGACGACTTCAATAACCTACTGCCCCGATATGTACCCTTGCATACACTGAGGTCAGCCACCCACAACCTAGTCTGCCAACCCAGAATAAACAGAGCCCGATGGGGGGGAAAGTCTTTTTCCTACCAGGCGGCTAAAATCTGGAACTCGCTACCCCCAGCACTTCGTGCCCAAAAATCCAAAACGAGCTTCAGGAAAGATCTAAAGACCTGGCTTTTTACCTAAACCGATCTGCCCCACTGCCTTCCCCTCCTCTCTGTATCTTTTAGCGCCAAGATGCCGCGGAATTCGTGCGCTCTACAAGTATTTCAGTCAGTCAGTCAGTTATGTATATATCTAAAATGAGAGGAAAACACAGCCATTTTGTGATACTACTGTCTGAGGTACATTTGTGAGATATTTTTGGTGTACAATTTCTGGTGTTTGATTTACACACTACTAACTCTTCTCCTACTTTCAAAAAGGTGAGTTGTTAATTTGTAAGGGTAACTATGTTGTACACTTTAAGATAATTTGAAAAATGTTTTCTGTTAGTTATTTACAGTCCTTCTGTTATAATTATGGTTTAAGATAGGCTTCATCAAATGCAGTGCTTTATATTTCTAGTTCCTGCCTGATACTATACACTGCCCAATTAATTTTAAAGAACTAAATACTTGATAAAGCTAGTTTTATATTATGTATTACTAAAAACGATAAATGAAAGTGATTATTTTTTTCTGTAATTTACAGCAAGAAATTTCAAAATAAAATGGATCACAATGAAGAGACCGTATAAATTTCTTTTCAATTTTCCACTACATTTATTGAAATTTTAAATGTCCCGGATATTGACAGCACCAATAATGAAATATTTTCACAAGTAGGAGATGACATGAATGATTTTTTTGATCAGTCTCTTGACGGCGAATTTATCGATTGTTTGGAGACCATAGAGTTCCAAGAATCATCATTGCAAACTTTTCATGAGGAGATTCCTGATGATATGATTGAAGAGGAAATTCCTGATGAGGACATGTTACAAGTTCTCTCACTGTCTGTCTCTGATGCACCCTATCGCCGCCATTTTGTGTAGTTACAGAAGAGAGTAAAATATAATAGTTCAGAACGTGAAAAGGGGGCAGGGTTGAGTGCCCCTCACCCCCTAGACCATCTCAGGGGGTCCCAAAAGGATCTGTTTCTGCTTTCCTGAGAGACTATGGTATGAGTTCCATATAGCACAATAACTTGCATTACAACATGCAAGATATCTACAAAGGAGACGGTGTACATTTCTCAGATGAGGGGAACAGAGTCTTTCCCTTGAATTTTAGACTCTGCATCGGTACCTACTTGTAGGTACTTAAATCACCCACATAACACAACAGCTCTTTTTAGAGCTACCCTACCTCTAAGCAATCCAAATTCTTATTTTACACTATTCTCTTTCACTGTTTTTCCCTGTGGTACGCTCTGGGTACGCGTACATGGGAACGCACCCAGCGCTTACCCCGTGAAAATTTCAAAACAAAAAAATAGTTTTTTTGCACCACAGGGTCCTTCTAGGCCCCCCTCAGAAAACCTAGGGGGGTCAGGTGCTGTCTACCCTGCCCCCTAATACTTATTTCCCCCTTTTTTTTTACACCTCTTGTATCTCGATTCTACCAAGACACAAGAATGGAATGTTGACAGACACCCGAGAGCCAATCTGCTTTCCGCTCGCGCATTTCCGTGTCACTCCTGGTGCGCTCCCCGGTACGCGTACCTGTAAGCGCTCGAAGAGCGCATATAGATATATATGTGTTGAAGTTAATTTTCGTAAAAACCACTGGAGCAATTTTCACCAAATATAGAATAGGCACTTCTGCGTACCAGTCCCTACAATTTTGCCAAGTTTGGTATAATTCCGTTCAGCCGTTCGGGCTGTAGCCGTGTCTAATCGTCCTATGGAAATTAACATGGGGAAAACATGTTTTGGGACCCCCCTTTTTTCTCGGCCCCCGCATGACGAATCCCCCAAAACCTCCAGGGAAGGAGAGGAGCGGAGCTGGCCTAAATTTTGGAAAATTACACGCAAATTCCTCAACCGGCGCCAAAGTTATTCCCAATAGAATGTTGCAGATTTCCTATGGTAGCTAGGTCCTAACTATAACTACCTACTGGCGACCGCCAGTAGGTAATATATATATATATATATATATATATATATATATATATATTACCTACTGGCGGTCGCCAGTAGGTATATATAGTTAGGATTTTTTCCCTATGGGATTTTTGAAAATTCTATGTCTAATAACGTTGGCGTTTGTGGACGGAATTAGCTGAAATTTTCAGGAAAATGGAACATTTTGTTTCTGAGCAGCCCCTGAAAATTTGGGGGGGTTTCATCAAGGGGGGGCCGAGAAAAAAGGGGGGTCCCAAAACGCGTTTTTCCCATGTTAATTTCCATAGGGCGGTTGGCCTCACTTTTAGCTCGAACGGCTGAATGGATTTGCACGAAACTTGGCAAAATTGTAGGGACTGTTAGCCCGATGTGCCTTTGCTAGGTCTCAATATATGTGCTCCAGTGGATTTTGAGAAATTAACGTTCAAAAAAAGATATATATCTGTAACAGCGCTCCGGGTAGCGCTCCGGTTCGCGTACTTTTCGCGTAACGGAACTTTGCGATGCGAAGCTGATTGGCTCTCTGGTGTCTGTCAACATTCTAAACAGTCCGGAGCGGCCGCCATCTTGTCTCTCGGTAGGATCGAGAGACAAGAGGAGGCCAAAACAAAGGGGGAAATTACCATAAGGGGGCATAGTAGATCCTCGTTGACCCCCTAGGTTTTATGTGGAGGTTTTAAAAGGGCCCAGCAGGGCAAAAAAAAAATATATTTATTTTTTTTGCGTGGGGAGCGCCCGGTTCGCGAACCGGAAAGCGTTCTGGGCAGCGTACTATAAGGAAAAAAGAATGATAGACTTTTCAAATACTGTATGTTGATTGTTTGTTGTTTTTGTTGATTATTTTTTAATTTCTTTATTTTTTAAGCATTTTTTTTATTGTGATTGTGTTTCATAATTTTTTTAACTTTCTAACATTTCACTGTCAGAAATTTCATAATTCTCATTGAATATACTTTGTAGTCTCTGAGGGTGTAAAATGTCCTCATTTTTAAGGAGCTCATCTACTGCTTGCACACATTGCAGTAGTTCTTGGTCCCTAGTTTCATCCATAAATTCATTTTCATTTTGATAAATGATTTCTTGGCTGCTCTCTTGCAGGACAATTTTAAATTCAACTTTCTGTTCGCCTTCCATTTTGCCTGAAATTTGGAAAAAAATATATATATTAGTAGAGATAGGGCACTGTTGGGATTAATTTTAGATAGGCAGTTTTTATCAGTGAATTTATCTTTTGGCAGTGTATAGTATCAGAGTGGAAGTAGGAATATAAAAAAGTGTCTGTGATTTAACGTAAGTAAATTCATAATTATACAAGAGAAGCCTAACTCCATCCATAACTATAACAGAGAAGTCTATCTAAATCTATAACTACTACAGAGGGATAGTATATAACTATCAGAAAAAGTTTAACATATTAATTTATAGTGTACAATATACTTCAGTTTTAAAAATAACAACTTACCTTTACAAACAAGTTGAAGTGTTTAGTGATAATTCAATTGTAATGTACAACAAGAAGTAGCAGTCAAAATGGCTGTGTTTCCTTTTCTTCCTTTATATATATTCAGGTATATAACCAATCAAATGTCAGTTAATAAAAGTAGAAAATGAAAGTAACATTTTCATTGGTTGTCAATTCCAACACTTCAGATGTGTTTTGTGAAGTAATTTACCTCACGGTATTTAGAGAGGTCTACAGGCTTAATGGCTAAATGGAATTTCAATCAAATTTGTGAAAATGAAAGGGATTGTTATGTAGTATGAGCTAATCTATATTTGGTGAGAGTGTCTCTAGTCGTTTTTCTGTAAATTACTTTCCCACCTTTTTTTTTGGACCGCTTCCCGGGAAGCGGCCCGGTTCGCGAACCAGCAGCGTTACGGGAGTCCACCATTTTGTGTTTCGGTCGAATCAAGATACAAGATGGAGGGCAAATAATGTTCAGAATGGGTAGAAGGGGGCACGGTAGACGTATCTTGACCCCCTAGGTTTTCTGAGGGTGGCTGAGGAGGACCATATGTGCGGGAAAAAAACATTTTTTTAGAAATTGTGCGCGGTTAGCTTCCGGTTCGCGTACCGGGTAGCGCTCCGGGGAGCGTAGTTTGTTGAAAATTAGAGAAAAAAGTTAGAGAAAAATAATAATTGTGAGTGATCAGATGTAGGGTAGCTCTGAGAAGAGCTTTTGGGTTTATGGTACATTTAGGTACTTATAAGTAGGTACCAATGCACAGTCTTAAATTCAAAATGAAAATTCGGTTGCCCTCATCTGAGAAGTGAACTCCATCTCCTCTGTAGATATCTTGCATGCAGTAACGCAAGTTATTGTTGTACATGGAGCCCATTCCATGGTCTCTCATGTAAGCTGAAACAGATTTGTTTACATGCTTCCTCGACTTCTCAATTTGTGGACAAAATTGGTTGGACCACCTCCATTTCTGTCTTTGGCATATATTTGAATATACCAAGGCAGTTTGAGGAAAAAGTGCCATTAATTGCTCAAAGGTGTCCTTTAAAAGCATTTCCAGACCTACCCCAGTCAAAGTGCTCAAATCATTACCTCCACAGTGCACAATTAACAGGTCAGGTTTTGGCAAATGCATAAAGGTTTTCACCAATGGTATCAATTGGTGACATTTTAATCCTCTTTGGCCCAACCACTTAATTTCCACATCTTGTAAATTGAGGTTAGGTAAATTTCTGTTCTCAGCATACCTTTGAGCCCAGTAGATGTAACTATGTCCAACAATCCAGACAGTAAACATGGTAAGAGAAGGTTGTGCTGCAGTCAGATGAAGTGTGGTAATGAAAGGGCAGTTGAAACAGTAGGAGTTTGTAAAGAAAAAAAGCTGTGGATTTCCAGTGCTAATGATTCATTAGCAGTGATTGGTGCATTTCCATTTCTGAAAACAGAAAGTTAGGGTGCATGGATGTGTTCTTTGAAAGATGTAATTTGAATGGTCAAGGAAAAATCATTTAATGAAAGATTGCACTGGATACGCAGGTGCACTGAGAGTTCAGAGTTCAATTGAAACATTGTTGTGTGAACTTGCAAACATGACAGGTCTTTCAGGAGGTGGTTGCTAAGCAAAAAAGGCAGAGAGGGCAGAGGGGGGAAGGGTTTTGATTTGAAAAAAGTGAGGGAAGAGTTTTGATTGGCTAATAAGAGAGATATGTGTAATGAATATCAGCATTTCTCTGCTTTCTATAGTTGCAGCCTCTGGAGTGCATCCTCTTTGTTCTGCTGAAGACAATTTGGTGTATTTCTGAGACTGTTTTGAAACTCAAAAAGTATTTGCTAAGGTGAGAAAAGATGTATTTAATTTAGATAGAGAATAGTATGATTTAAGGAGAAAATGATGAAGAAAGCTGTGTTTTTAAAATGTTGCTTTGTCTCAAGTGATATACAAATAGATTTTGTTTCTTTGAGAAATTGTAATTGCATATTCTGTGTAGAAATCTGGCATGCAGTAACGCAAGTTATTGTTGTACATGGAGCCCATTCCATGGTCTCTCATGTAAGCTGAAACAGATATGTTGTGTTTAAAAACGATTTTTGAAAACAATTACATTTCTGGATATGTTCTGCTAGAGCTTCATAGGTTGTTTGGGGCATATTTATAAGGCATTTGAGTGTCTATGATGTTATTTTTCCCATTTTAATTGGAAAGCTTTCTTCATGGGGCAAGTTTCTTGTAAATACGCTCCCACCTGTGCTTGGCAAATTTAGATTTTGATTATGGGAGTTACATAGCCATGTAAAAAATGTCCCAAAAATGGTGCAAGGGCATTCAAAAAAACGCTTTCATGTGTCTTAAGGACATTTTTAGTCATTTCCTCTTGAATGTAGGTATACAATTGATTTATATGTTGTGTTTAAAAACGATTTTTAGAAATCAATTACATTTCTGGATATGTACTGCTAGAGCTTCATAGGTTGTTTGGGCCATATTTATAAGGCATTTGAGTGTCTATGATGTTATTTTTCCCATTTTAATTGGAAAGCGTTCTTCATGGGGCAAGTTTCTTGTAAATATGCTCCCACCTGTGCTTGGCAAATTTAGATTTTGATTATGGGAGTTACATAGCCATGTTAAAAATGACCCAAAAATGGTGCAAGGGCAATCAAAAAAACGCTTTCATGTGTCTTAAGGACATTTTCAGTCATTTCCTCTTGAATGTAGGTATACAATTGATTTATATGTTGTGTTCAAAAACGTTTTCTGAAATCAATTACATTTCTGGATATGTACTGCTAGAGCTTCATAGGTTGTTTGGAGCATATTTATAAGGCATTTGAGTGTGTATGATGTAATTTTTCCCATTTTAATTGAAGAGCTTTCTACATGGGGCAAGTTTCTTGTAAATACGCTCCCACCTGTGCTTGGCAAATTTAGATTTTGATTATGGGAGTTACATAGCCATGTTAAAAATGACCCAAAAATGGTGCAAGGGCAATCAAAAAATCGCTTTCATGTGTCTTAAGGACATTTTCAGTCATTTCCTCTTGAATGTAGGTATACAATTGATTTATATGTTGTGTTTAAAAACGATTTTTAGAAATCAATTACATTTCTGGATATGTACTGCTAGAGCTTCATAGGTTGTTTGGGCCATATTTATAAGGCATTTGAGTGTCTATGATGTTATTTTTCCCATTTTAATTGGAAAGCGTTCTTCATGGGGCAAGTTTCTTGTAAATATGCTCCCACCTGTGCTTGGCAAATTTAGATTTTGATTATGGGAGTTACATAGCCATGTTAAAAATGACCCAAAAATGGTGCAAGGGCAATCAAAAAAACGCTTTCATGTGTCTTAAGGACATTTTCAGTCATTTCCTCTTGAATGTAGGTATACAATTGATTTATATGTTGTGTTTAAAAACGATTTTTAGAAATCAATTACATTTCTGGATATGTACTGCTAGAGCTTCATAGGTTGTTTGGGCCATATTTATAAGGCATTTGAGTGTCTATGATGTTATTTTTCCCATTTTAATTGGAAAGCGTTCTTCATGGGGCAAGTTTCTTGTAAATATGCTCCCACCTGTGCTTGGCAAATTTAGATTTTGATTATGGGAGTTACATAGCCATGTTAAAAATGACCCAAAAATGGTGCAAGGGCAATCAAAAAAACGCTTTCATGTGTCTTAAGGACATTTTCAGTCATTTCCTCTTGAATGTAGGTATACAATTGATTTATATGTTGTGTTCAAAAACGTTTTTTGAAATCAATTACATTTCTGGATATGTTCTGCTAGAGCTTCATAGGTTGTTTGGGGCATATTTATAAGGCATTTGAGTGTCTATGATGTTATTTTTCCCATTTTAATTGGAAAGCTTTCTTCATGGGGCAAGTTTCTTGTAAATACCCTCCCACCTGTGCTTGGCAAATTTAGATTTTGATTATGGGAGTTACATAGCCATTTTAAAAATGACCCAAAAATGGTGCAAGGGCAATCAAAAAAACGCTTTCATGTGTCTTAAGGACATTTTCAGTCATTTCCTCTTGAATGTAGGTATACAATTGATTTATATGTTGTGTTCAAAAACGTTTTTTGAAATCAATTACATTTCTGGATATGTTCTGCTAGAGCTTCATAGGTTGTTTGGGCCATATTTATAAGGCATTTGAGTGTCTATGATGTAATTGTTCCCATTTTAATTGAAGAGCTTTCTACATGGGGCAACTTTCTTGTAAATACGCTCCCACCTGTGCTTGGCAAATTTTGATTTTGATTATGGGAGTTACATAGCCATTTTAAAAATGACCCAAAAATGGTGCAAGGGCAATCAAAAAACGCTTTCATGTGTCTTAAGGACATTTTAAGTCAATGAGGAAACACAGGTGATGTAATTCTGAAAAAAGGAAAAAAACTCCACTTTTTTCAATTACATTAGTAGTGTTTCCTAAGTTTATGAATGACATTGTGCAGATGAAGTTTAGGTCTGACCACAGATTCAAAAGAGGTCTGCCCTTTGTTCAAGAGTGAAGTGGACATGACTTACTTCATTGGTAGGCCTTCACATGTATTATCTCCTTTGTATTCTTCAACAAGCGAAAAACTCTTCTGCAACCGTGAGTAGGCCTCACCTTAAACAAACCACTGGAAAGGCCACACCTTATCGTCATCCTGAATCAATCATTTAAAATGTTACGGAGAGATTTATGATAGGTGTATGCCTGTTTTGTACCACTGTGCGTCACTTTTGTGACGCAGTGGTGGTGCAAAAGATTTGCTATGTTAAATAATAAGTAGGGTGTTAAGTTTTTGATGACTGTTATTCATTTACTGTTTGGTAATAGTGGTTAATAACATTTTTTAATATATTTTTCCACAGATTCAACTGCAGATCATTTCAAAATTTGAAAATGCCAACTAAGAATCGAATTAGAAAGGCTAGAAAACGTCAAAGACAGCAGGATCATCTATTATTGGAGCAGTCCTCTCCCAAAAAAACTTGTGAAATCACCAAGAAAGCTCCGGGTAAGACCACGAAATCATTCATAAGAAATATTTGTAGTAAAAAAAGTATTTCTACAGAAAATGTTTCAGTCCAGAAAAAGAGAAGCAATTTAAATGGAAAGGAAAGACCAATCAAAAATGTTACTGCTAGAGCAAGAGATAACTCTGTGCATGATAGTAGAAGGAAACAACAGTTTAGGGACATTCGAAAACGAATGTTCCGCAACAGGATAATAGTTAATTTATTAAAAAATATTAAGAAAGGCCAACAGAAAGTGGCATTTTATAAGAAAAAGAAAAATGTAGAGAAAATTATTGATCATGCTTTCGAAATTAAGCGAAAGTTGTTTATTTTGGTAATCAATAGAATTAGGACACTAAACAAGGTAATTTATGATTTCAAATCAAATAGTAGATGGAAGAGAGTAGTTAATCGTAGTAACTTTTGTGAAGTTTTTTCCGGAGAATGGATGCATAGTTCAAGTTGTGAGGCATTTTTTAATGAGGAGAGTTATTTTCAGGATAATGATTTGGTGCTTGCAGTTGACACCAGTGGTCGAGCTTATGAAGTGAAGAATGGTTGTCCAGTTGAAAAACAAAAACTTGTGACAACAGAGATAGAAGAGGTGTTAGGTAATGAGGTTTTAGAAAGACGTCCTAAAGGTCCTGTGTACATTTGGAAGTGTAGTTCTATTTGCAGTGTGCGACAGGATTCCATCAATTTGCTTTGTGATTTTATACGGACATTTAATAAGAAAAGTTTGAAGCAGAAAATGAAGTTGTTGCAAGATTTAGATCCTTGCAGAGTGAGACAAATGACAGGTTTGCGTGGTCATTCACTGGCTTGTCTTTCCAGGAGAGTATGCCAGAGTGTTTTTCATCATTTCAGGATGCTAGCAGTGCATCATAATAAAGTGAGGAAATTAGTCAGAATGTTGTATCATGCTAAGAGTCCAGCAATTATGCTTAAACAATTATGTGCTGCTCTTTTGCATGGTTCTGAAATAGATGTCAAGAATATTTGTGAAGAAATTGAGTTTTGTTACTTTGGAAGTAAAGATGAGAATGTTCAAATTGACCCAGAAGTAGAGGGTAATGTTGAAGATAATGTACAGGTTTCCAGTACAGATAATTTTTAGAAGGAAAGTGCCACGTTTCAGATGAAATCAAGTGAGAGGCCTAATTTCACTTGTGTGTGTTGTCGACGCACTTATTACAAGAATCAGATTAAGTTAGTGGATTTATATGCAAAAAGTGAAAGGGAAAATAATAGTGAATGGAAGGATTTTGCCACATACTTGATGGTAGAAAATTGTTTTGATTTGGGATCGGATCAACGTGTGTATACTTATTGTTGTAACAAATTAAACCAAAACCAGATGCCTGCTAGGGCGGTTCATAATAATCTGGAATTGGTTGAGATTCCTTCTGAATTGAAGGATTTAAATACTTATGAATCTATTTTGATTCAAAGTATCCATCCCTTTCAGGCTATTGTAAGAATGGAGCCAAAGACAGGGAAGTTGCCTCCATCAGATTTACAGAGAGGATTAAAGGGAAGGGTTGTTTATTTGCCTCTAGATTTGAACAAAAACATAAACACAATTGGAGTATAAAAAGTGGAAGAGGAACCTCTGGTTATCTTAGTTAATGGGGTTCCGACAAAGAATAAGAAAATATGGCAAGATTTAGTGGATGTTAGGAAAGTCAAAAAGGCAACATTGTATTTGAAGAAAAATAATAAGTACTATAAGAATGTATATGTTGCAGAAGAGGAAGTAAGTGATGAAGAGGATAGCGATTTGTGTGCTGGCCAAATTGAGAAAGTAGAGGCCTCTAAAAGTGAAGAAATATATGAACATTATAGTGTTCATCCTTTGCATTCCAAGGAAGTCATGGGGAATGCTATTGGGTTGTTTCAAATGAAACAAGCCAAAGGGAGTCCCATTAGTGTTTGGGAGGAAATTTTGGAAGCTCTGTGTTTCCCACAGCTATTTCCAACAGGTCAAGGAGGAGGATATGATGAGCGACCTCATCAAATTCCTGCGTCTGAATACCGGACTTTACGATTGTATGCAGAAGATCCTATGTTTCGTCAATGCATTCCCTATTTGTTTCATCTCCTGTTTGAAAGCGATCTGTCTGGACTGTCATATGCAGTGAACCACATCTTAAAAAGTGGTATACAGATGCGAAACATCTCGGCAAGTGACTTTATGCATAAAGTCAATGTCCAAGACAGTATTTTGGATTCTCACCTAATTAATCTCATGGCGTGTCAGCGTGGTACTAATGAATACTGGTACCTTCGTCATGGTGATTTAAAATGTATGCTGAGGAACTTAGGAACTCCAACATGGTTCCTCACTCTGAGCTGTGCCGAGTATGGCTGGGAAGACTTACTTGAATTTCTACGAGAGGCAAATGGAAACATTGAAAACATTGAATTCAAGACACCCGGAGAACTGTGTTCTTTGGATCCAGTGAATGTATGCAGGTACTTCAATCATAGATTTGAAGCTATGATGTCTTTTATCACAAATAAGAAGAATCCACCTCTTGGAGAGGTGTTGGATTTCTTCTGGAGAAAGGAGTACCAAGCAAGAGGTGCTCCTCATATACATATGTTGCTGTGGATCAAGGATGCACCTAAATTTGGAACAGATCCGGATGACTTAGTGATGAATTTCATAGAACAGTATTCTAAGTGTGCTGTTCCAAACGCAACGGAGAAGAAAAGCCTAAGAGAACAAGTTCTACGTTTCCAAAGCCATCGTTGTGGAAAGTACTGTCGTCGTAAATTCAGAAACAAGGACAAGTTCTACACCAAATGTCGTTTCAACTTTCCACGACCGGTGATTTCTAAAGGAAGAGTGAACAGTTTGATGTCTTCTCTGCGACATAATGTGACGAGGAAATCACCCAAAAATACATACAATTTGAAAAGGAACGAAGAGTCCAAGTACATCAACGACTACAACCCAGTGATTTTGTCCATGTGGAATGCTAATATGGATATAGAGTTTGTGGCTGACAACTGTATGGCTGTGGCTCGGTATGTGACATCTTACATCACCAAAAAAGAAAAGACAGAATTGAAGGATATGTGGGAGGACATTTCCCATGAAAAGAGCCTCAGTAAGAAGTTGTACAGTTTCAGTCTGAAGATGTTGTCGCATCGAGAAATTGGAGCTTACGAATGTTCTGAACGGTTGTCTTCAGCAAGTCTTTATTCTAAATCCAGGAGTATCGTTTGGGCGAGTCTTGGTCTTGCTGCAACGCGTAATCGAGTTCTGAAACCTGTGCGGGAAATTGAGTATTTGGCGGAAAAGGAGCCAAACAGTACCGACATTTTGAAGACCAACATGTTGGATACATATTATCCAAATCGAAGCAGTCACCTCGAGAATGTTTGTTTGTATCAGGTTCTACAAAATTACATATTCAAAAGGAACATCAAAGAAGATATTGAGAAAGGAGTGTATGCTGTAATTGGAAGTGAGGGATGTCTGGTGAAGCAAAGAAAATGCCACTTGGTAAATCATCGAAAATTGAGTGGCGAATCTCCAGAAAAAAAGGAGTTTTTCTATTTAGCACTTTTGCAACTGTTCAAGCCTTGGCGTGCAGAAGAGGAACTGCTTGGAGATTTCCTCTGGTACGAAGACTCTTTCACTGCCGCCAAGGAGACCATAGAATGTCCTACTTTTCCCAAATATCAAGAAATGTTGACTTTGGAAATTGAGCAGGAAGCAACGATTGCAGCCGAGATTGCCAGAGACAGTTCTCAGGACAGTCAGAGTTCTGTTTCATTGAGTCAAGATCCACTAGGAGGACCTATTATCGAAAATGAAGCTGCCACTGCTATGAATGAAGTGGAAAGAGCCATGGCACATGCTCAGGAGGATGCGGTTAACTTAGAAGACTTGGAAAAACAACTCAACGTTGAGCAGAGGAAAATATATGACGAAGTTACCAAGCAAATTGATCATGGATTAAGTCATGAGAAGAAAGAGTGTTCATGTACGTCGTTGAAGCCTGTCCGACTGTACGTGAGTGGAGAAGCGGGAACTGGGAAAAGTTTCCTTATTAAAGCAATTTCTTGTTATTTGCAGGAAAGGACTGAGTCATCGCTGTCTTGTGTTGTTACCGCTCCTACTGGACTGGCAGCACATAACATTAAAGGTATTACTTTGCATCGTCTACTGATGCTGCCAGTGGAGCATGACAACAAATTACAATACCACAAGTTATCTGGGGATGCTTGTTGTGAAGTTTCAAGAGTCTTGAGGAAAATGAAACTTCTTATCATTGACGAAGTAAGCATGGTTTCCAATGTCATGCTTGCCTTTGTGCATTTGAGAATGCAAGAAGTTCTTAAAACTGAGTATGATGTGTTATTTGGTGGCAAACACATCATTGTTTTCGGAGATCTTCTACAGCTGACACCAGTAAAAGGACAACCTGTGTTCAAAATACTCACGCATGAAGATACCAGGAAGTGCCTAGGGAGCATTGGCAACGTCAATATATGGTTAAACTTCAATTATGCTGAACTGCATGAAAATATGCATCAGGCAAAGGATGAAGATTACAAGAATATTCTACAAGATATTAGAATTGGAAAAGTGACCGAGCATGGAAAAAAAGCATTACATGCACGATTACTATCAAATTTATATCCAGAACAAGATGTTGTGCCTGAGAATATTTTTCAGAAAATTACTGAGAAGAAATCCGGAATATGTTTGATGCCAACTCTTGCAGAATGTGCCATCTTCAACAACAAAATGTTGAATTTAGAAAAGCAAGAGATTGTGAAACTTGAAGCTATTGACAGAATAGAGCATATGGGATCAACAATTATTTTGTCTGAGAATTTGAAATCAAAATTGGATTCATTAGAGAAGACTATATCTAAAACAGCGGGTTTTGAAAAGACTTTGAATGTGTGTTTAAATTGCCGAATCATTTTGAGAAGGAATTTACATGTTGAAAGAGGTCTGGTAAATGGATCAATGGGTAATGTTGTTGATTTTGAGAAATACAGAAGTAGAGATGGAATTGAATTTTAAAAAATTAAATTTGATGGCATTGAGGAAGTACAGGTAATTGGTCGTTGTTCTGCTAGGTTTTTGCTTGTTAAAGACTTATATGTTCGCCGTAAACAGTTTCCTGTTTGCTTGGCATATGCGGTGACAATCCATAAATCGCAAGGTTTAAGTGTAGATAGTGCATTGGTGAATATTGGAAGTTCTGTGTTCAAGGAAGGTATGGCATATGTGGCTTTGTCACGAGTTAGAACTTTATCGGGATTGTACTTGATTGACTGTGATGTCACAAACATTTGTGCAGATCTAGATTGTGTTAAGGAATACAATAGGTTGAGAAGAGAGTATGCGCCACATTTGCCTCAATATCCTTTGTTTGAGAAACGTGTGGTAGGCCAGAAACGAAGAAATATCAGTAATAGTAGGGAGGTTGTAGCAAAAAGCCCAAAAGTCGATGAACCGAAAATTGTAAGCAGAAAGAAAATGGATTCTGTTGAAGATGTTGTCGGTTTTCAATTTGAAAACAGTTCGGGTGTCAACTGCTATGCTAATGTAGTTGTTAATGTTGTCTTTTCACTAGATACTTTAAAAGAACAGATTGTGATCAATTCTGAACAAAGTTTATGCTGTTTGTTGAATTCTGTGTTAGAGAAATGTAGCACTGATAGAACAAAAGTAGAAAGTGTGTCTGAAGTTCGTTATCTGTTAGATGAATGTTCAGGTCAAATAGACTTCTCTGAAAATATTCAGCAGGATTGTCAGGAGTTTTTAATGTATATGCTTGACGTATTGCAAGATGAGGGTGTAGATGTAGATCACCTGTTTGGGCTTTCTTATCAATGGCAGCATGACTGCGAGAACTGTAGGGTATCAAGTACTACTAGTGTAGACTCAGAAAGATTTATATATTTAACTTTGCCAGACAGTAAATCAGTGTCCTTTAATAAGCTAGTAAAAGCAGCTGATCACAACATGGAGTGTAGCCAATGTAAATCTGAAATGATGTCAACATTATTTATACGAAGATATGGCCAGTATGTCATTTTAATGATCCAACGATGTAGGCCTGATGGATCAAAATTGACAACTTTAATAAAAAATTTTGTTGCTTCGCAGTTGTCAATATCATGAAGGACTTTTGTAACTGCAGCAATTATCTATCATGACGGTCCTTCAACAACATCAGGACATTACACAGCTTATTTAAAGTCTAGAAACGGCTGGTCATTCTGCAACGATTCTGTTGTAACTTTCAAAAAAAAATTGCCGTATGACCTTAAAAATTCTTACCTGGTGTTTTTAAAACCAAAATTTTAAGGAAAGAATCTCGGGATTTGCTCTAAGGAATTGCAAGAGGTTCATGGAGTAGAGGGAATGTAAGTCTGCAATGCTGTCTAGATTAATGGTGAAAACTTTTAATTATAATGTCATTTTAAAAATCCAACTATATAAACCTGATGTAAGTAAGTCTGCTTCATAGTAAGCAGTATCAGTGTCATAGGAAAAGTAGAACATGAGTGAGCAAGAAGGGTAAGATATTAGTAGTCCAGGATTGTGAAAGTAATCTTAAATGTTTTCTTTCTGAAAGTTGCGAAAATAGAAAATGACGGGATTTGCTTACAAGAATTCCAAGAGTTGTAAATCGCTCTAACATGATTTGGCCATGTGGAAACATGTGGTAGAATGTGAGAAGTCTTTTATCGTATGTAACATATTTTTCAAAACGATGGAGGTTTTCTTTCAGAAAGTGGCGGGCTGAAAATATTAATAGCACAACAGAGTGTACGCTGTTCATAGGACATCCTTCGACGTTATGGAAAGTAAGTTAATTTTAAGGAGTTTTGAATTCAGATTTCTTATGTTGTATGGGTTTTTTAAACACAATCATTTTGATTGTGTTTTTTTTTCCCCGCTGTTACATGATGAATACCTTCAAGTCACTGATTTTAGTGAAATTTGATACATTCTGAGAACAGCAAAAATAAACCATTTAACATGTATAATTAATTCTCTACTTTTTGTACTTGTGATATACATTTAGAAATGTGAGGTAGACATGGAGAAACTGAGGCTTCTGTAAATGTCAAAGTTAATGCATACACTGCTGCACTTCTGGGTACTGTTTCATATGCTGGACTACATCTGCACTATGAGATACCTGAGCAAAGGCAACACAGGTGATGTGATTGTGAAATGAGCAAAAGAAACTCCACGTTTTTCAAATACATTACCTGTGTTTCCTAAGTTTACGAATGACATTGTGCAGATGAACTTTAGGTCTGTCTATGGACACAGAAGAGGTCTGGCCGTTGTTCAAGAGTGAAGTGGACATGTTTTACTTCATTGGTAGGCCTTCACATGTATTATCTCCTCTGTATTCTTCAACAAGCATAAATTTGATATGCAACCCTGAGTAGGCCTCACCTTAAACAAAATTTTGGAGAGATCACACCTTATCGTCATCCTGAAACAATCATTTAATCTATCACATTTAACTTCTATTACTTCTTCTGCTTCATTTGTTTAATTCTTACTTCCTGCCTTTGCTACTTCCCTCATTCCTTTCTCTATTACTTAATTATTCTACTCCTTCCACTATTTTTCTCAGTCCCTCTCTTCTCATACTTCTTCACTCTTGTTCACTCACTCTGTCTCTATTAATGTCACTGTTTCTGAGTGATCACAAATTTTTTTTTACAAAAAGAACAGTAAGTATAAGGGAAGGAAACAGACAGTTATGTTACAAGAAAGACAGCTATAGGGAGTAAACAAAAGATACTGTTACTCGCAATCCACTGCTGATGATGTCATTGACCATGTCATGAATGATGTAATATGTGACATCATCAGCAGTGGATTGCGGGTAACAGTATCTTTTGTTTACTCCCTATAGCTGTCTTTCTTTTAACATAACTGTCTGTTTCCTTCCCTTAAACTTACTGTTCTTTTTTTTAAAAAAAAAATTTTGATTCGCTCCCGGTTCGCGTACCGGAGAGCGAACCGGGAAGCGAACTAAAAGAAATAGAGGTTGGCAGAGTTCCAAATATTCTACCAATTTTTTTTATAACGGGGAGGTAGTTCTGAAAAGAACTTTTTTTTTTGTTTTTGTTGTTTTATATTTTTTTTATTATTTTTCTGAACTTTTTTTAATTTGTTTGTATTTTCTGAACATTTTCCTATTTTTTTGGTTTTTTTGGGGGAGGGGGGAAACGAAAACGATTCATTGTAAAGGGCTCAACAGGAGCAACAAAAAAAATAGAATTTATTGTTTGAGGCGTTTCGGGCAAACTTGATTATCAATAGCTTTGATAATTAGAGTGATGCTACTTTCTCGGTAGCAAATGAATTGATTGCAGTGCACGCACACTTGTTTCACTTCCCCAAACTTCATTTGTATATTTGGGACCATCTCCCTCGCCTCTGGTCCCGTCACTTCCTGTACAACCGATCTTCTGGCTATCGAAGGGGGATTTTCTTGCTCGTCACGTAGCTGGGCAGCACTATAGTTGTTAGGATGCCACCTACTCATATGCCGATGCATAGTGTAGTTGCCGAAACTGTATTTTTTATCAGTCCCCCTGGACAGTCTTTCTTTACATATACGGCAAAACACGTAGCGTGCATTTACTTTCTTTTGGCCCTCGGGAAATTTAAAAAATTGCCAAATATAGTTCTCCTTCCGATTATACCTCCTGGGCTCCTCTGGCAAAAACAGTGTCTCTTCCTGCTCTTCCTCCTCTTCCTGTTCTTCCTCTTCTTGTTCAATAATAACTTCAGCAGGTGGTCCTCTCTTCCTTGGATGTGGTGGAGGTGGTGGGGAAGAACCAGCTGAAGCTACTAATGAAGCCATATCTCAATGTTAATAAAGGGTCTTTCTCTCACCAAGATGAAAGTCAGAGTGAGGAAAGAAGGAGGGGTTTTCATCATTTGGGAAAAGCAAAAGTTCTAAACCAATGAAAAGTGTTAATTTTAGATCACATGACCTAGTATTACATCATTAGGAAACCAAAAGTGAAATGAACCAATGAAAAGTGTTATTACCGAGTCACATGACCTGCTGTGTTTACGTTTTGCGCTTTGCGCCGCGTTCCGGTTCGCTTCCGGGTACGCTAACTTGGCGCGTCACATGACGTATTACGCGACAACGCAAAACGTCATGCTAACGCAACAGTTACGCTAACGGAACGTTTGCCGGTTCCCGGACCGAGTCGCGGCTCCAAATTGAGCTAACGGGAAGCTAACCGGTTCGCGGACCGGGAGCGAAACAAAAAAAATAATTTAAAAAAAATTGTATCAAAAACATGTAAAATATATTTTAAGATTTAAAGAAGAATACATTTTACAGCTACAGATATTAGCTTTTAAAAAACCAATGAAATTCACTGAAAAAACCATAGGTTATAGACCATATATAGTTAGGGATTAGCATTTACAAAACCTTATTTTACTCACACAAAACCATTGAAATTTCATATATAGTTAGTTGCACAAACTATATATCGCGCACCCGCAATCCACTGCTGATCATGTCACATATTACATCATTCATGACATGGTCAGTGACATCACTGATGTCATCACTGATGACATCACTGATGACATCTCAAATGACATCACTGATGACATCACTGATGACATCTCATTTGACATTACTGATCACATCACTGATGACATCATTCATGTGATAATACGGTGAACCTCTTCAGACTTTTATATAATCTTACATACACTCAGTGTAAACAGACACTCACAGACTGTCACTCATCCATGGAGTTACTCACACACCTAGTCAGTCATGCAAAGAATCAATCACACCTCCATTTAATTTCCTCAACTATACAGTTATACACACCTTACTTATTCAAACATATACTAACACATATTTACTCTCTTATACAATCCCTGATACAAGTTCACAATGATCCATACAGCCACTCACACATTCACTGGCTCTTATGCACAGATTTTTATATATGTCAACTCTCACATGTACTGTGTTTTACATATGTACTTACTTTGACATGTAGCACTGAGATATCCATTCACTCACCAATACACTCATGCACACAGTCAACGGCCCATACAGCTGTTTCCACATGCACTTTTGAACCCATACATCTAGTGAATCAACTGCTCACACATCTATGCACAGAGTCATACACCTCCCAGCCACCTACACACACACTCAGTCTCCCATACAAATACTTGGGCAACCAATCAATAACCCATATAGTTACTCATATAGCTACTGATCAACACATGCAGCAGTTTACAGAACAACAGACATAATGATGCACAAATTAAGACAGTTTAGTCACTAACCCATGCACTCAGTGAGACACATTTAATCACTCACTCATACAGTCAGTCATGCACCTACTAAATCCTTCATCCAGACACTTATACATACACTCATTCTTCAATATGTAAGACATATTTTAACTTTACAGAAACATACAGTCACTGGGTGTTGTCATCACTGATGTCATCAGTGATGTCATTTGAGATGTCATCAGTGATGACATCAGTGATGTCACTGACCATGTCATGAATGATGTAATATGTGACATGATCAGCAGTGGATTGCGGGTGCGCGATATATAGTTAGTGCAACTAACTATATATGAAATTTCAATGGTTTTGTGTGAGTAAAATAAGGTTTTGTAAATGCTAATCCCTAACTATATATGGTCTATAACCTATGGTTTTTCAGTGAATATATATATATATATATATATATATATATATATATATATATATATATATATATATATATATATATATATATATATATATATATATATAAATATATATATATATATATTTTTTTTGAACAAAGGGGGCGGCACAACTGGATACTAAATTCAGCTTTTATTCACACAAACACTCCACCAACGCGTTTCAGCCTCACGGCTTTTCTCACGGTCAGTGAGTCCTTCCTTGCTTTTGGTTTAAATACTGCCCCATGTTAGCCATTAAGTGGCATTATGGGATATGTAGTTTTACAAGCAACATGTTGCACACATTTAAAAAAAATATTGAAATTAAACAAAGGACTGGTGTGCTGAAATTATCAGAGTGTAGTACTCTAAGCATCATAAGTTATTTACACTTAGGGCTTTATATTTTACAGTCCATAATTTTAAGGATTTTTGGGGTATAGTACCCTGGTTACTGTTCATCAAAAGTTCCACTGGGTATTTCCTCACTCCAGATGTATATGGAGGTCTTCTCCAAAGTTCATGCCTCTGGGATGTCTTGTGCGGAATTGAATTATTAGACGGGATTCCATTTGTCTTAAGAGACGCACTGTGTCTCCTCCTCTTTCAAGTTTTGTCAGCATTCTTAATCCATAGAAAGTCATGGCTCGCCAATCCCCATTTTGACACGATTTCAAGTGTTTGGCTGTGGCATACAGTAGATTGGAATTTTTCACAGCCCGGATATGCTCCAAGATTCTTTTCTTTAGCATGCATGTTGTTGAGCCTATGTATTTCATGCCGCATTTGCATTCAATTACATAAACTACATTTTTGGATGTGCATGTAATGTATTGCTTGATTGGCACCTCTTTTCCGTTGGGTTCATTCACACTCTTCATTTTTTTGCCTATCTTGCAGGCCTTGCACGAGGTACAGGGTTTGAAGCCCACATTTTGTTCCATCCACCACTTTGGTTTTTCTTGCATTTGAAAGTGGCTTTTTACCAGCAAATTTTGCAATGAAGTGTTCTTTTTATATGTGATGGACGGGTGTTTTCCAACTAATGTCCCAATGTCTGGATCGCTGGTTATTAGATGCCAGTATTTTTTCAATTTTTTAGCAATCAGCCCACTTTCCTTACTGTAGGTGGTTATGAATCTCGGGGGATCCTTATCTTGTGGGGTTTTTTCTTTTTCAATGAGAGTTTCAGCTCTGCTGACTTTGTCGACTTTCTTTTTACAGTTGGTTAATACATAGTCTTTGTACCCTCTGGATTGGAATCTGAGTTTACTTTGATAGATTTTATTTTCCGCGTCTTCCATTTTCGAGCAATTTCTCTTAAGTCGAATGTATTCGCCATACGGAATGCTTAAGAAGCATTCCGTATGGCGAATACATTCGACTTAAGAGAAATTGCTCGAAAATGGAAGACGCGGAAAATAAAATCTATCAAAGTAAACTCAGATTCCAATCCAGAGGTTACAAAGACTATGTATTAACCAACTGTAAAAAGAAAGTCGACAAAGTCAGCAGAGCTGAAACTCTCATTGAAAAAGAAAAAACCCCACAAGATAAGGATCCCCCGAGATTCATAACCACCTACAGTAAGGAAAGTGGGCTGATTGCTAAAAAATTGAAAAAATACTGGCATCTAATAACCAGCGATCCAGACATTGGGACATTAGTTGGAAAACACCCGTCCATCACATATAAAAAGAACACTTCATTGCAAAATTTGCTGGTAAAAAGCCACTTTCAAATGCAAGAAAAACCAAAGTGGTGGATGGAACAAAATGTGGGCTTCAAACCCTGTACCTCGTGCAAGGCCTGCAAGATAGGCAAAAAAATGAAGAGTGTGAATGAACCCAACGGAAAAGAGGTGCCAATCAAGCAATACATTACATGCACATCCAAAAATGTAGTTTATGTAATTGAATGCAAATGCGGCATGAAATACATAGGCTCAACAACATGCATGCTAAAGAAAAGAATCTTGGAGCATATCCGGGCTGTGAAAAATTCCAATCTACTGTATGCCACAGCCAAACACTTGAAATCGTGTCAAAATGGGGATTGGCGAGCCATGACTTTCTATGGATTAAGAATGCTGACAAAACTTGAAAGAGGAGGAGACACAGTGCGTCTCTTAAGACAAATGGAATCCCGTCTAATAATTCAATTCCGCACAAGACATCCCAGAGGCATGAACTTTGGAGAAGACCTCCATATACATCTGGAGTGAGGAAATACCCAGTGGAACTTTTGATGAACAGTAACCAGTGTACTATACCCCAAAAATCCTTAAAATTATGGACTGTAAAATATAAAGCCCTAAGTGTAAATAACTTATGATGCTTAGAGTACTACACTCTGATAATTTCAGCACACCAGTCCTTTGTTTAATTTCAATATTTTTTTTAAATGTGTGCAACATGTTGCTTGTAAAACTACATATCCCATAATGCCACTTAATGGCTAACATGGGGCAGTATTTAAACCAAAAGCAAGGAAGGACTCACTGACCGTGAGAAAAGCCGTGAGGCTGAAACGCGTTGGTGGAGTGTTTGTGTGAATAAAAGCTGAATTTAGTATCCAGTTGTGCCGCCCCCTTTGTTGAAAAATTAATTTTGGGGCTTGGATCCAGCTCTTGGGTAGTGCACACGCTGTCGAGCGCTCTCAGGCTTTGAAGGATCACCTTGGATTAATATATATATATATATATATATATATATATATATATATATATATATATATATATATATATATATATATATGTGAGAGCAAGGAGCGCAAGCGCTTTGATGAGGGCTCAACCACAGCGGCCCGAGCCTCCGGCTTCTTAGCGGCACCTGCTGCAGAGTTGCGATCCCCTCCTGATTAAAAAGATAAGTCCGACGCGTTTCGGGGCCTAAACACGCCCCTTATTCATGGACTGAGGTAAGAAGATGCCATGCTCGCCTTACACTGTTCAAACACATTTTATTTGATCAATGGGCGTCGTCCGCCCTGAGTGGGAGGAGTTTGGGGCACCAGGACCTATGGGAGTTGTAGTCCTGTAAGGTGAGCGATATGTCATGCCCTTGAGTAGGTTGGCATTTCTTAATGTTTAGTTGTCCGTTCAATCCTTGAGTAGGAAGGGAGGGAGGTCTTCAACTTCGCTTCGTGTTCAGGGGTCGTTGTGCTGTCAGGCGATTGCAGTTCCCTCGCCTCAGCCTCCAGTGGCAGAAAATCATTGATCCGTCTCCGGAGTGGAGCTCCTCACCACGGCCATGGCGGGCCATTAGAACATGTGAGAGCAAGGAGCGCAAGCGCTTTGATGAGGGCTCAACCACAGCGGCCCGAGCCTCCGGCTTCTTAGCGGCACCCGCTGCAGAGTTGCGATCCCCTCCTGATTAAAAAGATAAGTCCGACGCATTTCGGGGCCTAAACACGCCCCTTATTCATGGACTGAGGTAAGAAGATGCCATGCTCGCCTTACACTGTTCAAACACATTTTATTTGATCAATGGGCGTCGTCCGCCCTGAGTGGGAGGAGTTTGCGGCGCCAGGACCTATGGGAGTTGTAGTCCTGTAAGGTGAGCGATATGTCATGCCCTTGAGTAGGTTGGCATTTCTTAATGTTTAGTTGTCCGTTCAATCCTTGAGTAGGAAGGGAGGGAGGTCTTCAACTTCGCTTCGTGTTCAGGGGTTGTTTTCAGCGTGACACATCACTGCAACTTTAATGACCTCGCAACCCACCCCCCCAACCTGCAACTCAAGGATACAAACAATCTGACTAAAATAACACAGGATTGCACACCTACTCAAGGCGAACTATTAGACTCACCCACAACTAAACTACAGCAACCAGCAAGCCTGGCTGCACAACGTCATCAGCCACACCCACTTAGGGCGGCCTGGGTTGGAACAAAAATGCGTTTCAATCAGTGGGTGAACTATTGTGCAATGTGTTGAAGCAACGTCCATGAAGAAGGGGCGTGTCTGCCCCGAAACGCGTCGGACTTCTTATCCAAACAGTGAGGGAGGCTGTAAGGACATCGGGACAAAGAATAAGGCTGGATGGTCAGATGAGTCATGGGTAGCCCTCCCAAAGCGCTTGGCGCATTGCTCTTGGCTCTTGATATATATATATATATATATATATATATATATATATATATATATATTCACTGAAAAAACCATGGGTTATAGACCATATATAGTTAGGAATTAGCATTTACAAAACCTTTTTTTACTCACACAAAACCATTGAAATTCCATATATAGTTAGTTGCACTAACTATATATCGCGCACCCGCAATCCACTGCTGATGATGTCACATATTACATCATTCATGACATGGTCAGTGACATCACTGATGACATCTCAAATGACATCACTGATGACATCACCCAGTGACTGTATGTTTCTGTAAAATTAAAATATGTCTTACATATTGAAGAATGAGTGGATGTATAAGTGTCTGGATGAAGGATTTAGTAGGTGCCTGACTGACTGTATGAGAGAGTGATTAAATGTGTCTCACTGAGTGCATGGGTTAGTGACTAAACTGTCTTAATTTGTGCATCATTATATCTGTTGTTCTGTAAATTGCTGCATGTGTTGATCAGTAGCTATATGAGTAACTATATGGGTTATTGATTGGTTGGCCAAGTATTTGTATGGGAGAGTGAGTGTGTGTGTGTGGGTGGCTGGGAGGTGTGTAACTCTGTGCATAGATGTGTGAGCAGTTGATTCACTAGATGTATGGGTTCAAAAGTGCATGTGGAATCAGCTGTATGGGCGGTTGACTGTGTGCATGAGTGTATTGGTGAGTGAATGGATATCTCAGTGCTACATGTCAAAGTAAGTACATATGTAAAACACAGTACATGTGAGAGTTGACATATATAAATAACTGTGCATAAGAGCCAGTGAATGTGTGAGTGGCTGTATGGATCATTGTAAACTTGTATCAGGGATTGTATAAGAGAGTAAATATGTGTTAGTATATGTTTGAATAAGTAAGGTGTGTATAACTGTATAGTTGAGGAAATGGAGGTGTGATTGATTTTTTGCATGACTGACTAGGTGTGTGAGTAACTCCATGGATGAGTGACAGTCTGTGAGTGTCTGTTTACACTGATTGTATCTAAGGTTATATTAGAGTCTGAAGAGGTTCATTGTATTATCACATAAATGATATCATCAGTGATGTGATGAGTAATGTCAAATGAGATGTCATCAGTGATGTCATTTGAGATGTCATCAGTGATGTCATCAGTGATGTCATTTGAGATGTCATCAGTGAAGTCACTGACCATGTCATGAATGATGTAATATGTGACATCATCAGCAGTGGATTGCGGGTGCGCGATATATAGTTAGTGCAACTAACTATATATGGAATTTCAATGGTTTTGTGTGAGTAAAAAAAGGTTTTGTAAATGCTAATTCCTAACTATATATGGTCTATAACCCATAGTTTTTTCAGTGATTTTCAAGGTTTTGTAAATGCTAATTCCTAACTATATATGGTCTATAACCTATGGTTTTTTCAGTGAATTTCAATGGTCTTTTAATAGCAAATATCAAAAGCTTTAAAATGTCAAGTACGTGGTAGGTAAAAACATTTTCGTGTCTATGCACGCTGATGTGCTTTGAACGCTAAACCCCCCCCCCCCTTCCCCCCTCTTTTCTTTTAGGAGTATTCTCTCTTTGCAGATAGTGAAGGGTAGGTAACGCAGGCCTTTGCCCACATTGTAATCCGTTGTGCCTGCTTCCCTCTCCATTTGATTGATTGTTATCCAAGCATTTACTGTTTTAGAATGGGTTCTCTTTGGTTCATTCTCTATTTACAAACAAGCACAGAGTCGCAATACTCTGTTTAGTCTTTGCAGATAGTGAAAAATCGTTAGAAACAACAAAAGGAATCAAGCAAAATCAGTAGGCCACTAATGGGATCTCTTTTTGACCTCGCTAAAATAGAAACATTAGGAACAACCCCTCTTGAGAAATATGAAACTAGTGAGAGGAACTGAGCTCGACGCCATGATGGCTGCAAGACAGCTCGGCTCCGCCGCCCACCCCGCCCAAAACAATGACAAACCCTATGCAAATATTATAAATATATACAACACACCAGCAAAGTAACAGGGTAAAACGTTTTATTAAATAACTATTTACATGGCAGCCTGCTGCAACATCGATCCAAATGCATGCCGCCGTTCCCGGGATTTCTCCCCGACTACTCTGCGGCCTACGAGATGGAGAGGCCGGGGCGTTGACTAACGCGGGGCCTCCGGCCGCAACCACAGCGCCAACAATCGCTGCTGACAGCCACTGATCTGAAGAACCGCTGCCTGCGGTGCCTCCCTGAGCCGCTTGACGGAGGCCCCCGAGGGGCGGTGTGGTGGCGCGGACTCGGAGGGGGCGCTTGACTCCTGCCCCCTCCCCAAGTCTTGTTGCCCTGGTGTGGCCTGAGATCGCCCCCGACATAGGCGGTCGGCTCCCGGGGTCAGGCGGAACTTGTTGCCTTTTGGTGACTCTTCCATTTTGGACCTTGTCCCACAATCCGTTTGACCTGAAGACACGTCCTGCGGTGCCCTGGTCCAACCATCACATATACCTGCACCAGGAGACGGTGTGGGGTGCACTGGAAGGGAGAGGCGGCGCGAACGAGCCTCCCCCACCTCCCCAGGTGGAGGTTTCTCAGCTACACCCCAGCGCTTCACTCGGCCACCTGAGTTGCGCCCGCTCCTGCGGCACAGGGCCTCGCTCGGCCAGCTGAATTGCGCCTGCTCTTGTTATTACAGCGTCTCACCCGCCATCCGGATGAATTGCACCCACTCATGCAGTACAACGACAGGCGGCTGCCACGGAGCTCAGGAAATGGCGGTCGGCTCCACAGACTTGGGCCTGGCCTGCAAGGATGGCTCTGGGCACCCCTGGACATCGGACGCTTGACGGCGTGGGGTGCACTGGAAGGGAGAGGCGGCGCGAACAAGCCTCCCCCACCTCCCCAGGTGGAGGTTTCTCAGCTACACCCCAGCGCTTCACTCAGCCACCTGAGTTGTGCCCGCTCCTGCGGCACAGGGCCTCGCTCGGCCAGCTGAATTGCGCCTGCTCTTGTTATTACAGCGTCTCACCCGCCATCCGGATGAATTGCACCCACTCTTGCAGTACAGCGAGAGGCGGCTGCCACGGAGCTCAGGAAATGGCGGTCGGCTCTACAGACTTGGGCCTGGCCTGCAAGGATGGCTCTGGGCAACCCTGGGACTCGGACGCTTGACTGCAAGGGCATGGGCCCCATTCCCAAAAGCGTCCCCTCAGCCTTGAAGATTCTACAAGAGTCACCGGGACCCCGACTCCCGCAGACTTCCGGTGGGGAGTGACTGCCATGATTGCTCGCGGAATGGCCACAACGTAGCCACGGAATGCTCTCATGCTGATGCCAGCTTCAGTCTGAAACATCCAGAAACACTGTAGACTACCAATTCGATCAGTTCCGGTGGAGCCCCAACGTGACCCGGTAGAGAAGAACTTGCCCTCCCCTCTTTGACTGATGGTTCTTGTTGCCTGTCCCTTCTGTCATATGACGTGCCGCGTTAGCGCACCCGGAAGTGCTCCGGTGCGCGAGGCGCGAAAAGCAGCTACCCGGAAGCGATCCGGGGCGCGGCGCGGAGTGCGTAACGTAAGCATAACAGGTCATGTGACTTGTTAATAAAACTTTTCATTGGTTCATTTCACTTTTGGGTTCCTAATGATGTAAGGCTAGGTCATGTGACCTAAAAATAACACTTTTCATTGGTTGAGAACTATTTTTTGTCCCAAATGATGAAAACCCCTCCTTGTTTCCTCACTCTGACTTTCATCTTTGTGAGAGGAAGACCTTTTTTCATCACTTAGCAATAGCAAGTGTTGTAGCTTCAGCTGGGGCATCCCCACCACCACCACCACCTCCTAGGAAGAGAGTACCACCTCCTCATGTGGTGGTTAAGCAAGAGGTGCCCCCCCCCACACCTTCTTGTTGCCTGATTCGGCCAGCTCAATCGATCGAGCATGAGACTCTGTTGTGATCTCAAGAACCGCTGCCTGCGGTGCCTCACTGAGCCGCTTGACGGAGGCCCCCGAGGGGCGGTGTAGTGCCGCGGACTGGGAGGGGGCGCTTGGCTCCTGCCCCCTCCCCAAGTCTCGCTCGGCCAGCTGAGTTGCGACCACTCTTGCAGCCTACGACATGGAGAGGCCGGGGCGCTGACTAGGCGGGGCCTCCGGCCGCAACCACAGCGCCAACGATTGCTGCTGACGGAGGGGAGCATTGCCGGTGAAACCACTGATCTGAAGAACGGCTGCCTGCGGTGCCTCCCTGAACCGCTTGACGGAGGCCCCCCAGGGGCGGTGTGGTGGCGCGGACTGGGAGGGGGCGCTTAGCTCCTGCCTCCTCCCCAAGTCTCTCTCGGCCAGCTGAGTTGCGATTACTCTTGCGGCCTACGACATGGAGAGGCCGGGGCGTTGACTAGGCGGGGCCTCCGGCCGCAACCACAGCGCCAACGATTGCTGCTGATGGAGGGGAGCCTTGCCGGTGAGAGCCACTAATCTGAAGAACGGCTGCCTGCGGTTCCTCCCTGAACCGCTTGACGGAGGCCCCCCAGAGGCGGTGTGGTGGCGCGGACTGGGAGGGGACGCTTAGCTCCTACCCCCTCCCCAAGTCTCTCTCGGCCAGCTGAGTTGCGCCTGCTCTTGCTATTACAGCGTCTCACCCGCCATCCGGCTAAATTTCACCCACTCTTGCGATACAGCGACTCTTCCATTCTGGACCTTGTCTCCCCAGAGGTACATCACCTTACACAGACATGCACTCTGATCTCCTTGGCCTCAGTCAAGCATCAATAGTAAGATTTTCATAGGTGAGTGTAGGTTCATGGTTTTCCATCCACAGACTAAAAGCCTGGAGTGGGAGTGAAAGAACCATAACTAGGTAAGAAGGAATTGGTTCCTTCGGGTATGCCACATTTCTTTTACTCACTCATAGTTATATGTAGTGTATCAGGTACAATACAAAAGGATCAGAATTCCACACCAATATTGTATTTATGCACTATTTTATGAATTATAGTCATTCATAAATACTCTTTGTAATTTTCAAGAAAAGGCTGTACAATGTGTGAAAAAGTGCAATTTTGTGACATTTAGTGCTCAGTGCTGCCGGCGCAAAAGTGAAAAAAGCTATACAATATTTATATACAGGGGAAATATACAATGATTCAACTTTTGGTCTGTACAATTACACATATACCACTGTATACCACATAGGTTAATTTTCATCACAGGGTATTGAAAATACAGATCCAGCCATTCGTCGACGTTTCGACCCTCTAAGCGCGCACATATGACGTCAAACACGGGTCTTCATCAGGACTGGGAGGGGACAGAACAGCCTAAGTAATTAAAAAGGGGAGGTGTTTTAATATGGATATTCTGAAAGGCATCTAATTATAATTATAAGTGCCTGTGGAAGACCTGATTGCACTCACCTTCAAAAGAAATCAACTGTCAAGGTGGTATATCTTGAATAGCTTGAACTGCGTGTGTCTGTTCAGATAGATAGAGGACCTAATTAATACCTTGGTTATATAGGGTTGGGACCATACGAATTAGCCCATTTCCTCTTTTTCTTACCTATCAGTGGTGCGTAGAATGCTCCCACGATGGTTGTTCTTATGGAACCGCTGTGCGGACTTTATTTTCTGACTAGGAAAACGAGGGGTATGTATTTAGCATATCATGTTAATTAGGCAACAGCTGCGCACGAGTCATCCAGTCTGTGTGTGCTTAAACTCACCTGGGTATTCGGAATACTCTTGTACCCAGTCGTGCTTCCACATATGTTTTGAAGAGCCAAGGGATAGCACTGAAAATCAGGTTAAAAGGCGGGTATTAGCGCACTGTTACGGCAAAGTCCCAACTGTTAGTGCATTAGCATGGGCATTAATGCGGGGACTAGTCTTACCTATAATTCGATTCAAAACGCTGGAGAAGAGACCTCTTCCTTCCTAGCGTGGACACGACTGCATCTTCCTTCCTAGCGTGGTCAGCACTGCATCAGATATGCCGGCGTCTTTGCAATCACCGGCGTTAGCCGCTCTATTTAGGACTGCCGCCGGGTTGATCAGAAAAACGTGTGCGTGGTTACCCTGGTAACCAGTTAGTGTATATGTTCTAATTGGTCATCAGCTGGCTGAGTCATCACGCTAGCGTATGACACGGTCGGCGCTGCGTGGTTGCCATAGGAATTCGGGTTTTTTAAAAATGGGGAGAGAATCTTTAACCCGACCTGGCACGTATTGCTAGTGCTTCTGAAAACTACTCGGTTGCGTGGGCAAACCGAAGAGATGTTACATGACCTATGACTTCTACAATTGTACTGCCACGTTTCCCATATACCTCCTGAAGGGACAAGGGGTCACATATCTTAGTGATCTAACGTGACATCCATTGGATAAATTCAGAATGGCACGAAATAGTACCAAGGTGTACATTATTTTGTTAATTAAAACAGCATCGCGCTTATAAAATTTTTGTTTTACAATATATACAACATTATTACAAGTGCAAGGATATTTATCCAAGGAAATTTACAAAGGTATACAAGTATGTCACTGAAGCATCTGATCATATATTCATTATCAACCAGCCTTTATCAAACAGGTACCTACATCTCAAATGCAAACAACAGGAAACATTTCACAGAGTTCTTAATCATAGTTGTCCCATTTGTCTATTGGTTTCCTCAGTCTCATTCAATCCATTTCTCACTGAGTCTAAGGAATGTATCCAACGGCATTCCTTATATTTTAGTGCATTTGAAATTGAGCCTCCCCTTGGGTTGATACGTATCTTTTCCAAAACCCACCATTTTATATCTTGAGGAGTATGTTTATAAGTATTGAAATGCTCCACCAACGGAGCTCCCTGTGTTTTAGATTTTACTCTACTCATATGTTGTAGGATGCGTGTCTTTATTTTTTGGGTCGTTTGTCCTACATATATTTTCGTACATGGGCACATTATTGCATAAATCAGATGGGAGCTGTTGCAATTGCTAAAGTCATGGAATTTGTATGTCCTGCCTACGTGTGTGAATTGGTTCCCCTCCTGACAGAGGTCACAGGCCTTGCAAGAACCGCACTTAAAGTGGCCAATGATGGGTGGTAGATTCAACATACTCCGGAGGTCTGGTTGTCTTTCTGGTTCCAGGTAGGCATGTACAACTTCATCCCTCACATTCCTTCCTCTCTTGAAGGCAAAAATGGGTTTTTTCTCAGTCTTCAATTCTCCAGCAACCAGGTTCCAGTACTTTGATACAATCTTTTTTACATCATTACTTTTTATGTTGTAGGTCGTAACACACACAATGTTATTCAAGTTTTCTTTTTTCTCCTTGACCTCAAGTAATTCATCCCTCGGGCTATACCAGGCCCTCTTCTTTGCACGCTTTAGCAAATTTCCTGGGTAACCCCGATCTTTTAGACGCTTGGTAAGTTCGTCAGCTTCATGAAAAAAATCTTTTCTTTGACTACAGTTTCTTCTTAAGCGGAGAAACTGGCCCAGTGGCAAGTTGTCTCTTAAGCTGCGTGGATGATGGGATTTATACATCAATAAGGTGTTCCGTTCCAGGGGTTTCCTGTATAAATCACAGTATAGTTTACAGTCCTGTGTTTTAAAAGTGAGGTCGAGGAAGTTTATTGATACAGTGCTACTGGCCATTGTAAATTGTATGTCCTCACCTCTCTGGTTTAGCCATTTGAAGAAATTGTCTAATGTTTCCTTGTCACCATTCCACACCATAATGACATCGTCAATATATCTTTTCCATACCTCAATGTTATTGAGGTATGGGTTCCGATCTGTGTATAGATGGTCTTCCTCATATTGATCCATAAAGATATTCGCCAGACTGGGGGCATATGTAGCCCCCATCGCCACTCCCTTACTTTGGAAATAAAATTGATTTTCAAAAACAAAATAGTTATTTCGCATAGCAATTTCCAATAGGGTAATTATGAACGATGTTGGAATCCAGTGCGGTCTTGGTCTCCGGTCCAGTGTTTCTCTTATTATCTCGATGGCTTTTTCTTGAGGGATTGATGTGTATAGTGATGACACATCAAGTGTTACCATTATGTTTTTTTCTGGATCAAAGGGAAATTCTTCCAATAGTTCAATAATGTGCATAGTGTCCCGCACATATGATTTCGTCAGTGGGACAAAGGGCTGTAAGAAGTGGTCTATGAACTTGTTCAGTGGCTCTAATATTGAGCCACAGCCCGAGACAATTGGTCGCCCCGGGGGATTTTCCAAACGTTTATGCACTTTCGGCAGCGTGTAAATTGTAGGTGTCCTAGGCTCCTTTTGGTTTAAAAATTCGGATTCCTTCTTACTTAAAAAACCTTCCCTTGTGGCATCCTCTGTGGCGGTCTTTACTAGGGGGGAGCGGTGGTAATACAGAACAGACAAGATTACTCTAAGGAAATTAAACATCAATTGGAGATGGTACAGAGTTACCGACGTATCGCATATGATCCCGTAAATGAGATAAAGACCCTAGTCCAATCCAGAAACAAACATAATGGTAACACTTGATGTGTCATCACTATACACATCAATCCCTCAAGAAAAAGCCATCGAGATAATGAGAGAAACACTGGACCGGAGACCAAGACCGCACTGGATTCCAACATCGTTCATAATTACCCTATTGGAAATTGCTATGCGAAAGAACTATTTTGTATTTGAAAATCAATTTTATTTCCAAAGTAAGGGAGTGGCGATGGGGGCTACATATGCCCCCAGTCTGGCGAATATCTTTATGGATCAATATGAGGAAGACCATCTATACACAGATCGGAACCCATACCTCAATAACATTGAGGTATGGAAAAGATATATTGACGATGTCATTATGGTGTGGAATGGTGACAAGGAAACATTAGACAATTTCTTCAAATGGCTAAACCAGAGAGGTGAGGACATACAATTTACAATGGCCAGTAGCACTGTATCAATAAACTTCCTCGACCTCACTTTTAAAACACAGGACTGTAAACTATACTGTGATTTATACAGGAAACCCCTGGAACGGAACACCTTATTGATGTATAAATCCCATCATCCACGCAGCTTAAGAGACAACTTGCCACTGGGCCAGTTTCTCCGCTTAAGAAGAAACTGTAGTCAAAGAAAAGATTTTTTTCATGAAGCTGACGAACTTACCAAGCGTCTAAAAGATCGGGGTTACCCAGGAAATTTGCTAAAGCGTGCAAAGAAGAGGGCCTGGTATAGCCCGAGGGATGAATTACTTGAGGTCAAGGAGAAAAAAGAAAACTTGAATAACATTGTGTGTGTTACGACCTACAACATAAAAAGTAATGATGTAAAAAAGATTGTATCAAAGTACTGGAACCTGGTTGCTGGAGAATTGAAGACTGAGAAAAAACCCATTTTTGCCTTCAAGAGAGGAAGGAATGTGAGGGATGAAGTTGTACATGCCTACCTGGAACCAGAAAGACAACCAGACCTCCGGAGTATGTTGAGTCTACCACCCATCATTGGCCACTTTAAGTGCGGTTCTTGCAAGGCCTGTGACCTCTGTCAGGAGGGGAACCAATTCACACACGTAGGCAGGACATACAAATTCCATGACTTTAGCAATTGCAACAGCTCCCATCTGATTCATGCAATAATGTGCCCATGTACGAAAATATATGTAGGACAAACGACCCAAAAAATAAAGACACGCATCCTACAACATATGAGTAGAGTAAAATGTAAAACACAGGGAGCTCCGTTGGTGGAGCATTTCAATACTTATAAACATACTCCTCAAGATATAAAATGGTGGGTTTTGGAAAAGATACGTATCAACCCAAGGGGAGGCTCAATTTCAAATGCACTAAAATATAAGGAATGCCGTTGGATACATTCCTTAGACTCAGTGAGAAATGGATTGAATGAGACTGAGGAAACCAATAGACAAATGGGACAACTATGATTAAGAACTCTGTGAAATGTTTCCTGTTGTTTGCATTTGAGATGTAGGTACCTGTTTGATAAAGGCTGGTTGATAATGAATATATGATCAGATGCTTCAGTGACATACTTGTATACCTTTGTAAATTTCCTTGGATAAATATCCTTGCACTTGTAATAATGTTGTATATATTGTAAAACAAAAATTTTATAAGCGCAATGCTGTTTTAATTAACAAAATAATGTACACCTTGGTACTATTTCGTGCCATTCTGAATTTATCCAATGGATGTCACGTTAGATCACTAAGATATGTGACCCCTTGTCCCTTCAGGAGGTATATGGGAAACGTGGCAGTACAATTGTAGAAGTCATAGGTCATGTAACATCTCTTCGGTTTGCCCACGCAACCGAGTAGTTTTCAGAAGCACTAGCAATACGTGCCAGGTCGGGTTAAAGATTCTCTCCCCATTTTTAAAAAACCCGAATTCCTATGGCAACCACGCAGCGCCGACCGTGTCATACGCTAGCGTGATGACTCAGCCAGCTGATGACCAATTAGAACATATACACTAACTGGTTACCAGGGTAACCACGCACACGTTTTTCTGATCAACCCGGCGGCAGTCCTAAATAGAGCGGCTAACGCCGGTGATTGCAAAGACGCCGGCATATCTGATGCAGTGCTGACCACGCTAGGAAGGAAGATGCAGTCGTGTCCACGCTAGGAAGGAAGAGGTCTCTTCTCCAGCGTTTTGAATCGAATTATAGGTAAGACTAGTCCCCGCATTAATGCCCATGCTAACGCACTAACAGTTGGGACTTTGCCGTAACAGTGTGCTAATACCCGCCTTTTAACCTGATTTTCAGTGCTATCCCTTGGCTCTTCAAAACATATGTGGAAGCACGACTGGGTACAAGAGTATTCCGAATACCCAGGTGAGTTTAAGCACACACAGACTGGATGACTCGTGCGCAGCTGTTGCCTAATTAACATGATATGCTAAATACATACCCCTCGTTTTCCTAGTCAGAAAATAAAGTCCGCACAGCGGTTCCATAAGAACAACCATCGTGGGAGCATTCTACGCACCACTGATAGGTAAGAAAAAGAGGAAATGGGCTAATTCGTATGGTCCCAACCCTATATAACCAAGGTATTAATTAGGTCCTCTATCTATCTGAACAGACACACGCAGTTCAAGCTATTCAAGATATACCACCTTGACAGTTGATTTCTTTTGAAGGTGAGTGCAATCAGGTCTTCCACAGGCACTTATAATTATAATTAGATGCCTTTCAGAATATCCATATTAAAACACCTCCCCTTTTTAATTACTTAGGCTGTTCTGTCCCCTCCCAGTCCTGATGAAGACCCGTGTTTGACGTCATATGTGCGCGCTTAGAGGGTCGAAACATCAACGAATGGCTGGATCTGTATTTTCAATACCCTGTGATGAAAATTAACCTATGTGGTATACAGTGGTATATGTGTAATTGTACAGACCAAAAGTTGAATCATTGTATATTTCCCCTGTATATAAATATTGTATAGCTTTTTTCACTTTTGCGCCGCCAGCACTGAGCACTAAATGTCACAAAATTGCACTTTTTCACACATTGTACAGCCTTTTCTTGAAAATTACAAAGAGTATTTATGAATGACTATAATTCATAAAATAGTGCATAAATACAATATTGGTGTGGAATTCTGATCCTTTTGTATTGTACCTGATACACTACATATAACTATGAGTGAGTAAAAGAAATGTGGCATACCCGAAGGAACCAATTGTTATAATATTGATTAACTGCCCAGGTTCTTAGGGATACTGGGTTAACCCCATTGGAGATTTCACGTAGGTAAGAAGGAAGGCAGAGGCTGTAGGAAGGACTCTGGATATGGTATGTTGCTTGGTCCCTGAGATGCTTCAATGTCACTGCCTTGCACAAATGGCATAAGTCCTGGATGTTGGGTGCCATAGTTGAGGGTTCCGAGCAGTGCTTGTAACACTGTCTGAAGCTCATTTGCACCTGCTGCAGCTTCACTATTCTCAAAGTAAGTGGGGGCTGTTTGAGGACCTGACTGCATTGGAAAGCAATGTGATGCAGTGCCTCCCTGAACTGCTTGACGGAGGCCCCCGAGAGGCGGTGTGGTGGCGCAGACTGGGAGGGGGCGCTTGGCTCCTGCCCCCTCCCCAAGTCTCTCTCGGCCAGCTGAGTTGCGCCTGCTCTTGCTATTACAGCGTCTCACCCGCCATCCGGCTAAATTTCACCCACTCTTGCGATACAGCGACTCTTCCATTCTGGACCTTGTCCCACAATCCGTTTGACCTGAAGACACGTCCTGCGGCCACAAAGCTGACTCAAGTGTTGCTGCTGATGCTATGCAAACAAAAACTGGTTTTCAGTTTGTACATTCTTCAGGATTTTTCCATCCAAGGCTGGTTGAGAGTTTGTAGAACGATGGCTTCAGATTTTCAACATACTACTCTTCAACATTCTTCATAAATGTAACAATGTGAGACTCACTAGGAGAACGGCCGTTTATCTTTCCTTTCAAAATGCTGCCAACAATATTTTCTGAATGGAAGACACCATCTTGTTGCATAAAAGGCTGCGTCAAGGGTGGTATTGCCCAGAATGTCTTGTTTTCTAGTGCTCGTAATGACGAAGCCAGAACTGCCGAAAGGGATTCTGGTCCTGCCGCTACTTATTGGAGACATTGAACTATACTCTGGACCTGCCTGGCCTCGACCAAAATGGCGCCAGTATGGGAGCGACTTGCAACTCCTTATGACGTTCTAGTTACTTAGCCTTGACGTTATGGGGGATGTATGCGGTCTTTGTGCACATGGCGGGCGGGGAAGGGTACTGACTGGGAATACGGACAACTCTATTGATGTCGATTTTTCATTATTGATTATTGTATTAATAAAGCTTCAAAGTAATGTAACCCATGATACTCGCCCATGGTGTGCGTATAGACGATTTTATTGTAACTGATCCTGTTATACTTTCAATTAAAAAATCAACCTTCACTGATCCTGCAACCGTTTGTCACGTTTAGTTTTTTCAATTAAATGACTCGCTTCTTACATACTCCTATACCCCTGGCTTTTGAAAGACACCATCTTGTAGAATAAAGGGCTGCGTCAAGGGTGGTATTGCCCAGAATGTCTTGTTTTCTAGTACTCGTAATAACAAAGCCAGAACTGCCGAAAGGGATTCTGGTCCTGCCGCTACTTATTGGAGACATTAAACTATACTCTGGACCTTGCTGGCCTCGACCAAAATGGCACCAGTATGGGAGCAACTTGCATCTCCTTATGACGTTCTAGTTACTTAGCCTTGACGTTATGGGGATGTATGCGGTCTTTGTGCACATGGCGGGCGGGGAAGGGTACTGACTGGGAATACGGACAACTCTATTGATGTCGATTTTTCATTATTGATTATTGTATTAATAAAGCTTCAAAGTAATGTAACCCATGATACTCGCCCATGGTGTGCGTATAGACGATTTTATTGTAACTGATCCTGTTATACTTTCAATTAAAAAATCAACCTTCACTGATCCTACAACCGTTAGTCACGTTTAGTTTTTTCAATTAAATGGCTCGCTTGTTACATACTCCTATACCCCTGGCTTTTGAAAGACACCATCTTGAGGAATAAAGAGCTGCGTCAAGGGTGGTATTGCCCAGAATGTCTTGTTTTCTAGTGCTCGTAATGACGAAGCCAGAACTGCCGAAAGGGATTCTGGTCCTGACGCTACTTATTGGAGACATTGAACTATACTCTGAACCTGCCTGGCCTCGACCAAAATGGCGCCAGTATGGGAGCGACTTGCAACTCCTTATGACGTTCTAGTTACTTAGCCTTGACGTTATGGGGGATGTATGCGGTCTTTATGCACATGGCGGGCGGGGAAGGGTACTGACTGTGAATACAGACAACGCTATTGATTTCGATTTTTCATTATTAATTATTGTATTAATAAAGCTTCGAAATAATGTTACCCATGATACTCGCCCATGGTGTGCGTATGGACAATTTTATTGTAACTGATCCTGTTATACTTTCAATTATAAAATCAACCTTCAATGATCCTGCAACCGTTTGTCACGTTTAGTTTTTTCAATTAAATGGCTCGCTTGTTACATACTCCTATACCCCTGGCTTTTGACCCTTTCCTACGCGCGGTCTGTACTACCGCCCTCGGGCGATCTATGTAATGAACAGACTACCATTGCCGAAACACAAGGGAATGCATCTCAGGGAGATAAGTCAAATACGTGGTAGAAAAAAACATTTTCGTGTTTATGCACGCTGATGTGCTTTGAACGATGCCCCTCCCTCCTCATCATTTAGATTACCACCGCCCATTGCACAAAAGCGTACCGGGCGCTCCCCACGCAAAAAAAAACTATTTTTTTTTTTTTTTTTTTTGCCCCGCGGGGCCCTTTTAAAGCCTCCACATCAAACCTAGGGGGTCAGGGAGGATCTACTATGCCCCTTACGGTCATTTCCCCCTTTGTTTTGGCCTCCTCTTGTCTCTCGATCCTACAGCGAGACAAGATGGCGGCCGCTCCGGACTGTTTAGAATGTTGACAGACACCGAAGAGCCAATCAGCTTCGCTTCGCGAAGTTCCGTTTCGCGTCAAGTACGCGAACCGGAGCGCTACCCGGGACGCTGTCACAGATATATATATTTTTTTGAACGTTAATTTATCAAAATCCACTGGAGCACATATATTGAGACCTAGCAAAGGCACATCGGGCTAACAGTCCCTACAATTTTGCCAAGTTTCATGCAAATCCATTCAGCCGTTCGAGCTAAAAGTGAGGCCAACCGCCCTATGGAAATTAACCCTTTTTTCTCGGCCCCCCTTGACGAACCCCCCCCCAAATTTTCAGGAGCTCCTCAGAAACAAAATGTGCCATTTTCCTGAAAATTTCAGCCAATTCCGTCCACAAACGCCAAAGTTATTAGACATAGAATTTTCAAAAATCCCATAGAGAAAAAATCCTAACTATATATACCTACTGGCGACCGCCAGTAGGTAATATATATATATATATATATATATATATATATATATATATATATATATATATATATATATATATATTACCTACTGGCGGTCGCCAGTAGGTAGTTATAGTTAGGATTTTTTTCAATGTTAAATCTCAAAATTCTATTTGGAATAACTTTGGCACCGGTTGACGAATCTGCCTGAAAATTTCCTGAAAATGGCCTCGCGGAGCTCCGGTCCTTCCCTGAAAGTTTGGGGGGGGATACGTCATGCGGGGGCCGAGATAAAAGGGGGGTCCCAAAACACATTTTCCCCATGTTAATTTCCATAGGGCGGTCAATTTCACTTTTAGCCCGAACGGCTGAATGGATTTACACCAAACTTGGCAAAATTGTAGGGACTGGTAGCCCGATGTGCCTTTGCTATGTCTCAAGATATGTGCTCCAGTGGATTTTGAGTAATTAAGGTTCAAAAAAATATATATATCTATAGGCGCTCTCAGGTGCGCGCACTTGAGTGCGCTCCCGGCGCGACACGCGACTTGCGCGCAGAAAGCTGATTGGCTCTTGGGTGTCTGTAAACATTCTAAACAGTCTGGAGCGGCCGCCATCTTGTGTCTCGGTAAAATCGAGACACAAGGGGTTTGAAAAAAAAAGGGGCAAATGACCATAAGGGGGAAGAGTAGACCCCCTCGGTTTGATGTAGGGACTAAAATAGGGTCCTGCAGGGCATTAAAAATTTTTTTTCGTTTTGCGCGGGGGAAGTGCATGGTACGCGCACCGGCGAAGCACGGGGAAAATCCAGGACCATATTTATGAAGGCCTTGCGCTGTTAGTTTTGCGCCTCCTGTGCGTCAATTTTTGTGACGCACCAGTGGTGTAAAAAAATGCGCATTGTTATGCAATATTTAAAAAGTGACGCATCTATCTAGATGCGTCACTTTTTAAATATAGTGCAACGAGGTACATTTTATTACACTGCTGGTGTTATGCGTCACTTTTCTGTGCGCACTCCTTATGACATTCTAGATGTGTCATATTTAATGTATGACGAATCATGTTGCAAGGAGTTACAGATACGTCAGTATTTCTGACATATCTGTAAACATAAAAGTGATGCGAGGCAGGTGCAAGATTTTGACGCAACAGCATCCTAAAAGTGACGCAGAGAAATCTTATAGATTTCAGTACGTCGTTATTACCAAGCTTTTTGCGGGGGAATGCCCCCTTTGCATACATTATACCTGACGCAGAAATAATGTGGCGCAGAGTTTTAAAAAGTGACCCATGTACCTAGATGCGTCACTTTTTAAAAATAGCGTCAGGTATAATGCATGCAGAGGGGGTGTTCTCCCGCAAAAAGCTTTGTAATAGCGACGCAGTGAAATCTTTGAGATTTCACTGCGTCAGTTTTAGGATGCTGTTGCGTCAAAATCTTGTGCCTGCTTTACAGCAGGTGTTAGACTGAGGCAAGACCTTTCACATGCTGCTTTCCCCATTTGAAAGGACACATTACTGGAGTTGCGTCACTTTTGTGACGCACTCCAGCAATGCGTTACTTGGAATGTCATAAGGAGTGCGCACAGAAAAGTGACGCATCGCACCAGTGGTGTAAAAAAATGTGCCTCGTTGCGTTATATTTAAAAAGTGATGTATCTAGGTAGATGGGTCACTTTTTAAAATCAAGCGCCACATTATATCTGCGTGAGGTATAATGCATGCAGAGGGGGTGTTCCCCCACTAAAAGCTTTGTAATAGCGACGCAGTGAAATGTTTGAGATTTCACTGCGTCACTTTTAGGATGCTGTTGCATCCTTTAAATATAGTGCAACGAGGCACATTTTATTACACTGCTGGTGTGATGCGTCACTTTTCTGTCCACAGTCCTTATGACATTCCAGATGTGTCATATTTAATGTATGACGAATCATGTTGCAAGGAGTTACAGATACATCAGTATTTCTGACATATCTGTAAACATAAAAGTGATGCGAGGCCGGCGCAAGATTTTGACGCAACAGCATCCTAAAAGTGACGCAGAGAAATCTCATAGATTTCAGTACGTCGTTATTACCAAGCTTTTTGCGAGGGATTGCCCCCTCTGCATACATTATACCTGATGCAGATACAATATGGCGCAGAGTTTTAAAAAGTGACCCATGTACCTAGATGCGTCACTTTTTAAAAAATAGTGTCAGGTATAATGCATGCAGAGGGGGTGTTCCTTGCAAAAAGCTTGGTAATAATGACGCAGTGCGTCACTTTTAGGATGCTGTTGCGCCAAAATCTTGCGCCTGCTTCACAGCAAACCTTTCACATGGTGCTTTTTCCATGTGAAAGGACACATTACTGGAGTTGCGTCACTTTTGTGACGCACTCCTGCAATGCGTTACTTTTGTGTTTACAGATATGTCAGAAATACTGACATATCTGTAACTCCTTGCGAATTGATTAGTCATATATTAAATATGACATATCTGGAATGTCATAAGGAGTGCGTCCAGAAAAGTGACGCATCGCTGTTTTCACGTAGCGATGCGTCACTTTTCAGAAATGAGGCCTCCAGTTTATTCACTGTGTCATAACTTTCTTTTCTAACACTCACCTTCTTTCATTCCTCCTACTTCACTTCCTTTCACCTCTCATACCTTTCTGTTCTTTCTTACTCATTCTCCTTTCAATTATCAATGCACTATATTTCACTTACTCTTCATTTTTTAAGATTATAGCTCTTTGATGAGAATTGGAGGTAGTTCTGAAAAGAACTTTTGGTTTTCTTCTTTTAACTGAACAGGAACAAAAACAGGGAATAGAAACTGCTCAACAGGAGCAAAAAGAAAAGAAAAAAATTAGGGGTGGGAAGGGCAGTGATGGTTCTCCAATGCCCGAACCATGAGCAGGACACTTTGCTCCCCATAGGTGAGGAGTTGATTGCAGTATCTGCATCTGACGACCCCATGGTTAAATGCAGGTTGAATGTTTGCTACCTGCCCCTGTGATTGTTCTCTTCCAGAAGAAGTTGCTCCTCCTGTTGATGTAGAGGCCCCATCTCTGGGAACCTCTTGTGCCAGAGCCCTGACACTTTCCCGGGCAAAATTCTGGGGGTGCCTCCTCTCCACATGGCGAATCATGGTGAAGTTGCCAAAAGAGTATTTTTTTTGGGGGTTACCCCGTGACAGGACCTGTTTGCAGATCCTGCACTCTACTTTTGGTGCATTCACCTTCTTCTGGTCTGCTGGAAACTTAAAAAATTTCCAGATGAAATGTTCTTTGACCTTCGGCTGAGGAGGCTCTTCATCAATGAAATCATTGGAGTCATCTTCACTGCTGGATGGTCTGGCAGCCATGATGAATCCAGGAATATGGAGCAGCAAAAAAGGCAGGTCTTTCAGTCACAAAAATGAAAGAAGAAGTGAAGGAAATGGGTGGGGATTTCATTCATTGTAAAAAAAAACTGTTAGCAACCAATGAAAAGTGTTATTTTAGGGTCACCTGACCCGACGCGTTTACGCTGCGCGCTCCGGAGCACTTCCGGTGCGTTTACGCAGCGCGATCGTAGGCGCTTCCGGGGCGCAAACGTGGCGCGATCGTAGGCGCTTTTGCGTGCGTTTATGCGCCGCGCACGTAGGCGCTTCCGAGGGCACTTACGTTGCGCGCCGAAGTGACGTCATCAATCTTTTATAGAAATGCATAATCATTTTCCTTAATAAAAAAAACTAATTTTATTTGTATGGTACGAAATGTTTTGCATTATTATTAACTTTTCATTCATATTTTTTTTCACGAACGACAGTTGCGCTCTGGGTGCGCTTTCAGATGAGCTCTCGGAAAAGCTTACCGGAGAGCTTAGCTGAAAGCTTCCCGGAGCGCGCACCCAGAGCGCAAAAGAAAAAAATTATATAAAAAAAATGAATACTTAAAAAAAAACAGCAAATTGTAAAAAAAAAAAAAGGTTAGAAACTCGATATACAAAGGAATTAGCATTTAAAAAAACTATGAAATTCACTGAAAAAACCATAGGTTTCACACCAGTTATAGTTAGGAATTAGCATTTAAAAAACCTATGAAATTCACTGAAAAAACCATAGGTTTCACATCAGTTATAGTTAGCTGGAAATTTTACTGATATAAAACCATTGAAATTCCCACGTTATGGTTAGATGGACTCACTATAACTTGCGCGTGCAATGCACTGCTGATGACGTCACATATTACATCACTCATGACATGGTCAGTGACATCACTCATGACATCACTGATGACACCATCCAGTGAATGTGTGTCTTTCTGAAAAATAAATATATTTTATATATGTATATGTAAAAGTTGATGGAAGAATAAATGTTTACTTAAGTGTCTAAATGGATGGTTTTTAAAAATTGATTGGTTAACTGGCTTAATAAGACATCATCAGCAGTGCATTGCACGCGCAAGTTATAGTGAGTCCATCTAACTATAACGTGGGAATTTCAATGGTTTTATATCAGTAAAATTTCCAGCTAACTATAACTGATGTGAAACCTATGGTTTTTTCAGTGAATTTCATAGGTTTTTTAAATGCTAATTCCTAACTATAACTGGTGTGAAACCTATGGTTTTTTCAGTGAATATATATATATATATGTATTTTTCAATGTTAAATCTCAAAATTCTATTTGCAATAACTTTGGCGCCGGTTGATGAATCTGACTGAAAATTTCCTCAAAATGGCCTCTTCGAGCTCCGGTCCTTCCCTGAAAGTTTGGGGGGGATTCATCAAGCGGGGGCCGAGATAAAAGGGGGGTCCCGAAAACACGTTTTCCCCATGTTAATTTCCATAGGGCGGTCGATTTCACTTTTAGCCCGAACGGCTGAATGGTTTTCAACCAAATTTGGCAAAATTGTAGGGACTGGTAGCCCGATGTGCCTTTGCTATGTCTCAAGATATCTGCTCCAGTGGATTTTGAGTAATTTAGGTTCAAAAAAATATATATATCTATAAGCGCGCCCCGGTACGCGCACCGGGCACGCCACGCGACTTGCGCGCAGAAAGCTGATTGGCTCTCGGGTGTCTGTACACATTCGAAACAGTCCGGAGCGGCCGCCATCTTGTGTCTCTGTAAAATCGAGACACAAGAGGTGGCAAAAACAAAGGGGGGAATTGACCATAAGGGGGCAGGGTAGACCCTCCCTGACCCCGTAGGTTTGATGTGGGGGCCATAAAAGTGCCCCGCGGGGTAAATTATTTTTTTTTTTCGATTTTAGCTGGGGGTACACGCACCGGGGAGCGCACCGGGGAGTGTACTATGGGGAAAAAAGAATCAGTTTTAAAAATTGTATGTTTAATAATTGTTCTTTTTGTTGTTTTTTTTATTTTTTATTTAAGTACCAACATGTAGGTACCAATGCAGAGTCTATTATGTAATATACACCGTTTCCTTTGTAGATATCTCGCATGGTGTTACAGAAGTTATTGTGGTATATGTAATTCATAGCGTAGTCTGTCAGGAAAGCAGAAACAACATGGAGGCAGGAGATGATAAAGAGATGTTAAATACACATTGGAGATAATATAGTGGGAGAAAGGAAGTAACTATGAGCAAACTTTCTATGTAACACAAAAAAGTTGCACAGTATACTATAAGTCTCACTTTATATTTTAAACATTTTTGATCTACTTGATGAATTACATATAAAAATGAATAATGGCTCGAACAATTTTTGATTATTAAATATAAATTTATTCTTCTGATTCTTTTTCATAATTTAATAAAACTTCTAATAATGTATTGTCTGGAATCTCCTCATTTACATTCTGTGTTTCCATTGATTCCACGCACTCAAGTAATTCAAGGTCCAGAGACTCATCCATAAAGTCAATGTTATCATTTTCAGCATTTTTTCCATCATGGTTGTTGTCCAAAACAATTTCAAAAGAAATATTCTTTTCTCCTTCCATTTTGTTGCTGTAAATTGCATAACAAATAATTATATCAGTAGAGATGGGGCACTGTTGGGTTTAAGTTCAGACATGTAGTTTGGATTTTTTAACAGTGAAGTTATCTTTGGGCAGTGTATGGTATCAGGCTGGAATTTGAAATATAAAAAAGAGTATGTGATGAAGCCTAAGTAAATTTATAATAATATAAGGGAAGCCTAACTCAATCCATAACTATAACAGAGAAGCCTATCTCAATCTATAACTATTACAGAGGGATAGTATATAACTAACAGAATATTTTTTCTCAAATTAACTTAAAGTGCACAACATACTTCACTTTCCAAAATAACAACTTACCTTTGAGAAAGCAGTTGAAGTTGTCAGTGTTATTTCTTTTCAAATGTACTTCAGGAAGTAGTAGTCAAAATGGCTGTGTATCCTTCTCTTTTTTTTTATTTATTCATGTACATAACCAATCAAATGTCAGGAAATAATCGTAGAAAATGAAAGAAACTTTTTAATTGGTTGTCAATTCTAACACTTCATATGTGTTTTGGTCATGTAATTTACCTCAGGATATTTAGACAGGCCTGTAGCCTAAATCTCTCAATGGAATTGCACCATATTTGGGCAAATGGTAGGGACTGCTATGTAGTAGGGCCTATTCTATATTTGATGAAAGTGTCTCCAGTGGTTTTTCTGTAAATTACTTTCCCACCTTTTTTTAGGGAGCGCTTACCGGTGCGCGCTCCGGTACGCGCACCGGCAGCGTTACGGGAGTCCTCCATTTTGTGTTTCGGTACAATCGAGACACAAGATGGAGGGCAAACAATGTTCGGAATGGGTAGAAGGGGGCACGGTAGACACTTCCTGACCCTCTAGGTTTTCTGAGGGGGGCTTAGGATGCTCATATAGGCCAAAAATAAAATAAAAAATTTGAAAATTTTGCGGGGGGAGCGCCCGGTACGCGCACCGGTAAGCGTACCGGGGAGCGTACTTTGGTGAAAAATAGTGAAAAAAGTTAGAAAAAGAAAAACGTTTTGAATGATCAGAGGTAGGGTAGCTCTGAAAAGAGCTTTTGGGTTCTGTGGCTGATTTAGGTACCTACAAGTAGGTTCCAATGCACAGTCTTAAATTCAGGAGGAAAATTCTATTTCCCTCATCTGAGAAGTGCACACCATCTCCTCTGTAGATGTCTTGCATGTTGTAACGCAAGTTATTATTGTATATTGAACCCATTCCACAGTCTCTCATGTAAGCAGAAACAGATTTATTCACATGTTTCCGTGCTTTCTCAAATTGTGGACAAAATTGGTTGGACCAGTTCCATTTCTGTCTTTGGCATATATTGGAATATACCAAGGCAGTTTGTGGAAAAAGTGTCATCAATTGATCAAAGGTGTCCTTTAAAACCATTTCCAGACCAACCCCAGTCATAGTGCCCAAATCATTTCCACCACAGTGCACTATTAAGAGGTCAGGGTTTGGCAGATGCAAAAAGGTTTTCACCAATGGTATCAATTGATGACATCTCAATCCTCTCTGGCCAATCCACTTGATTTCCACATTTGATAAATCAAGGTTGTGATAATTTCTGCTTGCTGCATACCTTTGAGCCCAGTGGATGTAGCTATGTCCAATAATCCATACAGAATACATGATGTGAGAAGGTTCTGGTGCAGTCAGATGAAGTGTGGGAATGAAATAGCAGTTGGAACAGTAGGAGTTTACAAAAAAATAATTGTGGAGTTTCCCTGCTGTTCAATCACAAGCAATGATTGGTGGATTCAGTGAATGTGTGTCTTTCTGAAAAATAAATATGTTTTATATATGTATATGTAAAAGTCGATGGAAAAATAAATGTTTAAATTATTGTCTTAATTAATGTTTTTTTTTTAAAAAATGATTGGTTAACTGGCTTATTAAGTGTATCTTAGTGAATACATACATTAGCGAGTATTGTTTAAATATTTAAATATATGTATCAGTGTTTCACTTTGTGTATAAGTGGCTGCATGGGTTGGTGAGTAGCTACATGTGTGTGTATATGGGTTATTATATGTTTTTTTAGTATCAGTATGAGTGTCTGTATGGTTTGGTGGGGGTGTTACTTAGCACATAGATGCATCAATGACTGACTCACTGTTTGTATGTTTTTTGAAAACAACATATGTGCAGGACTGTATGAGTGGATGAATGTGTATATGTGTGTATTAGTGATTGAATGCCTGTCTCACTAGTGTCTTTATCAGTAACAAGATATATTTTAATCTAGTATATGTGAGTATTGATGTATATAAGTCAGTATATGTGAGAGTGAGAGATCGTAAGAGTTCCTGTTTAAATAAGTATGTGTTTCTATAAGTGATTGTTTAAGAGAGTAAATATGTGTAAGTTTCCTTAGAAGTAAGGTGGTAGTGTGTGTATATCTGTATATGCAAATAAATGGATGTTTATTAGTTTATTTGCATGTGTGAGTATGTGTGTGAGTACCTTTTTGATGACTGTCGGTGTGTAACAGGATGTATAGGGATATCACTACATATGATGAGTGAGTTTATGTATGAGTGACTATATAAAACTGTTGGTGAATGTGTGAATGTGCACATAGATTGTGGAATTACTGAATTGGTTGTTGTAACTGGTATGGGTATATCCACTTTTTTGAAAATGTTAGTTTCTATTTTTGAATATGTGTTTCAAGGGTTACTTTACAGTGAAAGGAGGTCTGTCACTCTGTCACAAGGATGGTGTCATCAGTGATGTCATGAGTGATGTCACTGACCATGTCATGAGTGATGTAATATGTGATGTCATCAGCAGTGCATTACACGCGCAAGTTATAGTGAGTCCAACTAACTATAACGTGGAATTTCATTGGTTTTATGTCAGTAAAATTTCCAGCTAACTACAACTGGTGTGAAACCTATGTTTTTTTCAGTGAATTTCTTAGTTTTTTTAAATGCTGATTCCTAACTATAACTGGTGTGAAACCTCTGTTTTTTTCAGTGAATTTCATAGGTTTTTTTAATGCTAATTCCTAACTATAACTGGTGTGAAACCTTAGGTTTTTTCTGTGAATTTCATAGGTTTTTTAACTGCTAATTTTTAACTTTTTATAGGGCTTCATACCTATGTACTTTTTAGTGAATTTCTAAGGTTATTTTTTCGCAAATGTCTTTAGCTGAGAAAGGTATGTTTTTCTAAAAATGAACCTTATATTGTATATTAAGATAATATTTTTGTTTTAAAATAGTTTTTTTTTTTTCATATTTGACTCTGGTGCGCTCCCAGTGCGCGTACCGGTGAACGCCCCGGTGCGCGTACCGGTGCGCGTCCCGTCAGCGCTCCAAAAAAAAAAAATTATAAAAGAGTGAGCATGAGGAATGGGGACAGAGAGAGTGGTGTTAAGAGAAAGAGAGCTAGAGGGAGGAACACAGAGGGACTGTGTAATAGATAGTAAGACAGAGAAAAGGTGTAAGAGGAAGTAACTGAGAAAAAGAAAATGAATAAGGGAGCAAAAGAAGAGAAGAAAGAGGAAGAAGACTAAAGCAGAGGTTCTGGGAAAATGTGAATGGGTGATGAAAGTAAAAGGAAGGAGCCTTAAGTATGGGGAATGACAGAAAGTGACGGAACCAGAGAAAAAAAACAGTAGTGATGGAGGCAAAGAAAATAGCAGTGAGTGTAAGTAAAGAGGAGTGAAAGAGGGTGTATATAAGTGAATAAGGGTAAGACATGGGGAGTGACAGAGAGAAAGAAGAGAGAGAGTAAAGGAAGGAGTGTCAGAAAGGGACTAAGTGAACCAGTAAAAAAGGTAAGTGAAGGAGTGTGGATAAGCAGAGGTACTGAAAGAAGTTGAATGTGGTAGGAAGTAAACATGGAGGATAAGAATAAGTGAGGGAAGCAAATTAAGGAAACAAGGGTGAGGTAGGGTGAGAGAAAAGTAGTGAGGTTAAAGCAAAGGGTGATAACAAACTACATTTTGTAAACACATTTACCATATAATGAATGAAAACTTACTTGTATCTGTGAAAGACAAAAGAAAAAACACGTTATAATTAGTAAAAAATATATATTAAAATAGAAGAAACAGTTCAAGAGGTAAAACATCTAAAAAAGTTTACTAAGAAATAAAGCAATAGTGAAGGATACAAAAACAGAAATAAAGTAATGTAGAAAGAGAAAAAAGAAGGAAAAAGAAATAGAAAGAGAACAAATTACTGAAGGTAAGTAAGATACTAAAAGAATGTGAGATACCAAAACGAAATCAGGAAAGCTAAGAAAGTAAAAGGAAAATGAGTGAAAAGGAGAGAAGTCTGAATGAGGAACTATTAATAAAAAAGAGGAATAGAAGATGACTGAGAGTGAGTGAAGGGGAGTCACAGAGTGAAGGGATGAAGGGAATGAGGTTAATATAGAACGATGGATGAAAAAGGAGTGAGAGAGTAAGTACACAGAAAAACAAAGAGAAAGACTGAGTGAACTACAGTACAATGAGTGCGAAAGAAAAAAAGAAGGAGAAAAAGAAAGAAAGAGAGGGGAAGAAAACTAAAGCAGTGGTACTGAGAGAATGTGTAAAAGATAAAAAGTGGTGGAAGGAAGAGAGGAAATGCAGACAGTTCAAATTGGATTGAGAAGTTGTGAATGAAGTGCAGTAAAGGAACAGCGATGAAACAAAGTTAAAAAAAGGCAGTGTAAATGAGTAAAGAGAGGTAAATAAGGGTGAAAAAGGAAAATGAGTGTGAGACAATGTGAATACAATATAAATTACACAATGCAAACTATAGAATAACTTCTACAATATGTTACATTGTTTTTTTTTGCTGTTCTCAGAATATATTGAATTTCACTTAAATTAGTGAGTTCAAAGTCTTCATCATATAACAGCGGGAAAAAAAACACAATCTAAAAGATTGTGTTTAAAAAAAAACATTCAAACTTACATCTCATATATATACACTAATCTTTGATTCACTTACATTTCCGTGAGGCCAAATAGAAGTTAGTGAAGGTCCTTTTGGTGGAAAAAAAGTCTGCTGTGCTCTATAACTTCCATTTCATAGACTTCCTATGAAAAAAGATCTAAGAACATCATACCTTACACTTTCCTCACGGCCAATTTGTGTCAGATATATCAGTATTTTTTACTTTGAGATCCACTTACAGTACCTATATGAGATAAATAATTTAAAACATTAGATTAACTAACTAACTAACTAACTTTTATTATCTATTCCCGTCTTCAAAGGCCAATTCCCTTTACTAAAACTTTGGTTTTAAAAACACTAGGTAAGAATTTGTAGAGTCATAAGGCAAACATTGTTTATAAGTCAAATGAGAATCATTGCAGTAACTCCATCCTTTTTCACATTTTAAGTAGCATGTATAATCTCCTGAGGTTGTCGAAGAACCGTTATGATAAATAATTGCTTCAGTTGTAAAGGTTCTTCCTGAAATTGATAACTGAGAAGCCACAAAATTTGTGATAGAAGTTGTCAATTTAGTTCCATCAGGTCTACATCGTTGGAAAACTAAAATGATATACTGACCATAACTTTGTATAAATAATGTGGATAGCATTGGATAGTTACATTGGGTACACACCATATTATGATCTGCTGCTTTAACTAGATTTTTAAATGACACTGATTTACAGTCTGGTAAAGTCAAATATATAAATCTTTCAGTGTCTATTCTAGTATTCCTTGATGAACTACAATTGTGGCAGTCATGCTGCCATTGATAAGAAAGGCTGAAAAGATTATCTACATCTACACCTTCATCTTCCAAAACACCAAACATATACATTAAAAATTCCTGACAATCCTGCTGAATGTTCTGTGAAAATTTATCTTGACCAGAACACATATCTAAAATATTTCGAATTTCTGTTACACTTTATATTTTTGCTCTATCACTGCTACATTTCTCAAACACAGAATTCAATAAACCACACAATCTTTGATTCCGATTTTCAACAATCTGTTCTTGTAAAGTTTGAAGAAAAAAACAACATTAACCTCTACATTAGCATAGCAGTTGACACCAGAACTATTTTCAAACTGAAATCCAACAACATTTTCTTCACAATCCTTTTTCTTTCTGTTTTCAATTACAGTTTCGTCTACTTTTTGTCTTTTTGCTACTACCTCACTGCAATTACTCTCATTTCTTCTTTTTCGGCCTACCACACGTTTTTCAAACAGAGGATATTGAGGCAAATGTGGAGCATACTCTCTTCTTAACCTATTGTATTCTTTAACACAATCTAGATCTGCACAAATTTTTGTCTCATCACACTCAATCAAGTACAATCCTGATAAAGTTCTGACTCGGGATAATGCCACATATGCCATACCCTCTTTAAACACAGATCTTCCAATGTTCACTAAAGCATTATCTACACTTAAACCTTGAGATTTATGAATTGTTACTGCATATGCCAAACAAACAGGAAACGGTTTTCGGCGAACATATAAGTCTTTTACAAGTAAAAATCTAGCAGAACAACGACTGATTTGTTGTACTTGCTCAATGCCATCAAATTTTATTTTTAAAAATTCAATTCCATCTCTATTTCTATAATTCAGAAAATCAACAACATAACCCATTGCTCCATTTACCAGACCTCTTTCAACATTTAAATTCCTTCTCAAAATGATACGACAATTTAAACACACATTCAGAGTCTTTTCAAAACCAGCTGTTTTAGAAATACTTTTCTCTAATGAATCCAATTTGGTTTTCAAATTTTCGGACAAAACAATTGTTGCACCCATATGCTCTATTTTATCTATTGCTTCCAGTTTCACAATCTCTTCATTTTCTAACTCTAACATTTTGTTGTTGAAGATGGAACATTCTGTCAGAGTTGGCATCAAACATATCCCAGATTTCTTCTCAGTCATTTTTTTTAAAATATTCTCTGGAAGAATGTTTTCATTTGCATACAAATTTGAAATTAATCGAGCTTTTAAAGCTTCTTTCCCAAGCTCGCTTACTTTTCCAATTCTTACATCTTGTAGAAAATTGTTATAATCTTCATCCTTTGCCTGTCGCATATTTTGAAGCAGTTCAGCATATTTAAAATGTAACCATATATTAACGTTTCCAATGCTTCCAAGGGACTTCCTAGTATCTTCATGCGTGAGCATTTTAAACACTGGTTGTCCTTTTACTGGAGTCAACTGCAATAGATCTCCAAAAACAATAATGTGTTTTCCTCCAAATAACACATCATACTCTGTTCTAAGAATTTCTTGTATTCTCAAATGCACAAAAGCAAGCATTAGATTTCAGACCATGCTTACTTCATCAATGATAAGAAGTTTCATTTTCTTCAAGACTCTTGAAACTTCAGAACACGCATCTCCAGATAACTTGTTGTAATGCAATTTATTATCATGCTCAACTGGCAGCATCAGTAAACGATGTAGAGTAATCCCTTTAATGTTATGTGCTGCCAGACCAGTTGGAGCAGTTACAACACAATACAGCGGTGAATCAGTCCTTTTCTGCAGATAACTTGCAATGGCTTTAATTAGAAAACTTTTTCCTGTCCCCGCTTCTCCACTTACGTACAGTCGGGCAGGCTCAAATGATGTACATGAGCAGTCTTTTTTCTCATGTCTGAATCCATGTTCAATCTGTTCTGTGACTTCATCATATATCTTTTTCTGCTCAACGTTTAGTTGCTTTACCAAATCTTCTAAGTTAACTCCATCCTCTTGAGCTTGTTCCATAGCTCTTTCCACCTCATTCATGGCAGTGGCAGCTTCATTTTGGATGATAGGTCCTCCTAGTGGATCCTGACTCAATGAAGTAGAACTCTGACTGTCTTGAGAACTGTCTCTAGCAATCTCTTCAGCAATTGTGGTTTCTTGCTCTATTTCTTCGTTCAACATTTGCAGATAATTTAGAAAAATAGGACATTCTATGGTATCCTTAGTTGCATTAAAAGAGTCTTCATAACAGAGAAAATCTCCAAGTAGTTCCTCTTCTGTACGCCATGGCTTAAAGAGTTGCAAAAGAGCTAAATAGTAAAATTCTCTTTTGTCTGGTGCTTCGCAACTCAATTTTCGATGATTAATCAAATGGCCTTTTTTCTGCTTCACTAGACATCCTTCATAGCCAATGACTGCATGTTTTCCATTATTGACATCTTCTGTGATGTTCCTCTTATAACTGTAGTTTTGCAGAACTTCATACAAACAAGTGTTCTCAAGGTTAGTACTTCTATTTGGATAGTATGTACCCAACATATTTGTCTTCAAAATATCTGTAGTGTTTGGTTCTTTCTCCGCCAAATATTCAATTTCTTGTACAGATTTCAAAACTCGGTTTCGTGTTGCAGCAAGACCTAGACTCACCCAAATGATTGTTCTTGATTTGGCATAGAGACTTGCTGATGATAACCAATCAGAACATTCATATGCTCCAATTTCTCGATGCGACAACATCTTCAGACTGAAACTGTATAATTTCTTGCATAGACTCTTTTCAAGTGAAATGTCCTCCCACATTTCCTTCAGTTCTGTCTTTTCTTTTTTGGTGATGTAAGATGTCACATATCGTGCCACGGCAATAGAGTTGTCAGCAACGAACTGAATATCCATGTTAGCATTCCACATGGACAAAATCACTGGGTTGTAATCGTTGATGTACTTAGATTCTTTGTTTCTTTTCAAATTGTATGTATTTTTGGGAGATTTCCTCGTCACAGTATGTCGTAGAGATGACATCAAATTATTTACTCTTCCCTTAGAAATCACTGGTCGTGGAAACGCAAAACGACATTTCGTGTAGTACTTTTCCTTGTTTTTAAATTTTCGACGACAGTACTTTCCACAACGATGAGATTGAAAACGTAAAACTTGTTGCCTTAAACTGTTTTCTTCAGTAGATTTTGGAACAGCACATGTTGAATACTCTTCAATGGAACTCATTACTGTTTCATCCGAATCTGATCCAGATTTGGGTGCATCTTTAATCCATAACAACATATGTATATGAGGAGCACCTCTCGCTTGATAATCCTTCCTCCAAAAGAAATCCAAAACCTCTCCAAGGGGAGGATTTTTTTTGTTGGTAATAAAAGAAATCATAGCTTCAAATCTATGGTTAAAATATCTGCAAACATTCACTGGATCCAAAGAACACAGTTCTCCAGGTGTTTTCAATTCTATATTTTGTATGTTTCCATTTGCCTCTCGTAGAAATTCAAGTAAGTCGTCCCATGCATACTCAGCACAGCTAAGAGTGAGGAACCATGTAGGAGTTCCTAAGTTTCTTAGCATACATTTAAATTCTCCATGACGACGGAACCAATACTCATTGGTTCCACGCTGACATGCCATGAGATTGATTAGCTGAGATTCCAAAATACTATCTTGCAGATTGACTTTCTCCATAAAGTCCCTTGCAGAAACATTTTGCAGATGAGCTCCAGTTTTTAATATATGATTAACTGCATAAGAAAGACCAGACAAATCACTTTCATACAGTAGATGAAACAAATACGTAATGCATTGCCGAAACCTTGAATCTTCAGCATACAATCTTAAAGTCCGGTATTCAGCTGCAGGAATTTGAACTGGTCGATCGTCATATCGTCCACCACGACCTGTTGGAAATAACTGTGGAAAACAACGAGCTTCCAAACTTTCTTCCCATACACTAATGGGACTTCCTTTTGCTGCTTTCATTTGAAACAAGTCAATTGCATTCCCCATTACTTCTTTGGAATGCAAAGGATGAACAGTATAATGTTCATATATTTCTTCATTTCTAGACACATCAACTTTTTCAATTTGGCCAACTGAACAATCACTGTCTTTCCTCTGCTCCAACACTTACATCTTTATAGTACTCATTGTTTTTGACCAAATACAACGTTGCCTTTTTGACTTTCCTAACATCCACTAAATCTTGCCAGATTTTCTTACTCTTTGTCGGAAACCCATTAACTAGAATAACTAGAGGATCCTCTTCTACTCTTTCTACACCAATTGTATCAATATTTTTCTTGACATCTAGAGGCAAATAAACAACTCTTCCCTTTAATCCTCTTTGTAAATCTGTAGGAGGTAATTTCCCTATCTTAGGTTCCATGAGAACAATAGCTTGAAAAGGATGGACACATTGAATCAAAATTGATTCATAAGTATTTAAATCCATCAATTCAGAAGGAATATCTATCAACTGAAGATTATTATGAACTGCTCTAGCAGGCATTCTATTTTCATTTAATTTTTTCAAACAATAATTACAAATACGCTGATCAAAACTCAAATCAAAAGAATTCTCCACCAACAAATAACTTACAAAATCCTTCCATTCACTTCGACAACACACACAAGTTAAATTAGGCCTTTCACTTGATTTCACCTTAAACTTGGTAATTTCCTCGTCAAACTTTTCTGTACTTGAAATCTGTCCATTGTCTTCCACATTACCATCCATTACTATATCCATTTCTACACTGTCCTCTTTGTTCCCAAAATAACAAAACTCAATTTCTTCACAAATAGTCTTCACATCCACTTCAGATCCATGCAAAAGAGCACTGTTTAACTGTTTAAGCTTAAGTGCTGGACTTTTTGCATAATACTACTTTCTCACTAATTTCCTCACCTTATTATGATGCACTGCTAACATTCTAAAATGATGAAAAACACTCTGACATACTTTTCTAGAAAGACAAGCCAGTGAATGCCCATACAAACCTGTGCTTTCTCTCACTCTGCAAGGATCTAACTCTTGCAAGATCTTCATTTTTTGTTTGAGACTTTTCTTACTATATGTACGTAAGAAATTTCGAAGCAAATCGATTGAATCCTGTCGCACACTACAAATACTACTGCACTTCCATGTGTACACTGGACCCTTAGTACATCTCCCTAAAACTTCATCAGCTAACACCTCTTCTGCATCTCTAGACACAAGTTTCTCTTTTTCCATCACACAACCATCTTTCACCTCATATGCTCGACCACTGGTGTCAACTGCATGCACCAAATCATTTTCCTGAAAGTAACTCTCCTCATTGAAAAATGGCTCAGAACTTGAACTATGCATCCATTCACCAGAAAATACTTCACAAAAATTAGTCCGATTAATAATTATTTTCCGTCTACTGTTCGATTTGAAAACATCAATTGCCTTATTAAGTATCCTAATTCTATTGATTACTAAAATAAATAATTTTTTCTTAACTTCAAAAGCCTGATCAACAATCTTCTCTACACTTTTCTTTTTCTTATAAAAAGCAGTTCTCTGCTTACCTTTCTTATCATTTTTTAGCAAATTTAAAACTACCCTATTACGAAACATTCGCCTACGAATGTCCCTAAATTAATTTACCTTTCTATTGCTATCCATTCTCTTCTCTCCTACTCCAATCGAGACATTTTTTGTGGGCCTCTCCTTCCTTTTTAGATTTGCTGTCTCCTTCTGAATATTCACATTACCAATATCATTTCTTTTTGTACAACATATGTTGCGAAGAAAATACTTAATTGTCTTACCAGGAGCTTTTCTGGTGTTTTTTGAAGTAGTTGTTGTAGAGGATTCCATAAATTCTGTTGCTGATGTTCTCCTTTTACGTATGGTATTTTTGATACTTCTTTGCCTTGAAGGCATTTTTGCTTGCTTTTTAAAAGTTGATTTGAATCTGTTGTTCTGAAAGAAAAAACCACATTAAAGACCACTATTAGCAAACAACAAAGTAATGACAAAAAGCAAACAATATAAACAATAAATTGCAACATATTTAAGTTTATACAACAGCAACTCAGGGCCTTATTTATAAAGGCCTTGCGCCACCAGTGCATCCCATGTTAAAAGAGACATACCGGCGCCACAAAACAATCATAAATAAGACCCAAATATAAATACCATTGATTGGCACCAAAAATCGTTTTTTCAATAACATTTAAAAAACACACGGCAGAACCTATGTATAAGCACTGAATTTCACTTTTGAAACCTCACTGTTTCCCAAAATACAAATCCTCTACCTTGCAAATGTTGATAGCAAGCATTATCAAAAAGCAGAACACAAACCAAGAGCAAAGAAACTCAGGGCCTTATTTATGAAAGCCTTGCGCCACCAGTGCGTCACTTTCTTCCCATGTTAAAAGTGACATACCTACGCCACAAGACAATCATAAATAAGACCCAAATATAAATTCCATTGATTTGCACCTTAAATCGTTTTTTGATTAACATTTAAAAAACACAGGGCAGAACCTATGTACAAGCACAGAATTTCACTTTTGAAACATCACTGTTTCCCAAAATACAAATCCTCTACCTTGCAAATGTTGATATCAAGCATTATCAAAAAGCAGAGCACAAACCAAGAGCAAAGAAACTCAGGGCCTTATTTATGAAAGCCTTGCGCCACCAGTGCGTCACTTTCTTCCCATGTTAAAAGTGACATACTGGCGCCACAAGAAAATCATAAATAACAGCCAAATATAAATTCCATTGATTTGCCCCAAAATCGTTTTTTGATTAACATTTAAAAAACACAGGGCAGAACCTATGTACAAGCACAGAATTTCACTTTTGAAACATCACTGTTTCCCAAAATATAAATCCTCTACCTTGCAAATGTTGATATCAAGCATTATCAAAAAGCAGAACACAAACCAAGAGCAAAGAAACTCAAGGCCTTATTTATGAAAGCCTTGCGCCAGAAGAGCGTCACTTATTTCCCATGTATAAAGTGATGCACCGGCTGCACAAGGCAATCATAAATAAGGACCAAATGAAAATACCATTGATTTGCCCCCAAAATCGTTTTTTGAATAACATTTAAAAAAACACTGCACAGTACCTATGTATAAGCACTCAATATCACTTTTGAAACGTCACTGGTTTCCAAAATACAAATCCTCTACCTTGCAAATGTTGATATCAAGCATTATCAAAAAGCAGAACACAAACCAAGAGCAAAGAAACTCAAGGCCTTATTTATGAAGGCCTTGGGCCAGAAGAGCGTCATTTATTTCCCATGTTTAAAGTGATGCACCGGCTGCACAAGGCAATCATAAATAAGGGCCAAATGAAAATACCATTGATTTGCACCCAAAAACGTTTTTTGAATAACATTTAAGAAACACTGCGCAGAACCTATGTACAAGCACAGAATTTCACTTTTGAAACATCACTGTTACCCAAAATACAAATCCTCTATCTTGCAAATGTTGATATCAAGCATTATCAAAAAGCCAAAAACAAACCAACAGCAAATAAACTCAGGGCCTTATTTATGAAGGCCTTGCGCCACAAGAGCATCACTTATTTCCCATGTTTAAAGTGATGCACCGGCTGCACAAGACAATCATAAATAAGGACCAAATGAAAATACCAATGAATTGCACCCATAATCGTTTTTTGAATAACATTTAAAAAACACCGCGCAGAACCTATGTACAACCACTCAATATCACTTTTGAAACATCACTGTGTCCCAAAATACAAATCCACTATCTTGCAAATGTTCATAATAAGTATTATCAAAAAGCAAAAAACAAATCAACAGCCAACAAACTCAGGGCCTTATTTATGAAGGCCTTGCGCCACAAGAGCGTCACTTATTTCCCATGTTTAAAGTGATGCACCGGCTGCACAAGGCAATCATAAATAAGGGCCAAATGAAAATACCATTCATTTGCACCCAAAATCGTTTTTTGAATGACATTTAAAAAACACTGCACAGAACCTATGTATAAGCACTCAATATCACTTTTGAAACGTCACTGTTTCCCAAAATACAAATTCTCTACCTTGCAAATGTTGATATCAAGCATTATCAAAAAGCAAAAAACAAACCAACAGCAAATAAACTCAGGGCCTTATTTATGAAGGCCTTGCGCCACCAGAGCGTCACTTATTTCCCATGTATAAAGTGATGCACCGGCTGCACAAGGCAATCATAAATAAGGGCCAAATGAAAATACCATTGAATTGCACCCAAAATCGTTTTTAAATAACATTTAAGAAACACTGCGCAGAACCTATGTACAACCACTCAATATCACTTTTGAAACATCACTGTGTCCCAAAATACAAATCCACTATCTTGCAAATGTTCATAATAAGTATTATCAAAAAGCAAAAAACAAATCAACAGCCAACAAACTCAGGGCCTTATTTATGAAGGCCTTGCGCCACAAGAGCGTCACTTATTTCCCATGTTTAAAGTGATGCACCGGCTGCACAAGGCAATCATAAATAAGGGCCAAATGAAAATACCATTCATTTGCACCCAAAATCGTTTTTTGAATAACATTTAAAAAACACTGCACAGAACCTATGTATAAGCACTCAATATCACTTTTGAAACGTCACTGTTTCCCAAAATACAAATCCTCTACCTTGCAAATGTTGATATCAAGCATTATCAAAAAGCAGAACACAAACCAAGAGCAAAGAAACTCAAGGCCTTATTTATGAAGGCCTTGCGCCACAAGAGCGTCATTTATTTCCCATGTTTAAAGTGATGCACCGGCTGCACAAGGCAATCATAAATAAGGGCCAAATGAAAACACCATTGATTTGCACCCAAAATCGTTTTTTGAATAACATTTAAGAAACACTGTACAGAACCTATGTACAGGCATTCAATTTCACTACTGAAACTTAACTATCTGCTTCCAAATATTCTCCATAGAGAAAACAAGTCTCTATCTAAATTAAATAAATCATTACTTACCTTTACAAATGCTTTGGGAGATTGAAAACAGTGTCAGACACACACACCAATTTTTCTTTAGCAGAGCAAAAGGTGTGCACTCAATACACTGAAACCAAGACTGGCATAGAAAATCTCTAACTTTGCACACATATGCCTTATTTCAGCCAATCAAAAGTTTTCCCTCACTATTTTCAAACCAACACCCTTCCCCCTCTCAGATCTTTCTATCTGTTACCATAGCAACTCCCTCCTAACTGAACTCTCAGGTTCAAAAGTTTATTCTACAATGTTGCAAATTAAGTCAGCAAGGATGTTTGACCTCTCAACACACCAGCTTATCCAGGGCATTATTGCTTTTAGTGACTTTTTCTTAACCATTCAAATTGCTTCTTACACACAACACAACCATGCACCCAAACTTTCTGTTTTCAACTAACTGAATCCACCAATCATTGCTGGTGAATGAACAGCAGGGAAACTCCACAATTATTTTTTTGTAAACTCCTACTGTTCCAACTGCTATTTCATTCCCACACTTCATCTGACTGCATCAGAACCTTCTCACATCATGTATTCTGTATGGATTATTGGACATAGCTACATCCACTGGGCTCAAAGGTATGCAGCAAGCAGAAATTATCACAACCTTGATTTATCAAATGTGGAAATCAAGTGGATTGGCCAGAGAGGATTGAGATGTCATCAATTGATACCATTGGTGAAAACCTTTTTGCATCTGCCAAACCCTGACCTCTTAATAGTGCACTGTGGTGGAAATGATTTGGGCACTATGACTGGGGTTGGTCTGGAAATGCTTTTAAAGGACACCTTTGATCAATTGATGACACTTTTTCCACAAACTGCCTTGGTATATTCCAATATATGCCAAAGACAGAAATGGAACTGGTCCAACCAATTTTGTCCACAATTTGAGAAAGCACGGAAACATGTGAATAAATCTGTTTCTGCTTACATGAGAGACTGTGGAATGGGTTCAATATACAATAATAACTTGCGTTACAACATGCAAGACATCTACAGAGGAGATGGTGTGCACTTCTCAGATGAGGGAAATAGAATTTTCCTCCTGAATTTAAGACTGTGCATTGGAACCTACTTGTAGGTACCTAAATCAGCCACAGAACCCATAAGCTCTTTTCAGAGCTACCCTACCTCTGATCATTCAAAACGTTTTTCTTTTTCTAACTTTTTTCACTATTTTTCACCAAAGTACGCTCCCCGGTACGCTTACCGGTGCGCGTACCGGGCGCTCCCCCCGCGAAATTTTCACATTTTTTATTTTATTTTTGGCCTATATGAGCGTCCTAAGCCCCCCTCAGAAAACCTAGAGGGTCAGGAAGTGTCTACCGTGCCCCCTTCTACCCATTCCGAACATTGTTTGCCCTCCATCTTGTGTCTCGATTGTACCGAAACACAAAATGGAGGACTCCTGTAACGCTGCCGGTGCGCGTACCGGAGCGCGCACCAGTAAGCGCTCCCTAAAAAAAGGTGGGAAAGTAATTTACAGAAAAACCACTGGAGACACTTTCATCAAATATAGAATAGGCCCTACTACATAGCAGTCCCTACCATTTGCCCCAATTTGGTGCAATTCCATTGAGACATTTAGGCTACAGGCCTGTCTAAATATCCTGAGGTAAATTACATGACCAAAACACATATGAAGTGTTAGAATTGACAACGAATTAAAAAGTTTCTTTCATTTTCTACGAATATTTCCTGACATTTGATTGGTTATGTACATCAATAAATAAAAAAAAAAGAGAAGGATACACAGCCATTTTGACTACTACTTCCTGAAGTACATTTGAAAAGAAATAACACTGACAACTTCAACTGCTTTCTCAAAGGTAAGTTGTTATTTTGGAAAGTGAAGTATGTTGTGCACTTTAAGTTAATTTGAGAAAAAATATTCTGTTAGTTATATACTATCCCTCTGTAATAGTTATAGATTGAGATAGGCTTCTCTGTTATAGTTAGGGATTGAGTTAGGCTTCCCTTATATTATTATAAATTTACTTAGGCTTCATCACATACTCTTTTTTATATTTCAAATTCCAGCCTGATACCATACACTGCCCAAAGATAACTTCACTGTTAAAAAATCCAAACTACATGTCTGAACTTAAACCCAACAGTGCCCTATCTCTACTGATATAATTATTTTTTATGCAATTTACAGCAACAAAATGGAAGGAGAAAAGAATATTTCTTTTGAAATTGTTTTGGACAACAACCATGATGGAAAAAATGCTGAAAATGATAACATTGACTTTATGGATGAGTCTCTGGACCTTGAATTACTTGAGTGTGTGGAATCAATGGAAACACAGAATGTAAATGAGGAGATTCCAGACAATATATTATTATAAGTTTTATTAAATTATGAAAAAGAATCAGAAGAATAAATTTATATTTAATAATCAAAAATTGTTCGAGCCATTATTCATTTTTATATGTAATTCATGAAGTAGATCAAAAATGTTTAAAATATAAAGTGAGACTTATAGTATACTGTGCAACTTTTTTGTGTTACATAGAAAGTTTGCTCATAGTTACTTCCTTTCTCCCACTATATTATCTCTAATGTGTATTTAACATCTCTTTATCATCTCCTGCCTCCATGTTGTTTCTGCTTTCCTGACAGACTACGCTATGAATTACATATACCACAATAACTTCTGTAACAACATGCGAGATATCTACAAAGGAAACGGTGTATATTAAATAATAGACTCTGCATTGGTACCTACATGTTGGTACTTAAATAAAAAAAAAAAAGCAACAAAAAGAACAATTATTAAACATACAATTTTTAACACTGATTCTTTTTTCCCCATAGTACGCTCCACGGTGCGCTCCCCGGTGCGCGTACCGGGCGCTCCCCCCGCGAAAATCGAAAAAAAAAAATTGTGACCCTGCGGGGCACTTTTATGGCCCCCACATCAAACCTACGGGGTCAGGGGGGGTCTAACCTGCCCCCTTATGGTCAATTCCCCCCTTTGTTTTTGCCACCTCTTGTGTCTCGATTTTACCGAGACACAAGATGGCGGCCGCTCCGGACTGTTTCGAATGTTTACAGACACCCGAGAGCCAATCAGCTTTCTGCGCACAAGTCGCGTGGCGCGCCCGGTGCGCTCCCCGGTGCGCGCTTATAGATATATATATTTTTTTGAACCTAAATTACTCAAAATCCACTGGAGCAGATATCTTGAGACATAGCAAAGGCACATCGGGCTACCAGTCCCTACAATGTTGCCAAATTTGGTTGAAAACCATTCAGCCGTTCGGGCTAAAAGTGAAATCGACCGCCCTATGGAAATTAACATGGGGAAAATGCGTTTAGGGACCCCCCTTTTATCTCGCCCCCCGCTTGACGAATCCCTCCAAACTTTCAGGGAAGGACCGGAGCTCGAAGAGGCCATTTTGAGGAAATTTTCAGTCAGATACGTCAACCGGCGCCAAAGTTATTCCAAATAGAATTTTGAGATTTAACATTGAAAAAAATCCTAACTATAACTACCTACTGGCGACTGCCAGTAGGTAATATATATATATATAAATATATGTATATATATATATATATATATATATATATATATATATATATATATATATATATATATATATATATATATATATATATATATATATATATATATATATATATATATATATTACCTACTGGCGTCTCGCCAGTAGGTATATATAGTTAGGATTTTTTCCCTATGGGATTTCTGAAAATTCTATGCCTAATAACTTTGGCGTTTGTGGACGGAATCGGCTGAAATTTTCAGGAAAATGGCACATTTCGTTTCTGAGCAGCCCCTAAAAATTTGGGGGGGTTTCGTCAAGGGGGGCCTGAGAAAAAAGGGGGTTCCCAAAACGCGTTTTTCCCATTCATTTTTCCATAGGGCGGTTGGACTCACTTTTAGCTCGAACGGCTGAATGGATTTGCACGAAACTTGGCAAAATTGTAGGGACTGTTAGCCCGATGTGCCTTTGCTAGGTCTCAATATATGTGCTCCAGTAGTTTTTGAGAAATTAACGTTCAAAACAAGATATATATCTGTAACAGCGCTCCGGGCAGCGCTCCGGGCAGCGATCCGGTCCGCTTACTTTTCGCGAAACGGAACTTTGCGCGCAGAAAGCTGATTGGCTCTCCGGTGTCTGTCAACATTCTAAACAGTCCGGAGCGGCCGCCATCTTATCTCTCGGTAGGATCGAGAGAGAAGAGGTGAAAAACGAAGGGGGAATTTATTGAAAGGGTGCAAGGTATACCCCTCTTGACCCCCTAGGATTGTTGTTGGGGTTATTAAAGGGTCCCGTGGGGAAAATAAAAAAAAAATTATTTTTCACGGTAGAAGCGTTTCCCGGGCCGCGAACTGGGCCGCAAACTGGTAGCGAAACGGGAATTCGCCATTTTGTGCTTCGTTTTAATTGTTTAGAGACAAAAATTATCGCCGCACATCGGCCACAATGCATGAATATCGTTGAAAAGTCAGCGATATTCATGCATTATCCAGCAAATGCTCTTAGCCATGTTATCCACCTTCCATTGGATAACAGAAAGCTGATTGGCTCTCCGGTGTCTGTCAACATTCTAAATAGTCCGGAGCGGCCGCCATCTTATCTCTCGGTAGGATCGAGAGAGAAGAAGAGGTGAAAAACGAAGGGGGAATTTATTGAAAGGGGGCAAGGTATACCCCTCTTGACCCCCTAGGATTGTTGTTGGGGTTATTAAAGGGTCCCGTGGGGAAAATAAAAAAAAAATTATTTTTCACGGTAGAAGCGTTTCCCGGGCCGCGAACTGGGCCGCAAACTGGTAGCGAAACGGGAATTCGCCATTTTGTGCTTCGTTTTAATTGTTTAGAGACAAAAATTATCGCCGCACATCGGCCACAATGCATGAATATCGTTGAAAAGTCAGCGATATTCATGCATTATCCAGCAAATGCTCTTAGCCATGTTATCCACCTTCCATTGGATAACAGAAAGCTGATTGGCTCTCCGGTGTCTGTCAACATTCTAAATAGTCCGGAGCGGCCGCCATCTTATCTCTCGGTAGGATCGAGAGAGAAGAAGAGGTGAAAAACGAAGGGGGAATTTATTGAAAGGGGGCAAGGTATACCCCTCTTGACCCCCTAGGATTGTTGTTGGGGTTATTAAAGGGTCCCGTGGGGAAAATAAAAAAAAAATTATTTTTCACGGTAGAAGCGTTTCCCGGGCCGCGAACTGGGCCGCAAACTGGTAGCGAAACGGGAATTCGCCATTTTGTGCTTCGTTTTAATTGTTTAGAGACAAAAATTATCGCCGCACATCGGCCACAATGCATGAATATCGTTGAAAAGTCAGCGATATTCATGCATTATCCAGCAAATGCTCTTAGCCATGTTATCCACCTTCCATTGGATAACAGAAAGCTGATTGGCTCTCCGGTGTCTGTCAACATTCTAAATAGTCCGGAGCGGCCGCCATCTTATCTCTCGGTAGGATCGAGAGAGAAGAAGAGGTGAAAAACGAAGGGGGAATTTATTGAAAGGGGGCAAGGTATACCCCTCTTGACCCCCTAGGAATGTTGTTGGAGTTATTAAAGGGTCCCGTGGGGAAAATAAAAAAAAATTGATTTTTCACGGTAGAAGCGCTTCACGGGCCGCGAACTGGGCCGCAAACTGGTAGTGAAACGGGAATTCGCCATTTTGTGCTTCGTTTTAATTGTTTAGAGACAAAAATTATCGCCGCACATCGGCCACAATGCATGAATATCGCTGAAAAGTCAGCGATATTCATGCATTATCCAGCAAATGCTCTTAGCCATGTTATCCACCTTGCATTGGATAACATGGCTAAAAACCGCTCTGTGCGTGAGCTTTTTTTTTTTTTTTTTTTTGCTGCGTGACGTTTGTTAACGTTCGATTCGATGGAAATCAGGAAGTGTTGAACACCATTTTGTCACTGCGAGTAAATATTTTGTTATAAATGAATCCTTATTGATAAACATTGTCTGCGCCATCTTGCGTTTTTGTCCAATGCCACAATTTTGTCGTGCACGGCAGCCATTTTAGATGCCTTGACCAGGGCCACTCTCTGCACGCCGTCGATTCTCAGCATGGCTCCCCACCCTCGCACGCATCTCCCCCACGCAATGGTCACCCCCGCTCTCTCTCTCATGCATGGGCCATATACTTCCCCCATCTGCGCTGCTCTTCTCTGAGAATCACACCCTGTGCCCGTTCGACACCTCCCTTTCACCCTATTCACTACCGCACCCTCTGACACTTCTCTTCCTCTGTGTCCGATTGTCCAGGCCGGACCTAGGCTATCACCTAGCCCTGCGGATGTAGTTTATGGCTCCAGCTGTAGAGTATCCAGACATGCCAACCCTCCCGATTCAGGTGTGAGACTACTGATTTCAGTGCTAGTCTTTCGCTTCCCGATTCCTGCAAGGAAAAACCCGGGGGCATATTTCCAACATCTAGCGGTAATTTTTGTCTCTAACTTGTTTAGAGACAATAATTATCGCCGCACTTCGGCGAATTTTATCGCACATAAACCTTGCTATTAGCAAGGTTTATCGCAAATGCGATAAAAAACGGCCGCAATGCATGAATATCGCTGAAAAGTCAGCGATATTCATGCATTAGTCAGCAAATGCTCTTAGCCATGTTATCCACTTCCCATTGAACAAGCGCATGGTCTTTTAAAGATTTGTGAAGTACTCGGGGCGGCGGTGTGTGTGTGTCCTCTTTCAGGAGCGGGCGGGGGGGCACTGGCAGCAATTTGCAGGCCAGGCAGTGTTCAACACGTGCATCACCTTTTCTCTGCCTGCTATTGCGCTCCATGCTTCGGAAAGGTAAGAAAAAGAACGTGCATTTGAGTTTGAAATGTCCGATCTTGTAGTAGTACACTTGCAAAGCCCACACATGACAATAACCCGATTCAAGGCCCCATTCATCCGATTTTTTTAAAAAATATAGTACTCCAAGACAGTTACATTTTAAAACTTTATTAATATTTAAATATAACGAACGCAACAAAAACTGTAAATATATTTAACCATTTTTTGAAATTAACCAGAACTATAACGATAACAACAACAACAACAATAATATAACTTTTATGCCTAAATTACGCAAACATTTAGCTAATCTGCTAAAGGGGGGAGTCGCCATTTCTTTACAATAATCAATAATGAAAAATCCACATCAATAGGGTTGCCCGTTTTCTCGATGCAGCACTATAGTGCAATATACACAGCACCTGGGGTGTCAAGAGTGAACAGGTCTTTCTTTGTTCCTTAAGATGTTATCTCCGAGAATGCTGATGCATTGGTGTCTGTACACTTCTTTGTCAATTCTGTCAAGATGATAACTGCTTTATAAACAGACGATATCTTTGTTTCGTCATTAGTGTTAAGTGTGTCTGAAACTACAGTGCCCTTCTGTTTTTTTTTCTTCAGGCTCTACAGAGTTTTGTGTGTTGTTCTTTTGAGCGACAATTATTCCAGAGGTTTCAGGTTCACTTGTTTTGTTCTGCAGTGAGTTAACAGCTTTAGAGAGTTCATGTTTATTTGCTATGTCCTGCTGTTCGTGAACTGCTTCAAAGACGTCAGCCTCATTTTTTATGTTTCAGTAGATCCTGGACCTGCCCGGCCGCGCCCAAAATGGCGCCGGTGTAAATGGGACTCGTAACTGCTTGTTCTGTACTGGTTGCCCAACCTTGATATCACGAGATACATATGCAGTTTTGAAGCACATGGCGGAGGCTTGTCTGCTGTAGTGGGGCGCCCCTTTATCGTTTCAGTCGCCATTCCGCCCGCTTTTGCTACACTGTGCCTCATCCGCCATTCAGCTGTTTACCGCCCGCTCTTACGGCTACAGCGTCTCGCTCACCATGTAGTTGAGTTGTTCCCACTCTTGCGGTGCAGCGGTAGGCGGCTGCCACAGGACTCTTAAAATGGCGGCCGGCTCTTCGGATTTGGGCCTGGTCCAGTAAAATGGCCCTGGGACACCTTGGAACTCGGACGCTTGTCTGCCAGGGCTTGGGTTCCATTCTCGAAAGCGTCCCCTCAGCCTTGAAGATTGTACAAAAGTCTTGGGGGCCCTCGACTCCCGCAGGCTTCCGGTGGGGAGCGGCTGCCATGATTGCTTGCGGAATGGCCACGACGGAGCTACGAGATGGTGGTGCTCTCATGGTGACGCCAGCTTCAGTCTGAAACATCCAGAAACAAGGTGGGGCTTTCATCGTTTGGGAAAAAAAATGTTTTAATCCAATGAAAAGTGTTATTTTTAGGTCACATGACCTAGTCTTACATAATTAGGAAAAGAAAAGTAAAATGAACCAATGAAAAGTTTTATTAACAAGTCACATGACCTGTTATGCTTACGTTACGCGCTGCGCGGCGCGCTCTGGATTGTTTCCGGGAAGCTGCGCCTTGTGCACCGGAGCACTTCCGGGTGCGCTAACGCGTCGCGTCATATGACGCATTACGCGACAATGCAGGTCCAGAATATAGTCAAAATGTCTCCACCAACCAGCGGTCGGAATACAACCGCTTTCAGCAGTCCAAAAAGTTCGGTTAAATCTTAAGAGCGGGAGCAACTCAACTACATGGTGAGCGAGACGTTGTAGTCGCAAGAGCGGGCGGTAAACAGCTGAATGGCGGAAGAGGCACAGAGTACCAAAAGCGGGCGGAATGGCAACTAAAACGGTAAAGGGGCGCCCCACGACAGCGTGTCTTCAGGTCAAACGGATTGTGGGACAAGGTCCAGAATGGAAGATTCTTCAAAAGGGAAAAAATTCCGCCGGACCCCGGGAGCCGGCCGCCTATGCCGGGGGCGATCTCAGGCCTCACCAGGGCAACACGACTTGGGGAGGGGGCAGGAGCCAAGCGCCCCCTCTCAGTCCGCGCCATCTCACCGCCCCTCGGGGGCCTCCGTCAAGCGGTTTAGGGAGGCACCGTATCACATTGTTTTCCAATGCAGTCAGGTCCACAAATGGACCCCACTTACTTTGAATAGTGAAGCTGCAGCAGGTGCAAATAAGGTTTAAACAGTGTTACAAGAACTGCTTAGAATTCTGAAGTATGGCACTCAATAACCAAGACTTATGCCATTTATGTAAGGCAGTGACATGGAAGCAACTCAGGGACAAAAAGCATGAACGAACATTCACGTATGAAAATCTTATTTGGAGAAGGGGTAGAATCCAAACGCCCCCTGCCAGTTCGCGCCACTACACCGTATGTGGAAAATCTGAAGCCATCATTCTACAAACTCTCAACGCTTGTTATCAGTGCATGAGTTTCATGCTCGATCGATTGAGCTAGCCGGATCGGGCAATAAAAAGTATAAAATAGTTATGTAAATAGTTATTTAATAAAATGTTTTACTCTGTTTCTTTGCTGGTGTGTTGTGTATATTTATAATATTTGCATAGGGTTTGCCGTTATTTTGGGCGGGGTGGGTGGCGGAGTCGAGCTGTTTTGCAGCCCTCATGGTGTGGAACTCAGTTCATTTCACTATTTTCGTATTTCTCATGAAGGGTTGTTCCTAATGTTTGTATTTTACCGAGGTCAAAAAGAGATCGAATTAGTGGTCTACTGATTTTGCTCGATTACTTTTATTTTTTTACACGATTTTTCACTATCTGCAAAGACTAAACAGAGTATTGCGACTTTGTGCTTGTTTGTAAATAGAGAATGATCCAAAGAGAACCAATTGTAAAACAGTAAATGCTTGGATAATAATCAAATGGAGAGACAAGCAGGTACGACGGATTACAACAGGGGTAAAGGTCTGCGTTAACTACCGTTCACTATCTGCAAAGAGAGAGTACTACTAAGAGAAAAGAGGGGAGTGGGGGGGGGGCAGCGTTCAAAGCACATCAGCGTGCATAAACACGAAAACGTTTTTACCTATCACGTACTTGACATTTGACAGCTTTTGATATTTGCTATTAAAAAACCATTGAAATTCACAGAAAAAACCATAGGTTATAGTCCATATATAGTTAGGAATTTGCATTTACAAAACCTTGAAAATTCAATGAAAAAACCATTGGTTTTAGGCCATATATAGTTAGGGATTTGCATTTAGAAAACCTTATTTTACTCGCATAAAACCATTGAAATTCCATATATAGTTATAAGCGCTAACTATATATCGCGCACCCGCAATCCACTGCTGATGATGTCACATATTACATCATTCATGACATGGTTAGTGACATCACTGATGACATCACTGATGACATCTCAAATGACATCACTGATGACATCACTGATAACATCTCATTTGACATGACTGATCACATCACTGATGATATCATTCATGTGATAATACCATGAGCCTCTTCAGACTCTAATATAACCTTAGATACAATCAGTGTAAACAGACAGTCACAGACTGTCACTCATCCATGGAGTTACTCACACACCTAGTCAGTTATGCCAAAAATCAATCACACCTCCATTTTCTCAACTATACAGTTATACACACCTTACTTATACAAACATATACTAACACATATTTACTTTACTCTCTTATACAATCTCTGATACATGTTCACAATGATCCATACAGCCACCCACACATTCACTGGCTCTTATGCACAGTTATTTATAGATGTCAACTCTCACATGTACTGTGTTTTACATATGTACTTAATTTGACATGTAGCACTGAGATATCCATTCACTCACTAATACACTCATGCACAGTCAACCGCCCATACAGCTGTTTCCACATGCACTTTTGACCACCCATACACACACACTCAGTTTCCCATACAAATACTTGGACAACCAATGAATAACCCATACAGTTACTCATATAGCTACTGATCAACATATGCAGCAGTTTTTAGAACAACAGATATAATGATGCACAAATTAAAACAGTTTAGTCACTAACCCATGCACTCAGTGAGACACATTTAATCACTCACTCATACAGTCAGTCATGCACCTACTAAATCCTTCATCCAGACACTTATACATCCACTCATTCTTCAATATGTAAGACATAGTTTAACTTTACAGAAACATACAGTCACTGGATGTTGTCATCAGTGATGTCATCAGTGATGTCATTTGAGATGTCATCAGTGATGTCATCAGTGATGTCACTAACCATGTCATGAATGATGTAATATGTGACATCATCAGCAGTGGATTGCGGGTGCGCGATATATAGTTAGCGCTTATAACTATATATGGAATTTCAATGGTTTTATGCGAGTAAAATAAGGTTTTCTAAATGCAAATCCCTAACTATATATGGCCTAAAACCAATGGTTTTTTCATTGAATTTTCAAGGTTTTGTAAATGCAAATTCCTAACTATATATGGACTATAACCTATGGTTTTTTCTGTGAATATATATATATATATATATATATCCTCATTCCAACCTTGCTCCGTTTCGACTGTTTGTTGGCCCCATGGAAGGTGGCGTGCACTCCGGCCGAGCACGCCGGTATTCAAATAATCCAAGTTCCAAAGTTAGCAACGCTCTCAGAAACAAAACGCCACGCCAGGTATCAAAATCCAAGGGTATTTATTTACACCTACTACATGTTTCAGCTCTGACAAGCCTTGATCACGTAAGTGAACTGGTGTGCTATCTGTGTTAATAAAGTTGCCTACAGGTCATGAACATAAAAAAGGAACAAGCAAATCCGTAGCCATAATGGCTGACATCTTGGAATGGTCAAACAAAGGGAACTGTCAAAAGTAAACAAACATATACATCCCATGTTTTAGGTATATACCAAAGAAATAAGGTAGTAATCTATTGTAATGTATTGCACCGGCATGTGTGCATCTCAAATTTAACAAACATGAAATCACGTAAATTCCGAAATAACATCGAGGACTGTCATCCATGAGAATGTGTGATTACAATCATTGCATGGAAAAAGATTCTTATAGCACTCGAGATATAGAGGTGCTCATGTGCCAAGACAACTATACGAGCATGGAACGCGTGTGAACTCATGTGCACTAATATTGGCTGACGGAAGTGTGCAATATCCCGCAAAACCACAATCCAAAGTTTGCTGCTAAAATAAGTAGCAAAACAGGCAAAATAAAAGGTGCCTTCAAGTGTAGGGAATATGGCTACAAGGGTGCACATCATACTAACAACTGATGGTAGTGTGCAGTTACCAGGTAAAATAACTTTAGAATCAGGGGTGCACAAGTTTCAGCCGGCCAGTGAACGTGTGCAGTTGTGCAGTGAACAGTTAGTAGGTAAAATACCAGGTCCCGCTGCAGAGAGATTACAAGTCCTTACTTGCAGAACCCATTGACTTGTCACGATGACACAATGCCTGTTCCGATATGCCCTGTAGAGGCGTGCTCAGTGAGGTGACTATTTGTGGTGAGAAAAGGCGAAAAATGGCCGTGAGGAGTGAGTGCCGTGCCTTGGCCCCTTTCCCCATCTCTTCTCCTGTTGGAAGATATATAGAAAACATTAAATAAAACATTTGTATAGTACATCACAAAACATAAATTAACTGTACATAGCACTATCTTATGGAGGAAGAAAATGTATACTGACACAGTAGAACCATATAGTGGGAAAGGCAGATTTGTACATAGATATTCTATGGATAATCACAATGTGTCAAAAAACAACAAAAGGGGATGAAAAGATGGTAATCTTAACCACAGAAATAGGCAGTCAACTACACCATGCAGAAACTCATCAATTCTCTTTGAGATGGACTGCTAACTCCTCATCCTGGTTCAGGCCACCAGGATCCTTAGTCTGAAAGTTAATGATGTATTTGGGTTCCTTCTGCCTCAATCTCAATACCCTGTTACCCACTCTGGGGTTCCTCTCAATTTGTTCCAAACAATGAGGGATTAGAATAGTGTTTGTCATGAAAATGCCTCGCTACCGGATATTTCTCATCATTATGTGAAATAGCTCTATAATGTTCCAGTATCCATTTTTTGGCAAGTAGTGTGGTACTCCCTATGTACCATAATCCACAGGGACATACGATCACATAAATGACATGTGTGGTACTACAGGTGAGAAATTGATTGATCTCTTTCTCCACCCCGTTATGTTCCACTTTCTTGACATGGGTACTATTTTTACAGGCTTTACAGTGGCCGCAAGGGAAAAATCCCTTGAGACCAAGATCTTTAGAGGTGGGATAGGTGGTGATGTCACTCCGTAGACATAGATCTCTGATGTTTCTTCCTTTCCTATATGTGATAGTAGGTCTTATAGGAACCTCACCACCTATGATGTTGTCACTTTTCAGAATATCCCAGTTCTTGGACAGTATCTTTTGTATCTGTCGCGACTCAGCATTATATGTAAGAATGAGTCGCGTGCTGTCCTCTTCATTTTCATTGTCATCTGTGGTCCTATTCTCGAGAGTGGTACTTCTAGGCATGCTGTCAGCTCTCTGTTTAGCTTTTTTCAGGACCCAAGCCGGATACCCTCTGATCCTGAAACGTTCTAGCATTTCTGTGCATTCACGTTGGTATCCCACATTAGTGTTGCAATTTCTCCTTGCCCTCAGCAGCTCACCAAAAGGAATACTCCATTTTAAAGTCTCAGGGTGGCTGCTAAGGGCATGGAGAACACTATTGCCGCCTGTGGTTTTCCTGAAGAGAGATGTTTGTATTAGATTATCCTTTATGTCAATTCTGACATCGAGGTACTCAGCAGTGACCTTGCTTATGTTGCTCGTGAGAATAATGGTGTTAGTGTTGGTGTTCTAAAGGTCAATGAAGTACATGGCTGCCTCCTCTGACCCTTTCCACACCACGAAGAGATCATCTATGTAGCGCCCCCAGCTGGCAACACGGCTCACATGTTCTGACAACTCTGGGTCCATGAATATCTTCTGCTCCCAGTACCCCATAAAGAGGTTTGCAAAACTGGGAGCAAAACATGATCCCATCGCAGTCCCGATCTCCTGTTTATATAGGGTGCCATTGAACAGAAAGAAGTTGTTAAGGAGACAGAATTCCACCATTTCAAGTAGCATTATGCTATGTTCCTTGAACCGGAGTGGACGAGCATTAAGAAAATGCTCACAGGCCTCCAGGCCCTGGCGATGGTCAATAATAGTATAAAGGGCCTGAACGTCCAGGGTAATGAGAAGGCATTCATCATCCCACTGGAGGTTCTGTAATTTCGTCAGGAAATCTTTGGTGTCTTTAATGTAACTGGATATAAACAGGGGAAACCCAATACACCCTTGTAGGCTTGGGCAATGGACGTTTGAGGTCAATGTATGCTACAAGGGACTTAATTTAATGAAAAATGGATCTCAGTTAGGAGTTGTACAAATGTATCGCACTCCAGTGTATCAACAAAATATCACACTTGGAGATAATTGCTAGAACACATCAAGCAAAAGGAAGGATAGAAAACACGGAGGAAGTAAATCGTATTCAAAAAGGTTATTTTATATTGAATAACAAAGCATCAAATAATAAAACTGGGGAGGCAGATACACAGAAATCAAATTAAGCAAAACAGTTATGAACAGAGGTATAAATAACATCAACTCATCAGTTCATAACTAAACATCAACTCCTAGTAAATATCACAGACAACCAAATTCATAAATAAACTATGGTCGTGTGTTGGTGCCAACGCAACGCTTCTGGAGATGATGTAAGTGTCGACGTTTCGGTCTCTTATGCAGTCGTCAGCTTAATTTGATTTCTGTGTATCTGCCTCCCCAGTTTTATTAGTTGATGCTTTGTCATTCAATATAAAATAACCTTTTTGAATACGATTTACTTCCTCCGTGTTTTCTGTCCTTCCTTTTGCTTGATGTGTTCTAGCAATTATCTCCAAGTGTGATATCTTGTTGATACACTGGAGTGTGATACATTTGTACAACTCCTAACTGAGATCCATTTTTAATGTAACTGGGCAGATTGCTTACCCAGTCACGTAAGTAGTGATCAACATATTTGGAATATATGTTCAGAGACACTCCCTCTTGATGACACAATAGGTCTCCCAGGAGGGTTGTCTCTGCTCTTGTGCAATTTGGGAAGAAGATATAATACAGGTAGAACGGGGTGGTCATTTTTTAGATACCTGTATTCCTCCCATTCCAGCATACCCTTGTCTTTCCACATATTGAGTTTTTCCCACAATGTGACAATGCTGTTATTGTACATCTCTTAAGTAGTGGGGACATAGTATTTGGAATCATTAAGCTGTCTGTGAGCTTCCGCTACATATTTGTCTCTATCTAATATGACGATGTTACCTCCTTTGTCAGCAGGACGGATGACAACACTGTCATCTTCCATGAGGAACTTCAAAGAATTTCTTTGTGCCACTGTAAGATTGTTATTACTGTGATCATATTTTCTTTTTTTGTGTATGTATTTGCAAAAATCTTTACTCACGCACTCGTGGAATGTGTCAATGGCATCGTGCGACATGGTCGGAATAAAGGTGGACTTGGGCCTGAAACCAGATGCTGCACTGCTGTCTACCGTAAATGCCCCATCTCGCAGAAGTTGTGTATTAGTGGTACTGTCCGTCTCTCCCTCTGCTGGTGTGCTAACGATGTCACTCTCTTGTTCTAACTGGAGCAAATTGATGAGGGTATCAACCTCACCTATCGTGAAATTGTCAGACAGGTTCTTGGAATAAGATTTAAATTTACTCGGACCCCCCCAACCTTTTCAATTTGTGCAATTTTTTTTACTTCAGTTTATGAACAAACTTGAAAAGGTCACTCCTGGACTCACTATAATTAAAAGACATAGACGGACAAAATGAGAGCCCTAGACTCAGTGTGGATTTTTCAATGTCACTCATTGTCCTTGATGATAGGTTGATGACAGTTTTATTTACCATCAATAGATCCATTATTGTCCTCTTTTGGAGCGTGTATTCATGTTTCCCACGTTTCCCCTTGCACTGCCTCTTTTGCCAACTCTGTAGGAGCCTTTTTCCTCGGTTCCTACATTTCCTCGACCTCTCGCACGTCCTCGTCCCCTCTGTCCTCTTGTTGCTGGTGCCGGAGTCTCCTTGTTCGTCCGTCTGCTCCGGCGCAGATGGCGGTATTCGTCTAAAGAATTAGCCTTGCGGGATGTTTTCTCCATTTGTCTGGCTTCCTCAATGGAAACATTTGATATATCAGATTCCTTCTCGCTGGACAGGAGTGTTTGCTCATCCTCATTGCTTGTGCTCTGTGCTTGTGTTCCGTTGTTATTATAGAGGTGATCATATTTGCGACTGAAAGTCATTATAGTCTCTATCCAATTTCCTCTCCTTGCGTGCCTTGATATCTTCCTCGTAGTGTTTAAGGCAGTCTTTTATCGCAGTCACCAATTTCTCTACAGCGTCATCTTCCGATTGTTTTTTAATGTCTTCCATTAGTTCTTCTATCTGCTTTATTAGTAAGTCTCTGTCAATCCAGGCGTACTTTACTAGAATCTCTAGCATCCTCCTGGAGCTTAAAGCTGAGTTTTCCGACCATTCAGCCAACATTGCTGGATTAGGTGTTTTGTATGTCGGTGTGGTGAAAATTCTCAGTCCCCTGGGCACCATCTCCTGGTCGATGTAATTCTGCAGGGAAATGGCTTCCCACCACTTAGAGATTTCTCCCTTCTTAAGTTTTTCAAGTTTGTTGATTTTTTCTTTGACGGTTTGTGGGAAATCCACTTAGACATCTTTGGAGACTGCTGCACTTTTCTTTCTTCGTGTAAATAAAATCTGTGTAGCTGCCCTCCTCTCTTCTTCTTCCTCCATATTATGCTGCCCTTGGAGATGGTAAAAAAAAAGATTTTAGGGTGTGAGTTGCTTCCCCTCAACACAATGTGAGGTTCCTCCTGCGCGGGGAATGTTGGGCACACTTTAAATATTACACAGTTTGTAACTCAGGATTGTTTGTGTGCTGCTGCACTGATAAATCAGAGTAATCTTGTGTTGTGCCTTGCACTATTGGATACACTGTATATAACCCACACTGTGTCCGTGGCTCCCTTGAGCTTCTAATTCTGCTTGTCCGTTTGGCCACTGTGCACGCATTCACAGCATAAAGTGTAAGTAACCGCTTGAATACTGTTGGCTGCTCAATGTATGCGTACTGACACGGTGGATGTAACAGGTGTTGAGCGCCTAGGAGCAAACAAGTCTATGCGCCGTTAACCCTAGGGAGAGAAAGTGACACACGTCAAAGCAGAACGCACACCCCTCTCCCCACAGGACGGACACAACCAGACTTTAACTCACGCTCTCACCTCATTTGTCGTGCAGATAATCCCCACTTCCTTCAGAGATACACTGTATCTGTCCCCTCGCCAGGCCGGTAGCAGTCGTATTCAAATCCTCATTCCAACCTTGCTCCGTTTCGGCTGTTTGTTGGACCCATGGAAGGTGGCGTGCACTCCGGCCGAGCACGCCGGTATTCAAATAATCCACACTACCATCAGTTGTTAGTATGATGTGCACCCTTGTAGCTGTATTCCCTACACCTGAAGGCACCTTTTATTTTGCCTGTTTTGCTACTTATTTTAGCAGCAAACTTTGGATTGTGGTTTTGCGGGATATTGCACACTTCCGTCAGCCAAGATTAGTGCACATGAGTTCCCACGCGTTCCATGCTCGTATAGTTGTCTTGGCACATGAGCACCTCTATATCTCGAGTGCTATAAGAATCTTTTTCCATGCAATGATTGTAATCACACATTCTCATGGATGGCAGTCCTCGATGTTATTTCGGAATTTACGTGATTTCATGTTTGTTAAATTTGAGATGCACACATGCTCGTGCCATACATTACAATAGTAGTGCTACCTTATTTCTTTGGTATATGCCTAAAACATGGGATGTATATGTTTGTTTCCTTTTGACAGTTCCCTTTGTTTGACCATTCCAAGATGTCAGCCATTATGGCTACGGATTTGCTTGTCCCATTTTTATGTTCATGACCTGTATGCAACTTTATTAACACAGATAGCACACCAGTTCACTTACGTGATCAAGGCTTGTCAGAGCCGAAACATGTAGTAGGTGTAAATAAACACCCTTGGATTTTGATACCTGGCGTGGCGTTTTGTTTCTGAGAGCGTTGCTAACTTTGGAACTTGGATTATATATATATATATATATATTACCTACTGGCGGTTGCCAGTAGGTAGTTATAGTTAGGATCTACTTTCCATAGGAAATCCGCAACATTCTATTGGGAATAACTTTGGCACCGGTGGACGAATCTTCGCTAATTTCTCAAAGAAGGTGACCAGCTCCGCTCCGCTCCGCTCCTTCCCTGAAAATGTGGGGGGGATTCATCAAGCGGGGGCCGAGATAAAAGGGGGGTCCCAAAACGTGGTTTCTCCATGTTAATTTCCATAGGGCGGTCAAACTCACTTTTAGCCCAAACGGCTGAATGGATTTCCACCAAACTTGGCAAAATTGTAGGGACATGTAGCCCGATGTGCCTTTGCTATGTCTCAAGATATGTGCTACAGTGGATTTTGAGTAATTTAGGTTCAAAAAAATATATATATCTATAGGCACCCCCCGGTACGCGCACCGGGGAGCGCAGCGGGCGTGACACGCGAGGTGCGCACGGAAAGCTGATTGGCTCTCGGGTGTCTGTAAACATTCGAAACAGTCCGGACCGGCCGCCATCTTGTGTCTCGGTAGGATAGAGACACAAGAGGTGGGAAAAAAAGGGGGAAATGACCATAAGGGGGCAGGGTAGACCCCCCAGACCCCCTAGGTTTGATGTGGGGGACATAAAAGGGCCCCGGCGCTGAAAACAAAAAAAACAAAAAAATTCGATTTTCGCGGGGGGAGCGACCGGTACGTGCCCCGGTACGTGTACCGGGGAGCGTACCGTGGAGAAAAAAGCATGACAGAGTTTCCCAAAAAAGTTGCTTTTTTTATACATTAGAGGTAGTTCTAAAAAGAACTGTTGTTTTTATTCTTTTTGTTGTTTTATATTTTATTTATTGTTTTTTTGAACATTTTTTACTTTTTTTGACTTTTCTGAACAGTTTTATGTTTTTTTGTATTTTTTAAGGGGAGAAACAAAAAACAGGGAATTCTAAAGGGCTCAACAGGAGCAAAAAAAAAAGCGGAAAAAATTTATGTTTCCTTGGGCACTTGTGGTTATCCCAAGCACGGTTAATAAGTGTGATGCATTTCTCTCCATAGCATATTGTTTGTCCACAAAAAATACAAACCATTTTAAAATTGGAAAACGTTGTTTGTATGGTGGAGCACATCTCCCTAACTTCCGGTCCCGATGGGGTGGAAACATTAGTTTGGGAGGTGCTGGCAGAAGATTGGACAGGGTTTCTGGCCAGTTCCCTGACCTCTGGCCTAGCATAGTTATTTGGATGCTTCCGTTGCATATGCCTGATCATGGTGTGGTTGCCAAAGGAGTATTTTTTGTTGGGATTCCCCCTTGACAGCTCCTGATGACATATTAAGCAGGTTGCCTTAGGCGCATTTACTTTTTTTTTGTCGTTGGGGATTGAAAAAAACTGCCAGATGATGTGCTCTTTAGGTTTGTAGGTAATATTGTCCTCTGGAACTAATCTCCTCTCCTCCTCATCCTCCTCCTCTTCTTGATCTCCACCACTGTGAAGTTGTGGTGGTCCTTGTGGTGATGGTGGTGGTGGTGGTGGTGGTCCAGAAGATCCAGCAGCTGCAGCTAATGTAGCCATTTTCTACTGAAATAACTGCAGGTCTACCTCTCTCAAAGCACAAAGGTAGAATGAGGAAAAAAGGTGGGGTCTTTCATCATTTGGAAAAGAAAACTGTTCTGAACCAATGAAAAGTGTTATTTTTAGGTCACATGACCTGGCCTTACATCATTAGGAAACCAAAAGTGAAATGAATCAATACAAAGTTTTATTTTCATGTCACATGACCCGACGCGCCCGGGGGCGCGTAGCGTAAGCGCGTCAGGACGTTGCGCGATCGTATGCGCTCGCGTGCTCCCAGGTGTGCTTACGCAGTGCGTCATATGATGCATCACACTGTTACGCGAAACGTCACGATGTTGTTTTCGTACGCGAGAATAGCGCTAACGGGACGCTCACCGGTACGCGCCACGGGGCGCGCCAAAGCACTGCGCTTACCCGTGTGTTCACCGGTACGCGCCCCGGGAGCGCTCCAGGGCAAAAAATAAAAAAATAAAAAATATATTACATAATTATACAATATAAAATTAGTTATAAAATATTTTACTTTTTATACCTATAGAGAAATGCTATTAAAAAACCATTGAAATTCACTGAAAAAAACATAGGTTTCACACCAGTTATAGTTAGGAATTAGCATTTCAAAAACCTATTAAATTCACTGAAAAAACCATAGGTTTGACACCAGTTATAGTTAGCTGGAAATTTTACTGACATAAAACCATTGAAATTTCCACGTTATAGTTAGTTGGACTCACTATAACTTGCGCGTGTAATGCACTGCTGATGACATCACATATTACATCACTCATGACATGGTCAGTGACATCACTCATGACATCACTGATGACACCATCCATTGAATGTGTGTCTTTCTGAAAAATAAATATGTTTTATATATGTATATGTAAAGGTCGATGGAAGAATAAATGTTTAAATAAGTGGACATAGAAAAAATACCTTTTACTTATATGTCTTTTCCATTCCTTCGATTTTTGCATAAATGCATAATTTTCCATCATTTTTAGAAAAACTTTCTTACATGATACAATTATTGTATACATGAAATAATAACATAATATATATATATATAAACAGGAAAGTCGACACTCTGAGGCAATGGAAGGACGACAGCGGACCCAGCAGTTGAAGGTGCAAATTTCTTTATTTGTGCATATAACCCCGCACCTCAGCCATGACGCGTTTCGGGCCTACCTTGGCCCTTGATCACATGACACGCTATGGAGTGTGATTTACAAATTTAAAGTGGCAGTGCAAGTCATATTTGGAGACGTCATCATAGACATAGACAAGGTAACTACAAATGTCAGGCAGCTCATCTTTTGCAACCAAACATCAGTACATAAAATGATTATATTAATGCAACAACCATTGTACACATGTGGGTGGTAATCTTGATACCAGAATGAATCCATAAAATAAATGCTAAAATAGCAGATTAAAACCATGATAAATACTGGTTCATGTGCAAATACCATTCTTTCTATGGTTGATGCTAAAATATAATTGTAAAATACAATTGCTGTAAATGTATAGATGTTAAAATTGATAAACACAGAAGTCAGTTACTGCTAAAAATAGCAATTTAAAACTGTAGTAGACACTGACCCATGGGCAAGCAACCATACTAGAATGGATGTTGCTTGAACTAACTGTAAAATACAATTGCTATCAATGTATAGTCTGATGGATATTCCTCAATAATTAAGATCAGAGGCAAGGACGCAGGCTGATTACCCAAAATTTTGATACCCAAGGCAACGTGCAAAGCTGTGCAAAACAATAATACAGTAGAAAAACATGTGCAAACAGTGATTATGTTAAAAAGTGTTAACAAGTCACTATTTAAAAATAAATAAATAGTAAAATGTTAAAAAGTGTAACTCCGTAATAGATAAAATTGATTATAATTCATAAAACCAATTTATCAAAAAGTAGAAAAACCAGAACAATCATTTAGTATTTACTAAAAAAGAAGACAGATATAAATATAATACTTGCAATTCATTTGAGACTGATCCACTATCAATGGATGGTTTTAACAATGATTTAAAGACAGGTATGAAGATCCTCCCATGAATTCAATCCATTAGGGTGTTTACTGTCTAGATTAAGAATATAATGGGTTTCTAGTTTGCGAAGTATCCCTTCCCTGTCGCCACCTCTTCTGAGGGGCATGACTGCATCTACCACATAATACTGTAGTAGCTGCAGGTCTCTATTGTGGCAGTCATTGAAATGTATTGCGACGGGATAAGCTTCATCACAGTGCGTGATGGCCCTCATGTGTTGAAGCACTCTCTTGTGGACTGGAAGTTTAGTGCTTCTTATGTACTTAAGTCCACAAGGGCACTCCAAGACATAAATCGCAAATTCAACGGGGAATTGTATGATTTTTTGTTAACCCCGTGTTTACAGGCTTTGCACGTCATGCATTTGTAAAAGCCTGTCCGGCTGCTCAGCCAGTCGGTCTTAGCCAAGACCTCTGGGCTGCTGCTGACCAGGCTATTCTGCATTGATCCTGATTTTCTATAGGTTATAGTTGGTGATTTCAAGGATCCCATGTTTAACACTGGGTCATTCTGAATTAACGGCCAATGTTTACCCATGATTTTTCTGAACGCCTGGTGTTGTTTACTGTAGGTGACTATTAGGCGAATGGTGTTATCTTGAGTCACTGGTAGATTGCTTTGTCTCATGGCCTTAGTGATTAGCTCTTCATTTCTAGGTAAGGCCTGTGTACGCTTATTAGCCGTCATGATAGTTTTGTCATTATAGCCCCTCGCTAGAAAGCGCAATCGACACGCCGCCTGAGCCTCCTCCATATCTTGTACTCTACTGCAAATGCGTTTAATACGTAGCATCTCCCTATAGGGGATGCTGTGGATCAAATGGCGAGGATGGTTACTAGACGCATGCAATAGGGTATTTCCTGCCGTTGCCTTACGATGTAATCTAGTCTGTATTGTTAGTTGATCAACAAAAACTTCAACATCTAGAAAATTGACTGAGGACTTGCTTATATTGGAGGTAAATTTTAGATTTAAGGAGTTGACATTCAGATTATCAATAAATGCAATGGCCAAACTCTCCTCCCCTCTCCAAATCAAAAACAAATCGTCAATGTATCTGTAAATGCAAACAACGTTGTTGTGCAAAATTTCAGCAAACTGTGCTCCGAGAACCTGCTTCTCCCACAGTCCTATATGCAAACAAGCATAACTGGGGGAGAAGCAGGAACCCATCGCCACTCCTCTGGTCTGCTGAAAGCACATTTGCTGAAACATAAAGAAATTGTTATACAGACACATTTCAATCATGTTTACAATCATGTTGTTGTGGGCATGGCAATGTATTGGTCGATTGTCCAAAAAGTATTTTACAGCTTTGAGGCCATCAACATGGTTAATACTTGTGTATAGAGAGGTCACGTCTAGCGTGATAAGTAAATAATCCTCCTGCCATGTAATGTCATTTAATTTCCTAAGGAAATCTCCAGTGTCTTGAATAAAAGTGGGAAGGCTGTTCACGTGTTCCTGAAGGAAAAAGTCAATGTACTTGGAAGTGTTCTCCAGCAGGCTGCCACAGGCTGAAATGATAGGCCTGCCTGGAGGGTTCAATGGATGTTTATGTATTTTGGGTATAAAGTAAATACAAGGAATTGTTGGGTGATCGTTCTTTAAAAATTTGAGCTCATCAGAGCTCAGCAAGTCCAAACCTTTCCAAGCCACTAATTTCATATAGAAATTGTTCCAAAATACCTTAATGGTCGCTACATCCACTCTTTTATAACAGTCTTTATCGTTAAGGTGTCGCCATGCTTCCTCCATGTATTTTTCCCTCGGCCAGATGATCACATTGCCGCCTTTATCCGCCTGGCGAATAATCACAGATTTATTTCTTTGTAATTTATTGATAAGATCATGGTATTGTTGGTCACATTTGGAATATTTGAATTTAGTTCGTGCCACCGTGTGTTGCAGCTTTTTGATATCTGTAGTGACTAAATCATGATAGTAGTCAATATTATCCTTGACCATTATCGGACAGAAAGTGGATTTTGCTTTAAAATCCGTCAAACCCGCTCCCATTGAGACCTGGTTCACATCAAATGCTGACAGTTGAGTGCTCTCACCTTGTAGGCTTAATAGGTCCATTCTAAGATTCATGACACCTGCTGTTAGACCCTCCGGGCTGACACCTGCAGCCGCAGTTGCACCCGATATCGTTTCTTTTGTGGGTTTTGATGCAAAAAATTTCTTACGTTTAATCTTGCGCACAAACCGAAACACATCAACCCTAGTTTGTGCGTATCTAAAATTGCAGGCAGGACTATATGACAGACCTAAAGATAAAACTTGTAACTCAGCCTTACTTAATTCAATGTCAGACAAATTTTACTACAGACATCTTATCGGCTGCATTCATTGTGTTGCTATTTGCTTGCGCTTCCAATAGTTGTTGGTTTTGTTGTTGTTCTTTCTTGCCCCCACTTTTGCGTTTCCTGCATTGGTGGCGTTTGAAATTTTGGAATTTTCGGGCTTTGTTATCCTGGGCCTTAGAGTATCGAGGTGATCCTGCCTCATACAGTCTATTTCTTGGGCCAGGGTAAGCCGACGAAACCCCAACTCGTCGCTAGGTTATATATATATAACACCTACTACCAGTTGCCAGTAGGTAGTAATAGTTAGGGCCTAGTTTCTGTGGGAAAAATGTTTGTTGTTTTGCTAAAAAGTGTGGTGGTATTTGACGAGTCTTCATGAAATTTTCAAAACTAGTTTGCCACACACTTAAGATCCTGTCGTGAAAGTTTCGGTGTGATTCGTCAAGCAGGGACTACAGCCCCAACTGCAATTTGGCAGTAAGCTAGCTCGTGGTCCAGAAGAGTGTTTTTTGGATGGGTGGGTCCAGGGCACCCAGGAGAGTGCATCTGGGGAGTGAGTGGATGGAGGCCCCAGGGACCAAAATTGGCCCAGTTAGAGTGCTGCATTCACACCCCTCCCCCTTTTAAAATGCACACTGGGTGCCCTAGGTCGGGCCAGGTCACCCAGGATAAAGTGGCCCGGCTGCAGGAGAAGGGGTGCCTGGGGAAAAATATGCCTGGGGAGGGCCCCACAGCCACCCCCTCCTTTAAGGTATTAGGTGGCCCTGGAGGATGGGGTCCCCGGGCCGTCAAAGTCACACGGAGAGGGGCAGTGTGCTCCTTTTCTGGATTGCCTAAATATGGGGGTGGCCCACATGGCCTGGCTGTAGACCAGGCCCTGATCTGACCCCCCCCCCCCACCAAGCACACCGGCAATTCACGTTGACCAAACGAAATGAGAAACACAGATTAAGTGTTCCATGGAATGCCGGCTTACCCGACATTGACAAAGACTTGTAGCCGTAACACGTTTGTCGGAGTGTTGTGACTCAATAAAAAATATTTGGGAACAAGTCCAGTGAGTGCGTGATTCCTTGAGTTAAACAAAGATATTGGTGAATTTCCATCTTCACACATCACAGCACCCGCTGTGTCAAGGTGAGCGGACCTGGCGTGGCTGGTAAAACAAATTAAATAAGATGCTGCCTGCCCCAGCGTAACCACCTGTGAAGAAGAAGGAGAGGAATATCCTAGCTTAGAACATACCAGAGCAGAGTGCAACAATAAGAAAGAACGAGAGGAAATCACTGCTGCCACAGCAGGAGTGTTTGGAGTAACTGGGTCGGAAGATGCAGGACTGAGAAACAAACCATTGTATACGTGTTTTCCCTCAATTTTCCTTTTTTCTACATATCTGGTAATGGCGATGGAAACTTACAAAGTGGATATGTTCAGTGATGCAGAACAGCTAGAGGCTGCCGAAAGTCTATTCAAAACCACACCTAGAAATGCCACCAAAGACCCAGGCAAAAGTAGTGATTGCCTCATTTCCTCTAACAATCTTAAACATGTATTTTTGACTTTGGAACATACATATGAGAAAGAGATACAAAAGTGGTGGGAATCTACATTGCTCTAAAAGTATCTAGATGTGAATAGGATGCCAAGAGGGTTAAGAATATATATTATTCCCTCACATAAAAATCCAGATCCTCGATTACTCTAGGAATGGGCTTAACATACCACTGCATCAGCGAAAGGCCTAGTGAAAATATGAATCAAATATGTCATAAGTGATAGATCTAAATTACAGAAGGAGATTAAGAAAATAGAAGCAGCAATTGCACAAGATCTGGATACCACCAGGACAAATTCATTGCATCAATAAATGAGAGCAAGATTGATAAGCTATGAGAATACCATGAAACTTCGAAAACAGAGGAAATTTGCAAGGGAAGAAAGGAAATATGAATCTGGATGTGTCTTAACCTTTGCAAAAAAAATCGAAGTTCCCAGGAAACAACTGCAACAGACAAAAAACCTGAATAACGTCAGTTCTAGAGACACTTCTGAATCAGAGATTGAAACAGATCAATCAGCAGGTGAGCAAACATGGGCGGATATGGAAGTACATTTTCACCAGGAATATCAAATAATGAGGGAGATGTGGAAGACAACAACACAACGGACACGTCGCCCAGAACATACTGGAGAAAAAGTAGAAGAGGGGAGAAAGGGCGAAAAAATCAAATTCTTCAAAGTTTGACAAGGAGCAAAAGAGGGGGATATCGGAAATGAATACCAACAATCTAACGGTCTGGAAACTTTCTTTTTTTTATTTATTTTTTATTGTTCTTTCACAGCAAAATTGCATACAAAATAGCAAGTTCACAATTCCAATACTCTCCTGGGACGTTACAGAAAAACAAGAAAGAGTACAAAGTAGATAGCGAATAACAAATCAGTTCTCATAGTAATCACGAAAAGCACTCCAAATCTTTATGCCCAGTCTTTTTTTCCTCAACCCCTTAATAGAAAAAAGACCCCACTCCAAATTATATAAACTAAACATTTTAGCACGCCATTGATGAAAATCCAGCGGTTTTTCCTGAAGCCAGTCCGTGGCTATACAAAGACGTGCGACTGTCATCGCAAAGAATATAAAATGCCGATGTTGAAATAACAGTTCAGAAGGCCTGTCCTTCGGTATTTTTCCCAGCAATAGCATTGCTGGGGTGATAGCTACAGGTGTTCTAATTACCAAAGATAAGAATTTTTCAAGATCTAGAATAAAACATTGGAGTTTGACACAGCTATAGAAAATATGCACGTCCCCAGCATCATTGTCTCCGCACCGAAAGCACTTGCCTTCAATTCCTGCTCCCCGTTTAGCCATTCGAATCGGAGTATAATATAAATCATACAATGACTTAAAAAACTGAGCTTTTAAGTTTGCAGACATTAAAGATTCCTTAGAAAGTATTAAAAGTTCTTCCAACTCTATTTCTGTGTCGTCTAAATCAGCCATCCATTTTTGCTTCACTTTTTCCATATCGTCGCTTCTGCCCGCAAGTAGTAGTTGACATATCATTCCGATTTTTACATGTTTCCTAATTCCTTCTACAATTTTGTTTTGCTGAAATGTCCCCTTACGTCGACCCAAATAGTCTCGAATTTGTAAAAATTTAAAGAAAACATTTCTAGGAAAAGAGTACTGGTCCACCAATTCCTCAAAGGATTTACAAATCCCTTCCTCCTTATACATATCTCCTAACCACATTACCCCTTTCTGCTGCCAACTTAGAGCCATATCGTCCAGAAAAATGCCTGGGAGGAGCCTATGTGCATTAAAAGGCGTATAATAAGATATTTTCCCTATCGCCATTGTTTTCATAAACCATTTCCAAACTTTAAAGGCACCTAGGACTACCTTAAAGCGAGTCCGCTTGTAGTAGCTCCTGTCAATCTCCTTAACTAACGATTGTTTTGCAAATGGACCTAACTTCATTTCAAAGATGGTAGGGGTGACAGCTACATCAGCTCCTGTCTCTCCAGTAATCAGAACCCTCTTCTTCAATAAAAAACAAGCTATATAATATAAAAAAAAGTCTGGCACCCCCATTCCTCCCCTCAAATACGGTAGAGTCATAAACTTCATTGCCCGTCTCGGCCTCCCTGGACTCCAGATGAATTTACCACATCTTGACTGTAGTGCCTGTATCTTATCTTTAGTGATTTCTAACGGTATTGACCTACATAAGTATAAAACTTTAGGTAGTACATTCATTTTTACCACATTGGACCGGCCAATAATGGTGAGGTATAGGCGTTCCCATCTATCCAAAGAATTCCTAATTTTAGTCATCAGTGTGTTCCAGTTGACCTCGACTAATTCAGTCATGTTTGCCCTCACTTGTATTCCTAGGTATGTGACCTCCTTGACAACCCTAGTATCTTGCCATACTACAGTTTCGGAGCAAAGGATCTGCGTTTTTGCTTCATTTAGCTTATATCCTGTTATTCGCCCGAAATCCTTCGCCAACCGCTCAATTTCTTTAATTGCAGTGTCAGGTTTTACGGTTACCACTGCAATATCATCAGTATAGGCAAAAACTGAAAAACAATACTCATCCACATAAAAGTGTGGGATCAAAATACTCCGAAACAGTTGTTCAATAAAAGGGTTAATATAAAGGGCAAACAAAAGAGGGGAGCAGGGACATCCTTGTTGTGTGCCACGTGTAATATGGACAGTATCCGAAAGTAAGCCCATGGCAGAGATCTTGGCCATCGGGTTGAGGTATAAAGATTGTGTAGCAATAATAATTTTTTGTCCAAACCCCATTTTACCCATCAATTTCCATAAATATGCCCACTGCACCCGATCAAACGCCTTTTCTGCGTCTAGCAAAATAAGGGCAAGATCAGTCTTTTTTACCATGGCAATATCAAATAAAGTGATAACCTTATTAACATGTTCAACTGTCCCTCTTTTAGGTATAAAGCAATGTTGGTAGTGTGATACTAGAGAGACCATACACTCAGATAGACGATTAGCTAGTATTTTAGAGTATATTTTATTATCGGTGTTTAATAAAGATATCGGCCGATAAGATCCAACTAGCTCTGGTTGCTTGCCCTTCTTACAAAAGACCGCTATAGTGGCATCCGCCCATGATCTTGGAGGAGAACCCAACTGAGCGGGCTGCATCACTACTAACAGCTTCTCCTTAATGTTATTATAGAACTGTCTGTATACCTCACTGGGTATTCTGTCAGGGCCAGCAGCCTTTGCAACGGAAAGGCTCTTAACCGCTTTCTCCAATTCCTCCTCCGTAATGGGTTCTTCCAGCGCCTGTGCCACTATTGGATCTAATCTTTTTAACCTCTGTTCCAATTCTTCTAGCCAATCTTATCCCTCATCATCCCCCCTGTTTGCTGAGCATACAATTCTGAATAAAATTGCTGAAAGATCGTGAGGATTTCTTGAGGGTCAGAATGTAACGCCCCCCGCGTCTATCATTTTCAAGATGTTCCTAGCCGACTCCTTCATTCGCAACTGTACTGCCAGCCTTCTTCCAACTGTTACCCCATACTCGTGCTTTTCCATCCTAGATGTTAAAAACCTCCTCGCATTCTCAACATTCCAAAAACCTAATAGCTTTGCTCTGTCTTTCACAACCTTTTCCTCTAATTTCCGCAAATCCGTCTCACCCCTCGCCACCCCTTCCGTCAACAAAAATTCAGACTGTATTAAATGCTGATATAGCACATCAAGCTCCTGCTTAGCCTTCTTTTGTTGCTGAAGCGAAAAACCCATACATTCCCCACGAAAGCAAGCTTTAAAAGTGTCCCAAATTATAGCGGACGTGGCAGAGCCCTTATTTTCCTGAAAAAAAAGCTGTATCCACCTCACCATATGAGCTGCAAAATCACTATTTGCCCCCAGCTTCCTATCAAATGTAAAATTAAAACTTTTAGATCAAGTTACAGCCCCATATATCTCCAATACTATAGGAGAGTGGTCCGATGTGATCCTAGGATAGACAGTGATTGTTGCTCCATCCACAACTGAAGCGGGGGTAAAACAATAATCCAGCCTGACCAATTTCTTATGGGGATAAGAGTAAAATGTAAAGCCATTATCCTGCGATCTCATATGTCCCCAGACATCAACTAGCCCTTGATCTTCCACTAAGTTGTGCAGCGCTTTGTACACTTTTGGTTTACGTCCCTTATACTTAGCAAACCCTTCTCTCAGTGAGCTATTTATCAAATTAATATTAATATCGCCAAAAACCACTACTGGCTGAGACCAAGTTGAAAGTTCCAAATTCACCTCATTTAGGACTTCCGGCTCATCTAGATTTGATCCATATACGGTACATATTGTCAGACTTTTACCTCCTACTCGGCATTCCGCAATTGCCCACCTTCCTTTCTTATCACTTAAGGTCCTACCCGTGGTAACATTATTCCCCTTAGAAAGAATAGCCACTCCCCGTATCATACTAGTTTGTCTAGTTGCAATTACTAACGAAAATCCTAATTCTTTCAGCAGCTCTCTTTTTGCCCATGGTATATGTGTTTCTTGAAGACCGAGTAGTTGTGGTGAAATATATCTCAGCTCAGCTGCAACTTTTTGTCTCTTTGTAACATTGTTTAGCCCAGATACCTTCATTGAACACATTTTTAATCCTTTAGGTGCTATTTCTCAAAAAAAAAGAAAATACATAGACACATACATAATCAAACGCCCCCCAAGCTTCTTTTCCCTTACCTCCAGAGATACTTTCTGATAGGTAACAGTTTTTTAGCAATTTGCTGTGAACAAGAATTTTTTTTCCCCAACACCCCCCTCGTGCAACCCCCCAAAACCCCTCCCCTACAGACCCACCCCATCCCACCCTCCTCCCCCATCCCTTAATAGAGGCTTTAGGTCTTATGGTAACTTTCTAAGAGAAAACTTACACAAATAGAGTTGGAGGTTCTACAGTTGGGCTTAACATTCTGCGCACCCTCACCATTGAATTATACAGAAACACGTATAGACTTTTACAAGTATATTAGAACTAAAATTACAGAAGATACATCTAATACATACCAAACAGAAAGTTCCCTCAGACAATACGATCACGGAATCGATGGACATTCTCACAGGCGGTGACTTACAGGCTTTGCAAACTCTACAGGAATTGGAGGGGAATGCAATGGATTCATCTGTGGGTACCCCTGAAAGGACATTGAAAACCTTGGAACTGGCTTGCATCACCCAAGTAGCATGAAGGTTTAGCTTTGCACCCAAATCTCTGTTTATTCCGAAAACATCTCATGATGCGATCGGCTGCTTCCATGAAGCAGTCATTAAGGAATTGGACAATTATAGAACAAGAGATGTACGCAGCCTGTATAAAGACAGCAACAAGAATATCTACAACCTGTCAAAGAAACAATGGGAAGCGGTTCTCAGTTTGAAGAATGACAGTACTTCAATTATAAAGCCTACAGGCAAGGGGGCAATAATGTTCTGCAAACAAAGGAGACATATTCACAAGAGGCCTTAAAACAACTGCAAGACAAAACTTGTTAGGAACCTATTACCAAGAAACAATACATGGAAAGTTTACAGAACTTCTCCAGTCTACTCAAGAAAGGGCAAAGTCGAGGAATTCTGGGACATGAGGAAATTCCTCATGGTGGAATATCCAAACATACCAACTTTTTACCACCTTCCCAAGATTCAGAAGAACCATGTAACATCACCTGAATGACCCATTGTTTCATCAAAGGGGAGTTTACTCAAAAATACATCAATCTATGTAGATAATTTATTGTCCCCGGTTGTAAAAGATTTAAGTTCATATCTCAATGATACTTCATATTTTATGAGGATTATTAAAGAAATCCAATGGGAAGATGACTTTTGCCTAATTACATTGGACATAACATGCTTATACACCTGTATACCACATACACAGGGATTGAAAGTAGTTGAATACTTTTTGAAAAAACACACCTTGAAGTTACAAGAAAATAACACAATTTTACTAGAATTAATTTCATATTATCTGAATAACAACATTTTCCTTTTTGCAGGACAGCTATACAGGACCGCGATGGACACGTGCTTCGCTCTTAGCTACGCAAATTTATTCATGGGCTGGTGGGGGAAGCACCTGGCCTAGGTGGATGAGAATGACGAATGGGTCTATAGCGTAGCGATTTGGGCACGTTATATAGATGACTTACTAATGTTGTGGAGGAGCACACGTGAAACCACTGAAGATTACATCAAAAGGCTAAATGATAACATCTTTAACTTACAGTTTACAAGTAACATCAGTGATACTTCCGTCCCATTTTTAGATTTAACTGTGTATGTACAGGATGGCAGGCTACAGACATCATTGTATAGAAAAACAACATCAAGTAACACAATGTTACATGCCAGCAGCCAACACCACAAGAGTTTGATAAACAGCATACCATTTGTTGAGCTACTATGTATTAAACGTAATTGTTCCACATCAACCATGTTCACACAAGCCAAAAATGAGGCCTTATCTAGATTTAAATCTAAAGGTTATCCTGAGAAAATATTACAGTAGGCAGAACAGAGAATACAGCTACCAAACAGGCAAACTCTGCTAAAAAAGAAAAACAGATAGGAAGGCTCAAGGTGGAAATGCGATGAAATTAATTACTAGTTACTCCAATGATTCATCACATCTGTACAAGATCTTAAAATACAATTGGAGGGTTCTTAAAACGGATCCTATTATAGGTCCAAATTTACCATCCAGACCACTTATTACATACAGAAAAAGCACTTCTTTAAAAGATATGCTAGTGCACAGTCATTTTCAGCTAAAACAGGTTGAGAAACCCAGAATCATAGGATTTTTCCCTTTCATAAAATGCAAGGCATGTAAATACAGTGTCAAAGTTAAGGCATATGAAATTCCAGGGCAGAAGAACAAACCCATTAAAAACTTTTGAATTGTAACTCCAGTTTTGTAGTATATTGCTTAGTCTGCCCATGTGAAAGTAAATACATTGGAAGTACGATGCACATGGATAAAAAAAAGAGTGTTAGAGCATATGGGAGCTATAACAAATGCAGACACCTCATATCCTGTTGCTAGACACTTCCAGTCAGTACACCAAGGCAACAGAAATCTTTTGCAATATTACTGTTTAGATCAGGTTCCACATAATGACAGAGGAAGTGATAGAGTTCAGAAAATGTGACAACTGGAGACTAAATATACTACAGGAATGGAGACAAAATCCCCAAAAGCGCTGAATAGCGATGAAGAAATGTGGGTTCATATAGGTTAGAATAAAGTTTGCAGGTTATTAAACAAACTGAGTGTACAAAAGAACAAGTAAGCCCATACAGGGTACAATTTTGGAATCATGGCAATATAAGTGATATTTGCCTTTAAATGAAATTCTCCTTCAATGTGGAGCTAACATTATGAAACTGATATGGAGAATTCTGATTATTGCTTGTGTGGTTATGTATTTAAATTACATGAACATATAAGATCAGTTTGTTTTATACTCTATAATTTTTCAAAAATACTGCTTTAAATTGCAAATATGTATAATGGTTGATGTCTAATAGTCATAAAGTGTAAAAATTAATATGTGAATTGAACTCTATATCGGAAATTATTTAGGATACAATATGAAATGTTTATATGCTAACCTACTCTAAGATGGCTGCCGTGTAAACGAATAGTCTGCTTTTTATTTCACTGGCAATTCAGTGCACGATTCCTTGAGTTAAATGAATATATATATCCACTTGCCACCGTTTACAGCTACGAATGCTCCAACAAACGGGTCCGGCCCACGGTAATCAGTGCAATATTTCATTCTTTATTGGTGCAAGTCAGCATAACGCGTTTCATCTCTCACGGGAGCCTTGATCACATGACAATGTTCTGCGTTACCATTAGTGTTTTTAAAGTGACTAGTGCAGCCGTGGTTACATCCACTTGTGCAAAATACGCAATGGACATGAAAGAGTTACTTCTTTAGTTCCTCAGGTTCAAGTATACATAAAGTGACATTATACACATTAAATAAACTTCTAATCGATTTGCATTTAAAAATACCATTTGATTCTTGATAAAATTACATTACATTGAATCAGATAAGGTTGCAACATTTCCAGTTACTATTTGTCAAATTGACTTTGCATATGTATCGTAAACCAAAATGCATTTTTGTCTAATTGATGTCCTGGCGTTAGGTAGTTATAGTTAGGCCCTAGTTTCCATAGGAAAAGCATTTTTTGATTTGCAAATTTCTTTGGTGCTGTTTGACCAATCTTCTAGAAATTTTCAAAACTGATGGGGCGCTCCGGTCAGCTGCTTTCAAAGTTTTGGGGTGATTTGTCAAGCGGGGGCCTAGAAATAAGAGGGTTCCCAAAACGTGTTTTCTCCATGTTAATTTCCATAGGAACTTTTGTCGCGACTAACAAACTGCTGAACGGTATTACACCATATTTGGCAGAGAGGTAGCTCCTAGTCCAGAGTACACTTTTTGCTTTAAATGGTGTAAATCCATTCAGTAGTTGCTGAGAAATTTTAAAATAAAAAATATCGATACCTGGTGACCGCAGTGGATTTGCGAACCCTACTGAGCATGAGCTTCATTTTGATTGGCTGCCAACACTCCAAACCAGGAAGTGTTGGCAGCCATCTTGTGACTCGGTAGAACCGAGTCACAAGAAAAAGGAAAATAAAAGTCAAAAATGAAGAAAAGGGGGCAAAAACACCATGACCCCCTATGCCTGCTCAGGGAGTCCCACAGGTACCCACAGGCCCTAAAAAACATATTTTTTTAAATTTTGAGCCAGAGTTGCACTGGGTGCGCAAATCCAGAAGAAAATGTAAAAAAAAAACTAAGTGCGGTCTCCCACACTTCGTTTTCTTAAAGCCCCCAGGTGGGCCAGGTCCCGGGGGCAATATGTAATAATGGTGTGGGGGCCTGCAGGGACCCCCACAGTCCCAGGGACCGGCACCTCCCCGGGGCTTTATTTATAATATGCAGGGGCACGTAGACCCCCTGCAGCCCCGCAGACCGCCACCTCCCCAGGTCTGTGTTTTTATCAGATGCATGGGGGCTCCTGCCCCCCATGCTGCCCCGGGCACCACCACTTACCCGGGGCTTTCTAAAAAAAAAAAAAGAAAGTGTGGGTGGGGCGCACTACTTTGCTTCTTGGAAGCAAGAGCAGGAAACCTGCTCTTGCTTCCAAGAAGCAAAGCAGAATTGCTTTTGGGCAAGGGGAGCTGCATGGTAGCAGCTCCCCTCGCCCAAAAGCAATGCTAGCTCCCGCAGGAGGAGGGGAGCCAGCAGGGACTGTGGGGGCATTGGGGCTCCCCCCCACGGTCATCAACGCTGAGGCCATGGCCCAAGGATGGGGTCCCTGGGGCCAGTAGTGGCCGAGGGAAGGGGGGCCATGCGGCCCCCCCTCCCTTTTGTAATTTAAAAATAAATAAAGAAGGCTGGGCCCCGGAGGATGGGCTCTCTGGGGCCATAATTGGCCTCGGAAGGGGGCCACGTCCGTCCCCCCAAAAAACAGGCTGGTTGCCCAGAGGGATGGGGTCCCCGGAGGCCAGAAGTAGCCTGGGAGGGGGCCCGCAGCCACCTCCCATTAAAGAAAAATTTGGGGAAAAGAGGCAAAGCTCCAGGGGATGGGGTCCCCGGGGCAATCAGCCTCGGGAGGAGGGCCACGCGGCCCCTTCCCGATTTTTAATTTAAGAAATATATATATATATATATATATGGCTTAAGCCCTGAGAGATGGGGTCCCCAGGGCTCAAAAATATTAAGAGAAGGGGGGCCACACAGCCCCCCTTCTAAAAAAGAAAAAAGAAGCTGGCATCTTTCTAAAGGCCCTGCCCCCTCCCTGCACATCTGCAAAACACGCGTTTTGGGTTGGGACATGAAGTTCCCTAGAGTGTAATGGGTCCTTAGTGGCCAACTAACCCACCAGGTACCCCCAGTAAGCCGCACACAGTGGATTGCTGAGAGGTAGTCCGAGGTCATGCCCCTTTTTACACTACTCTGCAAACGCGCCTCTTGGCGCATTGCTCGTGGGGCAATGAGGTCTTCTTGTGTCCTGAGGACCTCAGGACTAAAGTGGACTTCATCCCCTGATCAGCAGTGCGCCAGGAGACGCGCATGCAGAGTAGTGTAAAAAGGGGGCGTGGCCTTTGAGCACTCTCAGCAAACCAGCTGTATGGGGCATACTGGAGGTACCAGGAGGGCTACTTGGCCCCCAGGGACCCTCAGGAGGAAAGGAGACTTCATCCCCCAACCAAGAGCGCACCAGGAGGCGTGTTTGCAGGTTTGTGGAGAAAGTGGGCTGGCCTGGTGTCCACCTCTCAGCAATCCTACTCTGTGGGGCTTACTGGAGATAAGAGGTAGGCTAGTTGGCCCCTAAGGACCCCCAGCAGTGAAGGGCACTTCAATCCCCATCCAGGAGCGTGCCAGGGAGCGTGTTTGCAAAGTGGTGGGCAAAAGGGGCATGGCCTGCTATGAGAACTTAGCAATCCTGCTATCTGGGACTTACTGGAGGTAATAGGAGGGGTAGTTGGCCCCCAAGGATGTCCGTGGGGACAAAGTACCCCTCTTGTTACCTCCAGTAAGTCCCACACAGTGGGATTGTTAAGACGTATTCAGAGGCCACACACCCCCTTTCTCCACCACTCTGCAAACACGCCTCGCAGACTACGGGATGGGGGATGAAGTCCACTTTACTCCAGAGGGCTTTGGAAGCCAAGAAGCCCTCTTGGTACCTCCTGTAAGTCCTACGCAGAAGAATTCCTGAGCGCTGGTCGGAGGCCCAGCATCCTTTCTCCACCACTCTGCAAACGTGACTACTAGTAAGTAAGTAATAGCTTTATTCGATAAAACATATCATAAAAGCGTTTACACATCATATATAAAAACATTTTTACAGCAATCATCAATTTTAAGAACATTTCATTCATAGAACAGTTTAGTTGAATAGGCCCATTTACTGAATTAATAGTTTTCTTGCAGATCTTAGTCGCCATGCCCACCCCAAAAATTTTGCCATACAGGTAGCAAAGAAGGGTCTAGCATCTGTGCGTAAAATACGCAGGGCTTCCAAATGAGAACGAGTTCCCATAGATCTGCAAAGGGGCTTCAACCACCTACGTCTCGGAGCTGCATAGGTACTACATTCGAACAGCATGTGGGGCACAGACTCTACCCTTAGATTACAAATGGGGCAATAAGGAACAGTTTGAGCTGGTGGTTTCCATGTGGAAGTAAACTCACATACCGGGAGCACCCCCAGTCTAAACTTAATGTATAATGCTCTGTCCCTCGGGTTCTGTATGATGTCTAGATAAGGTTCCCTTAACGGTAACTCCTTAGCTGTCAAAAACAGAAGTACAGATTTACAATGGGTTGTGGATCGTGCCCTCTCACTGTCTACCCATGCCCAGTAGATTTTCTTTAACTGTTGTTTCGTGGGTGCGGATTTGTTTGACCAAGCCTCTTTTAGGCCTAATTTATAGAGCAACGTTTTAACCTCCCTGAGCCAGATGATCTTATGAGAGCCCGGTAATGATAAAATGTCAGATAAGGCATCTGCATAGCTACTTAATTCCTGCACATTCCAGATTCTGGACCATAACAGGAGTGGACGTAGTTTTGCTTGGTCGCAGATTGCCCGGGTACCTGCATCTAACAGCAATGGGATTGTTGGTGTGCTGTGGGGCAGACCCAATAGGTCTTTGTGAAAGTTGTTCTCAAGATGTGCCAGAGTATCAACTTTTTGAGTGCCCCACAGCTCAGCACCGTAAAGTGCCGCACTTACGACCCTTGCCCTATAGATATCTAGAGGAGCTCCAATGGGTTTGGATGGTGATGATCGCTGCTCCTTGAGCAGCGCACCTGCCACCCTTTTATGGGTAAGGAAGACTTTTTGATGGTGTGACTTCCAGCTCATAGTATCACTGATGCGTATACCCAGGTAGTCAAATTCCTTTACACGGTCAAGTGCAACGGAGTCCAGAACCGGGGGATAAACAGTTTTTTTTGGCGGGTTGAGGACTAGAAACTTGGTTTTGCTTATATTTATCGCTAAACCCCTTTCGTTGCAAAAACTTTGGAACCTAGAAAGCAACGATTGAATGCCCATCGGTGATTTTGAAATTAGGAGGGTATCGTCGGCGAACAGAAGCGTTGGGATCTTCCTTCCAGCCAGGGTGGGTGCATCTGATGGTTGTTGCAGAAGATGCTCCACCACTCCGTTGATATAAAGAGAAAACAGAGTGGGGGCAAGCACACACCCCTGGCGGACGCCTCTGTCCACTGGGATACGAGGTGTTTTCTCTCCCTGACTACCCCATCTAATTTGGGCAAAATTACTATCATGGAATTTAACAAGCAACGACAGCAAGTAGGGTGGGAGGCCTAACCCATCGAGGACGTTCCACAGGAGTGTGCGTGGCACTAGGTCGAAGGCAGTCCGCAAATCAATAAAGACTAAATACAGACTGCCCCCTCCCAGCACCACCACCTTCCAATAGATCATTAGAAGGCGGAACGTCTGCTCGACTGTCCCTGTTCCTGATCTGAAGCCTGCTTGTAGATCCGACAGAATATGATTTTCGTCTGCCCACTCAATAATCCTGCCCAGTACCACCTTCCCTGCTACCTTTTGCGAGGAATCCAATAAACTGATTGGGCGGTAGTTCGCTGGGTCGTCTCTAGAGCCTTTTTTAAAAATAGGTACGACCTCAGCGCCCCTCCATGAATCAGGAAAGACTCCACCTAACATTACTTCATTCAGGAGCAAGGTAATTAGTCTACTCCAGGGAGATGGATAGTTCTTAATTAGGTCTCCTGGGATTCCATCTGGACCCGCTGCCTTGTTCTGAACAATACCTTGGATTGCTCTTTCGACTTCTAAGTCAGTAAATGGGTCATCATAACACGAGGGGTTAGCTGTAAGCCACATGGATGGACAGGCTGACTGAGCCGGATCTGATGGAGCGGAGTACAGTTGAGAGAAATGTGCAAACCATACACCCCCTGTAATATTGCAAGTTAATTGCTGGTCTAATGGCTTTTCCCTAGATCTTAATAGGTCCCAAAACCTCCTGGCATCCTTATTATTGCTGGCCTCTACTAGATCTCCCCAGAAATTAAAATCATAAGTCCGCTTGGCTTCAGTTATAGTTATTTTATAGGTTCTCCTAGCTGCCCTAATAGCAACCGCATCTTTAGACTTTAATGTCACAACAAGTTCCTTCCTGGCCTCACGACATTTTTGGGTATACCACTTATCTGACTGTTTAGGCAGTGGTTTTGGGATACCCCTTCGTGTGATTTGGGGAACAATAAATAAATCACTTAATGCTTGCACAGTCTTAGTGAATAGAGGTAGGATCTTATCATCGCCTTGGTTAGTAGTGGTCAACCTGGACTCCACCTCTTCCAAAATTGTTCCGGCTTGATCGATTCTTGCAACATCTGCTAGGACTTTGGCCCACTTTAGCCGCCTACTGCAGTTTGCAGGGGCTATTTCATGGGAGGATTTCCACTTGTGTTCGGTTCGGCCTTGCCTTGCTGCCTGCCAAGGGAGTGAGATAGATAGCGATAAGGGGTTATGGTCGCTATCACCCGACACTATGACCTCCATGTCTAGATGGTGTTGCCAAAGATTATAATTGAGCATGATATAATCAATCCTAGACGTGTGGTCTTGCCTGTTATAGGTGTGGACACCCATATGGTCGGATTTGGAACGGCCGTTTGTTGGTCGCAAATTGTGCTCCATGCACAGGGCATTGATCTCTATTGCATTTTGCGACCATTTGGGGATCGGGGCAAGATTCAAAATAGGAATGCCTCTCCTAGTGTCCTCCTCAAACGTGTCCAAGATATCTTCATTGGCCAAGGGCTCGAAACAGCAGTTAAAATCCCCAACAAGCAGTATATAAGAATCCGCATCACAGGTGGCCAGGTTGCGATTTAGGCCTGTGGATTGTAAATGGGATGCACCACCTTTGGCACCCCTCAAGTAGATGTTGAAGACTTCCAATCTCTTCCCCCCTTTATGAGTTACCGTGAGCCACTGGAGATCCGAGGATTGGGTGTTTCTTTCTATTACCCTGAAGCCTAAAGCAATACTGATCCATATTATGAGGCCGCCTGACGGACGACCTCTAGATCCTTGCTCCCGTACTGCGGGGATAAAGAAAGTGGAAAATCCCACTCGGTGTCTTGGCTCCAGACACCAAGTTTCCTGTAAGAGGCAAATATTGAAGGGTTCCAGGAAATCACTCCATTCGGGGATGTCAAAATTACGACCAAGACCAGCCACATTCCAAGATAGAATTTTTAGGACAGAATCAGCTGATGGAAAAGCCCTGGTGTGGTCGGTAGTCATCAGCCTAGGAGAAGCAGACACACCCGCAGATTTTAAAGACCTCACAAGCGGCTCAGAATGCGGGAGATTGTGGGATACATGGAGGGCGGGGCAGGAAGAAACCAATTGTCCGGGAGAAGTGGATACAGAGAAAGTCTCGCAAGATGGATTTGGCCAATCAACCCTATTACAGTTAGCTGCCATGTCCAGTAGCATTGTCACACCATCAACCCCTGCGTTGCTAGATTGACCTATTCGACTTGTTGCAGGTTCAGGGGCAGCGCAATCTGTAAAATGATGCCTTTGCAAAGTCGAGGATACCTTCCGAGGTGGCTTAGCTGTTTGCCTAGAGAGTCAATCCACCTCCTCTAAACCACCAAATCTATTATAGGTAGAAAGGCCATTCCAGTGTAACAAAGTCTCCCTATGACCCCAGGACTTATTCGGCCGTTGGTGGTGCTGAACCAATGTCCAATTGTCCCCCTGATTACAGGTGGGTCGGGGAGGATAGAAAAAAGATAATGGCTTGGGTTTAACCAAAGAGTCATCATTACTGGGCCAACTGCAAATGTAGTGTGCCGTATGAGGATCTTCGAAGGTCACTACTATGCAGTCTCCTGGACTGGATTTCCACGTTGGCCCTACCCAAGGGGTTCTGCGGACCATCGAGACCCCACTTTTCCTGCCATTGGGGATAGGTCTGTTTACATTCAACCAATGCATTATTTTGTTCTTAAGTGACCAATGATTTTCAAATTGGCCATTACCTAGCGTTGGAACCCCCGTCAGTACAACGACATAGTCGTTTGCCTCTGGGGGAAGGTCAATATAACCACCTCGGAAGTTATCTTTGACTGGGGGGGCCAGGGTTTCACTAGAGACAGGTCTAGTTGTTGTTACGGGTTTGGAGTTTTGTAAGTTACGTGTGTCACCTCGTGGTGGTACCTTTGGTTTAGCACGAACTTGCTCCACCGTAACTGTCCTTGGTTTGGGGACCGGTTTTGTTACAGGTGGGACCAAGGAGGAAACTAGATTAATTTGGGGTGTGGTAGGTTGTGGCAATGGGTCAGCCGAAATGGTGCCCTGGTTTTCCAGACTTTTCAACCCAAGAGTGGCCAGCGCAATAAGGCTCTTTTCCATTTCTAACAGATTGTTTTCTATCCTCGATAGTCTTAGGTCCAAGGGTGACAAAAGTTTTTTGAGTGTGTCCCAGACCACCTCTATAAATTCTTTGTTGTTATTGGTTAACCCATTTACTACAGAATCCTCGACTAGTGTGTTATTAGGGAGGGGAATCGATGCGATATTTCCATATCCCATATTACAGGACTGGGTATTAGGGGTAGACTCAACTCCAGTATTGGGTGCTATGATGTTATTCGCGGACAGATCTTTGGGAACAGAGATTTTCGCTTTCTTACGAAACGTGCAAACGTGACTACTAGTTAAAGAAGCATTTGCAATGTAATAGGTTTTGCATTTGCAAGAGTGAGAGCTATTGGCGTTGTAAATGTAAAAGTTTTTTACTAGTGTTTTGTGGAGTGTGTAGTGAAATTATGTGGTATGTTGTGCAGTGAAATTATGTGGATAGAAAGTATGTGGTATTTAGTGTATAGGAATTATGTAGAGTGGGGTTCTGTGTTATGGAGAGTAATTATGTGGTATGGTAGTTTGTGTTGTGGAGTGGTAACCTCAGGTTTAGTCTTCCTCATTTACATAGAAGCTCAACTATGAACTCAGTGAGGTAAAAAAAGGACTCACTGAGGAGCACTTGAGTGCCTAGTCAGGGGTATGAGCAGGGCCACTCGAATTATGTGACTGTTTGGCTGCACCAAGTTTCGCACAATTATACAATTTCAGCATTAGCCACATAATCCATCATCTGCTCCCTAATCTGCAGATTTGAACAAAAACAGCCATGTTTCTAGCTCAAATGGCTCAAATGTTACCAAAAATGCAGTGCCAAGTGTTACAGCGTAGTGGAAGGCCCTTTACAAACCTAGAATGGTCACCTGTTAATTATTGCTAAATGTGGGTGTTAAATTGGTACTAATGGTGTGCAAGCTAGACCTCTCTTGCCTCTTTGCGAATTTCTGTTGCTTCTTTCTGTACAGTTCTTTCTTTTTGTGCACTTTTCTTGCCTCTTTCTGCACATTTCTTCTACTTTCTGCACCTCTCTTGCCTCTTTCTGCACCTCCATTGCCTCTTTCTGCACCTCACTTGCTTCTTTCTGAACCCCTATTGCCTCTTTCTGCACTCTCTTTCCCTCTTCCTGCACCTCTCTTGTCTCTTTCTAAACCCCTTTTGCCTCTTTCTGAACCTCTGTTGCTTCTTTCTGCACTTCCCTTGCTTCTTTCTGCACTTCTGTTGATTCGTTCTGCAACCTCCTCTTACCTCTTTCTGCACCCTTTGTCCTTCTTTCCTTACCTCTCTTTGCCTCTTTCTGCACCCCTGTTCACTTTTTCTGCATCCCTCTTGCCTGTTTTTGTAACTCTCTTGCCTCTATCTGCAGTTTGCTTGCCTCCTTCTGCACCTCTGTTGCTTCTTTCTGCACTTCTCTTGCCTCTTTCTGCACCCCTGTTGATTGTGGTGCTTGATTCTGGACTTCCTGTGCTTCTTTTTATACCTGTCTTGCTTCTTTCTGCACCCTGGTTGTCTCTTTCTGCACTCGTCTTCCCTCTTTCCGCACCTCTCTTGCCTCTTTCTGTACCACTCTTGCCTCTTTCTATACCTCACTTGCTTCTTTCTGCACCCCTCTTGCCTCTTTCTGCACCCCTCTTCCCTCTTTGTGTAACCCTCTTGCCTCTTTCTACAGCTCTCTTCCCTCTTTCTGTACCACACTTGCTTCTTTCTGTACCTCAGTTGCTTCTTTCTGTACTTCTCTTGCCACTGTCCCCTTTTTCTGCACCTTGCCTGCCTGTTTCTGCACTTCTCTTGCCTCTTTCTGTACCTCTGTCGCTTCTTTCTACACTGCACTTGCTCTTTCTGCACCCTTTGCACCTCTTTCAGCACCTCTGTTGCTTCTTTATGCACTTCTCTTCCTTCTTTCTGCCCCCTTCTGCATCTTTCTCTACCTCTCTTGCCTCATTGTGCACCTCTACTACCTTTTTTCTGCACCGCTTGCCTCTTTTTGCACCTCTGTTGGTTCTTTCTGCACTGCTATTGCTTCATTCTGCACCTCACTTGTCTCTTGCTTCTTTCTATACCTCTGTTGCTTCTTTCAGCAATTCCCTTGATTTTTCTGCACTTCTCTTCCTTCTTTCTGCACCCCTCCTGCCTCTTTCTTTACCTCCCTTGCCTCTTTTTGCACCTCTTCTACCTCTTTCTGCACCCTTCTTACTTCTTTTTGCACATCTGTTCCTTCTTTCTGTACTGCTCTTGCTTCTTTCTGCACTCCTCTTGCTTCTCTCTGTATCTCACTTGCCCCTTTCAGCATTTCTCTTGCTTCTTTCTACACCTTTGTTGCTTATTTCAGCATTTCTCTTGCTTCTTTCTACACCTTTGTTGCTTCTTTCCACGCCTCAGTTGCTTCTTTCAGCAATTCTCTTGCCTCTTTCTGTACTTCTCTTGCTTGTTTCTGCACCTCTCGTGTATCTTTCTGCACCTCTGTTGCCTCTTTCTGCACCTCATTTGCTTCTTTCTGCATATCTCCTGCCTCTTTCTGTATCTCTCTTTTTTTGTTCTGCACCTCTCTTGCCTCTTTCTTCACCCCTGTTCCCTCTTTCTGCACCTTTCCTGACGGTTTCTGCACCTCACTTGTCTCTTTCTGCACTTCTCTTGCTTGTTTCTGTGACTCTCTTGCGTCTTTCTGCACCCCTGTTGTCTCTTTCTGCAATCGTCTTCCCTCTTTCTGTACCACACTTGCTTCTTTCTGTACCTCAGTTGCTTCTTTCTGTACTTCTCTTGCCACTGTCCCCTTTTTCTGCACCTTGCCTGCCTGTTTCTGCACTTCTCTTGCCTCTTTCTGTACCTCTGTCGCTTCTTTCTACACTGCACTTGCTCTTTCTGCATCCTTTGCACCTCTTTCAGCACCTCTGTTGCTTCTTTATGCACTTCTCTTCCTTCTTTCTGCCCCCTTCTGCATCTTTCTCTACCTCTCTTGCCTCATTGTGCACCTCTACTACCTTTTTTCTGCACCGCTTGCCTCTTTTTGCACCTCTGTTGGTTCTTTCTGCACTGCTATTGCTTCATTCTGCACCTCACTTGTCTCTTGCTTCTTTCTATACCTCTGTTGCTTCTTTCAGCAATTCTCTTGCTTTTTCTGCACTTCTCTTCCTTCTTTCTGCACCCCTCCTGCCTCTTTCTTTACCTCCCTTGCCTCTTTTTGCACCTCTTCTACCTCTTTCTGCACCCTTCTTACTTCTTTTTGCACATCTGTTCCTTCTTTCTGCACTGCTCTTGCTTCTTTCTGCACTCCTCTTGCTTCTCTCTGCACCTCACTTGCCCCTTTCAGCATTTCTCTTGCTTCTTTCTACACCTTTGTTGCTTATTTCAGCATTTCTCTTGCTTCTTTCTACACCTTTGTTGCTTCTTTCCACGCCTCAGTTGCTTCTTTCAGCAATTCTCTTGCCTCTTTCTGTACTTCTCTTGCTTGTTTCTGCACCTCTCGTGTATCTTTCTGCACCTCTGTTGCCTCTTTCTGCACCTCATTTGCTTCTTTCTGCATATCTCCTGCCTTTTTCTGTATCTCTCTTTTTTTGTTCTGCACCTCTCTTGCCTCTTTCTTCACCCCTGTTCCCTCTTTCTGCACCTTTCCTGCCGGTTTCTGCACCTCACTTGTCTCTTTCTGCACTTCTCTTGCTTGTTTCTGTGACTCTCTTGCGTCTTTCTGCACTCCTGTTGTCTCTTTCTGCAATCGTCTTCCCTCTTTCTGCACCTCTCTTGCTTCTCCCTGCACTTCTCTTGCTTCTTTCTGCACCTCTTTTGCTTCTTTCTGATTTGATTGATTTTGATTTGATTTGATTTTAGGTTTTATATAGGGCTCGAATGCCATGGGGCGTCTTGGCGCTGGAGCAGACAGAGGGAGAGTGAGGCCTGAACAGAATGATTCTTAGTTTTCTTGAGGGAACAGCCAGGTTTTGACTTGTTTCTGAAACGTCAGAAAGTCAGGGCAGCATTTGATGGCTAAAGGTGGAGAACTCCAAAGAGTAGTTGCCTTCAGAAAGAAACTCCTGCCCCCCAGAGAGTTTTGATCTAGGGATGGATAGTAACCTTGCTGCTGAAGATCTGAGTTTCTGCTTGGTGCGTACCAGGCTAATTTACTACGAAAGTAGCTGGTTCCAAAATTATGTAGTGCCTTGAAAGTTATGCATAACGAACAATTATTGAAGTTCATTGGGATGAACGGTATGATTTTCCTTATCAGTTTTAGCGTGTAAAAAACTGAAGAAGATAAAGCTTTATCTTGGTGATCGAAAAGGAGCTTATCATCAAAAATTACTCCCAGATTTCTACCCTTTGAACGGGAATGGGTAAGGATCCCATATTCTGGGGCCACAGCTAGGGGACCAGACAGATCTATTGTTACTGAAAACGAACACCTCAGTTTTGCCAGAGTTTAGCTTTAGGCAGTTAGTTTTCATTCAGTAATCAACTTGCATCATGCACGAGCTGAACCTGAGGCCTGCCTCTGTAGAGTCTTTAGGTATGGACACCACAATTTGTGTGTAGTCAACGTAAGACACCACCACAAACCCCAGAGGCAACATACAAATGTAAAAGGGTGTGTCTCAGTGAGGAGCTCTGCAGCACCCCACATTGTAGACTGAATTGGTCAGAAGTGCAATTGCCCATTGCCACATGGTTTATTCTGTTTGCTAAAAAATCTTGTAGTAAGGTCAAGGCAGCTCCTCTAATTCCCATGGTCCTCAGACGGTTGATCAGTATCGTATGGTTGACCGTGTCAAATGCCGGCTTGGTCACCTTTGTCCAATATCTATCTGACTTCTTTGGAGATGGCAAGCAGAGCCGTTTCTGTTCTATGCGCCTTTCTGAAACCATACTGTGAGGAATCCAGGAGATTGTTATTATCAATACAGGTCATTAATTCTGCATTTAGTGCTTTTTAAAGTATTTTGGAGATAAAAGGACGCCAAGAAATGGGTCTGTAGCTACTGGGTTCCAGGGGATCCAAATTATTTTTTTTAATATGAGGAGGATAGACGCCCTTCTTTCCTTTTTTGCCTGCCTCTTGCCAATTTCTGCTGTTCTTTTGCCATTTTCTGCATCTCTCTTACCTCTTTCTGCACCTCACCTGCCTCTTTCTGCACTTCTCTTGCTTCTTTCCACACCTATGTTGCTTCATTCAGAAATTCTCTTGCCTCTTTCTGTACTTTGCTTGCTTGTTTCTGCACCTCTCTTGTGTCTTTCTGCACCGTTGTTGCCTCTTTCTGCACCTCACTTGCTTCTTTTTGCATACCTCTTGCCTCTTTCTGTACCTCTCTTTTCTCATTCTGCACCTCTCTTGCCTCTTTCTGCAACCCTGTTCCCTCTTTCTGCACCTTTCCTGCCTGTTTTTGCACCTCGCTTGACTCTTTCTGCACCTCTGTTGGTTCTTTCTGCACTGCTCTTGCTTAATTTTGCACTTCTGTTACAAATTATTTCTGGATCCCTCTTGCCTCTTTCTGTTCTCTCTTCCCTCTTTCTGTACCTCTCTTGCCTCTGTCTGTACACCTGTTGCCTCTTTCTGCACCCCTTTTGCCTGTTTCTGCAACTCTCTTCCTTCTTCCCGCAGTTCTCTTTCTTCCTTCTGCTCCTCACTTGCCTCTTTCTGTACTTCGCTTGCTTCCGCCTTTACCTTTCTTCCCTTTATCTGCACATCTCTTCCCTCTTTCTGCACTTCTCTTTCCTCATTCTGTACAGCTCTTGGTTCTTTTTGCACTGCACATGCCTCTGTCTGTACCCCTCTTGCCTCTTTGTGCACCTCTTTTGCTTCTTTCTGCACTTCTCTCTTCTCTTTCTCTGCACCTCCCTTGCCTCTTTCTGCACATCTGTTGCTTCTTTCTGCACTTCTATTGCCTCTTTCTGCACCTCTCTTGCTTCTTTCTGCACCCCTGTTGTCTCTTTCAGCACACCTGTTGTCTCTTTCTATATTCTTCTTCTCTATTTCTGCACCTCTCTTGCTTCTTTCTGCACCTCTGTTCCTTCTTACTGTACTCTTCTTCCCTTTTTTGCATCCCTCTTGCCTCTTTCTGCTGTTCACTTGCCATATTCTGCACTTCTCTTGCTTCCGCCTTTACCTTTCTTCCCTTTTTCTGCATATCTCTTGCCTCTTTCTGCACTTCTCTTTCCTCATTCTGTACAGCTCTTGGTTCTTTTTGCACTGCACTTGCCTCTGTCTGCACCCCTCTTGCCTCTTTGTGCACCTCTTTTGCTTCTTTCTGCACTTCTCTCTTCTCTTTCTCTGCACCTCCCTTGCCTCTTTCTGCACATCTGTTGCTTCTTTTGGAACTTCTATTGCCTCTTTCTGCACCTCTCTTGCTTTTTTCTGCACCCCTGTTGTCTCTTTCTACATGCCTTTTGTCTCTTTCTACACTCCTCTTCCCTATTTCTGCACCTCTCTTGCTTCTTTCTGTACATCTCTTGCCTCTTTCTGCACCTCTCTGCCTTCTTTCTGTACCCTTCTTCCCTTTTTGCATCCCTCCTGCCTCTTTCCTTTCTGCTGTTCACTTGCCATTTTCTGCACCTCTTTTGCCTTTTTCTGTACCTCACCTGCCTCTTTTTGCACTTCTCTTGCTTCTTTCCACACCTCTGTTGCTTCTTTCAGCAATTATCTTGCCCCTTTCTGCACTTTTCTTGCTTCTTTCTCTACCTCTTGCGTCTTTCTGCACCTCTGTTGCCTCTTTCTGCACCTCACTTGCTACTTTCTGCACCCCTCTTGCATCGTTTTGCACCACTGTTAGTTCTTTCCGCACTGCTCTTGCTTCTTTTTGTACTTCTCTTCCTTCTTTGTGGACCTCTCATGCCTCTTTCTGTATCACTTTTGCCTCTTTGTGCACCTCTGTTGGTTCTCTCTGCACTGCTCTTCCTTCTTTCTGCACCTCACTCGCCTCTTTTTGCACTTCTCTTGCTTTTTTCTACACCTCTGTTGCTTCTTTAGGCAATTCTCTTGCCTCTTTCTGCACTTCTCTTGCTTGTTTCTGCACCTCTCTTGCCTTTTTCAGTACCCCTCTTGCCTCTTTCTGCACATCTGTTGGTTCTTTCTGCACTGCTCTTGCTTTTATTTGCACTTCAGTTGCAAATTATTTCTGCATCCCTCTTGCCTCTTTCTGTACCCTCTTCCCTCTTTCTGTATCTCTCTTGCCTCTGTCTGCACACCTGTTCCCTCTTTCTGCACCCCTTTTGCCTATTTCTGCAACTCTCTTGCTTCTTCATGTAGTTCTCTTCCCTCCTTCTTCACCTCACTTGCCTCTTTCTGTACTTTTCTTGCTTCCTCCTTTATATTTTTTCAATTTTTCTGCACATCTCTTGCCTCTTTCTGCACTTTTCTAGACTCATTCTGCACAGCTCTTGGTTCTTTTTGCACTTCACGTGCCTCTGTCTGCACCCCTCTTGCCTCTTTGTGCACCTCTTTTGCTTCTTTCTGCACTTCTCTCTTCTCTTTCTGCAACTCTCTTGCCTCTTTCTGCACCTCTGTTGCTTCGCTTGGCACTTCTATTGCCTATTTCTGCACCTCTCTTGCTTCTTTCTGCACCCCTGTTGTCTCTTTCAACACGCCTGTTGTCTCTTTCTATATTCTTCTTCCCTATTTCTGCACCTCTCTTGCTTCTTTCTGCACCTCTCTTCTTTATTTCTGTACCCTTCTTCCCTTGTTTGCATCCCTCTTGCCTCTTTCTGCTGTTCACTTGCCATTTTCTGCACTTCTCTTGCTTCTTTCCACACTTCTGTGGCTTCTTTCAGCAATTCTCTTGCTCTTTCTGCACTTCTCTTGCTTCTTTCTGCACCTCTCTTATGTCTTTCTGCACCTCTGTTGCCTCTTTCTGTACCTCACTTGCTACTTTCTTCACCGCTTTTGCCTCTTTGTGCACCTCTGTTGGTTCTTTCTGCACTGCTCTTGCTTCTTTCTGCACCTCACTTGCCTCTTTTTGCACTTCTCTTGCTTCTTTCTACACCTCTATTGCTTCTTTCAGCTATTCTATTGCCTCTTTCTGTACTTCTCTTCCTTGTTTCTGCACATCTCTTGCATCTAACTTCACCTCTGGTGCCTCTTTTTACACACCTGTTCCCTCTTTCTGTACCTTTCCTACCTGTTTCTGCACCTCCCTTGCCTCTTTCTGTACCTTTGCTGCTCCTTTCTGCACTTCTATTGCCTCTTTCTGCACCCTTCAAGCCTCTTTCAGCACCTCTGTTGCTTCCTTCTGCACTTCCCTTCCTACTGTCTGCACCCTCCTGCCTCTTTCTGCGCCCCTCTTGCCTCTTTTGCACTTCTGTTAGTTCTTTCTGCACTGCTTTTGCCTTTTTCTGTACCTCTTTTGCTAATTTCTGTAGCCCTCTTGCTTCTTTCTGTAACCCTCTTCCCTATTTCTCTACCTTCCTTGTTTCTTTTTGCACTTTTCTTGCTTCTTTCTGCACTGTTCTTGCTTCTTTCTGTACCTCTCCTGCAAATTTCTGTTTACCCGTACATCATTCTGCACCCCATTCCCTCTTTCTGCACCTTTCTTACCTGTTTCTGTACCTCTCTTGCCTCTGTCTGTGCACCTGTTGCCTCTTTCTGCACCCCTTTTGCCTGTTTCTGCAACTCTCTTCCTTCTTCCCGCAGTTCTCTTTCTTCCTTCTGCCCCTCACTTGCCTCTTTCTGTACTTCGCTTGCTTCAGCCTTTACCTTTCTTCCCTTTATCTGCACATCTCTTCCCTCTTTTTGCACTTCTCTTTCCTCATTCTGTTTAGCTCTTGGTTCTTTTTGCACTGCACATGCCTCTGTCTGTACCCCTCTTGCCTCTTTGTGCACCTCTTTTGCTTCTTTCTGCACTTCTCTCTTCTCTTTCTCTGCACCTCCCTTGCCTCTTTCTGCACATCTGTTGCTTCTTTCTGCACTTCTATTGCCTCTTTCTGCACCTCTCTTGCTTCTTTCTGCACCCCTGTTGTCTCTTTCAGCACACCTGTTGTCTCTTTCTATATTCTTCTTCTCTATTTCTGCACCTCTCTTGCTTCTTTCTGCACCTCTGTTCCTTCTTACTGTACTCTTCTTCCCTTTTTTGCATCCCTCTTGCCTCTTTCTGCTGTTCACTTGCCATATTCTGCACTTCTCTTGCTTCCGCCTTTACCTTTCTTCCCTTTTTCTGCATATCTCTTGCCTCTTTCTGCACTTCTCTTTCCTCATTCTGTACAGCTCTAGGTTCTTTTTGCACTGCACTTGCCTCTGTCTGCACCCCTCTTGCCTCTTTGTGCACCTCTTTTGCTTCTTTCTGCACTTCTCTCTTCTCTTTCTCTGCAACTCCCTTGCCTCTTTCTGCACATCTGTTGCTTCTTTTGGAACTTCTATTGCCTCTTTCTGCACCTCTCTTGCTTTTTTCTGCACCCCTGTTGTCTCTTTCTACATGCCTTTTGTCTTTTTCTACACTCCTCTTCCCTATTTCTGTACCTCTCTTGCTTCTTTCTGTACATCTCTTGCCTCTTTCTGCACCTCTCTTCCTTCTTTCTGTACCCTTCATCCCTTTTTGCATCCCTCCTGCCTCTTTCCTTTCTGCTGTTCACTTGCCATTTTCTGCACCTCTTTTGCCTTTTTCTGTACCTCACCTGCCTCTTTTTGCACTTCTCTTGCTTCTTTCCACACCTCTGTTGCTTCTTTCAGCAATTATCTTGCCCCTTTCTGCACTTTTCTTGCTTCTTTCTCTACCTCTTGCGTCTTTCTGCACCTCTGTTGCCTCTTTCTGCACCTCACTTGCTACTTTCTGCACCCCTCTTGCATCTTTTTGCACCACTGTTAGTTCTTTCCGCACTGCTCTTGCTTCTTTCTGTACTTCTCTTCCTTCTTTGTGGACCTCTCATGCCTCTTTCTGTATCACTTTTGCCTCTTTGTGCACCTCTGTTGGTTCTCTCTGCACTGCTCTTCCTTCTTTCTGCACCTCACTCGCCTCTTTTTGCACTTCTCTTGCTTTTTTCTACACCTCTGTTGCTTCTTTAGGCAATTCTCTTGCCTCTTTCTGCACTTCTCTTGCTTGTTTCTGCACCTCTCTTGCCTTTTTCAGTACCCCTCTTGCCTCTTTCTGCACATCTGTTGGTTCTTTCTGCACTGCTCTTGCTTTTATTTGCACTTCAGTTGCAAATTATTTCTGCATCCCTCTTGCCTCTTTCTGTACCCTCTTCCCTCTTTCTGTATCTCTCTTGCCTCTGTCTGCACACCTGTTCCCTCTTTCTGCACCCCTTTTGCCTATTTCTACAACTCTCTTGCTTCTTCATGTAGTTCTCTTCCCTCCTTCTTCACCTCACTTGCCTCTTTCTGTACTTTTCTTGCTTCCTCCTTTATATTTTTTCAATTTTTCTGCACATCTCTTGCCTCTTTCTGCACTTTTCTAGACTCATTCTGCACAGCTCTTGGTTCTTTTTGCACTTCACGTGCCTCTGTCTGCACCCCTCTTGCCTCTTTGTGCACCTCTTTTGCTTCTTTCTGCACTTCTCTCTTCTCTTTCTGCAACTCTCTTGCCTCTTTCTGCACCTCTGTTGCTTCTTTTGGCACTTCTATTGCCTATTTCTGCACCTCTCTTGCTTCTTTCTGCACCCCTGTTGTCTCTTTCAACACGCCTGTTGTCTCTTTCTATATTCTTCTTCCCTATTTCTGCACCTCTCTTGCTTCTTTCTGCACCTCTCTTCCTTATTTCTGTACCCTTCTTCCCTTGTTTGCATCCCTCTTGCCTCTTTCTGCTGTTCACTTGCCATTTTCTGCACTTCTCTTGCTTCTTTCTACACTTCTGTTGCTTCTTTCAGCAATTCTCTTGCTCTTTCTGCACTTCTCTTGCTTCTTTCTGCACCTCTCTTATGTCTTTCTGCACCTCTGTTGCCTCTTTCTGTACCTCACTTGCTACTTTCTTCACCGCTTTTGCCTCTTTGTGCACCTCTGTTGGTTCTTTCTGCACTGCTCTTGCTTCTTTCTGCACCTCACTTGCCTCTTTTTGCACTTCTCTTGCTTCTTTCTACACCTCTATTGCTTCTTTCAGCTATTCTATTGCCTCTTTCTGTACTTCTCTTCCTTGTTTCTGCACATCTCTTGCATCTAACTTCACCTCTGGTGCCTCTTTTTGCACACCTGTTCCCTCTTTCTGTACCTTTCCTACCTGTTTCTGCACCTCCCTTGCCTCTTTCTGTACCTTTGCTGCTCCTTTCTGCACTTCTATTGCCTCTTTCTGCACCCTTCAAGCCTCTTTCAGCACCTCTGTTGCTTCCTTCTGCACTTCCCTTCCTACTGTCTGCACCCTCCTGCCTCTTTCTGCGCCCCTCTTGCCTCTTTTGCACTTCTGTTAGTTCTTTCTGCACTGCTTTTGCCTTTTTCTGTGCCTCTTTTGCTAATTTCTGTAGCCCTCTTGCCTCTTTCTGTATCCCTCTTCCCTATTTCTCTACATTCCTTGTTTCTTTTTGCACTTTTCTTGCTTCTTTCTGCACTGTTCTTGCTTCTTTCTGTACCTCTCCTGCAAATTTCTGTTTACCCGTACATCATTCTGCACCCCATTCCCTCTTTCTGCACCTTTCTTACCTGTTTCTGTACCTCTCTTGCCTCTTTCGGCACCTCTGTTGCTTCTTTCTGCACTTTTCTTGCCTCTTTATGCACCCCTCTTACCTCTTTAAGCACCTCTGTTTCGTCTTTCTGCACTTCTCTTGCTTCTTTCTTTACCCATTTTGCCTCTTTGTGCACCTCTCCTGTCTCTTTCTGCACCTCGCTTGCCTCTTTATGCAGTACTCTTGCCTCTTTCTGCACCTCTTTTGCTTCTTTCTGCACTTTTCTTGCCTCTTTCTGAACGCATCTTGCCTCTTTCTGCACCTCTATTGGTTCTTTCTGCATTTCTCTTGCTTCTTTTTGTACCTCGGTTACACGTTTTTGCATCTCTCGTGCCTCTTTCTGTATCCCTCTTCTCTCTTTCTGCACTTCTCTTGCCCCTGTCTGTATACCTGTTCCTTCTTTCTGCCCCCCCCTTTTGCCTGTTCCTGCAACTCTCTTGACTCTTTCTGCAGTTCTCTTGCCTCCTATTGCACCTCACTTGCCTCTTTCTGCACCCCTCTTGCCTGTTTGTGTACCTCTTTTGGTTCTTTCTGCACTCCTCTCTCTTCTTTCTGCACCTCTCTTGCCTCTTCTTGTACCTGTGTTGCTTCTTTCTGCACTTCTATTGCCTCTTTCTACATCTCTATTACTTCTTTCTGCACCCCTATTGTCTCTTTCTGCACCCCTGTTGTCTCTTTCTGCACTTGTCTTCCCTCTTTCTGTACCTCTATTGTTTCTTTCTGCACTTCTCTTGCTTCTTTCTGCCTCTCTCCTGCTTCTTTCTGCACCATTCTTCCCTTCCTTGCATCCCTCTTGCCTATTTCTCCTGTTCTCTTGCTGTTTTCTGTACCTGTCTTGCCTATTTCTATACCTCACTTGCCTCTTTCTGCACTTCTCATGCTTCGTTCCATACCTCTGTTGCTTCTTTCAGCAATTCTCTTGCCTCTTTCTGTACTTCTCTGGCTTGTTTCTGTACATCTCTTGTGTCTTTCTGCACCTCTGTTGCTTCTTTCAACAGTTCTCTTGCCTCTTTCTGTACTTCTCTGGCTTGTTTCAGCACCTCTCTTGCCTCTTTCTGTACCTCTGTTGCTGCTTTCTGCACTTCTATTGCCTCTTTCTGCACCTCTCTTACTTCCTTCTGCCCCCTGTTGTATCTTTCTGCACCCCTGTTGTCTCTTTCTGCACTTGTCTTCCCTCTTTCTGTACCTCTCTGGTTTCTTTCTATACCTCTCTTGCTTTTTTCTGCCTCTCTCTTGCTTCTTTCTGCACCCTTCTTCTCTTTTGTGCATCCCTCTTGCCTCTTTCTCCTGTTCTTGTTATCTTGACGTTTTTTGCACCTCTCTTGCCTCTTTCTGTACCTCACTTGCCTCTTTCTGCACTTCTCTTACCTCTCTGCACTTCACTTGCTTGTTTCTGCAACTCTCTTGCCTCTTTCTGCACCTCACTTGCCTTTTTCTGCACTTCTCTTGCTTCTTTCCACACCTCTGTTAGTTCTTTCAGCAATTCTCTGGCCTCCTTCTGTACTTCTCTTGCTTATTTCTGCACCTCTTTTGTGTCCTTTTGCACCTCTGTTGCTTCTTTCTGCACCTCACTTGCTTCTTTCTGCATACCTCTTGCCTCTTTCTGTACCTCTCTTTTCTCGTTCTGTACCTCTCTTGCCTCTTTCTGTATCCCTGTTCCCTCTTTCTGCACCTTTCCTGCCTGTTTCTGAACCTCACTTGCCTCTTTCTGCACCCCTCTGTTGCTTCTTTCTGCACTTCTCTTGCTTCTTTCTGCACGCTTCTTGCCCCATTCAGTACCCCTTTTGCCTCTTTCTGCACCTCTCCTGCCTCTTTTTGTGCATCTCCTGCCCTTTTCTATAACCCTCTTGCCTCTTTCCGTACCTCTATTGCTTCTTGCTGCACTGCTCTTGCTTCTTTTTGCACTTCTGTTGCAAATTATTTCTGCATTCCTCTTGTCTCTTTCTGTACCCTCTTCCCTCTCTCTGCACCTCTCTTGCCTCTGTCTGCACACCTGTTCCCTCTTTCTGCATCCCTTTTGCCTGTTTCTGAAACTCTCATGCCTCTTTCTGCAGCTTTGTTGCCTCCTAGTGCACCTCACCGGTCTCTTTCTGCATTTCAGTTGCTTCTTTTTACACCCTTCTTCCCTTTTTCTGCACATCTCTTGCCTCGTTCTGGACATCTCGTGGTTCTTTCTGCACTGCCCTTGCCTCTTTCTGCACCCCTCTTGCCTCTTTGTGCACCACTTTTGCTTCTTTCTGCACTTCTATTGCATCTTTCTGCACCTCTCTTGCTTCTTTCTGTACCCCTGTTGTCTCTTTCTGCAACCCTGTTGTCTCGTTCTACACTTATCTTCCTTATTTCTGTACCTCTCTTGCTTCTTTCTACACTTCTCTTGCCTTTTTCTGCATCTCTCTTGCTTCTTTCTGCATCCTTCTTCCCATTGTTGCACCCCTCTTGCCTCTTTCTGCTATTCTCTTGCCATTTTCTGTACCTCTCTTTCCTCTTTCTGCGCCTCACTTGCCTCTTTCTGCTCTTCTCTTGCTTCTTTCCACACCTCTGTTGCTTCTTTCAGCTATTCTCTTGCATCTTTCTGTACTTATGTTGCTTGTTTCTGCACCTCTCTTGTGTCTTTATGCACCACTGTTGCCTCTTTCTGCACCTCACTTGCTTTTTTCTGCACCCCTGTTCCCTCTTTCTATACTCCTCCTGCCTGTTTCTGCACCTCTCTTGCCTCTTTCTGTACCTGTCTTGCTTCTTTCTGCACTTCTCTTGCTCTTTCTGTACCCGTTGCACCTCTTTCAGCACCTGTGTTGCTTCTCTCTACACTTTTCTTCCTTCTTTCTGCACCCCTCCTGCCTCTTTCAGCACCTCGCTTGACTGTTTGTGTACCTCTCCTACCTTTTTCTTCACCCCTCTTGCTTCTTTTTGCACCTCTGTTTGGTTTTTTTGTACTGTTCTTGCTTCTTTCTGCATCTCACTTGCCTCTTTCTGTGCTTCTCTTGGTTCTTTCTACATCTCTGTTGCTTCTTTCAGCAAATCTCCTGCCTCTTCGGGCACTTCTCTTCATTCTTTCTGCACTCCTCATTCCTCTTTCTGCACCCCTCCTTCCTTTTTCCGCACCTCTCCTTCCTCTTTCTGTACCCCTCTTGCCTCTTGGTGCACCTCTGTTGGTTCTTTCTGCACTGCCCTTGGTTCTTTCTGCACCTCACGTGCCTCTTTCTGCACTTCTCTTGCTTCTTTCTACGCCTCTGTTGCATCTTTCAGCAATTCTCTTGCCTCTTTCTACACTTCTCTTGCTTGTTTCTGCACCTCTCTTGCATCTTTCTGCACCTCTGTTGCATCTTAATGCATGTCACTTGCTAATTTCTGTACCCCTCTTTCTGCATACCTCTTGCCTCCTTTTGCACCCCTGTTCCCTTTTTGTGCACCTTTCCTGCCTGTTTCTGTACCTCTCTAGCCTCTTTCTTTCTGTACTTCTCCTGCTCTTTTTGCACCCTTCGTGCCTTCTCTTCTTTCTTTCTGTCATTTGAGATTTCATCAGTGATGTCACTGACCATGTCATGAATGATGTAATATGTGAGGTCATCAGCAGGGCATTGCGGGGCATAATTTATAGTTAGCTCAACTAACTATAATGGCTGAATTTCTCTGGTTTTGTACGAGTGAAATGTCCAACTAACTATAACGGCCCTGAAACCTGCGGTTTTTTTTCAGTGAATTTCAACGGTTTTTTAAATGCTAATTTCTAACTATAACGTCCCTGAAACCTATGTTTTTTTCAGTATATATATATATATAGATCTGTGAGCAAGGGCGGACGCCCGAAACGCGTCGGATCTGGTGGCTTGACGGAAATAAATCAACTTGCCTAATTTAGACACTGGAGTCGCGTGGTCTTTTTCTATTGCTGACGAGGTGGTGGGAGAGACTACAACGAACGCATATATATATATATATATATATATATATATATATATATATATATATATATATATATATATCACTCCTAATTTGTTCTCGATTGAAGATGCACTCGAACAGATTCATTGTGATTAAAAGGTAGCGTCAGGATGCTCCTTTCGGAGCGACAGTTGCGCTCTAAAAATACCGATTACGATTTTAAGTATTACTTGTCCTGGTAGTGGAGAACTCCCAAATTTATTTTTCCCTACTGTGAGGCCTACCACTCCCAAATGATGACATTAAGGATTCCTTTTTACATTTAATAGGATGTATTTCCTAATTGAGAGGAGGTAGATCTATCATGTTTGGTACCTATGGCATCGTAATGAAAAATCTCCTTTAATGGCAAAGTCAGATTTTTCATTACAATTTTTGAAAATGCCACTTGTCTATCATATTTGGGGATGGTCTTGTTGAGGAAATAGGGGGTGGGATCAATAAAACTAATTATATAACTATAAAAAACCATATACCATAAGTATATATGTTATTTTTGTGGGCCATATAACCTATATACATCCAGACATGCAATTTCTGTCCTTGTTTACTATCTAAATGTGTTCCTTCTCCTTCCTCTCTGTCCTTCTTTTTTATTCTTTATCTATTTGTATCACTCATCTCAAACCATATAAGTAAAGACATATATAGGACGAGTATCGATTGATATTTTTGTATTTTTAAGAGCAAATAGACTTTAAAAATGTATGGACATATATCATGTATACATTTAACACATAATACAATTTATATTTCAATTCCTTAAACATATCAAAACATAATGTAAACATACATTACATGACAACTCATTTAACATCAAAAAAGAACATATAAATACATGAAATTCAGATATACGTTTCCAGCTGCAGATTTTATTCAGGGATAATATTAGGGATTTAAGACTCTTTTTGGTCCCTCAATCATTTAATCCTTTGGGAGTCTTATGGCCCTATATGGTTGGGGGAAAGAATTATACCAAGACCAATTGTAGCACGACACTCCTGCCAGTTCTTTAACCATGAAATGAGAATCGCAAAAGCTTAAGAGAAACAGCCTGAAGGTCCAGGCTAATTCACGTTGCACTCACAATTTAAAAAAAATCACAAAACAAACGTGTTATATCTTATTTCATCCACAAATAGTATATATCGCACTGTGGATGCATTACATGACCAAATACGAATACAGACAAACACACCACTTAAGACCAGGGATTGGCCGTTATTACGACCAACCGCAACACGCCAATCCTGGTAGTTCGTCAACCAGGAAGTGCGAAGCACAAAAGATTTTGTGAAATACCCTGAAAGGTCAGGCTAATTTATGTTGCATGCATAACACCTATATAATGTACAAAGAGTGCCTTAAACCTTATGCTATCCCAAAATAATTTACATATATCGTATTGTTGATGCAAAATACAAATAAATATGAACTATCAAAAGTAATACACCCCTTAACACGTATATCTAAATGTCATGTCTTCATATGTTCTTTTTTGATGTTAAATGAGTTGTCATATAATGTATGTCTAAATTATGTGTTGATATGTTTATGGAATTGAAATGTAAAATTGTATTATGTGTTAAATGTTTACATGATATGTGTCTATACATTTTTAAAGTCTATTGCCACTAAAAAATACTACAAAATGTCAATCAATGCTCGCCCTATATATGGCTTTACTTATATGGTTTGAGATGAGCAATACACATAGATAAAGAATAAAAAAGAAGGACAGAGAGGAAGGAGAGGGAACACATTTAGATAGTAAACAAGGACAGAAATTGTATGTCTGAACGTTTATAAGTTATACGACCCACAAAAATAGCATATATATTTATGGTACATGGGGTTTTATTGTTGTATAATTACTTTTAGAAAGTTGGCATTTTCCTGCTCTTAGCCCTGTAAGTCTGTAGCCTATCTCTGATTGCATGTCTGAGTTGGGTGATAGCTGGGCTTTGTGTATTCCCCCAGACAGCCACACACAATGAGAGCTTACAGGTGACTTGATGGCCATGGCAGGTTGAGAGGTAGGAGCTGGGAACAGCCTCTCATACATCTGAATAGGCTGTGTCCTGCACACACACATAGGACTGCATACCCCCTGTAGTGAATCTGGAGCTAGGGAAGGAAGGAAGGACCTCAGTTTACTTCAAAGGCCTGTCTTTGAAGTCTCCCACACTTCAAATGCACCACTAGGTATAAGAACTGGCCCTCAGGCCCCACCACTTAAGTACACTTTTGGACCTGTGGATATTCTATCTAGAAGAAGCACTTTTGTGCTGCTTAAGGACTGCCACTCTGCTGAACTGCTGCTCTGGAAGAATTGCGGACCTACTGTGATGATCTGCTGCCCTCCTTACCTAGGTGAGACGGACTGGACCTGCAACCCTTGACCCCAGAACCCAGAGTGACTCCAAGGGCTATTTGGCTGGCCTCCTGATCTGAAATCTCAGGGACATAAAAGACTTCCAACTATCCTAATTCTGCACCTGGACTCAGTCATCTGTTATTTGGCACTGTCAAGTGGTTCCACCCCTGTCGAGGATCCTTGGAAGTGGGCCTGAGGTGTTGCTCCAGCAGAACCAATGCATTGCTGTGTAGATCAGAATCAGCGCATCACCATCACTGCATGGGTCAGCACTGATGGATCACCTCTTTTACATGGATTGGAACCAGCGCATTGTCGCTGCTGTGTGGATCGGAGTCGTCACATTGCCTTTGGAACCACCACTGTGCGACGCTCTACCCGACACAAGGTCCATGCATCCTCGTCCACTGCAGCCCTGACAATGATGATGAGCCTCTGCACCGAAGCATCCCATTCATCAGAGCTGGTGCATCGCCACTGCTGCGTGGATCAGGACCAGCGTATCGCCATTACGATGTGGATCTGCATTGATGCATCACCTTGCCTACAACGAGCTTTGCTGTCAACAGGATCCTTGACATTGACACAACCAGGATTAAGGTACTTTTGTTCAGTGGGCCAAGCCTGGTCCTTGTAGCCAACCCTCTCTTCATCGTGGTCGGCCTATACTTTTGATTTTGTGCCGGTCCTGCGCAACCAGGTATCCCCTGTTAGTGCTTTGTGCTTTTGCCGCTATTTTTGCTTAAAAATTAAAAGAATGAATATCTCTGGTTCAACATTTTGGGGTTTTGACATTTTGGTGTCAAGTAATTTATTAAAATTGTATTTTATTAAATTGGTTTAGGATTTTTCCTGTGTTGTGTTTCCACTTTATTACTGTTTGTGTGCTGCAGAAATACTTCACACTTTGTCTCTAAGTTAGACCTGACTGCTTTTGTGCAAGGATACCCAGAGTTAAGCACAGATTAATTCAGTGACTTTTTGTGGTTCACCCTGAAATGCATTGTGGCTTTTGCTTGACCAGGGCTCACCCCAGTCAACGAACAACCCAATTTCTCACATTGGTTTCCAGTGGTGTAGATTAGGATTTGTTTGTGCAGTATCATACAGTGTTTTGTGTTACACAAAAATCTCAGGTAAATAATTTAACATCAGAGTGACCCCTTTTTAAATTCTTCCTTAGTTTTGCAATTGGCTATTTTTCCCCCATTTCATAATTTAAGTGCCCTAGCTTTGCTTTTGCACCATGGATGCCTGCAACTTTGACACCTTCAGCGGGGCTGAGCTGCTGAAAATCAGCAAACAGAAAGAATTCAAAACATATAAGAGGTCTACCAAACTTGATGTCCAGGCAGCCCTCAAAGCCTTTTAGGAAGACCAGCGATAGCAGGCCACCTCAGAGGAGGATGAGGAGGATGACAAAGAGGAGGAAGAAGCACACAAAGAGGAATGGGAGAAGGAGGGCCCAGCCCAGAGTTCTGAGCTGTCAGGAGGGCCCAAACACCAGCAGAGGTATTGCATACCCTGGATGATCAGGATGGTGCAGGGAGCAGTATTTCTGCCAGGAGCATGACCGCAAAGGAGGTGGAGAACAGGAAAGAGGACAAAAAGCTCAAACTGGAGCTAGCCTAATTAAAGATATAGTAGGAGAAAGTTGAGGCTGAGAGAGCCTTAGAGGACAAGAGATTGGCCATGGAAGAGAGGGGGCTGGACCATGAGCCCAGTCTCAGAAAACTGGATTTGAGAGCTAAGCAGACTGCGTCTAGTAGTAATGGTGGCAGGTAGTGTCCAATGGAGAAGGAAGGATTTGCACACGTTAGGATTTGGTGCCCAGTTATGTGGTGGAAAATGATATTGACAAGTGGATCTCAGCATTTGAAGTGGCTCTAAGGGTGCACAAGATTCCTGAGGGGTGCTCGGGGGGATGGCTTGTGGAAGTACATGCCCACGGTGGGGAGAGACTCACTCCTGACACTAGAGGTAGAACTCTAGACACAGTACACCCCCATGAAAGCCATGGATGTCAGTAAGTTTGGACTGACCCTTGAGAGATTTAGACAGAGGTTCAGGGATAGCCACAAACCCCCAAACCAGACCTGGGTTGGCTTTCTAGATTATTCCAGTAAGGGACTGAGGGCTGGGTGATGGGCAGTAAGGTGGAGGATTACAATTGGCTCTACAACCTAATCTTGATGGAGCACATGCTCAATATTTGTTTTACAGAGCTGAACCAACACCTATTAGATAGCAAGACAACTGACCCGAGGAAACTTACTGAGGAGGCGGACCGCTGGACCAGCTATAGAGTATTCAAGAAGGCATCTGGGGGAACTCCCAATAGGGTAGTCAGGGTTCCCACTGGATGAAGGAGGAGGGAGATAAAAAGGAGTTCTCACAAGGCCACCAAAATGGTTTTCAACTGACAGGGTCACAATCCCAATCTGGCCACCAGATAAAGGTTTTTCTGTCAAAAATCATAAGAAGTCTTTTCCCAAGTGTTATGAGGATGGGCATTACAAGGTTGATCCCAAGTACCCAAAGGAGCACAGCATCCCACTGGAGAAAAGACCCCAGGGTTGCCTAGTGTGGTGTTTGGGGAGGAGATGGTCCCAGCTAGTGGGGGAAAGTCAGTAAGGTTACTCTAGTGTCCCTGTTTGACATGGAGATGGTGTCAAAAGCCCACATGCCTTCCAATACTGCAAGGTATAGGCAGCGGGTCACCATCAATGTGTAAAGAGTGGAAGCTCTAAGGGACATAGGAGCCAGCATGACTTCAGTAAGGAGTCAGCTGGTGGCTCCAGAGCAAATCATACTGAATACATTTCACCAGGTTGTAGTAGCGGACAGCTAGGAGAGCCACTACCCTGTGGCACTTGTTCTGTTTGATTTGGGGGGGTGTCTCAGGTCTTCTGAAAATTACTGTGAGCCCTGCCATGCCTGTGGATTGTTTGCTTGTAAATGACCTTGAGCGTACTACCTGGAAGTAAGTGAAGCTCAGGTCACACCTGGAAATGTTAGGGCTGCCTGAATGGGTTTCTGTAACCACCAGGTCCAATTCTGTCCAGGAAGGGAGTCAAGGAAGTCTGGAGCCTGGAAAAATGGCCTAATAGCTGCCAAGAGAGGGAAGGGAAAGGGGGTGGGAAACCAGCCCCTGAATGTCTAACAGATGAGGTGGATGGGGTACAGTAGAAGGCTGCCCTTGATTCCTCTGGCAAGGACCTTGCCTCCCTAATTGACCTGCCTGAGCTTGTTGGATGACAAACAGAAGGTGGACCCACCAGGGAGGAGTTCTGCAAGGCACAGACGGAGTGCCCAACTCTTGGAGGGCATGAGGCAACAGGCCAAAGCCCAAGCATCTGATGATGCTCTGGGAATTACTGCATCTATTGGGAGGATGGCCTCCTATATAGTGAGTCTAAGGTACCTGTGCATATGGCAACAAGGGCACTGGTAGTTCCCCAATGCTACAGGCCCTTCCTACTGGGGTTGGTTCATGAGATGTACCTTGCCGGACATCTGGAGCAGGACAAGACCTTTGCAAGACTTGCCCCCCACTTTTACTGGCCCTGGTTTGAGATTTCCTTCTATACCTTCTGTAGGACTTGCTTTACCTGCCAGGCCAGTGGGAAGACAGGGCAGAAGTTAAAAGCTCCCCTGAATCCCTCGCATGTTGTTGACACCCCCTTTGCAGGGGTGGGCATTACCATTGTAGGACCCATGGATCCCTAGCCAGCCTTTTGCAACAGCTTTATCCTGGTCTTGATAGACCATGCCACAAGATACCCAGAGGCTATACCTCTGATGGCTACAACTGCACCTTGACTGTCTAGGGCCCTGATGGAAATTTTTACCAGAGTGGGGTTCCCCGAAGAAGTGGTGTCTAACAGAAGCACCAACATCATGACTGCATATATGCAGTCAATGTGGAAGTAGTATGGAGTTACTTACAAGTTTTCCATGTCCTACCATCCACAAACCAATGGGCTTGTTGAAAGATTCAACAAGACCCTGAAGGGCAGGATCAAGGGCCTACCTGAGCCCATTAACCATAAGTAGAAAGTCCTCTTACCATGCCTGCTCTTTGCTTACAAGGAAGAACCACAGAAGGGGGTTAGATTTTGCCCCTTTGAGCTTTTGTATGGTCACCCTTTCATGGGACCTCTCAGCCTGGTTAGTAAGCTCCCAGTAAACCTCCCCAGGATGTGGTTAGCTACATGCGCGCCCGACAGGATCAGGTGGCCTAGTTCTGGAAAAAGGCTTCTGAGAACTTGGAGGCCAGCCAGGAGGTGATGAAGAAGTGATATGACCAGACTGCTATCCCTGTGGAATTCCAGACTAGACAGAAAATGTGGGTGATGGAGCCAGTGGGGCCAAGGGCCCTTCAAGACCATTGGACTGGGCCTTAATTGATTATTGAGAGGAAGAGGGAGGCCACCTACTTGGTGAGCATCAAAACCCCCGAACACCTCCTAATGTTATGTTAAAAGTCTCTTGTAAAGCACACATACACCGATTGGTTTCTTGGCGCTGATTCTAGGATATGCTGGAGCCCTATTGATTTATCATATGCTTAGATTCAGTAATAGGCTTTTGTAAATAACCATGTCTTGAGGAGCCTTCTGAATCTCAAGTGGTCTGTGCATGCTCTGAGGTCAGATGGAACGGAATTCCAGAATCCAGGTGCCAGTACTGCAAATCTGCAGCCATCCCGTTGCTTTAATTTGTAAGAAGGTGTGGCCAAAAGGTTCATGTAGGATGAACACAGGTCGCGAGCAGGTATATGCCTTTGAATAAGGCTGGAAATGAATTATGGGCTTGGGCCATGCAAGGACTTAAAGATCAGGCAGCCAACTTTGAAGGCTGATCGTTGTGGGATGGGGAGCTAATGTAACTTCCTCATGAGGGGGGAGACGTGTTGCCATCTAGGTTGCTGGAAAATCAGTCTTGCTGCCTGGTTCTGCACTAGTTGTAGTCGCTTGATGAGGTATGATGGAATGCCAAAGTATAGAGAGTTGGCATAATCTAAATGTGATATCACCATGGCTAGGACAGCCTGAATCAGTGCTTCCCTAGTGAGGAGTCTACTGAGCTTCCTTATCTTTCTTATCTGAAGGAAGCAGGTCGATGTAACCAATGCAATTTGGGTTTTCATTGTTAAGGTCGCTGTTAATTATCACCTCAAGGCTTTTAGCTGAGGAGGATGGGATGGGGGGGGGAGTCCAACTCTGTGGGCCAAAAATGGGAGCTCCATGGATTTTGAGTGCCTCCTATCAAGATAAGTTCAGTCTTGTCCAGATTGAGTTTTAAATGGTCGCTGTTCATCCAATCACGGATGTGCAGCATAGTGGTTTGAAATTCGGACACCAAATCAGGTGTATTATTAATGGTAAACATTAGTTGTAAATCATCCGCATAATTGAACATACACATCTTCCTTTCTTTTAAGGACTGAATCAATGGCAGAAGATATAGATTGAACAAATGAGGTGATAACGAGGAACCCTGGGGTACTCCACATGTCATACTCATTTTAGATGCTGTGAAATGGGATAGGCGGAATGACTGGGAACGGTCCTCCAAGAATGAACCTATCCAGCTAAGAGCTGAAGCCTGGAGACCAGCGTCCCGGACACGATCAATCAAAATGCCATGATCGGCCGTGTCAAACGCCACAGACAGATAAAACCGCAGATCCTTTATCTGTTTCTTTCTGTAGTGTGTCCAGAATTGTCAATATTACTGCCTCTGTTAAATAAGCTGGATGAAATCCTGCTTGGTGTGGGTCGAGATATTCCAAACGTTCGATATAGGCACATAGGCATTTTGCCACATAGGATTCTAATACCTTGGCCAGGTAGGGGAGCAGTGAGATTGGACGATAGTTAGTCAGAGTCTGAGGGTCAGTCCCTGTGTTTTTTTTAAGAGGGGGACACTGATCGCTTCTTTAAAGGCTCTTGGGACTATGCCCTGAGACAGTGACTCATTTAGGAGGGAAAGGGGAGGCATGGGGAGTAAAGAAACAACTTCTTTAAGACGTGGGGTGGACAACTTTCAGTAGGGGACCCAGATTTTACTTGGGACAGCAGGTCCAGAAATACCTGGGTGTCTCCTAAGGGTTCTCCGTATCAACCATCTTCAACCACACTTTGAGGGGTCTGAGGTCACCAGTCTGTATGTGACTGTTGGTGGGGAAGAAGAAGAGAGTGAACCTCTCCCTGACCTCCCAGGATCAAAGGAGAAGGATGGGTCAGTGGAAGGTGTAACCCTCTACCCTTCTCTGACTTCAGAACAGCAGAGGGACTGTCCCCACTTGTTGTGGCAGTTTTCCTTCCGGTTTTCCCTCACTCCTGGGCTTACACATGTGTGTACCCATGACATTGACAGAGGAGACAGCCTTCCTGTCAAAAACAAATTATAGAGACTATCTGACAAAGTGAGGGCCAGCATCAAGGAGGAAGTTTCCAAGATGTTGGAGTTGAGGGTGGTTAAGTCCTCCAGTAGCCTCTGGTTCAGCCCTGTGGTGCTGGTACCTAAAGCTGAACTACCAGGTGCCATCCCATCATTTCGGTTCTGTGTAGATTACAGAGAGCTCCCCTTAGTCACCAAGGGCCAGATGTACGACGCTTTTCAGCATGAACAGAAGGGTCTTAGCCCCGTTTGCGCACCCTAAAAAGCATGGGCCCATGTGCAAACAGTATTTTGTGAGTCGCAATAAATTGTGACTCGCTAAATACTGTTTTGCGACTGGCTATTAGGAAGGGGCATTCCCTTCCTAATAGCGACTGCAAAGCTATGTACCGATGTTTTGCAACCGCAATTGCGGTCGCAAAACACTTGCAAATTGTCCCCACTGCACCCCTTCCCCTTTGCAAATGCATGCAATATTATTTTTTAAGGGCAGGCAGTGGTCTTAAAAAATGAAATGAAAACAATTAATTTTGTTTTTTTTAAATGCATCCCGTTTTCCTTTAAGGAAAAAGGACTACATTAAAAAAAACTGCTTTATTTGAAAGCAGTCCCAGACATGGTGGTCTGCTGAGCCCAGCAGGCCACCATCCCTGGGAGGGCCTGTTAATCCCAATGGGCTCGCAAATTGTTAGAGGCTCATTAATATTCATGAGCCTCACAATTTGCAACCCCATTGGGAATCACAAACAGTGTTAAACACACTGTTGTACATGCCAAATAGCGCCCCATATATTGCGAGTCACAAATGTGACGTAATTTGCGAGGCGCTATTTGGCAAGTCGTACATCTGGCCCTAACACTGATTCTCACCCCATCTCCTGGGCTGATGAGCTCATTCATAGGTTAGGGTGCCCCCAGTTCCTAAGTACCTCTAATCTAACTTCAGGATACAGGCAGATTGGCCCAACTGAAGGAGCCAGGGAGCGGTCAGCCTTCTAAACTCCAGAGGACCACTATCAATTCAAAGGGATGACCTTTGAGTTGGAACCTGCCTCTGCCATCTTCCAGAGGCTGGTGTACCAGGTTTTGACTGGTTTAGAGGTCTTCAGTGCTGCTTACCTGGATGACAAAGCTGTCTTCAGTAGCAGCTGTAAGGACCACCTTCTTCACCTGCAAGAAGTGCTTCAGGCTATGCAGAGCGTTGGCCTGACTATCAAGGCCAGTAAGTACCAGATAGGGCAGGGGTCTGTGGTGTACTTAGGACACCTGGTGGGGGGGCAGTAAGGTACAGCCCTTCCAAGCCACAATATAGACCATCATGGTCTGGGAGCCCCCAAAAACTCAAACTGAGGTGAGGGACTTCCTGGGCCTCACAGGTTACTACAGGAGGTTTGTCAAGGGATATGGGGATTATTGTCCCATTGACTTAGCTGATTTCTAAGGAGCAGCAAAGACATGTGATTTGAATAAAGGCTTGCCAGAAAGCCTTCAACTCCCTCAAACAGGCCATATATTTGAATAGCCTCTGTGCTCATGGCCCTGACTTTTGCAGGATATTCATAGTACAAACAGATGCCTCAGAGCATGGCTTAATGATGAGAGTCTAGACCAACATATGGCTTTCATCTCTAGGGGGTTACTTCCCAGGGAACAGAGGTTGAGTGCTATTCAGAGATAAGCCTTTGCCGTGGTCTGGGCACTGAAGAGAGATAAGACCATATTGTTTGGAATACACTTTTGGATTCAAACAGATCACAGGCCCATCAGGTGGCTAAAAAAAGTGGCGGCTTAGAATCCAAAATTGTTGTAATGATCCATCTCCCTATAAGGAATAGACTATATGGTGAAACAGAGGCCTGGGTCAGATCACGCCAGTACTGATGGTGTCTCCAGGTTATTCAGCCTTAATGATGCAAACTCCCAGGTGGTTGGGTTGTTCTCTCCACTTTCAGCGGGGGGACATGTTTTAGACTTGTCAGCCTTAGGGTGGTCTTTCCCCAAACATGTTGCCTTCTTGTCTCCAATTTTACTGGATGTTTGCTTCTGTTGGCCTTATGACTATGTGCACTTTACCACTGCTAACTAGTGCTAAAGTGCTTGTGCGCACTCCCCTAATCCTGGTTTGATTAGCATATACCTAATTGTCATTTTAGTGTACTTTTAGTCCCTTTTAGAGGGTATACCATATAACCATGGCCTGTAACTTAAATGCTACCAGTGGGCCTGCAACACTAATTGTGCCACCCACCTAAGTGGCGCTCTAAAACATGTTCCGTCCAGCGCGACCACATATCCCTAGTTAGTGCTTTTTGCCTCAATTTTCACACAAAACTTTAAAAAAACAGTATCTCTGGTTCTACTTATTAGGTTTTTGTCATTTTAGTGTCAAATAATGTATTCAAATGTAATCTATTTTTCTAAATTGGTTTGGATTTTTCCTTCTTCTGTGTTTTCACTATATCACTGTTTGTGTGCTGCATAAATACTTTACCCATTGCTTCTAAGTTAAGCCTGACTGCTTTGTGCCCAGCTACTCAGGGTTAAGCACAGGTTAATTTGGTGGCTTTTTGTAATTCACCCTGCAAGCGATTGTAGCTGTTGCGTTGCTTGACCAGGGCTCACACCCAAGTCAACAAACAACACAATTTCTCACAGTTATGGTTTGATATTGGACACTATTAGCACAATTTAGAATTGAGCAGTGATACAGCTGATAAGCAGCTAGACCCTTTGACCGATACTTAAACCAACTGCGAGACATCTTGAGTAATACATGAATACATGCGCACTAATCACACAGGAAAGAGTCTTGAAAAATCAAATGTGAGAGAACTTAGTTACTGCATCATAAAAGCATGCAGATAAATTGTCGATAGATGAAATCATGTACACTAAATATTATAGGTTCATATTTTATTAACCAGCCTTAACTGCTATTTCAAAGTATATTAAAAAGTTAGAGTGATGTACTCACATGTTACAAGATTCCTAACCATCCTCATTGAAATATTAATGTGTGTAGAATTAATTAAATCTAAAGTGAACTAGAAAATTTTACATGTGATATTGAAGTGTTCATTCTGAATTTCATCATTTGCATGTGGGAAAATGTGCACCGAAAGTGACAAGAAAAAACGGTGTTGCATAGCCATCTTTAGTGCAACTGTTCTGAAACCTTCAGGTTGTGGTCTTTATATATGTACTAATGAAAATCATGTGAAACAATATCAATATTTTAGGATTTGAAATAATTTTACAACTTGATACTTTGAAATGCAGTAATATGCCATAGCTATATGTGATTGTTATAATACAACTAATAATGTATTCTAAGCGCCTATAAATGGAACAATCTTAGAGAATTGTTTTTATTCATGAAATGTATATTGTCATTACTTTATATTCTGCACATCTTTTAAAGCAAATATACGAGGCCTGCATTTTCTTACTTCCTTACACTGTATTTCCCACGTGAGAAAGTTTCATAAACTTACAATGGTAAGGGGAACTGTGTCTTACTAGAAGAGTTCTCACTCGCTTACAAGGGCTATTTGCAACAAACGTTGCTACATGTGGAACATTTGCTAAGGGGAACTGTTCTCATGTGCCTACTGCTAAAGGATCAATTGTTTGTGGAGTTTACATATACTGGATGATCTGACAACTTAGGTGGCCAATACCACCTCTTACTATAATATGTGTCTTTTTATGACTCACGACAACCTTCCCACATGAACTGACCAATGGACTGAGTGGTCTGACATGACGAGGTGACCAAGGAAATGTAACCACTGGAGCTAGAGGGTTAAAATATACATTGATTTTGGGAAGTAGAGGAAGATTATTGAATTGCGTTGGTGATGAACTGACTGACTGGTTCACTCTGATTTTCCCAATCTGAGCCAGAACTGACCCCAATGATTGCCTTTGGGAATTTTTGCAGACGCTATGTGCTTTCCTTTCGGACTGACGCATATGCTGTGTGTGCCATTTGTGGACTCTTTCTCGATGGGAAACTGCCCATGAGCTATTATATATAGCTCATGTCCTTGCTGAACTTTCCAGAGCCTCTTGTCACCTTATGGCAATCCTGAACTAATTCGTTTGACCAGCACTGTTTAGATCTTAAATGTTTAATAATGATGTATTACCCTTTAAATATCTTTGAAAAAATTCACTTTTAAAACTACACATCATGTTTATCATGACTTGTCACCTTAAGTTGATTGTGCATTCCAATTAATTGATTAATGACAGGGAAAGATCAGTACAGCAAGATCTTAAATCATCAGGTACTAATGTAACTGTTTTGTATTGTTTTAACAGAACTATGGATTTGCATGATTTTAGTCCAGCTAAATTTCTTCAGAAGGTACCGGCTAGGAGTAATAATTCTTTATTTATATATTCTAGTATTGAGAGTCATGTACATGAATTAAATTATTAATTTGTGAATCGGTTATCCAATTTCTGATCCATAATTGGATATCTGGATGCCTCAATGGCACAGTACAAGACCCATCGGAGGATCAAGTGAGTGTCAGAAGAATTAAAACATATAATGAGAGTAGAGAAAACAAGGGCCCAAAATCCACTGCAACAACCGTGGTGAAGAAACCTCCATTTTCTGAAAGAAGTGCTAAATCCAGAGGACTATCCAAATACAGAATATCCCTGGGGTGGACAAAATTTCCTCACTGGATTCTTCTATGGATTCTATAATGAATATCCTCAAATCAGATAATGTTCCATTCTCTCCAATCAATAATTCAGGCTGAATCATTTAGTCTAATAATGCTGCTCACTGAGGACCAGGGTTTAGCGAATAAAGATGGACCAGTGCAGATGGACTGACACAGATTGGTTTGTAACTCTTTCTATCCAGAGAAACAGGTAAATTCAAAGAAGTAATAGTTCATGGGACTACCTGTAGGGAGCTGAAACTCACGTCCTCCAATTATAGAGATTGTTTGGCAGTCAAAATTGCCTAAAGTTCCTATACAGTTTTCACTGATGGTTTTAGCCACAAGAGCTAGAAATTGGACACTTTGGTATACTGGGGCTCATTTACAACAAAATGACACAACACAACTTGGCGCTGCAAGCCAGCTTGCTGCACCGTGGTGCGCCATAAGGAAAGTGCAAGGCTGCATCATATTTAATGCCAATATGATGCATCTCTGTCCTTTCCTTAGCGCTGAAGCCATTTAGGCAGCCCTGTGCCAATTCAGATACCCATGGTGCAAGGGTGTCTGCATAGAAATATGCTTGTGTTTGTTCAGGAAGGGACTGCTTCCTTCACAAAAACATTTGCTGTGCCTGCCATGGAGTGAAGCATGGTTTTGAAGGATTCTCAGATTTACGCTAAGTTGTAAATCTAGGAGTATGTCAAATACCATGGGCATTGAGTGGGAACACCCCCCCCCCCCCAATGCACGTCACGCCTCCCTGATTCAGTGAGAGGCTGAGCAGTGACATTCGCTGCATTGCCTCACCAGATTTATACAAGGCCCTGAGAACCCACACAGGGGGGCTTTCCATGGCCTCTTAGATAGGGACATGCACTGTGCGCCTCCGGAGAATCACAAAAGTGAAACTCCAGTGGAGGAAATGTGCTGCAAGTGGCTTGTAAATAAGGCCCAACGTTTCCACAAATTGCTTACTAGGAATCCCTAAGTCCTTCTGCATGACTCTTGCTACTTTGCATCCAGTTTTGGCCATTGTTAATGTTTTTGAGCTTGTATTCTGTATATAGGATTAGTTGCCAAACGTTTCAGAAACAAAAATCCCTAAGGCTTTTCTCAATTACCTGGCAAAGTTGCCTTCAAATAATATTGCAGCACTTTTACTAATACTCCTGGCTTGTCACAGACATATTGAATTTCAAGAACTCAAAACAAGGGCTTACAAGTTTCCAAGAACTGCACACTCATTAAATAATACCCAGATATGCTCACTCAATCACTTAAAAAAAATAAGAATCAGTCTTTCACTAAGCCAGTCACCCACATAACAATAGGCACTGTCTTAATATACTATTGGACTGTGCGGAAGTTTTCAGAATAATTTCGGTGTAAAAAATATCTACAGACAAATTAAGAACAATTGATGTGGCAAGTCTTTGGGACCCACGTTTTAAAGTGGTGAACGATAAGTAGAAATTGACCATTGGAGAAGGAAGTTAGTAGTAACGCTGCTCAATGTGAGGCCCAAAGTGATACTGTTGATTCAGAAAGGTTGCCTCACAAACATGTAGTCCCTCACACTCACCATTCGTCAGTTACATTAGTTAAAGCAACAGGCACTGTACTGTGCTGTGGGTAAAAGTTCCAGGAACTATACATGTGGCTGGCATCTCTCCACCAGCTTCAAGAATGTCATAACTACCAGAACTCTTGTTACCTGATCTGGTCAGATCCCAGAGCAGGAGTTGCCTTACCAGACCTCAACATTTTCTGACCTTGAGAACCCCCATATCTGCACAGCCAAATGTTGAACTTGTCTCAAGTTCCTCATGTTCCCAAACTACCAACGAGAGACTGTTGCTAAACTCATCCCTGTGAGATACCTGTGGGATTTATACCCAAACAAATACACATGACGGGTTCATCCTGGTGAGCATGCTCGGCCTTCCAGGAAACATGCACTCTGCAGTACCACACATAATCCGCTCCACATAAAAATAATTTTTAAAAACCTGTCTGGCAACCAAAATGTGCATGTTGCACCACCTATGGATGATACAAAATAAATACAATGTTATGCATCAAGGGCCAGATGTAGGTAAATCTTATTTACTGATTCATAAATACCGAATTTTACTGATTCGGTATTTATGAATCGGTAAATAAGATGTAGGTAAAAATTAGGTAATTTTTACCGAATCGGTAGGATTCGTTATTTACCGATTCGGTAATTACCGAATCGGTATTGCCCATTGATTCCTATGGGCCTTGAAGCCCATAGGAATATAAGGGCAATACCGATTCGGTATTTACCGAATCAGTAAATACCGAATCCTGCAAGGGTGCAGGGGGTGTCCCTTTGACACCCTCTAGCACCCCAAGTACAGGCTTGTGTGCCATGTGGCACACATACATGCCCTAAGGGCATGTCTGTGTGTCACATGGCACAGGTGTACATGCACAGATGTGCATGTACACCTGAATTCGGTATTTTACCACCCAATTGTATTGGGTGGTAAAATACCGAATTCTGAAGGCCTGTAGCACTGTCAACAGTGCTACCTACATAGCAAATTACAGATTCGGTATTTTTACCGATCGGTAATTTTACCGAATTGGTAAAATTTACAGAATCTGTAAATTTACCGATTCTGTCATTTTACCGATTCGGTAAAATTACTGATTCGGCAAAATTACTGAATCTGTAAGTTTTTCTGTCCCCTACATACCAATGTCCAAATACCGGTCGGAAACGGCCGAAAATCGGTATTTTCGGCCGTTTCCGACCGGCATTTGGACACCTACATCTGGCCCCTAATTCTTTAATGACTAAGGTTTAGACTATCATTCAATTTGTTTTAGCTAGTAGGAGTTTATTTATTTATTTATTTCGGACAAATTTTATATGTTACTCCTTCACCCACAAGTAGTTTTAGGGCGATTTACAAGAAATATGAAGGGAGTGAGTTACAGCAGAAGCAGATAACGTATAAGAGGCTGACGGTAGCATCATAATGGCTGTTCTATAGCACCTTACAAAATAGTCTACAACAACAATCGTTTGAGACACAGAATTTATATACTTATTCATGAAGGGTGAACTACATTATTTCAGATAGATGTGAAAGATGTGTGCTTTTGTAGTTTCCAATATGAACAAAGAAGGGAATGGTTCTAATATCAAATTGGAGGGATTTGCAGATAGACTTTGCAGCACTAAAGAAGGAATGTTAATGAGAAAGAGGCATTTAAGGCAAGATGCCTTCATTTGCTGGGACTTTCGACTTCTAATTTCTCTTTCTACATGAAATGGTAAGGAGGTTAACCAACTGTGCGGGTTTGTTCTCAAGTACGTTGTACGGAAATGACTCTTTTTGTATGATCACCCCACAATTTTGGACTGATGATAATATTTCTTTGACTCTGAGAGTGCACCAAGCCCTGTTAACCAGACCTTATTGCCAGTGTTCTAACCCATTACAAAAGATATGTTGAATTGACTATCCCCAATTTTCATAAGCAGCCTTACTTACAATAAGTCCCTAGAATACGATACCCATGGAATGTAAGACAGAGTGCCCAGTCAACTGCTAGTTCGATTTTGCCATTCAAACCAAAAGCAACGACCCCACTTGCCTTAATATTATATGTAAGTCTTCCGTAAGGAAGGCCTACCAAACCCTAAGGCAGTGAGCTGTATATTAGTAAGTAGGACATATATTCGTAACATACCCTAACAGCAAAAGTTCCAAATAGGCCTTTCTTCTGTGAAAACATTAGTAGCCACATTGGCTAACACAGAGTTACCGGCTGTCCCCTCAGCCCGCCTAACTCCTAAATGGGACTACTAAAATGGATACTTCGAGTTATCACATTATTTGTGGTATTAAACCATACCTGATGCTCAAGTTGAATTTAACATCACTTTTAAGAGAAGACAACTTTTAGGAAGTTGCCACTCTGCTGCCCAGTTCGTCCAGTGGCCTCACGCAGCTGTTGGGCACCAGAGAGCCTTCTGCCCTTCTGCCCTCCTGCCCTCCTGGGGAGTTGTATAAAAGTCTCCCAGGCTCAGGAACAATAGAAGCCTATTGCCGGGAGAAGTGTCACCTCCCCTTCCAGGAAGCCACTCAAGGTGTGTCCTAAAAGGCAATCTTCAAAGGCAAAGCCCACTGGCGTAACAATACATGAGGTGGCTTCCCTACAAGGTACTTGGAGGCTCCCCATCCATAATCATTCAGGAACTCTCTGGGCAAAGTACTGTGCTGAGGGGCCCCCCTGGAACTTGGAGGGCCCCCACACTGCGGGGGTGCTGGGGCTGCGGGGGTCTTGGTTACGCCACTGGCAAAGCCACCTTTGGTGGACAAATGGCTATCACACTCCTGAATTTCAGGCAGACACAATGGTAGCAGGAGCAGAGAGGGGGATATCAGTGCCTAAACCAGTTGTCTAGGGTGAACTACCAAGCTCCTATCATCCAAGAAAGGGTCCAGACATTTGGGAGTGGGTAGAATAGTTCAGTATGGGAATTTCTAGATACCACATATAGCCGGCAGTTGTCTGATCATGTTGAAACTGGAGAAATGACCAAAGAAATACTGGCCTGCTGAATCCTGGACCTGGGAAAGAGAGGTTGCACTGTCTGTGTACTGCACCTGCCGCACTTTGGGCTAGCGAAGAGAGGACAGTGCCTGCAGCTCTTGACTTGAGGAAAAGTCGCTCTCACACCCCAGACCTAAGACGTGACTCCAAGGGTTTGTCGGTTGAACCCCTAGGACTAGCACCAGGGCCATCAAAGCTGAAGTAGCCCAACTCAACAAGTCAGTACCCACTTCTGGAGAATCGCTGCTGACCACCACTGAGCATCCCAAGAGACCCATCCTTGATTGGACAAATGTTTCACCTAGTCTGCAGGACTCAGGAGGGTTTTCTGAGTCCAGATTTGTCGCCCAAGAGAGACACTAGCCTCAACCAAAGGATACAGCTGGAACTGCTGTAGATGGAAGTCTGTAGTGCAACAGCTGGCCTTCAACTAGCTCCAAGGACTTTAAGGGCCCCTTGCAACTGTGACCAAATCTGCCCCATCTGACCCGTGGACCATGGAGTGCAAGCACACCCCTGTCGACCTCACAGCACCAAGAGCATCCTCCATCTCCTGCATCCTCATCATCAGGACGTCTGTATTAAAGTCTATGGCGGGCATTGGAGTGAAGAACACTTTGATAACCATGCAAATGTCCTTATACTCCTTAGTGACCCCCTGACCTTCTCCCTGCCAGATTTTGTTGCTCTAGTAAGGCCAGAGTAACCAAACACAACTCTTACAAAATGTTCACGTTTCCAAACTTTACAGTTGCCAATGCTTGTTTGTGGTTGTGACTAAAAGTACTGAGATTTACATTTCCTTTAAAAATCTATATCAATGTACTAGCTACGGTGCATGACCTGGACTCGGTCACGCTCCCTTCCCTCGCCCCGATCCAGACGGAGTATCTGGAGAGGGATATTCGCATCGAGGAAGTGATTGCCGCAATTGCCCAACTTAAAGTAGGGAAAGCACCAGGGCCGGATGGTTTCTCCGCCATTTTTTACAAAATCTTCTGCGCCACTATAGCCCCCTGCTCACTCGCCTTTTTAACACCTTCGCAGAACCCGGGGCTATTCCGCCTGATCTCCTCCGTGCATCACTCTTGGTTATTCCGAAACCAGGGAAGGACAGGACCAGATGCGGAGCCTATAGGCCGATCTCGCTCCTTAATGTCGACCTCAAACTATATACCGGCATTTTAGCGGCACGTCTGGCTCCCTATCTACCAGGCCTCGTTGACCCAGATCAGGCGGGCTTTATCCCAGAACAGCAGACTGTGGATAATACCAAGAGGGTGGTCCACCTCATCGAAAAAGCCTCCCGCATACCAGGGGAGCGCATGATACTGGCACTCGACGCCGAGAAAGCGTTCGACCGTGTCCACTGGCCCTATCTAGAACTGGTGCTGCCAAGGTCGGGATAGGGGAGAAATTCCGTACCCTCATCTTCAATTGTTACAGATCACCCACGGCAGTGGTGCAGGTTAATGGCTACAGCTCGACCGGGTTTACAATTGAGAGAGGGACAAGGCAGGGATGCCCGTTGTCACCACTTCTCTTCGCCCACTACATGGAACCCCTCGCTCAAAGGATCCGGCAAAACCAAGATGCAACCGGAATAAAGTTCGGCGGGGACACACATACCATCAGTCTTTACGCTGATGATATATTGATCTCCCTGGATCACCCGCGCTCTGCTCTTCCGGCATGCATCGCCGAGCTGGACGCCTTTGCGGCGGTGGCCGGGTTCAAAATGAACATGGATAAGTCCACCGCGTTAGATTTGTCCCTCTCCGCTTCCACCAGGACTTACCTACAGAACCTCCTTCCCATCCAGTGGGCGTCTGACACGGTTCCTTATTTGGGGATCCAACTCGCTCCGACACTCGCCGGTATGACAACGGCAAACTACGTCCCCTTCGCAAACGGATCAGAGAGGAACTGACCCGGTGGAGACACCTCCCCCTCTCATGGCTGGGATGAATAGCAGCGGTCAAAATGACCATCCTGCTGCAAATCCTCTATCTCTTTCGGGCCCTGCCGTTACGACCTCCCACCGGATGGATTCGGCAAACACAGGCAGACCTAGCCCAGTGAATTTGAATTTAAATTTGAATTTAAAAACATTTGTAAAGCGCACTTTTACCTAGCGGTTTCATGGCGCTGAGAATTTATTGAACCCGGATAACAACTGTGGGAGGACTAGGCTGGGCCAGTTTATCTGGCAAGGCCGGAAGCCCAGACTAAAGAGGACGATTGCCATGCTGACCCCGGAGGCCGGAGGGCTAGGCATCCCCGATCTGCATAAATACTACCAGGCGGACCAACTATGTTATTTAGTAGAGTGGAGCAAGTGGGAATCTAGAAAGCATTGGCTTTTTCAGGACCAGGCGGTGGCAGGGCGCCCGCTGCAGGAGATCCCCTTCCTTCCGAAATCGTACAGACCTGCAAACCTTTACGCCTCCCACATTACTCGAGTCCCCCTGGAGGTCTGGGACGCTACCAATGGCACTTACGAACTGACCACGTTTTCCTCCCTACTAACGCCACTGGTGGATAACCCGGACTTTACCCCGGGAATGGAGAAAGGTACATTTGCGCATTGGCGGCCAGCGAGTTGCCGGTTTTTATACCACATCTATGGCACAGAAGGGGTGCTCCCTTTCCCACTCTTCAAACAGGAATATGGCTTCCCTGAGTCAGAACGCATGAGATACCTCCAGGTGAGGCACTGGGCGCTACAGCTGCAGGTCCGTGAGTCCGCGGAGAGACGTTTCACCCCGTACAAGCGGTGGCTGCTGACGCGCACCTCCGACACCAAACTTATCTCAGACATATATAAGATGATCCAGACACCACCTACACACATCCACAATCCAGATCAGTAGTGTTGGGCGAGGGAACTGGGCAGGACCCTCAGTCACAAGGAGTGGAGAGGGATTTCCTACAGGGCACGTCATTCCGTGTATCACATGGGACTCACTGAGACATTCACAAAAATCTCCACATACTGGTATCACACTCCGGAGCGGCTGCATGAGATGGATCACACCAAGGATAAGCACTGCTGGAGGGGTTGTGGTCAGGTCGGCAACCTGGTGCATTTACTGTGGGAATGCCCTCACCTCAAATCATATTGGACACACATACTCAACGAAGTAGATAACCACTTCAAAACCGACATACCACGTTTCCCAGCTTATGTTTTGCTGGGTCTCCCCAATGCACTGACATAGCCATTACGCCCCCGTAGGGGAAGCCAAATAGCTATTGCATTAGGGTCAGCAATGCAAAACATCCTCACACACTGGCGCACCACCTCAATTCCCTCCACCACAGGTTGGCTCCACAGGATGTGGCACGTGCTGGGTATGGAAAAACTGTCCCTCACACTGGCAGGGGATAGAGACCAATTTGAAGAACTCTGGCAGCCATTCCGATCCCTGTTACTCACGGAATTCACGGAATTAACATGTCCCCGCTACCTTCGTTTACTGCGTCTTACTGAGCCATCAGCCACAGACCCTTGAGACATCCATCATGGGCAGAACCTCTCCGGCCTTGGAATTTAGTCGGCCAGGGGATGACATGAACACTGGACAGGGATCGGGGGAGGGGCTCCGCAGGGGAGAGGGAGGTTTAAGGGGATGGGGGCTTTCCTTCGGGTTGTTACGTTTATGATGTTGCATGCTGCATTTTATTACTCTTTCCCAGACAGGTCGGACTTTGACATTATCGTCGGGGCCTTACCGAGCCCCTTGATCTACTTAGGGGGGCCTATGAGCAACGACCTGCGGGGTAATTGTAAACACTGTACCTTCTTGCAATGTCTTTCAATAAAAAGATTTAAACCTAAAAATCTATATCTCCGGAACCCTCCAGTGGATTTTGTTCATCCTGAACTCTAAAAATTCATAGAAAACATAATCTATTTTCATAAATTGGTGCTTCTAAATGCTTTAAACTAGTTCCTTTGATTAATCCTTGCTGCTCAAATCCACAGCTACCCATGGTTGAGCTAAAGGTTTTGCAAACGACCCTGACTGGACCCCAGACTGCTTTTGCGTGGAGAAGTGTGGCTCAGGGGTTAGAGGCGGCAGACCCGGAAGCTGAGATCGGCCCTGGACCAGGGTTCAATTCCCCGCCTCGGGCTAAAAAAATTCCATGGACTCGATAATTCTCGCTCTGGTGCCTTCTCGACTCACGGGTTCACACTCTGCGACTCTGGGCAATAGCTTGCTTAATCTCCACAACGGCCCCTCGCGGCGGGATGCCTGGCTTTCACCTTGTGGATACCCTGCTGGGGTTATCTCACAGGGGAATACCAGGACGGGTTCCCTAAGCAAGTGCTTAGATACCGACCGCGGTCAGTGATTTGCGCTATATAAATACATGTACATTTACATTACACGGTAAAATCACACAACCATGCCATTTAATACACACAAATCCTCACATAAGTCTTTATAGGTAAGGCAGCAGGACATTATACTGGATTGTAGCTGTTTTGGGTTACCAACAGAAATTGTTAGGCATTGGAATTACTTGGTAAATGTTTGTTAGTCTGTGACAAATCTAGCTAGGTAATGGTGATGTGCAAAAAAAATATGGAGTGTAATGCTGCCCAGCATGTACCAATGGCTGAGATTCATTTACGCATAACATCCAGTACTTTTTTTTTTAAGTTGGACTCAAGTTGCACATTTACTGATGATACCCAAGTAGACCAAAAAATGTCTAGAGTTTTGTTCCTGTCTGGCGGGAACCTGGCCTTGCAGTTTGGGGGTGTACTGTTCCTATTAGAGCAGTAACAATAAAGATATGCACATGTCTGATCCCTCTCGAGAGATGATGGGCTTGGATGTGGCTATCAGTGACTAAGAGCAATTCAAGCATTCCATTTATCACCTTTTCTGTTAGTTAGTCTAAAGCCGCAGCTCCCTTATGAGGCCCAAGTAGGCCAAAACTGGTTGTGTGTTACTTGTGTTCTCATCTGGAAGAGACATTGCCTGGCATCTGGGTTAGGTTGCAATTAATGGAGCAGGTCCATGGTGGATATGCACAGGGCTGCTCCCTGTCTACTGTGGCATAGTGGGCAAAAATATGATGGACTGGAATGTGGCCTTGAATAGTTACCATTGTCTGAGAATAATTCAAGCATTCCGCACATCACTTTTGGCTTTCTACCTATGGAGTGAAGCACTGCCTTGAGCAGAGCAAGAGAGGACTGTGGGACACCCACAAGATAGCATTTGTGAAGTTGGATCTTGAGAGGACAAGAGCTTGCATAGCAATTTTCAGATGGACTGGGGAGATTAAGTGCTGGATATTTTTTGAGCAAGAGTAAAAAAAAAAATCAGCAACTGTAACTTTCTAATTAAAATGTGGAAAATAAAAATGAACAATTTAACAGAGGAAGAAAGCGATATCAAAAACCTTCTTTACTGTACTCAGGTAGTACTCCTTTACCTATTCTTGCATGCCTTTGTGAATTGTACTGAACACTAACCATATAAAATGGGAATATTATATACAATTAATACATATGGAAAGGACTGTACCCTCTTCAAACCTTTTCTTGTACGGAGTTGGTTGTTTTGGGCTGATTCACAAAGGCGTTGCCGGATTAAACCCTGCGGAGGTCACTAGGCAGTCGAAATTTCAGGGCGCCCTTGCAAATGATCTCCTAATACGTTTTTAATTTTACCAGCCAACAATTTTGATAAACCATTTTTATTACACAAAACTGAACATTAACAATTATTAATGTTATCATCGATTGATCCGTTGTCGCTGGGACCATAAATGGAGTGGGGCCCATAGGCCGGTGCCTACTTTGCCTAATTAGTAATCCGGAAAGGCATTTAAGAGCATGTGAATGAGTACTCCTGTAGTACTTCTTCTACTCATCAATAGGTTTGTGAAACATCCCCAATATATCAAGATAGTACATTTTAACAGCAAGCTTTTTCCATCAAAAGACTTATTTGTAATGCTTGTTTGACTTCTTGTATCGTGCTAACGGTTAGGAAGAAATAATTCCGAATTCCATCAAAAGTTAAGTCTTCTGTTGCCTGGATGTTTAGAAGAGAAGGGTATAATTTGTTCAAGTGTTAAATAAAAAAAAAGAATTTCGATTTTAGTGAGTTTAGCTTTATGAGGGTTCCAGTCATCCAAGAGTGACGTCATTATACATGAATGGAGATTGAAACTGTGTCATGGGGCCAGATGTATCAAGATTCAGATTTGCGAATTCTAAATAGCGATTTTTTTGCGAATCGCTATTTAGAATTCGCAAAATGGAATGTATGTACAACATCGCTATTTTTTAGCGATTCCTTAATATTCTTTATTTGCGAATTCGCAAATAAAGAATAATTTCCAATGCATTCCTATGGGCCAGGAGGCCCACAGGAAAGATAGTGCAATAATTCTCAAATTGCGAATTCGCAATTTGCTAATCACAATTTGAGAATTATTTCAAGGGTGCATGGGTGTCTCAAAGACACCCTGCTGCACCCCTGAAATTTACATGTGTGTGCATGTCGCACACATACATTCCCTATGGGCATGTATGTGTGTCACATGCCACCCTCACAAATGCCAAATAGGGCATTTTTAAAAGAAATCGCAAATTACCACCAACTTCAAGTTGGTGGTAATTTGCGATTTCTTAACACAAAATCGCAATTTCAAAAAGTTACATACATATCATTTAAGGAATCGCAAAAATTGCGATTTCTTAAATGCTATGGCAAAATAAGGAATCGCAATTTTTTGCGATTCCTTAAATTGCGATTTTTTGATACATAGCAAATCATGCTAAAAGGCTGTTTGCGAGTCGCAAAGGCCGAAATTCTGCGAATTTCGGCCTTTGCGAGTCGCAAAAGCCTTGATACATCTGGCCCTTAGAGTGGAAGTTTTCGCTATACCTATGTGCTAACCGCACATTTATGAGTGAAGGCACATGTATAGCAGGTCAGATTCAGAGGCATCATGAGCAGGTTGCCTAGAACAGGGGGCTAAAATCGACCCAGAACTAGAACCCACAATGTCATAATATTTTCACTCAGGGGTCAGAGTAGCGGTTTTAAGATGGCCCCCAATGTGTGTGGTTCTGTGGACTCCAGACACTGGGATGTCTGAGACACAGAGAAAGCCTCCATTCGCATGGTTAAGTTCACTAGTGTGGTCCTATGGAAATGTCTTGCCATGGCGAACGATTGTCCAGCAGGTCTAGGATATGTTTGAGTTTGTACAGGATCATCTTTAACAGTTCGTCTGGACGCAGGGTACAGGGGTGCTGCTACTAGTTTTGCAGCAGGTGCACTGGCCCATGGGTCTCAGGGACCCCCTACCTCCTCATTAAGGTTGCATTTCAATACCTATCTAGAAGCCTGGGTGTCCATTTGCCTTGCTTGTTCCAGGCCCCCGGGCAAACTTGCTACGTCACTAACGTGACTGTTGGATGTGAATGGTAACACCTAGAATTGTTGCGTAGTGGGGAATAGTTTTGGTCACCACCCTACTGTTCCTAGAGCTATTTTATTTTCAGCCCTCTGGGTTTGTTTAATAGGTTTGCCGTCAATGGTAGGGTTTTCTGACTATGTGGGTTATCTGGTTTCTCTTGTCTCTGATGCTCAGCATAGGAACGACGAGTCACTTGTATTCTAGTATTATGTAAATGTAATGCTCAGCAAATGCCTTCCTTGGCCTGGAAAAGGTCGAAAAGTATATCTATAATGCTTTTTTTTAATTAAAATTTGATGTGTGTAAGTCAGAAGTGCTTAAATATTGAGAACGGTGTATTTATAATGCCGGCCCGTCTTTTTGACAAATTCCGAAACACACCATGAGGATTGAAGCCCTCAGCATGTAGCGAAGCACAGTTACAAGTGCCCACCACTGGAGGCGCTGTGCTTCCCGTTCCAAAAAATGCACTGGCGCATACTGTGGGAAGAGACGACCGTCAAACCTCTCGCACACTGAGCCTTTATTTAGACGCAGTTGCTATATCAAGCACAAGGGCGGCTGGTTCTGCATGAGAAATATTTGTTTAATGAAGAGCTGGCTTTAACACAAGTGATGTTCAGTTCTGTTATGCCAGCACGCGCATATTTCCATCTACTCTGCCATTAGACAGAGGTTTCCAAGGGGCACAGGAAATTCCAAGGATGACTGTGTCTGTCAGGGATTTAGGTTACATACTTCATCGCCAGCATCGAGTTATGAACATGAGTCAGCAAGAGAGAGAACGACTCTCGCTTTTTATTGAAAACACCTCTATCAATATATCCTTTGGAGAATGTGTGAAACGTCAGCGCTTTTCCTACTTCTATTTATAGCTCTGGCCCTTTGATATACCCCTGTAAAAAAATTGTTGTCCAGAGATTTTCACTTTTGATTTGTGTTTTTGTATCAATAGAGAAGTGATTTAGCTTGGGGGGACATTGCTAATGCGGGACAGATTTTTCTGGACGACATTTTTAAAAATAGAGGATGTGTTGCAGTGATGATGTAATATTTTCAGACCCATGAGACCTATATACTTTATTTTGGTGTCAACACAGTCTTATAGAGACAGAAATAACTCCTCAAAGCAACCCTTTCGCCATTTTCCAAAATGGCAGCTCTGTAATGATGTGTTTTAGCCAACATATTGGTAATTTATTAGGTCTCGCCTCTCAATGCACTTGCGCATTGAGCGAGACTATAGGGGCTTAAATAAGGTTTACCTAGACTGGCGATTGACTGGCGATTTGATGCTGTGCCCGTGCGCTTTTAGGTCAATGCGCAAGCGCATTGACCTAAAATGCGCATGCACATCATCAAATCGCCATCTGTTCCCCAGCAGCACTCCTCTCACACCTTTGAAGTGAAGCTTAGCTTCTCTTCAAAGGCCCCTGCTGCTTCACACTACGGCTGTGTCTCTCCCCCATCGCCGCTCTCCCCTCTCCGCCCCCTGCTGTGGCCGTGTTGCATTCTCCTCCCCTCCTCCCCACAGCAATGCCCTCCGTCTTATTTTCCAAATGCTTCTGCATTAATCCTCGATCTCTGGCCTTCATGCGTAGTGAAAATGCTTTATTTATTTTAAACAATTAGATTTGATTCCAGTGCTCCCGATGCAGTGTGCGAATACTGAACAATGAACTTCACCACAAAAAAGCGGTTTGTAAATGCTATTGAGCTAACTCCCGATGCAGTCTTAAAATCCTTTGACACCCCAGCTGCTTTGCCACCCCCTCCCTTCCTGCTGGCATTCACCCCTCACTTCTCGCCGCACAGTCCTTGTTTTAGTATTCCTTTGACCTCGCACCATGCTTACTCGGCCTGGCCCCATTGTGAACAGCATCACAGTTCTCTTACGTGTTTTCAATACACTTAGACCGCTGTGTTGACTTGAGCACATAATTCCGCAATTCTGACATAATTTGATCAAGTTCTTACAAATGCTTCTGCGTTAATCCTCGAACCCTGGCCTTGATGCGTAGTGAAAATGTTTTTATTTTTTATTTTAAACAATTAGATTTGATTCCAGTGCTCCCGATGCAGTGTGCGAATACTGAACAATGAACTTCACCACAAAAAAGCGGTTTGTAAATGCTATTGAGCTAACTCCCGATGCAGTCTTAAAATCCTTTGACACCCCAGCTGCTTTGCCACCCCCTCCCTTCCTGCTGGCATTCACCCCTCACTTCTCGCCGCACAGTCCTTGTTTTAGTATTCCTTTGACCTCGCACCATGCTTACTCGGCCTGGCCCCATTGTGAACAGCATCACAGTTCTCTTACGTGTTTTCAATACACTTAGACCGCTGTGTTGACTTGAGCACATAATTCCGCAATTCTGACATAATTTGATCAAGTTCTTACAAATGCTTCTGCGTTAATCCTCGAACCCTGGCCTTGATGCGTAGTGAAAATGTTTTTATTTTTTATTTTAAACAATTAGATTTGATTCCAGTGCTCCCGATGCAGTGTGCAAATACTGAACAATAAACTTCACCTCAAAAAAGCAGTTTGTGAATGCTATTGCGCTAACTCCCGATGCGGTCTTAAAATCCTTTGACACCCCAGCGGCGTTGCCACCCCCTCCCTTCCTGATTCTAGATTTGATTCCGCGCATCCATAGATCCACCATGGGAGGAAGATCCTTCTCCTACTTAGCGGCCAAAACGTGGAATTCTCTCCCCACTCACCTCCGCCTTACACAGAACCACCTCTCCTTCAGAAAGCAGCTAAAAACCTGGCTATTCGATAAGTAATACACACACCCTCCCTCAAGCGCCTTGAGACCCTCTGGGTGAGTAGTGCGCTATACAAATTCCTGAACTTGAACTTGAACTTGATGCAGTGTGCAAATACTGAACAATAAAATTCACCTCAAAAAAGCAGTTTGTAAATGCTATTGCGCTAACTCCCGATGCGGTCTTAAAATCCTTTGTTGCACTGCCTAACTATAGTAAACATTCTACTATTGGCATGGAGAAGGGCAAACTGAATAATGTCATGGTTAGAAACGCCCTATTAGTGTTTAATTTGTAAACAAATTAAGTGCGGCGAATCATATTATTTTGCAGTTTTAAGGTGCAATTTTATTTCCATCTTCTAACAAACAGCATGAAAACTGTGTAAACAAAAAGCGGGTGTGGTTTTGAAAAGCAAATGCTAACATCCCATCTTGGAACCCACATTGCTGTGTCTTATTTTGCTTATATTTCCCCAACTACATTGCGCACAAAGCACACTTAATCACCAATTGCAGTTTTTAAACATTTTGGCACGTTTTTATTTTAAAATTACAAACGTGACCCCAGCTCTCCCCTCCCCTCTCTCCCCTCCCCTCTTCCCTCTCTCCCCTCCCCTCTCTCCCCTCCCCTCTTCCCTCTCTCCTTACTCTCCCCTCTCTCCTCACTATCCCCTCCCCCCTCTATCTTCACTCCCCCCTCTCCCCATCTCTCTCCACTCCCTCTATCCTCACTCTCCCCTCTCTCCTCGCACTTCCCTCTCTCCCCTCCATCTCCCCTCTCCTCCATCTCCCCTCTTTTCACTCTCCCCTCTCCTCACTCTCCCCTCCCTATCCCCCTCTCCTCACTATCCTCACTTGCCCCTCTCGCTCCTCTCTCTCCTCTCTCATCACTCCCACCTCTCACCACTCTCGCCTATCCTCACTCTCCCCTCTCCTCACTCTCCCCTCTCCTCTCCTCTCTCTCCTCTCTCCCCTCTCCTCACTCTCCCCACTCTCCTCTCCCCCCTCACCCCTCTTTTCGCCTCTCTCCTCTCTTCTCCTCTCTCCCCTCTTATCTCTCCCCTCTCCTCACTCTTCCCACTCTCCCCTCTCACCACTCTCCCATCTCTCACCACCCTCCCCTCCCTCTCTCACCTCAATCTCCCCTCTCCTCACTATCCTCACTCTCCCCACTCTCTCCTCTCACACCACTCTCTCCTCTCTCACCTCTCTCACCACTCTCCCCTCTCCTCACTCTCCACTCCCTCTCTCACCTCCCTCTCTCCTCACTCTCCCCTCTCACCACTCTCCCCTCTCACCACTCTCCCCTCTCACCACTCTCCCCTCCCTCTCTTACCTCCCTCTCTCCTCACTCTCCTCTCCTCAATCTCCTCTCTCCTCCCTTTCCCCTCTCTTCTCTTCTCTACCTCTCCCCTCTCCTCACTATCCTCACTCCCCCCACTCTCTCCTCTCTCAACACTCTATCCTCTCTCATCACTCTCCCCTTTCACCACTCTCCTCTCTCCTCACTCTTCTCCTCTCTACCTCCCCCCTCTCTCCTCACTCTCCCCTTTCCTCTCTCACCTCTCTCCTCTACCCTCCCTCTCTACCCTCCCCTCTCCCCCGCCCGCTCTCCCCTCCCCTCCCCTCTTCCCTCTCTCCTTACTCTCCCCTCTCTCCTCACTCTCTCCTCCCCCTCACTCCCCCTCTCCCCACCCTCTCGCCACTCCCTCTATCCTCACTCTCCCCTCTCTCCTCACTCTCCCCTCTCTCCTCACTCTTCCCTCTCCTCTCTTTTCACTCTCCCCTCTCATCACTCTCCCCTCTCCTCACTCTCCAAACCCTCTCTCCCCTCCCTCTCTCCCCTCCATCTCCCCTCTCCCCACTCTATCAATCTATCGCCCTCACTCTATCTATCTATCGCCCTCACTCTACATATCGCCCTCACTCTGTGGAGAAGTATGGCTCACTGGTTAGAGGAGGCAGACCCTGAAGCAGAGGTCAGACCCGGGACCAGGGTTCAATTCCCGACGAGGCAGGGTCTTGAGCCCAAATGTCCACAGACTTGATAATTCTCGCTTCGGTGCCTACTCGAATCACAGGTTCACACTCTGCAACTCTGGGCATTAGCTTGCTTAATCTCCACTACGGCCCCCCCGCGGCGGAATGCCTGGCTTTCACCTTGGGGATGCCCAGTACGGGTTATCTCACAGGGAAAAAAGCCAGGACGGGTTCCCAAAGCAAGCGCCGAGATGCCTCACGGTGATTCGAGCGCTATATAAGAAGACATAACATAACTCTATCTATCGCCCTCACTCTATCGCCCTCACTCTATTTATATATCGCCCTCACTCTATTTATATATCGCCCTCACTCTATTTATCTATCGCCCTCACTCTATCTATCTATCGCCCTCACTCTATCTATCTATCGCCCTCACTCTAATATCGCCCTCACTCTATCTATCTATCGTCCTGACTCTATCTATCTATCGCCCTCACTCTATCTATCTATCGCCCTCACTCTATCTATCTATCGCCCTCACTCTATCTATCGCCCTCACTCTATCTATCGACCTCACTCTATCTATCGCCCTCACTCTATCTATCGCCCTCACTCTATCTATCGCCCTCACTCTATCTATCGCCCTCACTCTATCTATTGCACCACCACAGCATCATTTAGCATCACTCAGGGGCACCACAACATCACTATGCGCCACCACAGCATCACTGAAGGCCACAGCATCACTCAGGGGCACCCCAACATCACTGAATGCCACAGCATCACTCGTCGCCACCACAACATCACTCAGCGCCACCACAGCATCAATCTGTGCAACCATTCAACAACAACTGGTTCAAATATGTTCTCTAAATGTTTCAAGCTTTATTACAAATGCCACAAAAAGCTGTTAATATTTTACTTCTGTTCTTGGATTTTCGTCACAATAAAATACACTGAACATAATCTTCATAATTTATTTACAAAAGTTTAAGCTATTGCCATTATAAATTACAATAACTTTTATTTCAGTATTAATTAATAAAAAAATTAAAAGCCATTGTTATTTGTAATATCAATACATGTAAGTCATGTAAATACAACACATATTGCATTACAAATGCTATAGGTGTCACATTTGCAAAAATTATAACTATTGGCATTGTAAATGACAAAGCTATCAATTTAGCTATTTTAAAAAGCAACAAATAAATAAAATATTTGTCATTTACAAGACCAATAGCTCCAACTTTTCTAATGCGAGACCTATTGCATTTCCAATGCTTGTTTTTATATTGTTTTTGTTTCAGGTTTTCCCGTTGATTCACATTCATAAACATGAACGAAGCTGGTGGTAGCAGAGGATCTTTACCTCCTGACAGAGGGCCGCTAACTACAAAATCAGAGGACTCCTTCAACAAAGAAAAATGTGCCATATTCCAAACTAATCTCAAAGAAAAGCTAATATCAACGGCGGCTGGACAGAAGTGAGTTTGAGATACTGTAGAAATACGTCAAGATGAAGTTCAAAACAGATTGAAACTGATGGGTGACGAGGATCAAATATTTTAGCATTGTAATGACAAACGCTACAAGTCATACAGAAATATTGAGAAATACGGACAGATTCACCAAAGGTCACCGCTTTGTAAATTTTTATATTGGACACATATTAAAACTATAATGCCTGCACCCGTCTATGGATGTAAGCAAAGAAGGCAACAAGTAGAAAAGTCTTTTTGGAGCACCTAGGAATGTTAATTTCTTTTGAGTCTTTTTCTGTAGTCAACTATGCCTCATCTTTATAAGCTTGTCAGTGCCTAATTATTTTAGCAAAATAAATAAATAAAATAAATGAATAATAAATTAAGATTTAAAAATACCTAAAGGACACTCGGATTTCACTCCATACATGGGCTGGTGGGGCATGTCCCAGTTGTCCCACTTACATCAAGGGCCACTTTTCTGCCTAAATTCGCCACTGCTTCGCTTATGATTGGCATGAGTGAAGCAGTGACAAATTTAGGCAGAAAAGTGGTGTCAACAGAGACGTGCTCCACCAGTCAATATACTGTGTCAACATACACCTGTGAGGGCATAAATATATGCCCTCCTAACCGGGGAACAAGCAAGTAGGTCTTTCTCATGACTAACGTATGCTATATGTGCATCCAGTGTTTGACATAAGACTGATAACATACAAGATGAGACAATAAGGACCAAAAGAATGGCCAGCTCACAATCTATGGGGCATCGATTTATAAGAGTCCTGATGAAAGCCCGGGACCTCCTTGGGCCATGGTAAAGGGCTGAAACACGTTGACGAAGATTTAGGGTGCAGAAGTAGTAACCCTCCCTTATATATACCCAAATAGTAGGTTCTTAACCATACTATAGGCACTCGATAATTAAGGGAAAACTGGGTGTCCATTAGGTATTTTTAATTCTCTAGAATCCCCATCAGAAAAAAAGTATACTCAAATTACAACCTGAAATATGGTTGCGCTCCCCACGTTTATAGGGACATGGGTGTGACCCGATGATGAAGCAAGACACCAATAGGGCGTGTGAGGATCAATAAACCGTGATCGGTACCCCCAGTGGAGAAGGAGTAAATCTTTGCTGAAACTCTTTCTGAAGTTTTTTTCTAAAGCTCAGTTGAAAGGGTGGTAGGATACCTTTTTGTTAAATAAGTTACAGATAAGGAGGCAGTACCTTGCATTTCATAACAATAAAAATAACCTCCCTCCCCTTTCCACAGGCAGGTATGGGTTTTTTGATTATGAGTAACGTTGGATTTTCTACATTCCCTACTTTTAAATACCATGCACCCTGCTGTATGGGTAGTAAGGCATCTACACAGGTGACTTATTAATATTTTAAAGGAAGGTTTAGCCCTGTCAAAATGTTTAATTTTGACCAGTCAAATTGCGGTGTAAAAGCTGCTTTAGTCATGTTATAATGGTAGGCCAGAAGCCATGTTTACACAGCCACTGTAATGGAAGGCACAATAGCTGCATCAGACTGCTAGTGGCATTTAGCTTAGAGGCCCTGGGTACTCTTGGCACCATATATTAGGAACTTATATGTAAGCTAAATATGCCGATTAGCATATGCCAATTGGACCTTTTTTAAAAATAGGGGAATACAATCTCTAAAATACTGGTTAGAAGGGGTAACATTAGTTGAGTTCTACAGCCAGCAAAAACCAATAGGACAACAATCTGGGGATACATCACAGAGAAGATTGTCATTCTCAACAGTGTCCTTCACAGCAGGGTCATTTCCAAGTAAACTCATCCACAACAGTGGCATAAAGATGTGTGAAAAGTCTACTATTTGACTATCAATAACCACATCTGACTGTAAGACTGAATGGAGTAAATGTCAGTTCTTCTTACTAAAGGATGCTTCACAAACTAACTACAGATTCTGCAGTCCCACGTTTCACCCCAGCCCTTCACTAAATGGCTGCTTCAGGAAGACTGTTGGTCTTGGCCTTTTCTATATGGTCACCCCCACACATTTTGCCTTCACCCTCCTCTTTTCTGAACAAGTTTTAGTTGGGTTTTAGGACTCAGCACACTTTAAAACTGCTAACCTTGCTAAACTGCTTGTGCCCTGTCCTTTAAACATGCTGAAATTGGCTTATACCCAATTGCCATATTTAAGTTACTTATAAGTCCCTAGGAAGGTGGTACTACATGTACCCAGAACCTGTAAATTAAATTAAATGCTACTAGTGGGATTGCAGCACTGATTGTGCCACCCACTTAAGTAGCCTTTAAACATGTCTCAGACCTGCCAATGCAGTTTGTGTGTGCAGTATAATCTGCCATTTCGACCTGCTAAAATAAACCTTTTGCCAGGCTTAAACCTTTCTTTTAATACATATAAGCCATGCGTAGGGCATGTCTTAAATAGCCTATAGTGGAGGGTGAAGTGCATATAAAAAGGTGGACATGTACTTTTGCTTTTCCATGTCCTGGGAGTGAAAACCATTGGGTTGCCTTATCACATTTAATAAGTGCTAATCTTTAATTGGGAATAGGCAAATATTTCATGTTAGGAGTCCGAGAAATTGTAATGAAAAATCCTCTTTAATAGTAAAGTCGGATTTTAATTTAAAAGTTTGAAACTGCCGTTAGAAAGCTGTCCTTTTACTGCTTTAATTATTTGGTATTTGCAGCCTGTTCTTGGGTCACATGACTAGGTACAGTTGGGAGTTGGACTTTGTTTATTCCTCCTAGACAGCCACATCATAAAGGGATTAGATGGACCTGGATGGGCCATCAACTGGCCCTGAAGTGGCTTGAGTCCTTCCTCTCAGACCGTTTTTATCAAGTCTGGGAAGGGGCAGAGCAGTCGACCTCGTTCCCTCTTCAATGTGGAGTCCCCCAGGGCTCATCTTTGAGCCCTACTTTATTTAATGTTTATATGACTCCACTTGAAAGAGTGGTCTCGCCTTCAGGTGTGAAGATCATCAGCTACGCTGATGATACTCAGCTGGTAGTAGGTTTGACCCAGCTGGCGGAACGACCTGAGGTTCTTCACGACTGTCTTGCCAATGTACATCGGTGGATGTCCCACTCTGCTTTGAAGCTCAATGGAGAAAAAACTGATCTGATGTTGCTTGGCAAATCCAGGCCTTCACTCATAGCTAGTTTTTGGCCCCGGTCCTTGGGCGTTCCACCATCTCCTAAGAAGGAGATCAAGAGCTTAGGAGTATGGTTGGAAGAAGATCTGTCCTTCAGGACACACGCCAGGAAGACAGCGGGGATTTGTTTTGGCCTGCTGCGGTCAGCTCGCAAGGTGTTACCGTTGCTCCCTGATTCATCAAGGAAACTTCTGATCCGTGGTCTTATTTTGTCTAGACTCGATTATGGGAACGCGTTGTTCCTCGGTGCCCCGGAGTCGACTTTTAAGACCCTTCAACAGGTTCAGAATGCAGCCGCTAGACTGCTGATGATTGTCCCTAGGAGACAATCAGCTGCTCCGGCCCTGAAAACTCTTCACTGGCTCCCTGTTAAGGAGCGGGTGAAATTCAAATCCTTATGCACTGCACACAAAATCCTGCATGGGAGGGGCCCCTCCATTTTGATTAATATGGCACGTCCATATAAGTCCACACGGGCTCTTCGCTCTGACCAAAAACACCTGCTTCAGTCAGCCAGAGTTAAAAGAGCTCGTTCGGGTGGCCGACGTTTCTCGGTGCAAGTGGCGGCACTGTGGAACTCCCTGCCCCTTAAGATACGCTCAGAGCCTAACATCCTGCACTTTAGAAAACTCCTTAAGACCTATTTGTTTCCGGTGTAGTGGCTGAGTTTGAGTCTTTTTCCTTCGCTGTGTCCAGCGCCGGGATGCCCCTGGGTAACTGAGCGCGTTATAAATTTCATAATAATAATAATAATAATAATAAGATGGGGGTGGGGGGTGAAGCAACTGACTAGGCTATTTCCTGCCTCCACACAAGAGACTTGTCATTATGGCATGATCCATACAGTCAGCTCAGATCCATGGAAAAGGAGGCAGAAAACTGCAAGGACTTCAAAGGGAATTCTCCCAAAGCTTCCCCTATTTCAAAGCGTGCCTCATGTATAAATAGCGGGACCTCAGACCCAAGTCCTCAGTACACTCCTGTATCTGAGGATACTACGGAAGAAGGGCTGCTGTGTTGCTTTGCTGCCAGAAGGACTACCACTCTGCTGCCCTGCTACTCTGCTGCCCTGCTGACTGAGAAGGAAGACTGTATCTGCAACCTCCATCCCAGGCTGAAGTGGCTCCATGGGTCAGCTGACTGACTTCTTGTTTTGAGCCATAGGGACATGAAATGCTCCAGAGATTCACTGGTGTGAAGTGGCGTCAGAAACCGCTGTTGAACTCAATGGAGGACTTCAGGAAAGTGCCACTGCTGGAAGAGGAGAAAGTGTCCGGAAGAATCCAAACATGGATTCTGGAAGAGTAGTACTTGAAAGCAGATGGACCAGTGTCTATGTCACTCAGGAGTGACCAAGAGACTTGGAAGACGGATGGCCTCCGATGTCGGGTGCTTCAGGTAAGATGACAGTGACCTTGACTCTGCAGCTGCGAGGACCAGGCGATGCTGAAGATGATCAGGACCTGCATACGAACTGTCCGATGAAGGATGTTGAGTTCTGAGGAGTTGGTGTCCCGTGGGAGCATCAACAAGCCTTGGCAAAGGCAACCCATGCATGAAGTCAACAAGGTGCACGGTTGGGATCAGCAAGGTCCAGGAGACTCACCAGAAGCAGGGGAGTCAAGGCAGGCCCGAGCACTCAGGGGAGCCCAAGGAAAACAAAGATGACCCTCAATTGGACCCACAGGCAAGAGGCACAGGGATCACAAGAGGACCTTGAGCAACTCAGCAAAAGGAGCAGGCCACATTGCCCATGAGGGAATGTGGCTGACGATCTTGGTGGGAGAAGTTGCCGGAGGTTGGGGCTTCTTGAAGCCAAATGCACTTTTCGATGAGTTCCCAACAGCATATGCACTGGCAAAAGTATGCGGTGCACAGGAGTTCCTTAATGCAGCCCCCACAAGGGATTCTGACCTCAGACTTGGAGAGGGCAGCTCGAGCCTAGGGAGATGTAGATACCACCACCTGTGTTGTTGAGCCCTTCAGAGTCCGCAGGAGCTTGGGATCAGCAGACCGGTCAGCAGTGTTGAGGTGCCTACGAATGTAGGGGAGTGACTCCTTCACTCCAAGGGAGATTACTTTGGTTGTCCTTGATGTTTCACAGGCCTTGGAAGTTTCCTGTATGATGCACAGGCTCAGACGATGTAGCAGACAGGAAGGGAGGCGATGTCAGGCCCAAACGAAGTCCAGCGACTTAGGTAGAGGTGCAGTGATTTCAGTTCTGAATATTGTCCCACGAAAAATCTAGAGACCTGCAACCAAGTAAGTCCTTATGTACCCTAGGGAAAGGGTTGGGGAGATTCAGGGACCCTCCCAGGGGAGGGTCTGGACAAACGGAGGTTACTTCCATGTTCTTTGTCCAGTTTCGCGCCAGAGCGGGAGCTACCGGCTCCCACGACTGGTTTGAACTGGACTATGCATAGGGACACCAAATGTGCCCCTCATGGAGACTTTCAGGCACTGGCAAGCACACCCACCCAGCCCTAATACACTAAATCCTGTCTGGGAGGTGGTCACACCTCCCTGTGACAGAATGCCTATTGTTCTGCCTTCTCCTGATCGAGCTTGGCTGCAGCATCAGGAGGGCAGTAATTTGTCTCTGGTCGGCAGCTACCATTCTGTGCTGTCCGGGACTAGAAGGCTGGTACCGGGAACACCGAGAGCCCAATGGAGGGCTCCTCCTGTGTTTGGAATCATACCACCCACGCCGTTTACAGTGTGGGGTATGATTCAAACATGTTTGATACCAAACATGATAGGATTCGTTGCAACCATTTTCGAGATGGTCATCGTGTGGTCATGCGATGCCCTCTCTATATAGTACATGGCTGCTTCACTGACAACCCGGGAGAATGGACTCCGTTGTCGTAATTTGACAATGACTGGGTTAGCGTTAAGCTTTTGCTACACGTATTTTCCTTATCTTGGCCTTAGTGTTAACTGCCATCTTGTATGTTAAGGCGGCCATTTTAGAGAATGAGCCCCCTCGTGGTCAGCGTGCCCTTTAGTCCTTTGTCCGTACCACTGACCACTTGAGTTTGCCCAGCAACAGGCTATTTTTAGTAACGGTCAAGCCCGCACATGCGCAGTTCCGACTGACCAGTCATCACTTAGGAATGTTCTGCCAAACTGACCAGTGGTATTGTAACTCCTCCCATGAGTTGGCTGTGTTCCAAAAATGACCATATATGTACCGAAAGCTCTGTAACCATGTACCTCCCAACTTTTAATGTCTGTAAAACTGTATAAAAGAAGGACTTACACCGATGTTCGGTGCGATACTTCTTGCATTGCCGAAGGGTGCTGTAGGAATGTACCACCACCCCATGGGGTCTTAATAAACTTGTCTTTTACATTTTCTAGTTTCTGTGCCAACAGTTCTTATGGTGTAGCGGGTATTCTGTGGAGTATGTAGGCCAAAAGAACCCAATACCAAAAATTGGCGACCACGAAGGGACTCATCGGCGACTCGGATGCCCGAAGGAGAGGTTGTGACGAAGCATTTGAAACTCGCCATGGACGCGTACGCTGCCTTTGAGTGACCCGAGTCTTGGCACCCACGGTGTTTTCTTCCCTTCCTTCTGATCTGACCTTCCAGGTGGCGCCGGTCCCCGACTGAGATCCTACTCGTCTGCGTTGCTGTACAATGCCTGTTTGGCTGATTTGATCAAAGACCTTGGCAGTTGGAACCTGGACATTTGAGATTTGGGTAAGAATTGTGAGTGGTAAGGTAGTCTGCGGATGCTTACTGTAGTACTATGAATATGACTATGATTTGAGTTAGCTAACATTTGAGTTTGTGAATTTGAACACATATGTGTAGTGCACTTCACATAGGCAGGCATGTAGAGATGTTTCTCTAACTTCGTTTGTACTTTGAGCGGCACATTTATAGTAAGTGCCATTTTTATGGTATCACGTTTTCGTGGTACTTTTTGAACATGCCTGTTTTAAGCACACTCCGAGGGATGTGCTGTCTTGGAAATGGTACCACATACATATTAAATGAATCTCAGCCGGCTCCCCCAGAGGGGACCCCTAATCGTGAAATGTACATAAAGTTTGGCCTTCCCCCTATACTGTACAGTAAATTATGGAACAAATACACTAAATCTGATCCCGAGTTGCAATGGCCACTACATGGGTCGTTTGATTTACGAAAGGTTCAGTTTGTGGAGCAATGTTTGTTTCAGCGCAGGTCTAGACAGGATATGTTTGATTGTGTGCGAATGTGGGAGAAAGCAGTGCGTGAACGTATGAAGCGTGAGATTGCCTTGGCGGACAAAGAGCAGCGCAAGGCTGCTCGAGATAAAGCTTTACAGCTGGAGGGGAAGGAGTTGCAGGAGAAGAAAGAGAGGGAGGCACGGGAACGCAATTTGCAAACGACCGGTCAATTTCCTATTCGACGTCCGCTTTATCCCGTCCTTTCTAATGAAGTTGATGATTTTTCGTTATTAGATCGGTCTCCGCCTCCGTATGTTCAGCCTACAGCTCCGGAAGAAGATTCTGGTGATGACCGGGATAGTGCAAGTATTAGGTTGTCTGCTAATAGAGCAGCAGAATTACGAAGTTTCGCTAGGAAACTAAATCTGAATCATATAACTTTGTCAGAACTTAATGCTGAACGGAAAAAGTGATCAGAACGAGAACAGATGTGTTTTTTAAGTACTTTTGCAGACGAAGTTGTTGATCGATTTCGTAAAAATTCAGAGGAATTAGAATCTAAGGATATATCAGTCCATCATGACAATATGCGTAAAGGTCTATTTAATATTTCAGATGCGGATACCTTTTTCCTACGATTGGTCCAGCTACGGGATGAGTCGTCCAGATTGCGGGAAGCACGGAAAGCAGCAGAGAAGTCTGTGCCGGGGTCGACGGACTTAACCAAAGAGTGTTCTATCTTTGGAGCAGATAAGAGTTCTAAAGTGCATGTTATGCCTATGCGTGAAGCTGCACCTTTGTATGTTCCCCCTAAAGGGCAAGGTACAGATGATGACAAAACGTCCGTAGATGCAAAAGGGTATTTTATATATAATTGGGTGTATACGCCTTGGAATAGAGCGGACGTTATGGCATTGAAAAACGCTTTGCCCGATCCCCGTAATAATCCGGCAGCTTTCTATGAAGGAGTGGAGGGGGCTATTTCTTCTTGTGTTATGACGCTTGTTGATATAGATCTTTTCTTTGGATTAATTCTCCCCCCTGATATGTGGAGAGCGATTCGTCAGTTCGATGATCAAGCAATGTTTGGGGCAACTTGGAAAGATATAAGCCAAGCTGATTTAGACAGGGAACCTGCATGCAAACCTTGTCAGTTGATTTTAGATCTTCCAACAGCTATTTTGAATAAATTGAAAACGCTTGTTCCCCCTAAAAAGATTGATTGGACCATGTTAGCATCGTGTAAATAGAAACAAGATGAGTCGGTTTCTGTCTTCTTCACACGTTTTGAAGAAGCGTTTAATGATTACAGTGGGCAATCGTTATCAGATGATACGGGTAGACATCTGTTTGTCGACAAGTATGTGGCTAATCTCCTACCGGAGATTGCAAAGCGGTTAAAAAAAAGTGAAAGTTCCTGGACCACGGCGACCCCTGCGTCTTTGTTAACTATGGCTCAGTATTACGAGCGGCAGGAATTAGAGGTTAAAGAAAATGTGGATAAGAAAGCAAAGGAGTTGAAGACGAAGGTGATGTTGGCTCAGGTTCGTGGTACGTATTCTAGAGGGAATGACAGAGGCAGACGAGTAGGGGGTAATGCGTCCTATGGTCGTACCGATATTGCGGAGGATCAATGCGCGTATTGTAAAGAGTTTGGGCATTGGGCCGAAGATTGTCCGGTGCTTCGTGAGCAACGTAGTCAGCGTGGTCGAGGAGGTGGAAGGTCACGGAATGGTTATTCGGGAGCGAGGGGTGGCGGAGGTGATCGTGGTAGGTTTGAAGCGAGGGGTCGTGGTCAGGATGAACTAAACACTTTTGATCGGCGAAATCAGTATCAGATATCGGAGGGTGAGAACGTGGAGAATCAGGATTATGTGCATGCATAGGATTGCGTAGGATGGGGTGTGGAATCGGTTGAAGTGCCAGTAGATCAAAGAGGTCCATATGTATCAGCGGGCATTTTGGGTTCTACTGATCAGTTTTTAGTTGATACAGGAGCTACTCGTAGTGCTTTGTCTAAAAACTTGGTTCCAAGGGCTCCCCTGTCTGGCGAAAAGATAACATGTATAGGGTTCGATGGCACACCCTCTCCAAGCCCATTATCACAACCTCTTGCATTTTGCATTAACAAATTTTTTAGTTTTTGTCCATTTTTGCTGTCGCCCCACACTCCAGACAATATTATGGGCATTGATTTGCTCAAATATTTTCGAGCAATGATAGGCTGCGCTCCTGAAGGAGTGCGGGTTATTTTGAACGACAATTACCCAGATTCAGGCAGATTCTGTACCATGCAAGAAATTGAAGCATTAGTCTCTCTCCCACACACGTTATGGGCAACCTCAGATACGGATGTGGGACAGATGCTCATCCAGCCTATTCGAATTACTGTTAAGGAGGGAGTATCTTTGCCACGTGTACCGCAGTACAAGATATCCAGGGAAGGTGAAATTGCCCTGACGCACATCGTTCAGGATTTGATTATTGCAGGAGTAGTGGAGGAAGTTCCTTACAATGTCTGTAACAGCCCTATTCTTCCGATCCTTAAGAAAGATACCGATGACAAAGTCTATCGATTTATTATTGACTTGAGAGAAATAAACAAAATTGTCATTCCCCAGTACCCGGTGGTGTCTGATATCACCACCCTACGTACTTTGGTCCCCCCCACAGCTACGACTTTCTCTGTTATTGATCTTAAAAACGCGTTTTTCTCCATCCCCATCCATCCCGACAGTAGATACCTATTTGGCTTCACGTTAAATAATAAATCGTATAGATTTTGTCGTGTTCCCCAAGGTTACACGGAAAGCCCTAGCATTTATAGCCAGGCTTTGAAAAGACAGCTCGATTCCTTTGAATTGCGATCTGGAGTGGCCCTTATTCAATATGTTGATGACCTTTTATTGGCAGCAGATACCTATGCACAATGTGAGGAGAGTACTCTTGCTTTGCTCTCTTTTCTTGCTCAAAATAATCACAAAGTTTCTAGGAAGAAATTGCAATATTGTAGACCAAAGGTGACCTACCTCGGTCATCTTTTGTCTAAGGAGGGACGTGCATTAACATCTGATCGAATTCAAGCGATTTTAGATACACCAGTCCCCCGCACTCAGAGAGATGTACGTGCCTTTATAGGTTTAACGTCCTTTTGCAGACAGTGGATAATGGGGTTTTCACACATTATAAAACCTTTGTTAGCGTTACTGTCCAAAACTACACCAATGACCCTTGAATGGACAGATGAATGTCAGAATGCTTTTGAACAATTGAGACAGGCCCTTTGCTCTGCACCCGTGTTAGGTACACCAGATTACACTAGGATTTTCACGTTGTATGTGCACGAGAAAGATGGGTGCGCGTTGTCAGTGTTAGTGCAGACACACGGGGATAAGCAGAGGCCATGCGCGTACTTTTCAGCCATTCTTGATCCTGTAGCACGAGGGTTACCTGGGTGTTTCTGAGCAGTTGCAGCGACAGCAGTAGCTATACGGCAGAGTGAGGGAATAGTTTTGTCACACAAACTGTTGGTGTTAGTTCCCCATGCAGTGGACGCTCTGCTAAATCAAACGAAAACTCAGTATCTTACGAGCGCACGTTTAACAGGATATGAGCTCACACTTCTGGCACCACATATCACACTGAAAAGATGCGCTACCCTGAACCCTGCTACTTTATTGCCGTATCCGGTTGCTGAGGGCCAAGAGGAAGAACACCATGACTGTGTTTTCCTGACCGAAGAACAAACAAAGGGTCGTGTCGACTTACAGGATACGCCACTTCCAGAGGTGAATGGGGAACTGTGGGTTGATGGATCGTGTTTGAGGCTGCCAGATGGCACAACTTCTGCAGCATATGCGATCACGACACTTAAGACAGTGGTAGAAACAGCACGAATACCACAGAAATCGGCCCAAGCAGCGGAGCTAATAGCTTTGACAAGAGCCTGCGAATTGAGTGCTGGCTTATGTGTGAACATCTACACAGACAGCCGGTACGCCTTCGGAGTAGCGCATGACTTTGGCCTACTCTGGAGAGAGCGTGGGTTTTTGACTTCGTATGGAGTACACATTATGCACGGAGAGCTAGTGCGTGATCTCCTAAACGCGTTACTTTGTCCAAAGAAAGTGGCGATAATTAAATGCAGTGCACATAAAAAGGTCACTGACAAAGTGGGACAAGGTAATGCCTTTGCAGACAGTATAGCAAGACAAACGGCTATGTCACGAAATGACCCCCCCATGTATGTAGTGAAATCGCAGGCCGAGCGATGGCATGATTCGAGAGCGGAGATAGTAGATATTCAAAAATCAGCGACTGAAGCAGAACTTGCAGCTTGGGCAGCAGAGGGAGTACTAGATGACGAGGGTTGTTGGAGAAGCAAAGATATGGAACGATGGAAATTGCCTGCAGCTTACTTGCAAGCGATGGTCCAGATGACACATGGATTGGCACATGTTGGAGCTCTTGCAATTACTCGATTGCTAACGCGAGTTTGGGAGCATTCTGAGATTGCCAATACGGCCAAGAGAGTAGTGCAGACCTGTTTGATATGTTTACAGCACAATCCTGCAAAAGGGACGCATACTCCGAAAGGAGGGTTTGGTCCACCTTCTGCACCATTCGAGGTACTACAAATGGATTATATCCAGCTTGAGCGTTGCAATAACCTTAAGTATGTCTTAGTGGTGGTGTGTGCCTTTAGCAAATGGGTTGAGGCTTTCCCACGAAGGATAATACAGCTCTGACAACAGCGAAGGTGTTGCTCAAAGAGTACTTCCCTCGATATGGCGTTTGCAAATTTTTGTGGAGCGATAATGGTCCCCATTTTGTTGGGAAAATTGTGGAGTACGTGTTGAAGGGATTGGGGATCCAGCAAAAGTTTCATGCTGTTTTCCATCCTCAGTTCGCAGGTCTTGTTGAAAGGTACAATGCTACTTTGAAACTAAAGTTGGCTAAGATTGTGGCATCCACGTCTTTGAAGTGGCCGGATGCCTTGCCTTTAGCATTACTCTCTATCAGATCAGTGCCCCATTCTCGAACTGGCCTCACACCTTATGAAGTGGTGTTTGGAAGGCCGATGAACATATGGGGAGTTCCTAAGCCTCGATTGTTACATGATGTGCCTTGTATAATGATGAACGATTATTTGGCACGATTAACAAATGATTTACTTTCTATTCATCAACAGGTTCGAGAAGCGCTCCCTGACAACTCCATTGGAGAGGCTCACAATCTTCGTCCTGGTGAATACGTTATGGTCCGCTCTTTTGAAAGGGCGAACAGCTTGGAACCAAGGTGGCGTGGCCCCGAGCAGGTGTTGCTCGCAACTCGAACAGCTGTGCGAGTGACCAACAGGAAGCGGTGGGTGCACTCTACTCACTGCCGCCGTGTCTCTCCGGACCTGGTGGATCCTACTGTGCTGTCTGACTACAGAGACATCTTGGACAAAGAAAAGAGCCCAGCTGTAACGTCGGCCGAATTGGAGGGAGCCTTCCCGGACCACACTGTTTCTGGACGACAACGATACAATCTGCGGCCACGATAAGAGGAAGATTTTTTTTTTGGTGCGAGACTGGTTGAGTTACCGCTCTGGGGTTTGTGAAACGGAAGCCGGGAATCTCAAGGGGGGGGGATCAGTTCTGCCAAGAGTAGCGACACCCGTCTTGACCCCGGAGAAGAAAACAACGGCTACCTCGGAGCTCCGCACTCATATTTTAATTTTTTTAGTTGTATATTTCGAGACATTGTGACTTTTGAACTATGGCGTCTTCTGCAGCACGAGACAAAAGAATCCTTGGTGCTGTATTATTCGTGTTGACAGTTGTGGTAATAGCTGTGATAGCCTGGGTAGTAGAACTTGTGGTACCTGTACGAGAACATTTGCTGCCGACTACCCCAGCTCCATCTGAACATTTTCATTTCACCTTACCATATCATGAAGAACGGCACCGACAGACTTACTTGAACAATAGCTTCATTCAAATCTTGCATCAAACTCACAATATGACGAACAATTCTAACTGTTGGGTATGTGGGATGTTGCCTGGACATCAAAAGAAAGGAGGCACACCGCTTATCCCACTTCCGTTTTCCCACAATGGGTCTTGCAATGCCTGGTACACTCTCCTGTTCACTTTGCGCTGGCCAACAAAAGGGGGCCTACTTTTCCGTTTAAATAAAATATGTTACCATGATCGGGACAGTTATCCACAAGCTGAGGGTACTAGGTTTGAATGGGAGGAGTACCGCCCCGATAATATATCTGCACCGCAAATCTACAGCAACCAACGGAATGTTAATATGTCTAATTCTCATGTTATTAATGTCATCGACACAAAGGCTGATCTCTGTATACTTAATAAAGGTACAATCCCAGTTGGCAGAAGTGAATGTAACACCACACTTACATTTGATACTCCGAACGGCATTTCATTTGTGGCCTCCCGAAATACATACTTCATATGTGGCAATAAAGGTTATCATCGTCTCCCATTAGGATGGTTAGGAACATGTTACATCTCTTTTGTATTGCCCCCTGTATTCATTGCCCCGCCAATGTATCATAATGATTATATTTTGTACCACGATTTTGTACTAAACAGAGTCAAAAGAGCAGTAGTCCTCGAAAGACATAGACCAGACAGATACCGCACTGCAACAATATGTAGATTTCAATTTGGGTTTGTTTTCTTTTGTGGGAGCTGCTCTGAACAGTCGGAAAATACGACAACTAACTCGTGTTGTTGAAGCTGTTGCCAATGATACTGCTTTTGCTTTGGGAAATATAACTGAGGAGCTTCAGATTTCTAGAATTGTAACGCTTCAGAACCGAATGGTTCTAGATGTAGTTCTAGCTGATCGGGGAGGGGCATGCCGCATTATCGGAAGTAGTTGCTGTGTTTACGTCCCTGATAATTCACCCTCTGTATATGATGCCATATCCAAATTACATAAAATCGCTGCTGAGATACATCCGGACAATGGTACATGGACCTTTTCGGGGTGGTTCTGGTCAATGCTTAGTACATGGGGCTGGAAGCTACTTACAATCTTATGTATAATTATTGGGATATTATTCTTTTTATACTTATGTATCCAATGTGGTCCTGTATTATGTTCTATGTGTTTATCTGCTTGCATTCCATCCAGACGAGCTTTTGCCCAAAATGAACAAATAATTCATAAAGAAGTGGCCCAAATTATGTCTATTGATATAGAAGATGAGTATCCCGATTATGTCCACTATGAGGTGGCTTCAGCTAAACGCTAAAAGGATCGTCTGTCGTAATTTGACAATGACTGAGTTAGCGTTAAGCTTTTGCTACACGTATTTTCCTTATCTTGGCCTTAGTGTTAACTGCCATCTTGTATGTTACGGCGGCCATTTTAGAGAATGAGCCGCCTCGTGGTCAGCGTGCCCTTTAGTCCTTTGTCCGTACCACTGACCACTTGAGTTTGCCCAGCAACAGGCTATTTTTAGTAACGGTCAAGCCCGCACATGCGCAGTTCCGACTGACCAGTCATCACTTAGGAATGTTCCGCCAAACTGACCAGTGGTATTGCAACTCCTCCCATGAGTTGGCTGTGTTCCAAAAATGACCATATATGTACCGAAAGCTCTGTAACCATGTACCTCCCAACTTTTAATGTCTGTAAAACTGTATAAAAGAAGGACTTACACCGATGTTTGGTGTGATACTTCTTGCATTGCCGAAGGGTGCTGTAGGAATGGACCACCACCCCATGGGGTCTTAATAAACTTGTCTTTTACATTTTCTAGTTTCCGTGCCAACAGTTCTTATGGTGTAGCGGGTATTCTGTGGAGTATGTAGGCCAAAAGAACCCAATACCACACCGTAGGCTGCATGGGTGTCCTGCTCATGCGGGGGCATCCTCCCACTTAGAACCAAACACCCTGCCCTTACGCAGTTCCTTTATAACGTGGTCGTTACAACTACCGTGTTGTTACCACACGTACCATTACATTGCAAGTCATTTCAACGACTTGCTGTAGGGGGCGCGCTATCCAACAACTTCCCTGTTGTTGCACAAACTGGAGTAGGAATAGTAAATATTACTATTCCTAAGTCCAGCGTGCCTCCTACAGCAAATCGTTGAAACGACTTGCGGTGTAATGGTTCACGTTGAAACAAAGCGGTCGTTGTAACGACCGCAATGGAATGGAATGTTTGAAAAGCGCATTTTTTGTAAAGAGTTCTATTCTTTAAGTGCAGTGACCCTTGCATTTAGTAAACCTATATCTTTTGTAAATGGTACCTGCCCCAACTTACACTAGCTGCATTGGCAGGCCTGTAGTTCCATTTTGAATGGTCTCTCATGGGTGGCATAATGCACGCTTCAGCCCATGGGAGACCTCTGGGGTACCTATGCCATGAGTACATGGGTACCATATGCTAGGGACTGACAAGGGTACCCCAGTATACAATCTGGGATGTACCTAGGTACTGAACACAACAGTTTAGGGAGAAAGCAGATAGACTGGGGTCCTGATTAGCAGGATCAGAGTCAGACTAGTCAAAAACAGCATCACATCAAGCAAAAAGTGGGGGTAACCTTAAGAAGCAGATCCTACTTTCCTACAACATTGAAAAATGACACAATGGGCGTGGCGCTAGGGTGCTTTGATATGTTTTTGGTGCAATTGTCAGTTTTGAAAGTATTTGTCTACTGTGATTGTGTTTGTTGGAGTGTGTTAAGTTATGTACGTAGTTGATCTCTATGTTTTATTTGTAAAAGTCAGTTTGTGATTTGTGAGTTAGTCATTGTTTCTTTATTAATCATTTTGGTATAGATAATTTGTGTGGGGGCTTTTAGGGTACGGTTTTGGGGTAGTAATGGCAAGTTGTCTGTACTTGCCTAAGTTAGTGGGACTGACTAGTAAAGTGGCAAGATTTATGCCACCATCACAGACTAAAACAGCCTGAGCTGGAGTTCTGACTAAGTCAGAACCCTTCTCAAAACCCAAGATTAACCCCACTAATCCCTTGGTTGCTGTACTACCACTTGTACCTATGCTAGGGGGAGCAGGTGCCTGGGGGCAGTGGTAGTTGTTGTCTCCTTGGCCTTTGGACAATAAGCATCCCTTGTCCAATGAGCCTTCACTATACATAAGTAACAGCAAGGTTTCTTTTTGCCTTTCTTGGATTTTTGGGACTCACCCCCAGATGAAGGTTTTTGGGGGCCTTGAGACGACTCTTTCTTATCTTTTCCCTTGTTGCCACCCTTATCCTGGGATTTAGAAGAATCTTGCATCTTCTGGTCACTTCCATTACCATGGTTTTTCTTCTTAACCCTGGTTCTGACCCATTTATCTGCCTTCTTTCCCAATTCTTTTTTTTTGTGTCATAATTTTTTATTGGAGTTCAAAGATGGGCAATTTCATAGGTTACAAAACAATATAGTAAATATAAATCAGTATGTGACAAATAATATACACCTGTAATATATTAAGGGAGAGGAAAACAGGAGTGAAAGGGAAAAAGGAGAAGGCAAAAAGCTATATATAGGGAGGGGAAGAAAAGAGAATTAGAATTTCTGGAATCGCAAAGAAAGGGGGTCCACACCTGCTGGAATATTTGTTCTTGGTCTTGTATCCTATATATTACCTGTTCATAGGATGCTGTCTGTATCATCGGAACCATCCAGTCCTCTTTGGAGGGAGGGCTAGGTGATTGCCACAGCCTTAAAACACATAGTTTAGCAGCAGTAAGTGCAGTGTGTAAGAGTCGACTTTGAGGTCGTGAAATAGTAGTAAAACTTCTAAAGTCATGTAGCAAAATAGTGGCAGATGTGAAAGGGAGTGAAAGAGGAATAGTTTCTAGTAGTTCAGATCCTATTTGCTGCCAAAATTGTTTTATAAAAGGACATTCACAAATTATATGCAGGAGGTCACAATTAGCTTCAGAGCATCTCCAACACCTAGAATGCGATGATAATCCAGCTCGTTGCAACTTTAAGGGAGTCCAATGCCAATCATGTAAAGTTTTAAAAACACAGACCTTCATTCGTGCTTCACGAGTGCCCTTATCCAGGGCTTCCAATATGTCTGGCCAGGTATCTTCGTCTATGGTGATATGAAGCCGTTCCTGCAATTTATCACGGAGAGTAGCAAGATTCTTTCCCAATTCTTGAGGAGAAGTCAGATCTGAGTCTACCTGGTACTGATGCAAAAGCTGATTCTGACAGTTATTAAGGATGTGCTCCCTCATAATGAAATTGTACAATCCTTCATAGTCCTGTACCTTGCTTCCACGAAGCCAGACTTCCAGAGCCTTAATAGCACTGTCAACAAAATCCATCCAGTCCTGGACTTGTGCTTTCTGGGTATCTCCGAACTTAATCCTATACTTCAGTTGTTAAGACAAACCCATCTATGAAAGCACTCTGTAGTACTGAGTAATTGTCAGCATTCTCTTCTCTAACAGTGACAAGCTTATCTGTATCTTTGTTAGCAAAGGAGAGCAACAGGATAGCTACCCACTGCTCTTGAGGGGCGCTCTGAACTTTACAGGCCCTCTCCAAAGCAGTGATCCGTTTATGGATATCATCCCCCTCCTGGTAATGAGGGACTATCCTGCTCAGGTTCCAATTGTCAAAAGACTTTTCTCTGATTCTAGAGACACTGTTGCTGCCACCATGGGATTCTAGTCCCAATTTCTTCCTAGCTTTCTGGACTTCTAGGCACTCCTTGTCAAGGGCCAACTGATTTTGTCTGAGCCTACGCCTTGCTTTCTCAAGTTCAAGCAATTGGTACTCACTTTCAAAAGAGCTGTCCCTCTAACTAGATATGGAGGTCCCTATAGAATGTCCCGAAGCATTGGATTCTCTAGAGGAAGATATAGACCTCCTCAGCCTATTCTGGATCCTGTCAGGAGGAACAACGGGTGTCTCCCCTGTTTCTTCTGCACTATTCCCTGAGGGATCAGAGTTTGGCAGGTTGGACTCATCAGAGTCCTCTTGCCCATACTCAGACTTGGGATCATCAGGAAGAGCTCCTGATGCTCTCTCTTCAGGAGTATCCCCACCCATATTTTACTGTTCTTCTGCCCTCACAGGATGACCATCATCCTTATGCAGCAACTCTAAGAACAGCTTAATGGTGGGGTTACCAACCGTCTTTATCTTTCTAAGACTACACAGGGTCCTTAGGGGATGCTGTGGACAACCATGAGCTGTCCCATGTCGGATGTCAAGAGTTGAGGGGTCTGTGTCTGTCAGGAACACTAACAAGCCTTGGCAACTGCACCCAACGTGGAAGTTGAAGAAGGTGCAATGTCAGGACCAGCAAGGTCCAGGAGACTCACCACGAGCAGAAAAGCCAGGGCAGGCCAGAGCAACCAGGGGAGCCCAAAGAACTCAAAGATGACCCTCAAGAGGACACTTGAGTCGCGAGAGGACCTCAAACAGCTCACCAAAGATGCAGGCCCATGATGCAAGTGATTTAGTGAGGATGAAGATCCTGGTCACTGGAGATGCTTGGGATTAGGGCTACTTGGAGCCCGAAGATCTTGATGGAAGGAAGCAAACAAGCCTTTGCAACTGCAAGTTGACGCAGTGCACAGGAGTTCAGTTCCTGTGGCTCCAACGAGGGACACCAGCCTCAAACTTGGTGAGAGGGCAGAGCAGGCCTTTTGAGATGAGAGGCACCACCACCTGTGTTGCTGAGCCTTTCGGAGTCTATGGGAGCCCAGGATCAGCAGACCGATCAGCTTAGTTGTGGTGCCTGCAGATGCAGGGAAGTGACTTCTTCACTTCAAGGGAGATTCCTTCAGGTGTCTTGGATGCCCACAGGCCTTGTGAGGTTCCTGTATGGTGCACAGGCATGGACGTTGCAGCAGATGAGCAGGGCTTGGAGATAAGGAGCAACAGGAGTCTTCCTAGTTGCAGCCTTGATGCCCAGAGCAAAATCCAGCAAAGCCCAGAGTGCCCAGACCGTAGAAGAAGAAGTGGTGTCCCAAGACGGATCTAGGGACCCACCCACAGGTAAGCCCTTAAATGCGCCCAATACACTAAACCCTGTCTGGGAGGTGGTCACACCTCCCTGTGACAGGATACCTATTGTTCTGCCTTCCCCTGCCTGAGCTTGGCTCAGCAGCAGGAGGACAGAAATGTGTCTCTGGCCGGCAGTAGCCCTAGATGTCCAGGTCTGGAAGACTGGTACCGGGATCACAGAGGGCCTCCCAAAACAGCTTTACGGTGCATGGAATATGATTCCAACATGTTTGATACCAAACATGATAGTATTCATTACAGTCAATTTCGAGATGGTCATAATGACGGGGTGCCCCTCTATATGTTATATGGCTGTCTCACAACCCAGGAGAATGAGCTCCGTAGGCTGTAGGGGTGTCCTGCTCATGCAGGGCCACCCTCACACTTAGAACTGAGCATCCTGCCTTCAGGATTGTAAGACCTGCCTTAGGGGTGACTTATAGGTTTTAAGTGCAGTGACCTTAGATATAGGGAAAAACCTATATCTTTTGTAAGGGGTGCTAGCACCAGATTACACAGGCTGCAATGGCAGGCCGGTAGTTACAATTGAGTGGTCTTCCATGGGTGGCATAATACATGCTTCAGCCAATGGGGGACCCCTGGTGTACCTATGCCCTGGGTACCTTAGTACCATATACTAGGGACTGATAAGGTGACACCAATATCCAATCTGGGATGTACCCAAGTACTACCAAACCAATTTAAGGGAGAAAGCACAGAGACTGGAGTTCTAATTAGCAGGATCCCAGTCTGACTAGTCAGAAACGACATCAAGCAAAATGTGGGGGTAACCATAAAAGCAGATTCTACTTTCCTACAGGTGCCATGAGCAAATTTAGCAGCAAAGCATATTGGTCATAAGTACAAAAACTCAGTACAGTTCCAAATTAAATCTGGCATAGATTAGAGGGTCTTTCTTGCTGAAAAAATCCTCTTCTATAGGGCTTTAGACAAAGATGTTCATACGTTCTGAGGAAATAAGGGCTTGGACCAATAGGAAATATTTGGGAAAGCTCAAATCCTATGGACTCCAGAATGGTGGCCACCGGAGTAAGGCAAGACCCTGTCTCCTAGCAAGATAGTAAAAAACCTTGGAATCTATGTAGATTTTGAACTTAATATGAAAGCACAAGTTCTATCTACAACTGATGCTTGCTACCATATGCTAGGATTGCTGAAGAAGGCTTTGCCATTCGTTCCTCTGTCTGCCAGAAAGACCCTGGTACAGGTTCTTGTTGTGAGCTGGCTGAATTACGGTAATGCTTTACTGGCCGCTGCCAATGAGTCACTATTGTGAAAATTGCAGGTCTTACAATACACAGCAGCATGGTTGATCAGCATTGTGCAGCACCCATAGAAACAGCAAATCCCCATGAAGGTGTCCCTTACTGCATGTAAACAATCATTTAAAACAATGTACAACTTCTATGTGTGCTGCACAATGCAGCACACATAGAAATTACAATTCTCCATTCTGGATTGTTTATGTGCAGGAAGGGACACCTTCCTGCACATAAACAATCTTTCCTTCCAACACAGACACCCGTGCACTATGGCGCAAGGGTGCCTGCATTTGCGATAGGCAGCTAGTTTAGTGCCAGCACTAGGGGAAACACAGGGGAGTGCTGCATTCTTGTGAATACAGCACATCCCTGCATTTTGGGGACGGCGGAGTGTGGCATTAGCAATGTGTGCTTAACACCACGCTCCGCCATTCCCTTGTACATATGCCCCCCAGTTTCTAACAAGCAACTTTAAAAGTCCTCCTCGTACATTACCCAGCCACTCTGCTAGCTTGACAAATCGCTTACCAACAGAGCCAATCAATTACCCTACTTCTTCCCAAGCACCTGATTCTTGCAGTTCAGTTAATTCATGCGTTATGTTTTGAATGTTAGTAACATCGATGCAAAGCTGCTTATCAATGCGATGAATGTATGTACAGCATTCTCAAGCATGAATGACTTTGCAAACCTCACCTTCCTTTGTGAGGAGTAAATCCAACACAAGACAGTTTTGCACAATCACAGCTCTCATTTCAAGCAATTGTTTATTAATCCCTGTAAAGCCACCCGCTGTATTAGTTATAAGTCGATCGGCTAAAGTAGACATTTTTCTAATCTTTACCTCTCCACTGCTACTCATGTGGAGGGTATAAGTGCACCAAAAATATTGCAAGGAACTGCTTAAAACTTGCATTACGTCACCGAATATATTTCTCAAAAGAAAAATCGAACTCATTAGTATGATAGATCGGTTAAAATCTAATGCAGCAAAGCAGCTGCTTACCTTATTCTCCAGTAGCTTCATAGAAGCCAATTTAACACACACATTGTAAATGCCTTTAATGCTGACCTCTAGATTAGAAAGAGTTTTCCCTTTCACTAAATAATTATGTTCTCACTCACTCCATCCCAGGCTCTCAACAGTCTTGTTGCCCTCTGGCTCTTGTATTATGCATAATGCCCCTTTCATGGTGACTTCAATGCTTAATCTAGGGGGTAGTTCCTTTAAGATCTCCTTAACTTTCCCAATAATGTGCACTCTTCTTCCCTTCTTCTCTTACTTCATCTATTCTTATCCTTTTATTCAATTCATCCACAGAGATCCTCTCATCCTGGTTAACTTTGCAGGTTACATCATGCAAGCTATGGTTATGCGTGCTCCTATTAGCCACATGGGTGAAGAATTTCATCATATACTCATGCGCATCCTTTAATTTTGACCTTTTTGAGGGTTAAAAATGTGTTATGAAGCCCATAGATACCGATTATCTCCACTGACAATAGGGACATTCTCTAAAGGATAATCCAAATTAGAATAAAAGAGCCTTGAGACCCTCATGAGTGAGTAGCCACGATATACAAACCCCCTCGTTGAATAAAACACTTTAATGGGGATCTGTTGCTAAACAGGAAATTAATACGACAGAGGTAGGTGAAAGTAAGTTGTTCCTTCAGCTGCTGAAGCAGGAAGATAAGACGAAGTAGTCCTCAACTTCCATGATTTTTATATAATCAGACAACATCTGATAATACACATTATGGCTGTATACACTTTCATGCCTTGGAAGATGTGATGCTTTACTTTCGGGAAAGGGGCAAGGGTGAAATTATCTGGAACATGAGTGCTATCTGTTCCCAGCAAGTAAACGTCCAACAGCCAACTGAATATAGAAACCGAAATGGCAACTGCCAAACTCACAATTATAATTATACAGCCTGACTGCACCACGTCCAACTTAAGTCAGATCAAGAAAACCTTTGATAAAGAGTTAGTCCTCTAGCTGCTATCCAATGTCTCTCTCCTATCTTGAAATCTACGAAGATTTGTATTCTATGTCAGCTGGAAGGTGACATAGAATACAAATTTGGAGCAACCTTTTGTTTGATATACACGTGGTAATGTTTTTACCTTCTCAATAGTTTTTTTGAATAAAACACATAGTTTCTCTATAAACAGTGGGTTCTTTCTCCTTTTCAAGGTGCATATTTGCAAGTATTTCTATTTGTATTAATTACCATGTGCTAATTTTATGCATGCAACAAAAGATAATTGAATTATAAAGGTCTTTTATTTAATGCATTTAATTGTAATAAAATTGTACTCACCTACTGATGCTAAACTGCAAAAATTGACCGGCTGGAGACCCGCGGTGCCGTCTGTCAGAGCGAGCCCGCCATTTTAATGGTCAGCGGTCTAGTTCTTCTCCTTCTATGACTATAAAGATCACGCTGGGCTTACTGCGCAGCGGGCGCGTGCAGTGGGCGCGCCGCAGGCGCATCGAAGGCGCGCCAAAGACTAGCCCGTCTGCGCCCGGAAGGCGCTCAGCTCCAGGACCCCTGGTCGAATTTCCATCCATAAATATAGCCAATAACAATATTATGGAATGCAGACTGGTGAGTGCTCGACATGTAATAGCTGGCAGGGGGGTGACAAAACAGGACTCCTACCCATGTAGGGGTTGTGGGTTTTGCTTCGTCCCGTTGTTCGGAATAAAGGGGAATGAGTCCACCACAATAAGTGGAGGGAGCAAAGACTCCTCTAAAGATAATAAAGGTCAGGATATTCAACAAGGTCCTCCACATAGCATAGACAAGCTGGTACTAGCGGTCAGAGAAATGGACAGAAAGCGGTGAAATCAATGCAAAATCTGTCTTGCATATTATTGAACATGCGCTCGCTTGTGAAACATAAATATCAATTAGAGTTACTCCTTCAATTAGATAATCCAGATAATGTTTTTTTAATTGAAACCTGGATGGATGTCAGTTCCGATCCGGATTGGAATGTGGCTCTTCTGCCAGGATATGCAATGGTCCAATACGACAGGGTAGGAGGCAGGGGCAGGGGTATAGCACTGATTTATCGCGAGAATTTAAAGTCGCGCCATGAGGCTACAAGGCTGCTTCAAGCAGAGGCATTTTTATTTTCATTTAAAATCAATGATGCCTTTACATTTCGGGGGCTACTTGTCTATAGGCCCCCGGGACCCAGATCAGGGTTCTTGCAGGCCCTTTTAAATCACTTAGAATCAAGTGTAGACTCATACTTTTTTAGCATCTTTGGTGATTTTAACTATCATCTCGAATTAGAGTCTAACCCAGACACACTAAGACTTGTGGACAACTTAGGATCATATGGGCTTTCCCAAATAATATTGGAACCAACACATTTAGCAGGTCATAACTTAGATGGTATTTTTACAAACCAACCAGACACAACTGTAATAAAGACTGTACCTCTACCCTGGACGGATCATAGAGCCATCTATTTTAATGTGATTAATAAAATGTTTACTTCATCTCGACCTCCTCCGTGTGTAAAACAGAGGTTTAGGAAATGGAATAAGGTGAAAAAGGTCTATCTAGAACAGGCGCTGATGTCAGGCCGTCTGTGTTAGATAGTGATAATGATATAGCAGCTAACCAATTTGATAATTGGATAAGAATAGCTGCACATGGTATTATCCCTGAAAGTCCCTTCAAGAGCTACTTTAACAGCACCTTGGTACAGCTCAGAGCTAAAAACAATAAAAATGAAATGTAGAAGATCAGAACGGACATGGAGGACAGACTATAGTATGGAGCATAAGCTCGCTTATAACCAATGTCTTGAGGAATATAAGCATGCTATTATCAAAGCAAAAAAAGTGTATTTTACTACTAAAATAGGAGATGCAACCCACTCATCAAAGGAACTTTTTAAAACTGTGTATACACTGGCTAAACCCCAACACACAGCAAAGTTCAGACCAGATCATGCTTTCTGCAATGTAATGGCCAAATTCCTTCAAAGTAAAGTACAAATGGTCTATGATGACCTTCTAAACCTAGTCACCAGTAAACCAGACAACATTCCATCAAATATAAATGAAGGGGCAGTACCTAGCAGACTGGCACGCTTCAGGGCACTTACTGTGGAGGAGATCCACGACCTCCTGACATCCTCAAAATCTGGCTCGCCAAATGATCCATGCCCCCCAGCAGTTATCCATCTGGTATCCAAGACCGTGAGTACATACCTTACTCCTTAGTTGATCCAAGTACTTGAAACTGGTAAATATCCTAATGTCTGGAAAAAGGCTTGTAAAAGGCAAACTGTTAAAAAGCCAGCCTTGGACTCACTAGAACCAAAAAAACACCGGCCTATTTCGCAACTACCCTTACCAGCTAAAATACTGGAAAGAGCCGTAAATAGGGAGTTAAAACAATATCTAGAAAATAATCTGCTGCTGGATCCAACACAACATGGCTTTAGGCCTTGTCATTCAACAGAAACTGCGTTGGTTTTGGCCACAGAGGGTATTCGGAGGATAGTGGATGGGGGTGGCAGAGCAATCCTGGTCCTATTAGATCTCTCAGCGGCATTTGACACTGTAAATCATAAGGTGTTGGTACGGCGGCTGAGGGATGTGGGGGTGGAGGATGTTGTGTTAACTCGCCTCACCCCCTTTCTTGAAAATAGAGAACAAAATATACACTGGGAGAATATACAATCTGGAATCTTTCAACTCCCTTTGGTGTCCCGGAAGGATCTGCTCTATCACCAACCTTTTTCAATATCTATGTGTCCTCCCTGGCTAACTTAGTCACAAACCATGGTTTCTCCCTAATAATGTATGCCGACGACTCGTAGCTCACCATTTCAGTTTCCGAACCACCAGAGCCAGTAGTCAACAGCTTCCTTGCTTGTCTGAAAGACATTATGACTTGGATGAGCGCAAATTTTTTGAAAATAAATACAGATAAAACTGAGGTTCTAGAATTTGGTAAAGGACCATCATTATACAACTCTAACTGGTGGCCTACAGAGGCGGGAGTCTGTCCTACCCCGGTTACTAAGGTCAAAAACTTGGGAGTGATTCTTGATGAACAGCTCAATCTATCAGCTCATGTCAATCAACTAACTTCCTCCTGCTTTTTCCCCCTAAAAACCTCGAGGAAAATCTTCCCGTTCATCACATATGAACTTCAAAAGACAGTTGTAGTTGCCCTCTTTTTATCTAAATTGGATTACTGCAACGCTCTTTTTATGGGAATTGATAAGGCACAGGAGAGGAAGTTAAAATTGTTACAAAATGCCGCTGCTAGACTGCTGATGAATATCCCGAAGGGTCGCTCCACTTCAGAGGCCATCAGAGTACTGCATTGGCTACCTCTTCATCATAGAGTCAAATTTAAGTCTCTCTGCTTAGTACATAAGGCCCTCTATGGAAGAATCTCTGGGGAAGTACAGACATTTTTTACTAGGTACTCTCCAGCAAGAACTCTTAGATCTTCCACTGAGGGCTTGGTATGTGTTCCAAAAATTAGTAAGGCCAGATGGGGGGACCTTACACTGTCTTTCTGTGCGGCAAAACTCTGGAACCAGATACCTTCCACCTTACGCCTTCAACCAAACCGGATGAGGTTCAGGAAAGAATTAAAAACCTGGTGGTTTGCTAGCATCTAATCACCGTGAGTCAGGTGGCTCCAGTTATCTATGTATTACAGTTAGCGCCAAGACGCCTCGGCATTCGCTGCGCTCTATAAATAATAATTAAAATCAAATCTATGACAAAAGAGTCTAGGACCATCTATTTTCTATACTATATGATACCCAGATCCGTGGACATTAATTGGGTTACCTCATTAGTTTATAATGGGCACATTTTGCTTTTGGCAGGTCAGAAATCTTTGGCATAAATCTTTTCCCATCATTCTGAACACAGGATTAAACCAGTGAATATGGAAAGTAGACACCATTCCATCCCTTCATTTATGAGTTGGACCATTCATGTGTTTCACCATTGCTTGTCGGAGGGAATCTGGGAGAACTGGCTTTCCTTCATTTGACACTCAAATATCACTGGCATCCTTTGCACTGAAGTAGTGTGGCTCACTGGTTAGAGGCGGCAGACCCGAGAGCAGAGGATGGCCCGGGACCAGGGTTCGATTCCCGGCGCGGCAGGTTTCTGGACCAGGGTCAGCGGACTCGATAATTCTCTCGCCTCGGTGCCCACTCTGATCAGCGATCACACTCGGCAACTCTGGGCATTAGCTTGCCTCATCTTCACTAACGGCCCCACCAGACCGCCGGGGATGCCTGGTCTCACCCTGGAGATACCCATTAAGGGACCATCTCTCAGGAAAGCCAGGAAGGGTTTCGCAGCGGTCGAAGCGCCTTGGGACCCTCCGGGTAAGTAGTGCGCTATATAAATGCCTATACATTTACATTTACATTTACATCCCATTGTTTTGCACTTAGCCTTTTCTATCTCAGTGGCAGCACATTGTAATTCCCTCAATTCATTGAATGTGTGTACAGTATTCAATAACATTTTGGTCACTGTCTCTCCCTCTGCTTTACATGACTAGTATAGGGGAAAGGTACTGGAGTAAAGCGCAGTATGAGGCAACTTCATCTGAATAGCGGTTGCCTCTGGTGTGAAAATCACTGCCACTTTTATGTCCAGCAAAATGATACAGTCCCCGAGCACAATCACACAAAATTATGATGAAAGAATCAACGTATCCGTTTTTCAAATATTCGACAGTCTTTTTTATTTTCTTTATCCTGTTTTATCTTCTTCAAGGTTTCATCATTCCATAGTTCATCAACAGTACAATGTACAGCAAGCGTAGCCAATGAAAGCAAAGCCAACACGTGTTTCGTCACGGGAACAGTCTCCCAATGACTTCCTCAGGGCTACAAACAAAATGGAAATCGAATATGTATGAATATTTAAACCATATTACACAAATTCAACTACATAGATCTAAAACATATTCTGCCAAAGGCATGTTTTAAATATTAAATCAACCGTTAAAAGAATCCCAAATCGAAAGAGAGAAGGCAGTGTCCAAATGAAATTCCAAAGCCAGCAATAGAAAAACAACCAACCACCTAGTGCAAAGAAAAAGAAAAAGAAGAGAGAAAAATAGTCCATTGTAGGCTACACCAATACCAGTACCCTAATTAATAAGTTTAAAATAGGCTTACTGGAAAACAGATGAAATAAAGTGAGGAAAAAAAGGAGGAGAAAAAGAATAATTAAGATGTGTAACCTACACTCACCATTAAATTCAATTTTCTCACAAATGTCCCAATTTCATCCAATATATTGTCACTCTTCACAGGGTAATTTTAAAATACTACAAATAGAAAAGTTTATAGAGAAAAGCTTAAAATTAAGTCCTATAATTATTTAGAAGATAAACTTAATTGTTTATCCAAAGCACAGTCATTAGCCTCAGAATTAACTTCCAAAAGGACAAATACCATGCGGCGTTTATAATTTTAAGGCAAAATTAGTTATGAAACAAGAATCAGAACGCTGTTTCTCAACTGCACTTCATGATAATCTATTCCAAGCACATGTCATGCGATGTTATAAATTTTAAGACAGAGCATTTATAAGTAAAAGTAAAGCACTATTATTCTACTGCACTATATGATGGTCTATTTGTTGGTTTATATCACAAGAGAATCAAAGGAGACCTCTGTTATTTTACCTCAAACAGGCTCCATAGGTCAGTATTCATTGGAGTTAAATAAGCCGATTATAAATGTATCTGAAAAGGAGAACATTGTAGTATATTATTGTCTGATTCAATATAAGAAAGTTTATTATTTACTTCCACTCTAAGTTGGAGACACATCATTTGTACCCCAATTCTAAAACAAACTCAAATATTAAAAACCGCTTAAAAGCCGCTTTAAAGGCGTTTTGAGTGTTCAGGGCTCAGGTATATTACACAGTATTACTATCTGAACCCAGAAGGTGACAGCTTTGAGTGCATAAGTAAAACACAATATAGTTAGGCATAGCGGATATTTTGGTTTTTCAAATTAGTCAAGGCCCACCTAAAAATTAAAACCAACCTATACTGTGAGCACACAACTTCATGTATTCACTCGATTAAGGGCTAGGTATAAACGACCTCGCTGTTATTACTGTCTATTTAGGCTCCATAGGTCAAGTCACACAACACGTTAAAGTCGCTTTTAAAATTCAAACTAAATAGTCTAGAATAGTTCACTTGTAACGTAACTCAGACTGGGTTCACAGTCACCCTCACTAAGTGTCTAACAGAGCCCGTAATCGACCCTGTGTTACATATCACGCTAACCTGAAACCTACCCTAAGGGATCAATCCGTTTCAATACTACATCGCTATCCGATCACCATTGTTCCCCACTTACCGGGAGAGTGCTCCCATCGTCTCAGTAACAGCGCATCTGATGTAAACAAACTTGCGCGCCATGGTGCCGCGTTTAAATACCCACATGGATACTGGCGTCTCATCAGTCAGAAATAGACAAAGGACATTTAAGAAGCGCACTAGTTTGGTGCTGCCATCTTAGCCTAGTCAGTTTCGACTGTTATACCATTAGAGCTAAGGAATACGGCATCATTTAGTTGTATATTTAAATATTCCTTATTTCATATTCGAGATTTTAGGCGATTATTTGGCGATTAATATAAGGTCATTAATAAAATATAAGACAATTTACCAGTAATCTAAAAATTTTTGGTTGCTAAATATTTCAAGTTGTTACTACTAACGTCATAGTGACTCAACCCACCTGGAGCAAGAAACCATATCATTGAATCAGACAGAAAAACCTTACACAGGTGAAAAAAGGAAAGTGATACTAGGGGAGGAAAGAAAAGAAAAGAAAAGAGAGAGAAGAGGAGAAATAATAACTTTTACTTCTAAAGGAGGAACAATAATACTACAAAAATTATTAAGCAATTAAAATCTAACCTAAGAATAGGCATTCAACATTTTTCACAAATATCCACAAGGGCTCAATAACTATATATATACATATATTTATATCTATATATATACATATGTATATCTCTGTCCAGCTTCTGTGAAGAAGAACCTCAATCACATTTTACCTAAACGTTTCATATTTAGTATTGTATCCCAAAACTAAGTAACTGTATATGACCACAATAGACATCCAGATTCTTTAAAGTTTCATCATACATCCTATAGGAAGTAATGCAGTTCCTGATCGACATTAATCCCACACTCCACAGCCCGAAGTCTAATAATCCATCTGGCTTCGCATTGTCTAAGACTCTGTTCTTTATCTCCGCCCCTTGGGTTATTAAATATGGTTTCGATTCCATGAAATTGAAATCCCAGAGTTTTCTGTTGCTCACCACATACTGCTGCATGACAACCTATAGGATACCTTTTATCCATATTTTTCAGGGCACGGAAATGTTCTATCATTCTTTCTTTAAGTGGGCGAATGGTACTCCCCACATAGATTTTCTTACATCTACAGACAATTACATAAACTACACATTTTGTTGTACAGTCTATATGTTGGTGGATTTTATACCTGCGGGAGTCATTATAAGCAAATTCTTTGATACCCTTAAGTGCCATCCTGCACATACTGCAGTTTCCACAAGCAAATGAACCAATATTCAACTGGCTCAGCCAATTTTTTGGAGTTCCCAATAGTTTAGGATAGCTAGGGCTAATGATACTTTGGATAGTCTTACCCCTTCTGTACGTAATGCCAGGTGAACTACTTACATAATCTAGCAAAGTCTTATCCGCCAGTAGTAATGGCCAATTCTTTTTAAGAATCATGAATAACTTATGTGACCACGGATGGTAGTTCGTCACCAATCGGATTTTTTTAGAGTTTTTCGATTCTAACCTCTTATTTGTTTTCAGGGTGTCTTCATGCTTCAACTTAATTGCTCGCAGTTTTGACTTCATAATTACTGATTCACCGTAGCCCCTATTCCGGAATCTTCTTTCTATATCAGTCATGTTAATCAAAAAGTCCTCATCCAAGCTACAATTCCTCCGAGCCCTTAGCATTTCACCAAAAGGAATTGCATTCTTTTGGCTCCTAGGATGTGCACTTTCTGCATGCAATATAGCATTGCATGCAGTGGTTTTACGATACATTTTGCTTTGTATTCTGCCCTCATGGTGAAACAGCTCTAAGTCAAGAAACACAATACTATCATCATCAGATGTTTTTGTGAAAGTCATATTGCAGGTGTTATTGTTCATATAAGTAAAAAATTCAGATAAATCTTCATCCGTACCTGTCCAAATGAACAGACAATCATCTATATAACGACCATAATATAAAATGAACTCTTGCCATTTCGCTCCCGATGGGCCCCAGATATGCCCCGCCTCGAACCATCCCATAAATAAACAGGCAAAAGACGGAGCAAATCTAGAACCCATCGCAGTTCCGCAGGTCTGTATATACCAGTCGTTATTAAACAAAAAAGCATTGTTTTTAAGAATGAGATTAGACATCTCAATCAACATCTCTGAATGTTCAAGAAGTTCAACTGGGCGTCTAAATAGAATTTTTTTTAGGGCTTCTAGGCCTTGTTCATGTACGATGTTGGTATATAATGAACAGACGTCCATTGTCACAAATTTCATACCTTGTTCCCATGTCAAATCATGCAACAAATTAAGTACATGTTTGCCATCTCTTATATAAGATGGTAGATTTATCACATATGTCTGCAAAAACCCATCTACAAATTCTGACATTTTTTCAGTCGGGCCCCCAATACCCGATATAATGGGTCTACCCGGTGGGTTAACAGGATTTTTATGTAATTTGGGTAACGTGTATAAACACGGAAAACGTGGTTTGTCCGTTTTTAAGAACATGAATTCATCCATAGTTAACAAACCACGGTCCTGCCACCTGGATAACTCAGTGTTAATTAGTTTGACAATAGCGAACATAGGATTACTGTTCAATTTTCTATAGCAAGATTGATCCGCTAGTTGTGTTAATATTTCGGTGTCATAGTTTACTCTATCCATCACAACCATATTTCCACCTTTATCCGCTTTTCTCACTATTAAGTCACAATCATTAGCCAAATCAGTGAGAGCTACTCGTTCTTTCATTGTCAAATTACATTTTTTTGGTTTAAAATTGCATTCAATCATCCGTGTATCCCATTTATCTAATTCCATAATCACATTTTTGTGGAACAGATCAATGTTGTTTCCACTGGACAGCTGGGGGGTCCACCTTGATTTTCTCTTTAAACCACTATCCTCACTCTTATTAGTACACAAATCTAAATCTGCAGCAAGTTCGTACATACTACTGACAGTTCCATCATCATCATTTAAAGACATTAGCAGAGCAGTACCGTGTAAAACATCAATTGACATGTCCCCAGGTAAGGATTCAAGTGGTTTTTGTACAGACAAATCTGAGTTATTTGCAAAAAACTTCTTTAATTTAAGATGACGAACAAATTTGTGCAAATCAATTTTAGCATCTGTTACATCATACAATGTGGTTGGACAAAAATTCATTCCTTTTTGTAGGACAGTAATCAGGTCATCTGACAGGCTCTTACTAGACAAATTTACCACCTGTATATTCCTTGAATTGTTAACGTCTAGTTCTTGGTTTTGTTGTATGAGCGGGTTTGTACCCCTTCTCTTGTTCTTCCTCCCTCCCCTCTTTCCTCTCCTTGTTTTGCCTGGGATACCGGGTTTGTTTTCTTTTCTCCACCCTTGTTCCCTATTCTTATTCTCTGCACTTCACGTAAAAAAGCATTGTCCGGTAGTGCAGCAGCAGCATTTCCAGTAGAATTTTCATCACCACTACTGGAAAGGTTACTCAGGGATCCCATGCTAGTACAGCTCGATGTTGAGCTTTTGGAGTTTTGCCTGGATTGATCTTTCTTGATGATGTCATCGAACCTTTTCGCAAAAGTAAAGATTCTGCCATTGGCATAATCTATCTCATCACGCCTTAGTTTTCGTGCCTTACGCTGTTTGATATCATCCTCATATCTTCCCAATATTTCTTCAAGGATGGTAAAGTTCTTTTTAGTTGGTTCTGGTAAATTAAGATCACTTATTTCCTTTTCTAGTTGGTCTACCTCTAAGGCTGTTTTGGTCACTTTGCGATCGGCATTCTCAATCAAGATGCCCATCAATTTAAAGCTATTATCACTTAGTTCTTTTTCCCAGGCTAAGAGCAAATCTTCTTCCAAGTCATCATATGTGGGGAAAATTTGTGCCCGCAAACCCCTTGGTACTCTGTTCAGTTTTATATATTGTTTAAGCGTAGCACCATCCCACCACTTGGAGATTTCAAATTTTCGCAATCTCTCCAGTCGGATAAACTTCAATTTTAAACCTTCATTTGGTTTGGGCACTCCCTGAGTAACCGCTTTATTAACAGGTAGTCCTGCAGTTAAATTTTTGAAAAGATCCTCCGCAACCTTCTCTCGATCTTGTCTAGAACTCATTCTTACAGTTAGTACTTTATATCTGAATATTAAGGTCCTGATTGTATTCTAAGTAGTATGCTGCACTAACCCAATTAACAGAGAATTAATTATGAATAGGTGGCTGGGTTAGTAGTGCGCAAATTACTTCTTTTTATCTTTTCTATCTCAAATCTGTGGCTCTAGGGAACAAGGGAAAAACGGCCACTAACGTCCCCACGGTTTCTCTGTAAACAGGGAATACAAGCAAAATGATACAGTCCCCGAGCACAATCACACAAAATTATGATGAAAGAATCAACGTATCCGTTTTTCAAATATTCGACAGTCTTTTTTATTTTCTTTATCCTGTTTTATCTTCTTCAAGGTTTCATCATTCCATAGTTCATCAACAGTACAATGTACAGCAAGCGTAGCCAATGAAAGCAAAGCCAACACGTGTTTCGTCACGGGAACAGTCTCCCAATGACTTCCTCAGGGCTACAAACAAAATGGAAATCGAATATGTATGAATATTTAAACCATATTACACAAATTCAACTACATAGATCTAAAACATATTCTGCCAAAGGCATGTTTTAAATATTAAATCAACCGTTAAAAGAATCCCAAATCGAAAGAGAGAAGGCAGTGTCCAAATGAAATTCCAAAGCCAGCAATAGAAAAACAACCAACCACCTAGTGCAAAGAAAAAGAAAAAGAAGAGAGAAAAATAGTCCATTGTAGGCTACACCAATACCAGTACCCTAATTAATAAGTTTAAAATAGGCTTACTGGAAAACAGATGAAATAAAGTGAGGAAAAAAAGGAGGAGAAAAAGAATAATTAAGATGTGTAACCTACACTCACCATTAAATTCAATTTTCTCACAAATGTCCCAATTTCATCCAATATATTGTCACTCTTCACAGGGTAATTTTAAAATACTACAAATAGAAAAGTTTATAGAGAAAAGCTTAAAATTAAGTCCTATAATTATTTAGAAGATAAACTTAATTGTTTATCCAAAGCACAGTCATTAGCCTCAGAATTAACTTCCAAAAGGACAAATACCATGCGGCGTTTATAATTTTAAGGCAAAATTAGTTATGAAACAAGAATCAGAACGCTGTTTCTCAACTGCACTTCATGATAATCTATTCCAAGCACATGTCATGCGATGTTATAAATTTTAAGACAGAGCATTTATAAGTAAAAGTAAAGCACTATTATTCTACTGCACTATATGATGGTCTATTTGTTGGTTTATATCACAAGAGAATCAAAGGAGACCTCTGTTATTTTACCTCAAACAGGCTCCATAGGTCAGTATTCATTGGAGTTAAATAAGCCGATTATAAATGTATCTGAAAAGGAGAACATTGTAGTATATTATTGTCTGATTCAATATAAGAAAGTTTATTATTTACTTCCACTCTAAGTTGGAGACACATCATTTGTACCCCAATTCTAAAACAAACTCAAATATTAAAAACCGCTTAAAAGCCGCTTTAAAGGCGTTTTGAGTGTTCAGGGCTCAGGTATATTACACAGTATTACTATCTGAACCCAGAAGGTGACAGCTTTGAGTGCATAAGTAAAACACAATATAGTTAGGCATAGCGGATATTTTGGTTTTTCAAATTAGTCAAGGCCCACCTAAAAATTAAAACCAACCTATACTGTGAGCACACAACTTCATGTATTCACTCGATTAAGGGCTAGGTATAAACGACCTCGCTGTTATTACTGTCTATTTAGGCTCCATAGGTCAAGTCACACAACACGTTAAAGTCGCTTTTAAAATTCAAACTAAATAGTCTAGAATAGTTCACTTGTAACGTAACTCAGACTGGGTTCACAGTCACCCTCACTAAGTGTCTAACAGAGCCCGTAATCGACCCTGTGTTACATATCACGATCTATTCGATCTCTCAGCGGCATTTGACACTGTAAATCATAAGGTGTTGGTACGGCGGCTGAGGGATGTGGGGGTGGAGGATGTTGTGTTAACTCGCCTCACCCCCTTTCTTGAAAATAGAGAACAAAATATACACTGGGAGAATATACAATCTGGAATCTTTCAACTCCCTTTGGTGTCCCGGAAGGATCTGCTCTATCACCAACCCTTTTCAATATCTATGTGTCCTCCCTGGCTAACTTAGTCACAAACCATGGTTTCTCCCTAATAATGTATGCCGACGACTCGTAGCTCACCATTTCAGTTTCCGAACCACCAGAGCCAGTAGTCAACAGCTTCCTTGCTTGTCTGAAAGACATTATGACTTGGATGAGCGCAAATTTTTTGAAAATAAATACAGATAAAACTGAGGTTCTAGAATTTGGTAAAGGACCATCATTATACAACTCTAACTGGTGGCCTACAGAGGCGGGAGTCTGTCCTACCCCGGTTACTAAGGTCAAAAACTTGGGAGTGATTCTTGATGAACAGCTCAATCTATCAGCTCATGTCAATCAACTAACTTCCTCCTGCTTTTTCCCCCTAAAAACCTCGAGGAAAATCTTCCCGTTCATCACATATGAACTTCAAAAGACAGTTGTAGTTGCCCTCTTTTTATCTAAATTGGATTACTGCAACGCTCTTTTTATGGGAATTGATAAGGCACAGGAGAGGAAGTTAAAATTGTTACAAAATGCCGCTGCTAGACTGCTGATGAATATCCCGAAGGGTCGCTCCACTTCAGAGGCCATCAGAGTACTGCATTGGCTACCTCTTCATCATAGAGTCAAATTTAAGTCTCTCTGCTTAGTACATAAGGCCCTCTATGGAAGAATCTCTGGGGAAGTACAGACATTTTTACTAGGTACTCTCCAGCAAGAACTCTTAGATCTTCCACTGAGGGCTTGGTATGTGTTCCAAAAATTAGTAAGGCCAGATGGGGGGACCTTACACTGTCTTTCTGTGCGGCAAAACTCTGGAACCAGATACCTTCCACCTTACGCCTTCAACCAAACCGGATGAGGTTCAGGAAAGAATTAAAAACCTGGTGGTTTGCTAGCATCTAATCACCGTGAGTCAGGTGGCTCCAGTTATCTATGTATTACAGTTAGCGCCAAGACGCCTCGGCATTCGCTGCGCTCTATAAATAATAATTAAAATCAAATCTATGACAAAAGAGTCTAGGACCATCTATTTTCTATACTATATGATACCCAGATCCGTGGACATTAATTGGGTTACCTCATTAGTTTATAATGGGCACATTTTGCTTTTGGCAGGTCAGAAATCTTTGGCATAAATCTTTTCCCATCATTCTGAACACAGGATTAAACCAGTGAATATGGAAAGTAGACACCATTCCATCCCTTCATTTATGAGTTGGACCATTCATGTGTTTCACCATTGCTTGTCGGAGGGAATCTGGGAGAACTGGCTTTCCTTCATTTGACACTCAAATATCACTGGCATCCTTTGCACTGAAGTAGTGTGGCTCACTGGTTAGAGGCGGCAGACCCGAGAGCAGAGGACGGCCCGGGACCAGGGTTCGATTCCCGGCGCGGCAGGTTTCTGGACCAGGGTCAGCGGACTCGATAATTCTCTCGCCTCGGTGCCCACTCTGATCAGCGATCACACTCGGCAACTCTGGGCATTAGCTTGCCTCATCTTCACTAACGGCCCCACCAGACCGCCGGGGATGCCTGGTCTCACCCTGGAGATACCCATTAAGGGACCATCTCTCAGGAAAGCCAGGAAGGGTTTCGCAGCGGTCGAAGCGCCTTGGGACCCTCCGGGTAAATAGTGCGCTATATAAATGCCTATACATTTACATTTACATTTACATCCCATTGTTTTGCACTTAGCCTTTTCTATCTCAGTGGCAGCACATTGTAATTCCCTCAATTCATTGAATGTGTGTACAGTATTCAATAACATTTTGGTCACTGTCTCTCCCTCTGCTTTACATGACTAGTATAGGGGAAAGGTACTGGAGTAAAGCGCAGTATGAGGCAACTTCATCTGAATAGCGGTTGCCTCTGGTGTGAAAATCACTGCCACTTTTATGTCCAGCCCACTTCACCTGGGCAACATGGATGGCCTTCAGTGTATTACCATTTACTGCAACTCATCCTTAACTGCCTTCATGTTGGTTTCTCTACCCTAGCAACCATTGATTGTGATGTTGCAGGCCCCTAGGTTCTTCTATGTTTGTATGGTTATGTGTGCATTATTTCGATAGTGAGAGAGATTGAGATGTTTATGTGTGTTTAGTGAATGACTGTGGGAGTGTGTGGACGTTAATAAATTCTTATTTCCTGTATGAACTTTTAATGATGATACTTATTCAGTCCCAGGAGGAAAACTTCCTTCCTGTGTTTGTATATATGCTTTAGAATGTTATTTCATGGACTCTATTTATGAATTGTTATCTCTAAAAAATAAATTTAAAAAAACAACTTTTTCACTCTTCCATAATCTGCTCTGAATGTGTTTGATATATCATTGGCTCCGAAGCATTAATTTATGTCACCCCCCCTTCCCTCTTTGGATCTCGCTGAAGGGACCATATAATCACACCCTGGCAGGGTAGTTCTCTCCTTCTATTACATTGCCTCTGGTGAGAAAATCACTGCCACTTTTATGTCCAGCCCACTTCACCTGGGCAATCTCCCTTGGCAATTGGAGGGCATTTAACAGATTTGAAACATAAAATCCATTGTGGATGGAGGTACCAGCCAAAGTCAAAAATCCCTGCAGCAACCATAACTGACCATAATCATGCACAACTCCAACCGCATACTGGCTGTCGGTATAAAGAGTTACTCGCTAGCCTTCTGCGGTACAGCAGGCTCTGGTAAGGGCCATCAATTCACCAACTTATGCAGAAGTTACATGGCACAAATAAGATGCTTCCACTACCCCATTCAAAGCGCATACAGCATAAGTGGCCTTAAGACACCACATTGGTCTCTCAGACATGACCAATCAGTAAAAAGGCTAGGGTTTGATTCGGTAAGGGGGACATCCATTATGTGAGGCCTTGGTTTTGTGCACAACTCAGTTACACTGATGCAGTCATGGTCGATGCCGCTCTCATCATCTCCCTCTGAGGTTAGTAATAGGGAAGCAGCTGGGTTTACTGTGTTACATCTCAGGATGGAAACATTCTCGGCTGCCAACATAAATATCTTACACTGCGTTAGGCAGCTATTTGTCAAATCCTGAGTTCTGATATCTCATTTGAATGCGGCACCATCATAATCAAGGGATAGCCCATCACAATCCCCTGAGTTTGCTGAAGGTTAAGGCTAACAGCTGCAACTGCTTTGAGACAACCAGGCAATGCTGCACCCACCAGGTCAATGGTTGGTGTGTCCATGGGATTATGTTATTTCAGATGGTGCACATCCATCTCTTTCATGACAAAAGAGCACATCTTCTTTCTTATAGTCTAGCATTCCAAGAGTGGGTATGCTGCAAAGTAAATTTTTAAGCTTCTGGAAGACTTCCAAGTCTCAATTCACCTTTGGTACAGGGTCATTATTATGAGAGCAGCAAGCTTTATCAAAGGCTTTGCCACCAAGAAAAGGTTTGGAATTCATTGTTGGCAGTAGCCAACCATACCCCAAAACATCCTCACCTCTCTTTGAGAGGTTGGGAACTTCATTTTACTGAAGGATCTTGTCAACTGATTTGCTTTGCCAACAGAGGAAACCTTGAATAATTTGGTTTCTGATTTCTGGCGTCAATCCATATACAAAAGAAGCAAGAAATTCCCCCATGCTTTAACCTACAGGATTATTCATCTCACTGTGCTCTCTATAAACTTGCATAAATCTCCCAAAATATACAATCACTGATTCCTTGGGCTCCTGAGAGGTTCATTACGTTTTTGGCCACTTAATCTCTCTTTGGGGAACCTTAGTCTTTAGGTGCCTTTTGGCTTCCTCATACGTGGTCCTAACAATAAATGAAGGGAAATTAGTCCCTGACACCCACGGCAGTTCTTGTGTGGGCCATTCAATAGTTCTCTTACAATACACCCATAAATCTTTCGGGACCGCTCCCTCACACAACACATCCAAGTCTTCCCACAATACCTTAGAAATTGTCACAATTTGCTCCATCTGGGTGTACCACTTATCAGGATTATCTGTAAGCTTTAGAAGAGAATTGGTCAAAAGAAAAAGCTCTGATCAAGACTATGGGATATGTATATAAGCTCCTCCTTATACTTCTCTAAGGGAAACTCTTTTACCTCTGCCCAACAGCTAATTCTTCTCCTTCTTTTCCCCTTTTCTTGATTTTAACCCTCTCTTTCTTGGACCACTATTCTCACAGCTTCTCAGTGTCATTTCACTTTCTAATGCTTTCAATTAGTTCCTTTGAATGCAGTTTCAAATCTCTCAACTTCAAAATCGGTAATTCCTGGTCACTCTTATCCATCTTAGAATTTCTTTGTAACTTCTTTCACTGTGTAATATCAATACCATATTCATTTGCCACCTTCTCCATCTTCACATGAACCTCCTTTGTCACTCTTATTGCTTCCTTGAACACATAAAGCAACTAGTTTTTCCCATAATATCCTAAGTAATCAATTCCCACATTTCTTTTCACTAGCTCCTCAAATTCCATCTTTAACTGGGATAGATTTGTCCTCGGGTGGTTTTGCCTGCACCTAATGAGCTAACTGACATGCGTGGGCTCATTGTCTGACCCATAATTATCTGTTGATCATGTTTCCCCCTTCGTAGGGAACTATAGCCATACTTCCTGTGCTTAGTGTTGAATCTTGCTGCAAACTTGAGGCAGGTTGTCTGAGCTGGGCCAGAGGAGGTCTCGACTAGGGAAGCAGGAATGCTGCTCTGCTAGAGTAGGGTACTAATTGTGACTCCAAGGGGGGTCTGAATAGAGGATAGAACAGGTGTCTCTGTATAACCTAAGGCTGCACAGGGCTCCACTGAGGATCGTGTTATCACTGCGGTCTTGGGCAGCACTGGTGCAGCAGGATTTGGTGTATCAGTGGCTGTGACATCGTATGGGATTGTCTAACACTAAGAAATTCCTCTATGAGGGTACCTTCCTCCTCGCTCTCTATATCAGATTAATTTTCAGGTTTTTCTTTTTCCATTTCCTTTTCCGATAGAGGATATGCCTCTGCTGTTTCAATGACCTCTTTCTTTCACTTTCTCTGTCTTTCCTCATCTGGTTCCCTTCTCCATGAAGGAGCCCTACTATGAATCTTAAACTCAAATTTCTTCCTCTTCTTCTCACCCGCCATTTGTTCCCAAAAATATAGGGCCTCATATTGTGTGGGCCTAGGTTGCGGTTTTAAACCGTACATTCTTCTCCTCACATTCTCTATTCAGGAAATGTGTAAATTTCTACTCAAGGGAAATCGAAGTTCCCCGCCTTTAGATGTATATTTGTGCAATTGGTTAAGTTACGAAACCCTTTCTTCACTGCCATTTCCCTAGCTGGGGTGCCTTCAGGTAGAAACATTTCTTACTTATTTACATCCTTCTCTCTTTTTGACAATGGATTCTCCATTAAAACAATAATTGCATGCCGTCCCGGTTTAAACTATCACTCTTCTCACACTGATAATCATCCTAATCCTTCAACCAATCCCCGCGTGTCTCTGTCAAAGGACAATTTATCACATCACGCTTTCACCATCCAACCCCACTAATCGCTGTGCAGTACTGCACCAACACAACACTCCAATTACTTTGAAATATCTTTTATATCATTATTCCATTTGCCTGCTTTGACTACACAAACATTTTCTACAGAGACAAGAATTCTACCTACTCTAGCGCCAAAGTGAGCTTTCGACCTGCAAAAGTGACAACTCAGCCTGTCCACTCCCTTTGTACTAAGGGAATAACCACTACTGAGCTCTGTTAATACACTCACACAAGAAGGTTACAGTTCTAATTTGATGTATCTGATAGCGCCTTACATTTCCTAGCAGGCAAGTTTACTGAATCAGTATTCAACTTGAGGTACTTCATGTCAAAAGTAAAAAATCATCATCAGAACCATAATAATTAGAGCTCCAACACATCTGACAACAAGAGCCACATGATTTTTGTCCTCAATTATAATCCACTGCATTCCTTTTTTCCTATGCTTACTACAACTCCCAGCATACTTCAATCCCTCATTTCGCCTGCAGTCCCTATTGATACTCATGTCGTTGTTCTTCTGTCGGCTACATCGTCTCTCCAGAACAAGGATCGGATTGGGATTGGTCAATTTAAATCTCATGACAAACTGTCTGGACCATGAAGATACTGTACTTGATTCTAAAGCCAAATTATTCCAAGTTATGGGTCGGCTCCAATCAGAATCATCCTCTGCTATCAGATCTGCTGGTGCAGAAATGTATGTCAAATTCATGGTACGTGCCAACATCTAGGATCAGGAGCAGTGTCATTCCGATACAGACTTTGGTGATCTCCAACTGCAATGTTTAATTAGAAGTGCCTATAGAATGTTTGAATGCTTTATATAAGAATTAATTGGCAAAATACAGAAAATGTGTCATGAGCAAATTTAGCAGCAAAGTATATAAGTCATAAATACAAAGAACTCAGTCCAATTCTAAATGAAATCTGACATAGAATTGCCTTGTAAGATGGAAAATAGGGGGTCTCTCTTGCTGGCAAAATCCTCACTCTTATATAAGACTTTAGACAAAGATGTTCATGAGTTCTGTGGGAATGCAGGATTCTCAAGGTTTGGACCAATAGGAAACATCCTAGAAGAAACATTTGACTACAGAATACATTGGAGGATTCTCTAAGCATAGTGGTACATTGAGATTCAATCATTCTCACAGTCTTATCTGCAGTCAAGCTGATACATTGTTTCACATAAGCCTAGGACAGTTAGAACCATCCTTGATTCAGTACACCATGGAAATTGCTTCGAGAACATTTTCTGCTTATTCAAGTGAAAACTAGACACGTTTTATTTAGAACGGATTCAGCTACCATTGTTGCTATGGTCATTTAAAGTCATAACTGCACTGAAATTACAAAACCCTGAACAGAATTTCAGTTTGAAAGACTTCATAAGGTAACAAATGTAAAAATAACTTTGCTGAAAATGCAAATAGAAATTACTTTGATACACTCCATATGTGTTATTAAATATAAAAAACATGACTAGGAGTGTGTTGGAATGGAAAAGTCCCCTGCACAGTACATGGGCAGGTTCCACTTTGCTGAGTGCCTTACTGCTTGTGAATCTGGTATCCTGACTTTTATTTTGGCCCTGGCATAATACTAATCTAGCGTGTGCACAGTACAGAGTCCTAGGCTTGTCCCTGACAATTAGAGGTCTAGGACTTGCCCTGTGACATGTAGGGGTGCACCAACATGACCTCATTGTGGCCAGATGACTACTGTGCCTGTTCTGGGCATTGCACATAAAGCTGTGATATCAGAAGGCAATGTTTTGTGGATCTATAGTATGAGGAGAACTTTTTATCAAGGTCAATGAGAGTGTGGTCTACTGACCCCTGTTGTGCAAAGTTCCACTGTTATATGTGCCCTAGAACCTTGTGCTGACATCCTGGATGTTTGTCAAGCGTGTGAGGCACATGTGTGGTACTAATGATCTATGAGTTTATGAGTACTGAGGCAAGTGGGATCCATTTTATATGGCCCTGATTTAGCATGGCACAAGATGGAGGGTGAGGAAAGCTTACCTAGAGAGTTAAAGTGCATGTCTGTATTCATGTGGTTGGATGGTGAAGATACAGACACTGAAGAGAGGAGAATGAAGCTAGGACTTTCTTTAGAAATATATCAGGAGAGATTTGGAGTGGAGGGTGGGAGTGCAGTTTCTGTAGCTCAAGGTGAGGACATTTCTAAGACAGGCCTGACATTTTGTCGGTTCCAGATTATTGCTTTACTGATTACTGCTTTAGAAAGTCTGATTATAGCCAGGAGCAGAGACAGCCTCAGTGCTATCTGCTGTGGAAAACATTACTTTACATAAAAGCTGTGACTGGAGAGCATCCTGATGACACTTGAAAGGAGAAATAAGCCAAACTGGTTCTGCAGTTCGAAACAGTGGATCCACATCCCCCGAGTCAAAAATGTGTATAAAAGTGGTATCCAAACCACTCCATCTTGTTCCAATCCCAAGTTCTTCTTAATAAAGAAAGTGAGCTCTCAGCTGAGTACTAAAAGAGCTGTTTTGCCAAGGCTGGTGACTGCCTGAAGGGAAGAAGTGTGCTTGGCTCTGTAGGAAGAGAGACTGTCAATGAGAAGCCCAGCATGTTTGCAGTGTGAGGTGCATCCCGAGAAAGGGGATATCATCAGAGAGCAGACACAGGACAGATCCATTTTCTGAGTTGGTACTACGGTCCCTTTCCACAGTTCTTGCCTCAGAGCAACCCCTAAGCCTGCATCATTTCATGTGTGGGTTGTGAATTTATGCTGTGAGCTGTGAACTAGCGGCTGTGAACTCATGCTGCCGCTTTGACACTAGATGGTCAAGAAGACACATCACCACCATGATCATGATAGACCTGGGAGGCTGCAACAGCACCTATCTACTGTGAACATGATCAGCATAGAGGACGCATTGCATCTCCATGCTGCAAGCCTTATTGGCCTAGGGGGAAGCAACTGCATCTCCTCGCTGTTAGCCTGCTTGGTCTGGAAAGAAGCAACTGCATCTTGCTTCTGTGGGCCCAATAGGCTTAGGAGGTCACAACTGCTGGAGGATCCATGTCATCATCCTGAAGTGATACAAAAGGGGGTGGTGATGGACGGAGCATCCGAATCAATCAAACACTCACACCCAGTCAAAAGATCTGGGTTTAATCCATCACCGTTCTTTAGCCCACTCTGCCACCCCAGTTCAGACATGGCTATATGCAAATCAGTCTGACCCTGTGCCTCATGGGAACAGTCCAGCCCGAACTGCCAAGCCATGTCTTCCCTGGACTGGAAACAAGCTTCCGAGGACCAGTTTCTGGCATTCCAGCCGTCTTCAGCCCGGCTTGCTTGAATCCAGTGGCAAAGTGAGCAAGGGACTCACGTCTGAGCATACCCTGCCACACTTATGGCGGCCAAAAGTGATACAAAAGGGGGTGGTGATGGACGGAGCATCCGAATCAATCAAACACTCACACCCAGTCAAAAGATCTGGGTTTAATCCATCACCGTTCTTTAGCCCACTCTGCCACCCCAGTTCAGACATGGCTATATGCAAATCAGTCTGACCCTGTGCCGCATAGGAACAGTCCAGCCCGAACTGCCAAGCCATATCTTCCCTGGACTGGAAACAAGCTTCCGAGGACTGGTTTCTGGCATTCCAGCCGTCTTCAGTCCGGCTTGCTTGAATCCAGTGCCAAAGTGATCAAGGGACTCACGTCTGAGCATACCCTGCCACACTTATGGCGGCCAAAAGCGGTACAAAAGGGGGTGGTGATGGACAGAGCATCTGAATCAATCAAACACTCACACCCAGTCAAAAGATCTGGGTTTAATCCATCACTGTTCTTTAGCCCACTCTGCCACCCCAGTTCAGACATGGCTATATGCAAATCAGTCTGACCCTGTACCTCATGGGAACAGTCCAGCCCGAACTGCCAAGCCATGTCTTCCCTGGACCGGAAACAAGCTTCCGAGGACCGGTTTCTGGCATTCCAGCCGTCTTCTGCCCGGCTTGCTTGAATCCAGTGGCAAAGTGAGCAAGGGACTCATGTCTGAGCATACCCTGCCACACATATGGCGGCCAAAAGCAGTACAAAAGGGGGTGGTGATGGACGGAGCATCTGAATCAATCAAACACATACACCCAGTCAAAAGATCTGGATTTAATCCATCACCGTTCTTTAGCCCACTCTAGCACCCCAGTTCAGACATGGTTATATGCAAATCAGTCTGACCCTGTGCCTCATGGGAACAGTCCAGCCCGAACTGCCAAGCCATGTCTTCCCTGGACCGGAAACAAGCTTCCGAGGACCGGTTTCTGGCATTCCAGCCGTCTTCAGCCCGGCTTGCTTGAATCCAGTGGCAAAGTGAGCAAGGGACTCATGTCTGAGCATACCCTGCCACACATATGGCGGCCAAAAGCAGTACAAAAGGGGGTGGTGATGGACGGAGCATCTGAATCAATCAAACACTCACACCCAGTCAAAAGATCTGGGTTTAATCCATCACCGTTCTTTAGCCCACTCTGCCACCCCAGTTCAGACATGGCTATATGCAAATCAGTCTGACCCTGTGCCTCATGGGAACAGTCCAGCCCGAACTGCCAAGCCATGTCTTCCCTGGACCGGAAACAAGCTTCCGAGGACCGGTTTCATAAGTGTGGCAGAGTGGGCTAAATAACAGTGCTGGATTAAACCCAGATCTTTTGACTGGGTGAGAGTGTTTGATTGATTCGGATGCTCCGTCCATCACCACCCCCTTTTGTATCGCTTTTGGCCACCATAAGTGTGGCAGGGTATGCTCAGACGTGAGTCCCTGGCTCACTTTGCCACTGGATTCAAGCAAGCCGGGCTGAAGACGGCTGGAATGCCAGAAACCGGTCCTGGGAAGCTTGTTTCCGGTCCAGGGAAGACATGGCTTGGCAGTTCGGGCTGGACTGTTCCCATGAGGCACAGGGTCAGACTGATTTGCATATAGCCATGTCTGAACTGGGGTGGCAGAGTGACAGTACAGGACGACCCCGCATACATTAAAGAGTCATTGCAGGACATTGTTTCCCCTTCAACACCCCTCTTCTACCCTTCACAGAACGTCGAGACCACAGACAGCACGCCAGAGAGCGAGGAGAGACACTGGCCCTTTAACGAGGAGACAGCAGAGGAATGGGCGGGGCTGTATGGTGAGGCGGAGACGTCTTATATGGAGGAACGCCAGCACCAGGTGTGCTTGTTCACCCGGAGGGAAGAAGACGTGTGGAGAGAAGCTGACGAGAAGCAGAGGAATACGGACGCGGAGGCAGAAAGGAAGGAAGACTCGGAGAGTGAAGAGGCTGTGACCTCAAGAACGGACAAGAAGCCAGGAGGCCAATGACTTCACGAGTCGCCCCGCCACATGCCCAGGGGAGGTGTGTGGCTAACTCAGGTACGCAATACTATCCGGAACTGGGTAGGACGTAAGGGCGGTTCGCCTAATCTATCCTGATCCCCCCTTGACCCGGTGTACCTTTCCCCGAGCACTATCCTGCACTGCCATTAGTCCGACGCAGAGAGAGAGTTACACGGGTTAATGTGTCCTCACTCCCTTTCCCCTTCACGTGTATATATGTAAAGCACCCCTCTCACGAAAGACTATTTCTGTCTGTTTAATCCAAGAGCCAAAACGGACCCAGACGTAAAGCCTCGACGGAGTCCGGAGGTGTTTCGACGACTCGACCCATCTGAACGCCATTACAGGAGGCCGAGTAGAAGTAGATCTCCACGGCGAAATACGTCTTTAAGGAAGAAATGTACTGACCACTTGTACAACACAATAAAACACGTTAAAACTAAAACCCGCTTGTTGCCGATTCCTCTTGACCCCGTCACAGTGGTGGAGAATGCGGGCAGTGACACCATCTGTATAGAAAAGATGGAAACAGTCGTTCAGCAATTAGTGAAGGGTCAAGAGAGACTTGAGTGGGTAGTAGAACAACAACTATCATCGGCACAAGCTGATCGAGAGATGTGGAAGAAAGCCTTTGAAGCATGAACAGAAGTTCTTTCCCCATGGTCTGACCCAGTACAGCGAACGGGGAATGTAGAAAGACCCGTCACACATGGAGCAACAGCAGTTTCCCTCCAAAAATATCAACCTGGAGAAGACCCCGATTCGTTCTTGTTGAACTTTGAACGAGCCGCTAGAGCATGAGGCTGGCCGATCAGTAAGTGGCCCTTCTTCCTAGCACCCTTACTAGGAGGTGAAGCACAGGCCGCATATCAGGTTGCGAATCCCACTGGAGACACTCCGTATGTTGACATAAAGAAAATAATATTAGACCACCTAGAGCTCGACGCGGAAGCCTATCGACTGCGATTCCGAAAAGGAAGAGGGAACCCTGGAGAAAATCCCAAAACTCTTTTTGTTAGACTAAAAATGGCAGCTGATAAGTGGCTCACTCCAGCAACCAGCAGTAAGGAAGAAATACTAGATCGTATATACCTTGAACAGTTCCTAGAGGCTCTCCCATATGCAACTCAAAAATGGCTTAGACAACACCATAACCTGACAACCAACCAAGCCGTCGAAATGGCTTCCACATTTTCCCGAGCTCAGCCTAAAAATCCAAGTTGGGATTATGAAAGGTTTTACAAGACAAATACAAAAACAAGTTGGGATTGTGAAAAATCTTACAAGCCAAATCCAAAAACTGAAAAACGTGTAACGCGGCCAGTAGACCCTCCGCGCTCTCGCACATGGAGAACGGAACATACGGGACCATCAGAACCACAATGTTTCGACTGCAGTAACTGGGGTCATATTGCCCGGTTATGCCCAAAAAGAAGAAATTCAGAAGAACCGATGGAGGTGGGCTATCTACCCCGAGCTGTACTATATTCCGCCGAAATGGGAGCTACATACAGAGTAAGTGTTAAAGTGAATGGTTCATCTGTACAAGCACTCTTAGATTCAGGCTGTCGGCAGTCAGTTATTCAATCACAGCACGTACCCCTTGATCAGTATATTCCCCAAAAGAAAGTAAACATCAAGTGCGTACATGGGGATATTAAACCTTACCATTTGGCCGACGTACCAATCCAACCTACCCTGGGAAAACCTCATACTATTAGGGTAGTAGTCCTTGCAACTCTCCCTGAAGACTTGATTATTGGGACAGACAACCCAAGGTTTTTACAAATGTTTAAAAAAACTTTGGAACAGGATTCATACGTTCAACCCCAAGATGTTTTTCAGAAAAAAACGGACTCAAAAGAAAACAACTACAAAGAAGCAAATGGTGTTGTCTTACGCTTCGTAAAATTGTCTAAAAATGCCACCTCCCCTACAAGAGGGTCCCGTAAAGCAGCCGGTTATGATCTATACAGTGCCTATGACTATACGATCCCTCCACAAGAAAAAGCACTCATAAAAACCGACATTCAAATTGCCGTGCCCACAGGCTGCTACGGAAGACTCGCCCCACGATCTGAACTAGCGGCGAAACATTTCATTGATGTAGGGGCCGGAGTCATTGACAAAGACTACAGAGGAAATGTGGGAATCATACTTTTTAACTTTGGAAAAAAAGAGTTTCAAGTAAAGAAAGGTGATCGAGTAGCACAACTGATTTGTGAGCGCATATCATACCCCACTTTGGAGGAACTAAACGTGCTAGATGACCCTGAAAGAGGTACAGGAGGTTTTGGTTCCACTGACAGTCAAAATGACACATTTCCAGCGTTACTCTCCCCAGATCCATGGGTCTTGGACAAAAGTTTACGTTTCGCACAAATCATCGACTCTACCCTCTACAATGCCTGGGAACAGGCTCATGCAAATCAGGATAAAGATAGCAATGTATATCCTTAATTCGTAATACAAAACGATCTAATGTATAGACAAGGAAAACCAGATGATCCTCTACAACTCCTAGTACCAGTACCTTTTCGGGACCTTCTATTTTTTGGACACAGTCATTTGATTGCAGGACATACAGGTACTGAGAAAATGACACAAAATATCCGAAATAATTTCTTTTGCCCGGGAATATATAAGGACACCTCTGTATGCTGCAAGGAATGCGGAATATGTCATAAGAAAAACATGACCAAACCACCTTCAGTACCGTTGCAGCCCTTACCTATCATTGGTAAACCATTCGAGAGAGTCGGAATGGATCTCATTGGACCCTTGCCCAAGACCAGAAAAGGTTTCCAACAGATACTCGTGATAGTCGATTATGCCACACGGTTTCCCGAGGCTTTTCCATTAACAGCTACTACATCTAAACAAGTTGGTGAGAAAATGATTGAGTTATTTAGCTGAGTGGGATTCCCCAAGGAGATCCTAACGGATTAGGGCACGCCGTTTGTGTCGAAATTGATGAAAGAAATTTGCCACAACCTGAATATACACCAGATTCGCACCTCTGTATACCACCCTCAGACGGACGGTCTGGTGGAACGATACAATCGCACTCTGAAATCGACCCTCAGGAAGATGATGGAAGTCAGCGGGTCCGACTGGGACCAGATGCTGCCCCTAGCGTTGTACACGATAAGGGGTCAGAAACACAGCAGTATGGGAATGTCACCTTTCAAACTCCTGTATGGTCGGCTTCCACGCTCTCTCCTGGAGATGACCAAAGATGCTTGGGAGAATGAGACTCCGGAGGAAACGGCTGCCACTCTAGACTATGCCAGAAATCTGAGATCCAGACTGGGTAAACTGAGAGAATTGGCTTCGTCTCAACTAGAAGAGAGTCAGAAACGTCAGAAAACGGCCTATGATAAAGGAAAGAAATGGAGACAACTTAGCGTGGATGATTGGGCTATGGTTCTCCTTCCTTCTTCCACACAGAAATTTTGAGCAGAATGGGTCGGTCCCTATAAAGTGATTGAAACGATTGGAAGAACAAGCTATAAACTGCAAGTGACCCCGACCAAACAGCAAACATATGACATCAATTTGCTCAAGAAGTGGTTGGGCCCACTACCTGCAGGAGTACACATGGTGTCAGAGCCGCAACAAAGCTCCTCTACTCGTGATCAATTAATTCTTACTGATGAACTTAATGATCGGCAACAAAAAGACCTACAGGACATACTCTTGAGACATGACTCCCTGTTTTCAAACACACCAGGTAGAACTACACTGGCTGAACATTGTATTGACACACCTCCGGGTAAGAGAGTTAAGATACGCCCTTATAGAATTCCGGAAGCGAGACGAGCCGCCATCAGAAAGGAAATCAACGAAATGTTGGATATGGGGGTTATCCGTCCCTCCAAGAGCGACTGTTCGAGCCCCATTGTCATGGTACCGAAGCCCGACGGGAGTCGACGTTTTTGCATGGACTTTCGTGCCCTTAATGAAATTTCAACGTTTGATGCATATCCGATTCCTCGGGTTGACGAACCTATTGAGAAACTGGGTGATGCCCAATACATCACCACGCTAGACCTCACAAAGGGGTACTGGCAAGTGCCCCTCAAAGAGGAAGACATGAAAAAAACTGCTTTTTCCACTGAAGATGGTCACTTCGAATTTACAGTACTTCCCTTTGGACTGCACGGGGCTCCCGCCACGTTTCAGCGCCTAATGAACACTGTTTTGAAAGGTTTGACGGACTTCACTTCAGCATATCTTGACGACATTGTCATCTATAGCCCTGATTGGTCTACTCATGTGTCACACTTACACACTGTTTTCAAAGTCTTGGAGAACGCTGGATTAAAAATCAATGCAAAAAAATCCAAAGTGGCCTTTCAGAAAGTAAAGTACTTGGGCTATTTACTCGGACATGGTGTTATTGAGCCACAGATAGAAAAAATACGGGCCATTGCTGATACACCATTCCCTACGAACAGAAGAGAAATGAGGGCCTTCCTAGGGTTGGTTGGATACTACCGACGCTAAATACCCCAGTTTGCTCACGTGGCTGCCCCGCTCACTGACTCACTGAAACAACAAGGGAAATCAACAACTCCCATCACCCCCACGACTGAGATGCAGGACGCTTTCCATAGATTGAAGTCAATCATCACATCTACCCCAGTCCTTACATGTCCGGACTTCTCAAAACCTTTTTTTTTGCACAGCGACGCCTCAGACTATGGCATTGGCGCGGTACTTTCCCAGATGGGATCGGACAATCATGAGCATCCCATTTTATACATTAGCAGAAAACTTTTTCCCCGTCAGCTAAAGTATGCAACAATAGAAAAAGAATGCCTCGCCATTAAATGGGCGGTGGAGAAACTCGAATACTATCTTGAAGGAAACAAGTTTTCTCTGTATACTGACCATGCCCCCTGTTATGGATGGCTCGCAACAAATCGAACAATGCCAGGGTTCTAAAATGGTTTCTGTCCCTACAGCCCTATAAATTCACTATCCATCATCGTAAAGGTTTGGACAATGTTGGGGCTGACTTTCTATCACGCCACCCACTCCCCGATCGTGAGTGTCTAAGGGGGGAGGTGTGTAACAGAGTGACAGTACAGGACGACCCCGCATACATTAAAGAGTCATTGCAGGACATTGTTTCCCCTTCAACACACCTCTTCTACCCTTCATAGAACGCCGAGACCACAGACAGCACGCCAGAGAGCGAGGAGAGACACTGGCCCTTTAACGAGGAGACAGCAGAGGAATGGGCGGGGCTGTATGGTGAGGCGGAGACGTCTTATAGGGAGGAGCGCCAGCACCAGGTGTGCTTGTTCACCCGGAGGGAAGAAGACGTGTGGAGAGAAGCGGACGAGAAGCGGAGGAATACGGACGCGGAGGCAGAAAGGAAGGAAGACTCGAAGAGTGAAGAGGCTGTGACCTCGAGAACGGACAAGAAGCCAGGAGGCCAACGACTTCACAAGTCGCCCCGCCACACGCCCAGGGGAGGTGTGTGGCTAACTCAGGTACGCAATACTATCCGGAACTGGGTGGGACGTAAGGGCGGTTCGCCTAATCTATCCTGATCCCTCCTTGACCGGGTGTACCTTTCCCCGAGCACTATCCTGCACTGCCATTAGTCCGACGCAGAGAGAGAGTTACACGGGTTAATGTGTCCTCACTCCCTTTCCCCTTCACGTGTATATATGTAAAGCACCCCTCTCACGAAAGACTATTTCTGTCTGTTTAATCCGAGAGCCAAAACTGACCCAGACGTAAAGCCTCGACGGAGTCCGGAGGTGTTTCGACGACTCGACCCATCTGAACGCCATCACAGGAGGCCGAGTAGAAGTACATCTCCACGACGAAATACGTCTTTAAGGAAGGAGTGTACTGACCAATTGTACAACACAATAAAACACGTTAAAACTAAAACCCGCTTGTTGCCGATTCCTCTTGACCCCGTCACAGACGCGAAAATAGAAGGGAGCCACGGAGAGTGCTCTGTAGGCTACCACCACTGGGTGCCTTCACTGCAGTTGCCCTCTCTACCCAGCCCCTGACTGGCTTCCAACCTGGCATATTCTTTTCCCTAGGTACCTTACCAATCACTGTGCAGGTCCCATGGGAGCAGACTGCGAGGCACCCTAGGACACCCCTTAGGGTAAGGATAGAGCTCCGTACCTCTACATTGCCTTCGTCCTCAGTCTCTATTGAGCTTGTTTCAACTGTCATGATGCTTTTCAGCATCCTTGTTTTTAATTGTGTGTGTGCAACACGTAGAAGTATTAACGATCTACTAAGCAATAGAGTCTCATACTGACCTTATTCCTCTATTGCTTTTACATTTTTAGGTCGCTTGATCATAGTAGGACCAATTGGCCTGCCTTTACTGACCTACTGGATGAGGTTGTAATTTCTCCTTTTTTTCACACTGTGTAGTACGTAACACTTAGGTCCTGAAGAATTGCCATGATGGCAAGAAACATGTTGACCTGACCAGAGGGTTGTAGATAATTTACTGTGAGCTTTTCCCAGTTTATATCTCCCCTCCCACCCTTTTAACCAAGGGAGTCTACCACCTTAATAAAGTATACTGCGGATTGACTCACCTTTTTTTAAACTGACTTTCACCTCACGACTACACTTCTCTTGCCCTCTCACACGCATGCACCAAATGGCTGGAACAAAAGATCTCCGATAAAGAGCCCCTTTACGGGTGCCCGTCAGACATTGCAGCGCCAGTCTGACGAGGAGTAGAACCCATATGATGAAGCATGACACCTAGCTCGCTGGGTGTGTGAGGGCTTTAGTTCCAAAAAGGGAATTTCCCCCCCTTTTTCCTTTTTTCTACGCTGCACATTCACTCTGTCCTATTATTCCTACTGGGGAACTTTGTACTCTCTTTGTGTTACTAGTTGGTTGGACTTGTACACTGGACCCCGTTAAATATAGTCCAATATGGTTCCCCCTTTTTGTTGATAGACTGTGCGCGGGGTTTCCCCCGCGGAACCAGAGAGGTTACCTACAGTAATAATTTACTGAGAGGACCGTCTGTTCCCTCCTGATACCAAACCGGTACTCCAGGGTTCTTTTGTTTTCCTATCTACACCCACTTGACTCAGTACCTTTTTTCAACCACTTCTCCAAATCATGGAGGACGTTCCAGGTCTGAGTTTTGATGAAGAGGCAATAGCTGAAGCCCTGAGATCCGCCCCTTCACTTTTTGGAGTAGAAGGGGCGACTGCCTCAGGCTCAGCGAACGAGGATTGGGCTACACTTATGATAATGAAAAAAGAGTGGCTCAGGGTTACTGTACACGGGGCTATGATGACTGAATACTTAAGAGCCAACATAGCTCCCCAGGGACTTATTGTTAACATCATGCCGAGACTCTTCCTTGAGGATGGTCAATTCAAGGGAGACTGGTGCCAAGTCTCGTGGAAATGCACGAAAGATTTACTGTTCCTGATTGCAAAAACAGCTAAGAGACTGGCAGATGCTCTACTTGTAAAAATTACAGCAGTTGAGACGGCCATCCATGGCACATTAACCAAAACCCTTTTCACTACTAAGCTGGCAGAGATTAATCAGGAAATCACGGCAAACCAAGAGTTTCTCCTTAAACAAAAAATGTCTAAGTTACAGAAGGATGTGGCCAGATTTGATAAAGCAACGGTATATCCGTACCTAAAGGAAGGTTACACCAATAACAGAAATGGCTACTCCTCCGATGAAGGTTCACACAACGGGAGTCGGAGGGGATCCTCTAGCAGTGACTCTAGCGGCAGTAGCCCACCCCATAATAATAGCAATCAGCGTCGCCCCAACTGGAACCAAGGGTATAACAACGGACCCATGTTCCATGGGCTACCACAAATGATGCCACCCTGGCAATATCCCTTTTACTCACAGGGACCACCACCGTTCTTCCCTATGAACCAGCCTTTTTTAGACAGAGGTTGGGGCAGAGGAAGAGGGCGCAAGCGAGGAGGCCAAAAGATTGTACAGTGGCAAGATCAGACAACCACACCAACCTCGGTAGAAACCAGGAGCACAACCCGGGGAAAGAGAGCCTGATTGTGAATCTCTCTGATAGGACACTGACCCCTATTGAGACCAGGATTCTTGAGAAGGGCCTGGGCTTTGTTCCCACCCCTACTCCTGATAGTTTCAATGAAATGTGCAAAATCAAGCAGCTGTTCAGGAAAATACGGCTACGGTCCTTCTTTAATGACAAACCTGAGAACGAGAGAACCGACACCGGGTTAACGCAAACCATCAACCTTTACGCCCACTGACAACATGGTTCCTCCAGAGGTTCTAGCCTTTGAAAAGGCAGTACTCAGGAGCTTGGAAAACAAACCGAATACCAACAGTTTCAATAACCTGAGCGCAGCTGAGAGACAAGCAGTGCTATCACTAGGCAATGACACAACTATTGTTCTTAAGCAGGCGGACAAAGGCGGCGCCACAGTGATCCAAAATAGCTGTGATTACGACAGAGAGTGTAAACGCCAACTGGCCAATACTACTCATTACAGACCATTAACTATAGACCCCACCAAAAGGCTCACAACTACCATCACCAGTCTTATTTTAGAGGGTGAAACTAATGAATGGATTTCTAAGAATGAAGCAGCATTCTTACTGACCACTGGCCCAGTGATTCCCTACTTTTACACCCTGCCTAAGATTCACAAGGGGCAGACACCTGTCCCTGGGAGACCAATTGTGTCAGGCATTGGCTCATTACTTGAGCCCCTCTCCAAATTCTGTGATGTCTTCTTACAGCCAGTGGTTAGGAAAATTCCATCATTCCTTCAAGACACCAGGGATGTGCTCCGTCTTATTGATTCCATCGAAGGGAGAGAGGGTGTTGACCTCCTCCTCACTCTTGACGTGGAAGCACTTTACACCAACATCCCCCAACAAGCCACCTTGGAAGCTGTGGAGTCTACACTCTTACTTGAAGAGTGGTCTTTACCCACACCGGTTTCATTAATCATGGCCTGTGCAAGTATAGCCTGATTGAGAATTTCTTCCAATACGGTACACAACTCTACCACCAGATTCGGGGGACTTCTATGGGTTCTACTTTTGCCCCTAGTCTGGCCTGCATCTACATGGCCACCTTTGAAGAGAAGATTATCAGATCTGCACTTAACCCCTTCTGTAACAACATCACACTCTGGCGCCGATACATAGATGATATTCTTGTTCTATGGAGAGGTGACCGTGTGACCTGTGAAGCCTTCTGTGCCTAGATAAACCAACAGAATCCTTTCCTCAAATTTACTGGCACCATGTCTGATACAACAATACCTTTCCTTGACTTGAGTATTAATCTAAACGATATAGGCATCAGCACTAGCCTTTATCACAAAAATACTGACAGGAACAGTCTCCTGCTCTATAAAAGCCACCATCCGAAAGCCCTGAGGGACAATCTCCCCTTTGGGCAGTTCCTCAGGGTACGCAGGAACTGTACCGCCAGATCTGATTACCAACAGGAAGCGAGGCTCCTCCAACACAAATTACAGGACAGAGGGTACCCCACCAGACTCATTCACAACTCAAACAAAAGAGCTTTGAATAACCCCAGGGATGTTCTACTTGAAACACGCGCTAAAGCTTCCGAAGAGCTGATCACTTGTGTTAGTTGGTTTACCAAGAACTCGGCCTTCATAAAGAAAACCATAAACAAGCATTGGAATTTTGTCAATTCAGGGGGCTTAGACATCCCACGTCCTCGTTTCGCTTTCAAGCGGACCTCCAACTTGAAGATCTCCTTAATCCATACAAGGCCTAAGAAACAGAACATGACTAGCCAGAACACACTATTGGGCCTCCCACCAGTAATTGGCCATTTTCCCTGCGGCGGGTGCGCTGTCTGCCCCCAAACAATCCAGTGTAAGGACATTAAACTTACTGAAACCTTTGTGTGGCACCTACAGAGACACACTAATTGTAACAGTACAAGATGCATCTACATGCTCACCTGCCCCTGTGGGAAACACTACATTGGGATGACGATGAGACAAGTCAAATTAAGAATTATGGAGCATAAAAGCAACATTAGATGCTCCAAGATACACACAAGACTGTACGAACACTACACGCAGCATGGTCATCAAGCAGACAATGTCCGATGGCTGATACTAGAATCCCACCCGGGCATTACACAACAGGCACTGTTCAGGATTGAACAGAGATGGGTGCACCAGCTCAAACTGGACACAATGGGTCTGAATGACTCTGTCCCTTGGTCATCCCTGGCACGGTAGGAATACACTCCCTGCCATTATAAGATGACTCGGGACACACACCACAACTTTCTCTGATGCAGTGTCTTACTACCATCTTACACCTATAAAACCCTGGGCACCACCCTAATCTTCTAGCTAAATTTCTAGCTAATTTTCCAACATCAAAACTCCCTTCTGTTTTTCAGATGCCCATACTGTAGATTCTATCTAGCTACCCCGATACTGAAGTGTCTTGTATTTTGGCCCCTAGTCCTCCCCCTTTTATTGTACCATTGCTATCCCCTCAATGGCTACACCCCTGTCAAATCAGTCATAGTGGGTCTATCCTAATAATGAGGTCCCATGCCCATAGGGAATGTTAGCACCCATTCCCCTTTGACCACAACATGATATCGCCACCTTCTTTTTAAGGAACCAATGCGCTCCTCTTGATTAATGCCTCCACCATACATTGGCAATTACTCTCTTGCCTACCGATATAGTTGCCGATCCAGATAGTCGGTTCGGTTAACTTTAACGTAGGTTATTCAACCAAGTCATTTAATCAATACATTGAGCTTATCTTTCAATCTACGATGACCTTACTATTAGTAGGTTGGATTTTCTTACTCTCTCCTTTACGGATGGTTACCTTAACTCTGCAGACCATTTTCACACCCAAGATGGCCGCCACATTTTCCCTTCAGACCGATACACTGTCTACAGGTTAACCGGCACCCCGTATCCGATGTGGCGCATGCGTAGTCAGGTCAGTCCGCCACGGCCACCCTCAGCACGGACATGGCGGGAGAAAGTGGTTTTTATATTCGGCGTACCGTGATGGAGGGCGTCACCAGCTGCTCTACGCTTTGACCCGGCGCTGTTCGTGGGGGTAGGTGTAGGCGGTAATGACCGCACGCCATTAAGGTAAGCTGAGTTTCGGTGGCCCATTCTGCCGCTCCTTGGATCACGCTGTTAACGATCGGGCAACGTGTACTACTTCCTACCTGATTGCGCCCGTACTTCCACTGTCGTGATCAGCGCTGCATTGATGCCACTGTCCGTGTAAAGCACACGTATGTCTACTGGTGGGTGCTGCTGGCCTGTGGGTTTGGCCGTACCGCGTCCGCCGTTCCCTCTGCAGGTTCCTCTGCCGGGGATCGGGTGTTCGCGGGGCGTCCCTCTCGGCGGGTTGGTGGCGTCAAACAGTACTCATGGCCTCAACTACCACAGTGCGCCTATGGGGCTACCACCTAACTCACACAGTGTTGGTTTTGGGGTTATCTGAGAGGCGGTCATCTGCCCGTGTTGTTGCCAACGAGCCCCTTGTGATCAGCTTCACTGCAGTTGCCCTCTCTACCTAGCCCCTGACTGGCTTCCAACCTGGCATATTCTTTTCCCTAGGTACCTTACCAATCACTGTGCAGGTCCCACGGGAGCAGACTGCGAGGCACCCTAGGACACCCCTTAGGGTAAGGATAGAGCTCCGTACCTCTACATTGCCTTCGTCCTCAGTCTCTATTGAGCTTGTTTTAACTGTCATGATGCTTTTCAGCATCCTTGTTTTTAATTGCGTGTGTGCAACACGTAGAAGTATTAACGATCTACTAAGCAATAGAGCCTCATACTGACCGTATTCCTCTATTGCTTTTACATTTTTAGGTCGCTTGATCATAGTAGGACCAATTGGCCTGCCTTTACTGACCTACTGGATGAGGTTGTAATTTCTCCTTTTTTCACACTGTGTAGTACGTAACACTTAGGTCCTGAAGAATTGCCATGATGGCAAGAAACATGTTGACCTGACTAGAGGGTTGTAGATAATTTACTCTGAGCTTTTCCCAGTTTATATCTCCCCTCCCACCCTTTTAACCAAGGGAGTCTACCACCTTAATAAAGTATATTGTGGATTGACTCACCATTTTTTAAACTCACCTTCACCTCACGACTACACTTCTCTTGCCCTCTCACATGCATGCACCATATGACTGGAACAAAAGATCTCCGATAAAGAGACCCTTTACGGGTGCCCGTCAGACATTGCAGCGCCAGTCTGACGAGGAGCAAAACCCATATGATGAAGCATGACACCTAGCTCGCTGGGTGTGTGAGGGTTTTAGTTCCAAAAAGGGAATTTCCCCCCTTTTTCCTTTTTTCTACGCTGCACATTCACTCTGTCCTATTATTCCTACTGGGGAACTTTGTACTCTCTTTGTGTTACTATGCCTTGGTAGATCTTCAGAGCGGCACGGGGCAAGGGCAGAGGCAGAGCGGGGTCGGACTGCTACATACTGAGCTACGCGCTGTGGATTACTGCCTGTGATAAGTGGCTGCCTGGTCCTGATCACACCGGCAGTGGGGAACTGCTGCAGCGGGGGCATATCCAATACACTTTGAGGCTGGAAGCCACGAAAGCCAGGGCAGGATAGTGTCACTGGGGGTACAAAAGGGGCGCACCAGTCTGGTGTGGATCACTACATTTGGCCGCTGCTGCTGCGGAAACACTGACGGTGAGCACTACGAGCTGAGAACTGAGATCTGTGGATTGTGACACATCCTCCCCCCCCTTTCTGTGATTGGCATACTGGTCGCATATGTGATTGGTGACGCGCACAGCTATGTGGACTACGACCCTGCTGCTTTTGGAAATAGAAGGTCGGAGGGCTGCTGGTGCTGGGAGTGCTACGTTCTGCCCCCCCCTTCCGGTTGGGTAGGCACAGTGTTGAAAGTGTAGCCGAGGGTTGTGCTGCAGCAGGTGGTGGTCAGAGAGCGAGGTTCCGCCTATGGTTCCACACAGGATTTGGTGAGACTAGAGGGCTGAGTCTCCTTCAGAGTCATCTGCAATCCCGTGGAAGCAGGCTTATTGGGACTCACACCTCCCCTTTTGGGACTGGGCGCTACGAAGCACAGAAAAACGGTCAACACCAAGTATCATGGGTCGCACTAGGGCAAACAAGCAGGAAACACAGACCGCGGACAATGTGGAATTGGGGGTGCTGAGTGGCCGGACGCAGGAATCAGATATGGAAGTCATCCCGCCTACAGCTGAACAACAACCTGTGGATAAATTAGATCTCATCCTGAAAGAAATAAGAGACTCACGGATAGCGATGGAGGCACAGCTGGAGTCCCTATCTACTAGCTTCAACTTTTTGAAGGCAGACCACAAGAACCTGGCCGAGAAGGTGAAATCCAATAAAATAGCCATTGACAACTTGATGCCCCAGCACACGGAACAAGCTACGCAAATGGAGCAGGTACGGCGCCAGCTAAAGGGACTCCAGGAACTGGTGGATTATGCGGAAGGGAGGTCCCGCAGGAACAATGTGCGTATCCTGGGGATACTAGAGAAAAGCGAGGGGCGCAACCCAACACAATTTGTGGAGAACTGGATACGAGATAATGTGGCGAAGGAGGGTCTGTCAGCGATGTACTGCGTGGAGAGAGCACATAGGGTCCCAGCCAGGCCTCCTAGACCTGGGGCACCCCCACGGCCGCTAATTGCCCGCATTCTAAATTACAAGGACCGAGATCTGATACTAAGAGCGGCACAAGAAAATGCGCTTATCAGGTTTGAAAATAGAATGATCTCTCTATACCCTGATTTTACACTGACGGTCCAGAGGGCTAGGGCCACCTTTTTGGAGGTCAAGAAGAAACTAAGGGAACACAACTTGAAATATGCGTTGCTCTTCCCGGCCCGATTGAAAGTGATACATGGGCAAAAGTCGCTTTTCTTTGAGAGTCCAGAAGAGGCAGCGGACTGGCTTGAGATTACTTTCACCCCTCCAGACACGCAGGTCTCTTTGCCACGAGGAGGCACTGGGTCTTCTCCACTGAGGCGGGATGTACCATTGGCCCTGCTGGACACGGGTCACAGAGGAATGGACACTGGAATGTCTCGTCGACGGAACAGATTACTAACAGCCAGAGAGACGCTTTGCTGGCGGCGGCGGCGCTGGCGGAGCATGGTGCCAGCTCACGTGCTGTCTCTGTCCAATCGTCTGGAGGGGCCACGGCCCGCTCTGAATTGGAATCGAGCCTAACATTGTTCCCTTTGGTGACTGCCCAGACAGTGGATAATTACTAAGCTGTGGAGGTCTCTAAGCTGAGAGTGGTATTGTATACTGTATGGCCCGAGGGCCTGATCTGCTGCTAAAATGTTATGTTAGGAATGCTCTATATCTCAATGTATAGAACTGTAAAGGGTTTATGACGGAGTGTTATAATGTTAACATATGTGTAAAGCAAATGCCAAACTGTACGATGGTGGTTGCCTCCCCCCCTTGGCGACTGCACAGAGTTGCGATTTTCGTAATAGTTTGACTACAAAGTTGACTATGGTTTGGTCCTCAGTTGTTCAGAGGGGGACCCGAGTATTGGGATAGTTTACTGTGTTTGATGGCTCAACATTAGTTAATATGATACAGTCCAGGCTCAGTGTTACTTGTGGTGCTGCGGGACCACTCTGCGTGAGGTCTAATGTCACACCAGGATAGTTATATATGTCGTTCCTGGAATGTCCGGGGCCTTGGCTCCGCCCAGAAAAGACATAGGCTGTTAGCCCAATTAACCAGGAGGAAGGTAAATGTGGCGTTTCTGCAGGAGACTCATTTGAACCGTGACGAGGCGATGAAGTTAAATAGGAAATTGAGGGGACAGTTGTTCTTCACATCATATTCGGCCTTCGTTCGGGGAGCTGCCTTATGGCTGAGAAATGGCATGCCCTTTAAATTGTTAGAGCAAAAGATTGGTAAAGATGGCCGCTATGTGCTGGTACTTGGATTACTTGACGGGGAGCACATTGTACTGGGTATTGTACATACTCCAAACACGGGACAGGAAAAACTCTGGGAGACTTTAAACACACTACTGGCTGACTGGGAGGGATACCCGTGGGTGATTGGGGAGGATTTTAATGCAGTACTAGATACTGGGCTAGACAGGTCTCATCCACCACTGAATAACACACCCAGTAAGAAATTGGCAGAGGTACTGACACACTGGGCGAGAGGTTGGGGACTCATGGATGCATGGAGGGAAACACATTGCGGGGTTAGGGAATACTCATTATATTCCCCATTGCATAAATTACATACCTGTATACATAGGATATTCTGTTCGGCTGCTTTGTTGTCCGCGATTAGCGACTCTCCCCATTTAGGGAACACCTTATCAGATCACAGTCCAGTAGAGATCATGCTACAGTGGGGCAAGGTCCCGACCTTGGTACCGACGTGGTGACTACAGCCGCAATTGCTAGAAGATTCGGTTTTCAAAACAGCTCTGGCTACTGCCATTGGTAATTATTTTTCTGAAAATGCAAATACGGCCTCTTCGAGGCAGATTGAGTGGGATTCATTTAAGACTGTGTTGAGGGGGGTGGCGATTAGCACAAGGGTAGGATTGAGGCACACGGTAGTTACACAAATCACTGACATAGAAAAAACACTGGGAGGGTTGGAACAACTGTCTACACAGGACGAAACACATAAAGTGCAGTTACAAGAAGCCCATATACGATATGCTGAACTCTTAGAGGACCTCAGATTGGTAGATAGTAGGCTCCATACCCTGAAGCAACATACCGTAGCAGATAGAGCGGGATCGTTATTGGCCAGGATTCTCAAGGATGCCCCACCGGTTGTCCCAGTATTAGAGGTTCAAAATGCGGCCGGCGACACGGTGTGTACACAACTTGACATTATCGAGACCTTTAGGGAGTATTATGAAAATGTATATGGTAGGCCCAAAGATGTGGGACTAGAGAGTTTGGATGCCTTTTTTAATGAGCTGCAACTCCCCCGGTTATTGCAGGCGCATAAAGATGAGCTCCGACTCCCGGTGACTGTGATGGAAATCAAACAAGCGATACGTAGTTTGCCCAGGAATAAATCGCCTGGCGGGGACAGGTTGCCAGTGGAATTTTATGCAGCATTCGCTGATTTATTGGTACCTCACTTGAAAAGGCTTTATCACTCCTCCTTAGAGACTGGTACTCTGCCACTTACCACACTGCAGGCCACAGTTATTTCACTGTTAAAACCTGGGCGGGGCAGCCAGATATAGCAGGATGGCCCCTCTCGTTATTAAATGTTGATTACAAGATTCTGAGTAAAATACTGGCGACTCGGATTTGTCAAAACATACCGCACTTAATACACATCGACCAGTGTGGGTTTGTCCCGGGATGGAGTACTGCCCTGAATATTCGGCGTCTGCATCGGGTGATGGCCCATACCACCCAGAGAGCTGATGCTGTGGGGTGTATCTCGTTAGACTTGAGACAAGCTTTTGATTCTCTACAATGGGAATATATGTTTTATGCTTTGACGCGGTATGGTATCCCTGATGAATTCATAAAGTGGGTGTTATTACTATATACAGAACCTACGGCCAGGGCGAGAACGGGTAGGCACATCTCAAAGCATTATACGGTTGCAAGGGGCACCATGCAGGGGTGCCCGTTGTCGCCTCTACTGTTCATCCTGGAGTTAGAGCCCCTACTGCTGAAATTACGCACTACTGCAGGCCATAGGGGGATAAAACTGGGCCCCACTGCACATATTGTATCTGCTTATGCAGACGATACAATATTGTACCTCAGGGACCTGGACGCTGTCTGGGAGCCTATACCTTTGATCTTTGCTGCATTTCAGAGGCTGTCTGGATTGTCCATAAAGGAAAATAAATCCTATGTCTATTATTTTGCGGACTCAACACGGACTGGGACGATGGGTTTTGGAGACTGGTCGTTTCACATTGCACCCGACACTTTCAATTATTTAGGAATTAATATTTATAGAGACAAGACGGATCTCCTGGAGGGTAACCTGGATAGGGCAATCGCCTTGCTTAGATCACAAATAAGGTTCTGGGTCACTTTACCTATATATGTGGCAGGAAAAGTGGCAATAACAAAAATGGTGGTGCTCCCCAGATTGTTGTATTTTTTATCAACTTGCCTGTAATGATACCTGCGAAGACTTTTTCGGTGTTCACCACTATGCTGATTGAGCTGATATGGGGCAAGGGCAGGAGACCATAGGGATTACAAAACTGTATCCAGATACTGCACACGGGGGAATGGGGGTCCCTGATCTCGAGGGCCTACTGCTACGCGAGCCAGCTGCAATGGCTGGCATATTGGCTGGCAGGGTGGAATTTGCAGGAGATCGAGATGACGCATCTATAGTGGCAGAGGGGCGCAGTACATAGGCTCATGTTGCCTAATAGCAAGATCCCATCGTATGCGCTACACCTTTTAAAGATTGCACTGTTATAATGCCCCCATATGCCCCTACTAGGGATCCCCACTCAGGTAGACAGAATTACAATGCAAAGGTTAGAGTTGTGGGAACCGGCGGGCGTATCCACAGTGGGTGATTTCTTTAAGGAGGGTACTATGATGCCACATGATGGATTCATGCTAGAACATGGAGTGCTGAATACGTTGTTTCTTCTACATGCTAATTTGTCACACTACATACGCACTACATGGGCGCCTGAAGGGGTGGAACCGGCCACGAATGCACTAGTCACAATGCAACATTTATTGGATAACGGAGGTCATCTTACTAGGTGGTTATATAGGGGCATCCGCACTGTAGCAGAAATACCCCTTGGTCCCCTAAGAGGCAAGTGGGAAACGGATATAGGGAGGGAGTTAATTGATAGAGAATGGGATAAATTGGTGGAATACCCCAGGAGAGTGTTGCGAAACCCGAAATTTAAATGTATTCAACTTATGCTATTGCATAGGGCCTATTTAACACCGTGCAAGCTGAAGTCCATGTACCCCGATGCCTCAGATGTATGCCCGCATTGCCAGTTACAAGCAGCAGATTTGATACACATGCTGTGGAATTGTCCATGACTACGATGGTACTGGGGGCGATCTGTGAGATTCTGTCGGAGATAGCACCAGTACGGAATAATGATAGCTTGGAATATTGTCTGTTGGGACTGGGCCCTAAAGGGAAGAAGGGTAGTCCGGTAACTAAGTTTAATAACTTGGCGTTAATACTGGCTAAACGAAACATCACAATGCACTGGAAGGCGGCTAGGCCACCAGCATTAAAAACTTGGTATGATGAGTTACTGAAATGGGGCAGGGCTGAGGGAGTGGAATTGAAAAGGGAGGAACATCGTGGTCTGCGCAAGACGCCCATATCAATGGACTGGAACTTGCTGTTGAGGGAACTTGGTGCCTTGGACATAACGGAATACTGTACCTAATGTATATTCTAGGGCGGCCTGTACCAAGTTGTAGAACGGTGGGGCTGGAGCTCTGGGCCTGGGACAGGGAGGTTGATATAGGCCGGCAGGACACTGTTTATATGTACCAAAAAGTGAATGGGTAGTACTGGACTGAGTATATGACAATGTATTTTTTTTTATGTTGAGTCTCAGGGGGAGGGAAGGGGTGGGGTGGTTGGTAAGTTTTCAATGTTTTTCCTGTTTTAGATTTTCATTTACTGGTAGTACTGAATGCAATGATTGTTGGACATGACAAAAGATCTCAGAAATGGGTAATACTGGAACTGCATGCACTAGGATATGGTTGGGGAGATATGCCTCTTCTTGTAACATAACCAAGATGTGTACTAGAAATATTGGGTGTGCTCCTGTAAAACAACTCCTACATTGGGATTAATATTGTGTGAATTATGTTTGCCATGTTGACTCTTGCTCCAATGAGTAAAGACACTGTGATTTGTTCTACCCAATGGTGTGTAATGGCATAACCCTCTAATAAAAATATGTTTAAAAAAAAGGTATCCCCTGTCTGCCCTATACCCTAAATGGGGTCCTATATGATGCAACAACAAACATATCTAATCACTGTAGGTAACCCCATTCCCAATTGAGAACTGATGTACTTTGGTGATGGTTCATGTATCATAAATGATTTAAGTGTCTTTTTTATGATATGTTTCAGGCACTCTGTAAAAGTAGGGGCATTTACATCTTTCCAAGACCTACATATCTCTCGTCTTGCCAAGATGATGACATAAAAAATAAATTTAGACGGCATGTCATCAAGATGATAGTCTGTACCCAACCCAAAAATGATAATTCCCGGAGAGACCACCAGTTGTTTATGTAGTACATCAACCAGGAATTCCTGTACTTTTATCCAATAGCTTATTGTCATCGGACATTCTACAAACATATGGAGGTTGTCGGCTGCCGGTTGTTTACACCTAGGGCAGTGGTGCTCTAAGCCGGTAATCCTGGTTAATTTTTTCAGTGATCTATATACTCTATACATGGTATAGAGATGGTTTCTCTTAAGTGGAGCTGATCTAACCACTGCCTGCAGCATGGTAAAGGAGTCCCCCCACATATCCTTTATGTTGTTAGGATTTAGACTGGTAACATTACACCACAGTTTTTCAAGTTCGGGTTCTATCACTCCCTCTGCCTCAATCATGGCCCAGTACCAGAAGGACACCTCCCTCTTCCATCTACCCTTTCTTGATACTGAGTCAAACTTTGGATTAGATGCATCAGAATCCCAGGATATAGTTGCCCAACATCCTGACAGCTGGTAATATTTAAACCTTGTAAGAGTCCCACCTGTCATACTAGACAGGGACTCCCAGTCTAAGAGCTGTGAATTTTTCTGCAAATCATGCCAGCACAGCACATTAATCCTGCCAATTAAAGGGGGTGGGATAACTGATCATTGAGACACTCTGGCATGCCTGGGGGGGTCCCAAATCGGGGCCTGGGGTGCGTAGTATGGAATTCCTAGCCTTTTTCTAATATATAGCCAGTTTTTAAAGGCAGCACCCAAGATCTTAAGCCTCACCTTCTTATAAAACTTTGGATCGCCATATTTGAAAAGGAAATATTCTTGCCCTTGAGGTATGCCCTGCAGTAGAGCTTGAAACAGAAGACCTAAGGAAGATGCACCCGCCTTATCGGCCAACGATCTGAAAAATTTTAAAATGAAAAGAATGACAGTGAATGAGTAAATCTGGCAAAGCTAATCCTCCTGTTCTTAAGCTTCTCCTTAGTTTTTTCCAGGAGATTCTTGATGTCTTGGTGTTCACGGTAAAGGAACCAATTTTTCCCTGCAATTTAGCGATGTCTGATGCCTTAAAGGTTAGTGGAATTGAATTAAAAAGAAAGGTTATTTTTAGTAGAATGATCATTTTAATTAAATTCACCCTCCCAAAGATGTTTAAAGGGAGGACTGACCCCCGTTGTTGGAGACAACAAACGTCCTTATACACTCTAGTTAAGTTTATATTGGGTATCTCTGAGATATTTTGGGCCAGATATATACCCAGATACCTCATTCGAGACTTAGCCCCTGGGCTCGCCACCTCCCGGTTCCATTTCATAATCTCGGTTTTATCTTTATTTATTTTTATATCCCGAGATTTCCCCAAAGGACTCTGCCTGATCAAATAATCTAGGAATAGCTTTGTCTGTATTGGAGGTGAACATAAGCAGATCGTCAGCATATAAGGCAAATTTTAATGCTAGATCTGCGATTTTAAAAGGTTTAATCGTAGGGTCAGACCTTAGCTGGCAGACAAATGGTTCGATATAGAGATTGAACAGAAGGGGTGACAGGGGACACCCTTGCCTGGTTCCACATGAAATTGTGATCCAATCTGTAAGAAGTCCATTTACTAAGATTTTTGCTCGGGGTTAGAATAGAGAGACCTGATTGATGACACAAAATTCTCAGGAAATCCGAAGCCAGATAAAGCCATCCATAGATACGACCAGTTCACTTGGTCGAAAGCCTTAGCGGCATCGATGGCTACAAGGGTCAATGGGAGCATCTTATCTGTTGCAATGTCTATTGCTGCAATGGCTTGAAAAGTTAGCTCATTTACCTGCCTGCCGGGGATAAAGCCTCTCTGGTCCTGATGTACTATGGTTTTGATGACTCTTGCCATTCTTGCTGCCAAGACCCCTGCAAAGATTTTATAATCAGAGTTTAGCAACGAAATTGGCCTGTAAGACTCAATTTTTAAGGGATCTTTATTAGGTTTCAGGATCAGAGTGACTGTGGCCTCTGACCATGTTTTTGGGGTAGTCTCACCTAAAAGGTATATTCTGTTAAACAAGGTCGTTAGAACTGAGACCACTTTATCTAACCGTATCAGATATATCTCTATTGGAAGCCCATCTGGGCCAGCTGCCTTACCCTTGGTCATTTTTTTAATCTGGTTTCGGACTTCACCCTCTTTTATAGTTGAGCACAAAAATGCTCTATCCGTCTCTACTAGCTGAGGCAGCCCAAGCTGGTTTAACCAATGGTCTGCTCATTGGGATGAGAAGCAGTTCTCTTCTTTATAAAGATTTTGCATAAATATTTTGCCCGCCTCACGGATCGGATCGTCATCGTAAGTGATGACTCCTGTGCTGTGCACGGATAGCCTTTTAATCTGATTTCTGACCCTATCTGTCCTAGCTTTCCAGGCGAGAAGTTGGCCACACTTTACCTCATAGGAAAAGTTTTCCAATTTACTTGCATCCCATCTATCTTTAAGTATCTTGTCTAGGTTTGCCTGATATTCTGCCCGTAGAGAATCTAGTTCACTTTTTCTATGTAATAGGTTATTCTGCTGATCTGCAGATGCCCTCTGAAGCTGCTGTTCTTTTTGCTTGATCTTAGAGAGGCTTTCTTCTTCCATCCTCCTTCTAGATGTATTTCTCCAGATCATCAATGCGCTCAGGGATCCTCTCATAAAGGTCTTAAAGGCCTCCCATCCAACTTGATCATTCGTAGTACCGCAGTTGAGTGTAAAAAAAATCCTCTCCCTGGATCTCTAAGTTATCTTTCACCTCCTCTTTTAGAAGTATAGACCTATCCAAAGTCCACCTTCTTTGTTGTTTTCCCTGTTTGAGCTTTGTTATTAATTCCACCATAGAATGGTCAGAAAGCAGAGCTGGGATGTATACTATGGTATCGACTGTAGGAAAAAGAACCTGATCTAGTAAAAAAAAGTTGATTCTAGAGTGGTGCCTATATCTGCGGCTATAGAAGGAAAAGTCACTTTTATTACTGTTTTTCACCTTCCAGATATCTAGTAGGTTAAAATCTTTGATAATATTTTTGAGCTCGGTTTGTGATTTACGAGGAAGGGTATATTTAACCCTAGAAGTGCGATCTAAAGTTTCATCGAGGATCAGGTTAAAATCCCCTCCTATAATAATTGCTATCGCCAATGCCGAGAGACTAGCTTTTAAGCTCAGCAACGCCCCTGGAGAGTCTTGGTTAGGCCCGTAATACACTGCGCATGCTAATGGTGAGCTTTCCACTATTAATGATGCAGCCAGCCATCTGCCCGAAGGATCAGTCTCAGACTTCTCTACCTTAATCCCGGCATTGGCACGGAATACAATTGCCACTCCCCTTGTGTTTCCACTCTGATCAGGGCAGAGAAGGTCCTGGACCCACCTATGCTTACCAAATGCTGTCCTGCACTCTTGCGCCTCTAAGTGAGTTTCCTCAAGTAAGCAGATATGGGCCCCTGATGTATTCAGGAATTCACATACTCTAGACATTTTCCTACTGTCCCTTAACCCATTAACATTCCAGCTAACAATTTTTATTCTATTAAATGTACTGGTCATCTAAAGATTTCTGGAGTAGGCTAAGTTCTGCTTCCATTCTTTTCCCACCCGGGAATTGTGCCTTATCTTAATTTTCATGGCTATATGAGGAATGATTTATCCCTTTTTTTGATCCCACCACCCCCTGTACCCACCCACCTCCCTTGAGGAATCCCCCTTGTGTCCTCTGGCGATCTTATCACCTAGCGGGAACCCTCTTGTTCCAACTTAGGATCTACCTCTATAGATGGCAAAACTGAAAAAGAACAGCTGTTTTTTACACTTTTATTCCCCCTTATACCTTATATCGCCCTAGCACCCCTCCATGTCCCCAACCCTTTTTTTTATGCAGTTTCCATGATACACAAAATACATTTTTAAAAAATAATAAATAAAATAAATGATTAAAGTGTCTTGGTTGCATGGTGCGCTGCATGTTCTATATATCAAATTGTAGGAAGTTGTTGTTTGCCTGCTAAATCTACTCAAGTGACTGAACTCATTGCACTTACTAGTGACTGTATCCTGACCAAGAAAAAGATTGTAAATATCTACATGAAATCAAGATATGCATTTGGGGTGATACATGACTTTAGTATTCTCTAGATGCAAAAAGGGATCCTGACATCTACTGGGACTCTCATCATGAATGGAAATAATGTAGAAAATGTACTCAATGCCCTAATGTAACTGAAACAACTTGCTGTAGTTCAGTGCGCTGCCCAGCATTAACCTTGCAATGAGGTGTCTAGAGGGAATTCTCTGGCTGATTTAGTCTCTAGAAAGACCACATCGTCCAAAAATGCTGATGTTGCAATGCATGGTGTACAAACTGATTTATTTCCTAACCTTGCCTCTGTTGCAGGATTGAGCCTCTGAAATGTGAAAGGGACCTCAGGGGCGTGGGAAAACAGCACTGGGCATATGGTTGCACTGGAATTTCTGCTCACCAACCTTGCATGGTTGTATCACAGTACTGCCCACGTCGGTAGGGATGGTGTTAGAAATGGGCGTCTCTAGTTGGCAGAGGTAGGTACCTTTGTCCAAGTAGGGACCCTTCTTCTTAATCAGGGTAAGGGAGTTACAATCACCCTCCTCACCCCCTTGGTAGCTTGGCAGGAGCAGTCAGGCTTATATCAGAAGCAAGGTGTAAAGCATTTGCACATAGCCAACAGTAATGCAGTGAAATTACTACTAAAGGACACCACACCAGTTTAGAAAAATATCCGATACATTATATATAGGGCTCCCGGTTTTATGGTATTTATTTTTATGCCATTTCCGTCTGTATTTATCCATATTTATTTTTTGCTAATTTTATCTGTATTTATCCATATTTATTTTGGGTTTTGTGAAAAAATTAAGCTGAAATTAGTATATTTCCACATTTATTTAACCGATAAAAATGCACTCATGCTTGAATGTCTGCCAGGTTTCAGTGCTTTGAACAACCACAGATGATAAATCTGGGCACTTGTATGAAAATATGCACATTTCAGTAGCAACCTAGTGCATATGTTAAAGCCTCTTTACTAAGATTCCTTTTTTTAACCCCCTTATCTCTCAATCCACACTTCTATTGGCCTTGCAGTCATGGCAGGCAGTATTTAGAAATACTCAAAAAGCAACCCAGTTTCCGTTTTCATCACATTTAAAAATAAACACAGACAAGAAAATGAATGTTTCCTGTCTGTATTTACTTGTAAAAATCAGTAAAAAGGAAAACAGGGAGCCTTAATTATATATTTTAAAACAAGACCAAAACGATAAAAATACAACATACAGTTACTTAAAAATATGCACTTTGCAAGAATACTTTAAAAATGCAGTTCTTTGAAGTCTGTAGCGCTGTCCGTTGCTATCGCGGTACTGAAAGCAACAGAATTCAACAGTTTCATCTGACCGTGTCAGTCAGGGTTGTCGCCAGACTCGTAAACAGTACCTTTTGTGTTGCAGCCGACATGTTGGTGCAGGGGGGTCGTGGCAAACGTTGCGATTGCGATGCGAAACATAGCGGTGCTGTGTGCGGTGCCCTCAAATTGTGGTGCAGGCAGCGGCTCGGTGGTGGACGTCCAGCTGCGTCGGTGAGACCAGGGCTGCAGTGCAGAGCAAAGGCGGAGCTCAGTGCGGTGCTAACAGATTACAGTGCAGATGACAGAGCCTGTTGTGGGAAGCTGGCATCGGTCGGTTCAAACTGCAGTGTGGGACGGGGCAGTGCACCGTGAGACTTACGAGCGGTGCCCCCAAGCCTCGATGTGGTCATGGAAGTCATGGTCAGCAAGCAGCGATGGCGTCAGTGAGACCAGGGTGACGAAGTGAAGCGGGGTGGTGCGGAGTGCAGTGCCCACAGGTCACGGTGCAAGCAGTGGCTCAGTGGCAGTGATACCAGGGTTTCGGTGTGAGATGCGGACGGTGCCCTCTGTTGTGCCTTCAGGACACAGAGCCAGCGAAGGAGTCAGTGACAGAGTCTGTTGCTTTCCCCCTCTATGGTAACTTAAACCACGGTTCCAGGGGCAGTACCCAGAGGTCAGTGAAGTCTCTGCGGTCCCTGAGACTTCAGAACAGGAGGCAAGCTCTACTTCAAGCCCTTGGAGATACTCAGCACAAGTACAGAAAGTTCAGTCCAGTCCTTTCACTACCCAAGGCAGAAACTGCAGTCCAACCCAGCAAAGCAACAACACAGCAAAGAGGAAGCACTCCTCTTAGCAGTTCTTCCAGCTCTTCTTCTTGGCAGGTTCCTTGATTCCAGTGAGTTCCTAAGTTCTGGGGTTTGGTCCCCAATATTTATACAGCATTTTTCTTTGTTCTCTGGGGAAGAGAGTGTCTGTGCCCAGCCCAAACCAGTTCTTTCCTCTCTGGCCTGGCTTCCTGGCAGAAGATGGCAACAGCACTGTCCAAGGCAGACCAGGCCCATTCAGGTGCAAGGAAATCTCCTCCCACTACTCTTAATGCAGCCCAGGTCTATTCAGCCCAGCCATAACTCATTCAGGAAAGGCAGGACTCACCTCGACCCTCCAGTGGCTGTCTGAAGAGAATGCACATCCCTAGCCCTTGTCACTCCAAAGCCAGAAAGTCAATCCACAACCCAGCAGAGGCACACAGGATGGCTAAGCAAGAAAACACCTACTTTCTAAAAGTGATATTTTCAAACACAGAACATAAAAATCATCTTTACTAAAAGATGCATTTTTATATTCTGAGTTCAGGCATACTAAACCCTGTTTCTCTATCTTGTCCCCATGGGAAGATATGCTTATAAGATTTTATAAGTAAACTCCCATTCTAAACTAAGGGACAGATAGCCTTTCCATAGTTAAAAATGAACTACACTATAATTGACTACCAGGATATGTCACACACACAACAATGCATGTCCTACCTTTAGCATACACAGCACCCTGCCCACAGGGGTATCTTGGGCCTACCTTAGGGCTGACTTACATGTAAGAAAAGGGAGGATTAGGGCCTGGCAAGTAGGTGCACTTGCCAGGTCTATATGGCAGATACAAACTGAGTGCAGACACTGCAGTGGCAGGTCTGAGAACCCTTTCAGGGCTGCTTGTGTGGATGGCACAGTCCAGTGCTGCAGGACCACTAGCAGCATTTGATTTACAGGCCCTGGCACCCTCAGTGTACTTTACTAGGGACTGACTAGTAAATCAAATATGCCAATCATGGAAACACCAATTCATAACACAATTTACAACAAGAGCACTTGCAGTTTAACACTGAACAGCAGTGAGAAAGTGTGCAGAGACATTAAACCAGCAAAAACAGAGTTTGGAATTACAGGCCGGGAAATGGGCAGCGTAAAGAGGAAGTTCTTCAAGCATAACATCCAAACAAGAGAAGAGAAGAAAGGGAGGAAACAGTCGATTAGAGACTATAGCTTAGTGAGGTCCAGTGATGGAATGGAACCGTACCTTGCCCTTATACACAACGCTCAGGATAGGTTTTTAATAACATGTTTTAGGCTCAATTTTGTACATTATTTATTAGCCGATCCAGCAGGTTTTACAACTGCAGCTGAGCCAAAGGGTCCCTGCGGCTGCGATCAGCGATCTCCGCAGGATACCCTTCATTTTGTACTATTATGCCCCTTGTATGCATTGCCCAGGCGTCGTTTTTTAGTCAGTTTACTGAAAAAAAATTCAAACACACCAAGGCGGCCCTTCTGTTTTTACAAATGGCGCAGGACCCCTTGACCCTACTCTCTATTACGGGCTTTTTAAGAATGGCAGTTAAACTAAGAGAGACAAGAGGGATTTGTTGAAAAAGAGGCCCGTGAAAATTAACCAGTGAAAAGTGGGGAGGGATAGGGGGTTACTGGGCTGTTATGGAAATAATGTAAATGTGTATCATAATGTTGTTTTAAACTGTACTTTTATGGTGTTTTCTAATAACGAATAAAGATGTTGAACTGAACTGACTAGTAAATCAAATATGCCAATCATGGAAACACCAATCCATAACACAATTTACAACAAGAGCACTTGCATTTTAACACTGAACAGCAGTGAGAAAGTGCGCAGAGACATTAAACCAGCAAAAACAGAGTCAAAACCGGGAGGCCAGAAAGCAAAAAGGCTTGGGAAACACGCCAAAAGATGCCAGGTCAAACAGGTGGCATGATACATGCCACAACAACCCACTGGAATGCACCTTTTTTTATTTCTATGACCCAAAATCATTGCCACTCCTGCATCACTTTTCAGTTCCATAATGCTGGGAAAAGTAATAGGATTTCCCCCGCTGCTCATCCTCCTCCTTTGGGCCTCTTTGTACAACTGCAGATAGATTTCATCAAGATTCAGAAGTGTGCTTCATATTCAAATGACCAGGTGTTATTTTGTATGTTCTCTGTTTGAGCAGAAGGTTACCCTGGCAAAAGAACAGATGCTAATAGAGTTTTAAAATGCTTACTTGGGGACTTCATTCAACGGTTTACCATATTGAGTCTCCTCACGAGTGACCAAGGAAGGCGTTTCATTTCAGCTGTAGTGCAGGAGATTCTCAAAGCCCTAGGGACAAATCAGCATTTCTATTGCACCTATCACCCAGAGTCAACAGGTGGAAAGGAATAATGGTGGAAAGGAATACGGGTGCCTTCAAGAATAAACTAGCAAAAATATGTTGTCAGACACAAAAGTGGTTTGATGGTAGCCCTTAGCTTTGTGATCCTAAGCTTAGTCCTTATGAGACAGTGATGAGATGCCCTATTGTGCAGTTTTACAATATTAAAGAAAGCTTACACATTGTTGATACAGTTTCTAAGTGCTACACCAATGCCTTCTATTTCCCTCCAGCCCAGTTGACGGGGACTTCATTTGTGCAAATTAGGGGAGATTTCCATGCGGCCTTGCTAGTGTGAATTCTACCAAGTTCTGTTCATCACCAACACTGTTGTTAAGTATTGTGGTTTGGGGGCGGAGCTTGCCTAGCTCCAAGGTGGCCATGGAATAGTGAGGCTCCGATGATCCGGCTGATAATCCATCATCATCCTGATGCTTAAGGCGTCAAATAACAACAAAGACCTGTTACACCCCCAAAGAAGGAGCAAGTCAGTCAACTATGCAGAAAAAGCCGTTTTTTTTTGCAGTGGAGAAACCGTGGAAGAGCCGTCAGTAGCGAGCCCTAAGTGATGATAAAGGCCCAGCGCAACTCGGGTGCTGCTCGGTGAGGTGGTCTGCAGTTCAGCTGACATAGAGCAGTGGGGGCGGAGGTCTGGACATACCTGCAGAGGAATGCCAGGGAACCGCTGACAACCAGACAAACCCGGAATCCTTGGTATGGTGAGCGAAATCACACTTGAGGCAAGGGGTAAGGCCTCCCGAGCCAGGACGCTCGCTTGGGCTGTGGCGCGGAGAGTCGGCTCTCTGCGAGTGCGATGGTGCCCCTGGCCTGTGGCTCCCGCTGAAGGTGGGGACCACAGACTGGGAAGTGTACAGCACGGACCGAGCAGCAACAAGGTAAGGATGTTGGTGACCACCCCGGCAGGCAATAGGGGCCTCAAGAAGGGAAGCAAGAGCTGCAGGTGCAGTTACACTAATGCCTGAAGGACCCCAGGGGCGGCCTGGAAAGGGCCTGTGGGAGCTCTGCAGGGCTCCGTTCATCAAAGCTGTTGGAACCCGTGTGAAGACAAGAAGTGCCAGTGACCAGAACTTTGGAGCCTTTGAACTGCAACACAGCGACCCCCATTGCCCCAGAGGCAACTGGGGGAGCGGTCCGATCAGCGCCTACGCCTGGTCAACACATGGGACACATGGGCATCTGGCTGTTTTGGTATAAGACCAAGGGAAAGGCTGTGGTCCCATAGGGGGTACTTTTTGAGCCTCAGCTCTTCTATCCAGCACTCACCCTAGATCCACCCGAGGTCAGGCTCTGTGGACCCTGCCACTGTTACACTGGCACATAAGGGGTGACCCATTGCTATGACATGGCTTACTGTAGAACATAGAGAGCACTTGATGGCGCTGTTACACCTGGCTAAAATACGGGTAGCCCGTGCGAGCATGCAATCTGGTAAGGCACTGGGCACAGTGTCTTTCTTCGAAGCTTTCCAGGATCTACTTATACCACGCCTGGTTACACTGTACAAGTAAATGGTGCAGACTTTGTAATGCCCTCCTCAATGCGTGAGGCATTGATTCTTACCTTATCAAAGCCAGGCGAACAACCCAATGATTGCTCTTCATACAGGCCCCTTTCCCTGTTAAATGTAATACTAAACTGTACGCCAAGTTATTGGAGAATACGCTGACTCCGATTGCTGCTGGGAGCGATACGTCTGGAACAGGCTGGCTTTGTACCCGGTCGTAGCATCACTTATGATTTTCACTCCCTCTTTGGTGCTATGCAGCAATAGACCCAGATGTGAGGGCTGCCACAGTTTTAATGGGTGCAGAGAAAGCGTTTGATTCTGTTGAATTGGTATTCATCCGTGCCTTCATTCGTCAAATTGGAATGGGTGAGGTTTTCCAGTGACTGGTTGAGGTGTCATACACATCGCCAGTGGCACGAGTCCGACTGGGAAATACAGTCACAACATCATTTAATATCACCTGGGGCACCTGATAGGGGTGCCCCCTATCGCCCTTGCTCTATGCGCTAGTAGCAGAGCCAATGGAGTGTGCTATATGCAAATAGCACGGAAATAGAGGTCTGCGCATCCCGAACTACAACCTCATAATCTTGGTGTATGCGAAGACACATTGATATATGTCCATTACCCGGAGAGGAACCTCTCTCCTGTCCTTAGCGAACTAGTGCGCTTCTGGACCTATCGGGACTCAACCTTATTTGGGATAAATCTATAGTTTTTCCACTCACACGGGCTATGACGCCGGTGTCCCTGGAGCTCCCTTTATGTTGGATGACGGAGTCAGTCAGATATCTGGATATGCAAATTCACACAGATCCCTTGACAGTTATGTTAGACAATTATGAGAAAGCGACGACAAGATTAGGAGAAAAAGCAGACCGTTGGACCAAACTTCCACTGTCGCAAATGGGACTTATCGCCATCATAAAGATGGTGTACCCCCGGATTTTTATTCTTGTTCCACAACATCCCAATGCTACTACCACATGCACAATTTGCAACATTTTGATACCTACTGGTCCATCTAGACTGGGCTGGGAAACAACCAAGGGTAAAATGGGAGATTCTTACCTTGCCAAATGACATGGGAGGACTTGACACGCCGGACTTAGAACTATGCTACAAAGTAGCACAGAGCACTTTTTTTATTAGCTTCACAGCCCCAATGATTTACCACATCTGTATAGAGAAAGAGATACAGCGGATATTCTCACACTCCCCCAGATGCTTTTTGCGCCTCGAAGAGGCATTATGGCATGTTTGATCCTCTGAAAACTACAGTGCACATCTGGTGGAACCTATTGGAAAGACAAGCTGGCTCCTTACTGTACTACCAGCATATGTCAGCCGAATGGTGCTCATAGTTTAAAATAGAGAGGGAGAAAGGTGTGGCAAGGGCACTGCAGACAATAGGAATCACCAAAAGGGGAGACCTTTTTCAAGATGGGGTCGTGAAAGGTTGGGAAACACTCCAGGATGGGTCAGAGTCACTGACAGTTTTGGCCCGCCTTCATTATTTTAGAGTCAGACAGATGTTAAGTGGCTTCCTTGGAAAGAACATGCAGGAGCCTCCGAACATGCCGACCCTCTCAACCTTGATCAAACAGAACGTCCCCTCTAAATTAGTAACAACATTTTACGCCTTTGCACAAGAAGCATGTAGGCCAAGCATGACAAAGGCATGACAAGACTGGCAGAGGGAAATAGGCAGAGTTACAGATGATGAATCTTTGGAATATTGCTGTTTCAAGAGCAGAGATGTTTCACAGACTCATACACTTCAAGTATATAAATCAGGTATCTTATACTCCAGAGAGACTATACAGGTATGGGTTACGGGACACAGCGAAATGTCAAAGATGCGCGGAGCGCGAGGCTGTTTTTTTACATGTCACTTGGTATTTCCAGTGTACTTGCTTTTTGGGGGGGCGGGCATTCAAGAACTAGGGATTATAATAGTCTCTACTTTAGAAATGGAATCGCTCATGGCCCTATTAGGATACAGTAAGAGAGTAGATAAAGCAGACTGTAAGTTAGTAGCTATAGGGTTATAATTAGCCAAACATTGAGTGGTGATACGGTGGGCCAGGGGCTCAGCTCCTAACTTAGAGGCTTGTCATAGCAACATGGTATATTGTAACACACAATCAGAGGTATATAACAAGTTGCTTCCCCATCAGAGCCATCCCAAGGATATTTGGGAACCATTCCAAACAAACCTGGTGGGGAAGGAAACGGGGGAACCGGAGGGAGAGGAAATTCCTACATCGTACGTTACTTACCCCAAGTAGAGCAGGAGGGAACCACAAGCCAGGAAATTATAGAACAGAGGGACTCAAGGGTTAGCAGAGATGATGAGATAGTTGATACCAGAACAAGATTGTACAGAGGTGACATGGCTGGAGGTGTATAGAACCTGTGTACCTTGCGTAATGGTGACCGGCGACGTGGGGCACCAAACAACTGTGTCGAACATCATATAACTACGCATCTCTGCAATGAAAGAAATGTATTAAGAAGTAATGTATATACTTGTAAAGGCATATGAGTGGTCATGCAGTATCCAGTCATCTGATATGCATACCATATTTCACTACTAAAGACAATATGAAATGAAATTCATGTTTTATAAAGCACATGTATGTCGAGGCGTCTTAGCGATAGGGCTGTCATAAAACTTGAGCAGAGGGAGCAAGCAAAGGTTAAGACTTTGGTGCAAACAGCCATGATTTTAATTATTTTCTAAACAGCTGTCTGTTAGTGTGGCTTCTCAATGTAAAAGGCAGCTAGTTGCAGAGTTTAGAGGCCAGATGAAAAAAGCTTCTGACACCGATTTGTACGGTCTTCTCCCTAGTGATGACCAGCAGAGAGGCAGTCGACGACCTGAGAATGTGTTGTGGGAGGTGCCATCTAAAAAATTAGCTGAAGTAGGCAGGTCTGGTGCCAAAGAGGGCCTTGTGAACAATGCACAGAGACTCATATTGGACCCTTGCCTGGACTGGCAGCCAATGTAGATCTCGAATACTTTGGGACATCAGACTGAATTTGGGGATTTTAAGCAGTAGACGTGCTGCTGCATTTTGAAGTGATTGAAGCTTGCGTATGGTTATCTTTTTTGCACCCAGATAGAGGGTGTTGCAGTAATCAATCTTTGATAATACTAAGGCTACAATCACTGTTTTCCATAGATCCATCAGAATAAAAGATAAGATTTTTTGGGGGGGATCTTTAAAGTGTAGAATTGCGACGATGTAATAAGATTGACCTGGTCCGATAAGGCTAGCTGATCATCTTGGCAACATGAGTTTGTGCCTGGGCGAGGCACTACGGACCACACTTGTCGAGCTATTACTTTATTCGATGCCCATGCTGCCGCGGGGGGAGATATGGCCATGATCCTCCTCGACGCGGAGAAAGCTTTTGACCGCGTGGTCTGGGAATACTTGTGGGGCATCCTTGTAGGTAGGGGATTCGGACCCAAGGTCATTAGAGCTCTAAGAACGATGTATACAGATCCGATAGCCCGGGTGTTAGTAATGGGAGAGAGTTCGGAGACTATAGTAATCAAAAGGGGGACCTGACAGGGATGCCCCTGTTCTCCGATTCTCTTCGCGTTATATATAGACCCCCTGATCCAAAAAATCCTGGGGTGCCTCCAGATCAAGTTGAGAAATAAAAGGAGGACCCCGCAACAGCTGATTGGGGACTGGGGGGAATAGTATCTCTTGAACAGACTTGGGCGTCCCCTCAAACAAAAAACCACACAGGTTGAGTATTTTACCCAAAAACTAGCATGCCGTTTAATTCGGCGGGAAAGGTAAAGTTACAAGGTTCAAGATAATAATCTCTAAAAGCAAACTTCAATCAGGGAGACAAGGTCTATGGATCAACTAAATTCTATTATTGCAGTGACCAGGTTTTCAGCGAATTATGTATATAGGGGAGTATTTCTTAAACACATTTTGACCATAAATATTTTAACTTCAAATCTAAGCATTAGTTTTTACCAAAATAAATTCCATAGAAAACACAGTTAATAATGGTTCAAAGAGATATTGAAAAGATATTTACCACACCAAAAATTTCATTAAAACTCTGTTATGCATTTATTTTATATTCACAATACAATATACAAAATATTTTAAAAAACATCATTATACATTTTATAAAAAGATATTTAAAAACAAGAATCACAAGTCGACGCGGCGTTTCGGTTTTCTGTGTTTGAACCTTCTTCAGGACTGATTCTAGACGAATTAAAAAGATTTAAAAAAACAGAGTTACATTTTTTGCATTGGTCTGGGCATCTCTTCAACCAATACCCTATATAATCACAATTCATGGTCACTGTACTATGATCTTCTCTCATAAATTTTTTTTTTACATCTAAACAAGTCATATTCCCTTGTGGCCCTTATCCTTAAAACACATTTCTCTCTGTCGATATACATTTCTATACTTTGACAAAACTAATAATCTTTACCTTTCCCTTGGACCTAACGGTCCAATGCTTACGAGACCAGGACATGATACCACAATCTATTATTTGTATAGGTTAGGCATACCTTTAAATTAGATAGGGCAAGGCGCCCACTGGACACAGTTTAATTGAATTCTGCACCATGTAGTCATCGGATTATGATAATCTCCGGAAAAATTCCCAATTTTTGATCCCACTAGTTGAGGTGAATAAATAAAGAAAATGAGGATGCTATTACATTTAGAAACCCCACTTTTGTTATGACCTTATTTTAACTTGAAGATCAAAAAAAAGTTGCGCTTGTTAAGTACCTGATGTTTGGGTTGAATTAGCTTTGTCTTAGACTGCCAGGGGGAGCCACCGTCTTCCTACATATGGGTTTCCTCAATGGCCCTGGTGGATTTTTTAACGCGCATTAGTCTCAATCTATTTCAGAAGAACCGATTTCTAACATGTCTTAAAGGATTTGCTGAATCACTCACCATTCAAAATTGGATAACTGGCGCAATATTCAGGATGAGTTGCTACCAAGTTCCTTCTTGTTCAACTCCAATTTCTTTCTATTATTAAACAATAAAAGGTATACACTTTGTAGATTTATGTACACACTCCATTTAGTTTATTTTCATGATCTTTTACTTTTGATAGCCCATAGGTCATATTTATAGACCCTCTATTGTTATTTGTTAAAAGATGGAAGGAGTTGTCTCTTTACACTATATTTGTATTAATGGTCCCTTTTCCAAAATTTAGGAAATTAGAAGGAGTGATTCAGTAAATCCTTTAAGACATGTTAGAAATCGGTTCTTCTGAAATAGATTGAGACTAATGCGCGTTAAAAAATCCACCAGGGCCATTGAGGAAACCCATATGTAGGAAGACGGTGGCTCCCCCTGGCAGTCTAAGACAAAGCTAATTCAACCCAAACATCAGGTACTTAACAAGCGCAACTTTTTTTTGATCTTCAAGTTAAAATAAGGTCATAACAAAAGTGGGGTTTCTAAATGTAATAGCATCCTCATTTTCTTTATTTATTCACCTCAACTAGTGGGATCAAAAATTGGGAATTTTTCCGGAGATTATCATAATCCGATGACTACATGGTGCAGAATTCAATTAAACTGTGTCCAGTGGGCGCCTTGCCCTATCTAATTTAAAGGTATGCCTAACCTATACAAATAATAGATTGTGGTATCATGTCCTGGTCTCGTAAGCATTGGACCGTTAGGTCCAAGGGAAAGGTAAAGACTATTAGTTTTGTCAAAGTATAGAAATGTATATCGACAGAGAGAAATGTGTTTTAAGGATAAGGGCCACAAGGGAATATGACTTGTTTAGATGTAAAAAAAAATTTTATGAGAGAAGATCATAGTACAGTGACCATGAATTGTGATTATATAGGGTATTGGTTGAAGAGATGCCCAGACCAATGCAAAAAATGTAACTCTGTTTTTTTAAATCTTTTTAATTCGTCTAGAATCAGTCCTGAAGAAGGTTCAAACACAGAAAACCGAAACGCCGCGTCGACTTGTGATTCTTGTTTTTAAATATCTTTTTATGAAATGTATAATGATGTTTTTTAAAATATTTTGTATATTGTATTGTGAATATAAAATAAATGCATAACAGAGTTTTAATGAAATTTTTGGTGTGGTAAATATCTTTTCAATATCTCTTTGAACCATTATTAACTGTGTTTTCTATGGAATTTATTTTGGTAAAAACTAATGCTTAGATTTGAAGTTAAAATATTTATGGTCAAAATGTGTTTAAGAAATACTCCCCTATATACATAATTCGCTGAAAACCTGGTCACTGCAATAATAGAATTTAGTTGATCCATAGACCTTGTCTCCCTGATTGAAGTTTGCTTTTAGAGATTATTATCTTGAACCTTGTAACTTTACCTTTCCCGCCGAATTAAACGGCATGCTAGTTTTTGGGTAAAATACTCAACCTGTGTGGTTTTTTGTGTGAGGGGATGCCCAAGTCTGTTCAAGAGATGCCTCCAGATCAATCCAGTGATGCTTAATGGGTATTCAAACAAACTGTTAGCATACGCCGACGATCTGGCGGTTCTTACTATCGATCCACAGCAGGCGATGCCCATTCTGACTGAGTTGGCTAAGGATTTTGGAAGTAATTCAGGATATCTGCTAAATGAGGGAAAGACTCAGATAATCTCCACTAAAAACATCAGAAAGGTAGACAGTAGATATGTAGACTTAGCAGTTTATTTAAGGGTAAGAATTAATGCCTCAGTGGATAAGATCATCACAGATAACTACCTCCCCCTTATGGGTTCGATTGAAGCAGAATTGAAAAGATTAGATGTCCTGCACCCCTCTTTGATAGGGAGGGTAAATGTCCTCAAAATGACGATGTTCCCAAAAGTTTTATATCTGTTTCGGGCCATCCCAGTAATGCTTGAGGACAAATTAATTAAAAATCTGGAATCAGTCTTTAATAGGTTTATGTGGCAGTATGGGAAGACTAGGCATTCCATGAATCTTATGTTGCCCCCATATGAAAGGGGGGACTTGGCCTTGCCAAACCTCTGTTTATATCACTGGACATGTCTCTTGGCACAAATGACCGTGCTTTTTCAATCGGACCCGAGTCCCGCAGCTGTTCCTGGAGATAGGCAGAATCCTCCATCTATTTTTGAGCTATTATTGGGGAAGAAGGCTATTGGTCTACTGCTGCGTGAAGTAGATCGCAGATATTATAAGAAGGCCCGGTACAAGATCTTGGACGGGGTGTGGGGGATTTGGAAAGCTACTCAAAAGCTGCTGGATATACCAAAAATTAATGCGCACCTCCACCTCTGGAACTCTAACCTTTTTCCCCATCTAGGTACAGACAGGAACTGCATGTTCTGGAGAGAATATGGAATAAGGACCATAGGGGACATCATGGAGGGGGATAATATCCTTAGGTTTGAAGAGATACAGCGATATTATGGCCCGAACCTGGACGACTCTGCCCCCCTTCAAAAAAACTCTAAACGGAACTTCTAACAACCACCGCTCCCATAATAGTAGGGGGAGATTATAACATTATACCCGACCCCAAATTGGATACATCACCTCCAAACAAACAGATGAACCTACCTAAAATGAGAGAGTGGTTAGGAATCTATAAAAAAGATCTAGACTTGGAGGATATGTGGAAACAAAAAGGAGAGAAAACGCATCCTTACACATTCCACAATAAAAAACTAGGTCACAGGTCAAGAATAGACTTCTTCTTAACCCCTTCAGTGCTCATGACAAGGACAACTCGTCATGGGTTTTACCTGCGCAGTGCTTATGACGAGTTGACCTTGTCGTGAACAATGGGGATCCTGCATCTCCAGCGCACAGCGGGAAAACCCCTTAGCAGCTAAGGTGTTAATAAACAGGAACCTCCAAGATAGTGTTAAAGGCATTGAACACCTCCCAGCTCACCTATCGGATCACTCTGCAGTACAATTAACTCTCTCGCTACCGAAAAACAAAACCCTCCCCAGATGGACAGTAGTATATTCAAGGACGCACAAAGTGTGAACCAGCTTGAAACTGCCTCTACACATTACTTTGAGGATAATGAAATCGGCACGCCGAAACAAATCACCTGGGATGCTTACAAAGCTATAATCAGAGGGAAACTACTCAGCCTAGGTGCACATAAAACAAAGATTAAAAGACAAGAGATCAAAAGGATGGAAGCGGAGATTAAAGCGGCAGAGATACAATTAGTCAGCAGAAATTACTTAGAACAAAAGGGAGATTTATTGGAAAAGAGCCGTAAACTCAAAGAGACTTTGGCTGACTATTTGAAGAACATAGTACAAGAAAAATGGGAAAATAGTAAACTATCAAACTATGAATACGGAGAAGGATGCGGGAAAATGCTGGTGTGGAGAATTAAAACTGACCAGTCAAGGAATAACATCCCATGTATCCAGACTCAAGACCAAACATCACAAAGCTCGGACGATGCCATAATAAGACAGGAGTTCATAAAGTTCTTCTCCAGCTTATACAAAGGAGACATAAACCCAACAAAAGAAGAGATCAGAAAATATCTCGATGCCGTACCACTTCCAACTTTAACAGAAGAAGAAGTATCAGAACTAAACAGCGAAATTAAACCCAAGGAAGTCAGAGCGGCTATAAGAGGCCTGAAAAAAGGAAAAGCTGCGGGTCCTGACGCCCTTCCAAATGAATTTTACATAACATTAAAAGAATCCCTAGTTAACCGGTTAACAGAAATCATGAACAATGTATATCTCAACCACGAAAAAATACCTGACTCTTGGAACGATGCGACGATCAGCATTATCTTAAAACCGGGTAAAAATCCAAAATTATGTGAGTCTTATAGACCTATATCATTACTTAACTGTGACTACAAGCTATTCATGCAAGTCATAGCCAAAAGATTAGCCAAGGTCGTGCCAAGATTGATCAACCTAGACCAGAAGGGCTTCATAAAAGAACGACAAATTCATGAGATCACTCATGAACTATTTGCAGCAGCTGACATCGCCACTTGCGAAAAATTACCCTTAACCATAATTACCTACGACGCGGCTAAGGCGTTTGATCGAGTCAACTGGGCCTTCCTAAATGAAATCATTGAGAAAAACAAACTAGGGGAAAGCTTCGGCTATATAGTAAGGGAAGTATATAAGAACCCAAAAGCAAAAATAATAGTCAACGGGAATCTGACTAGCAACATAGAGATACAAAGAGGCACTAGGCAAGGCTGCACACTGTCGCCGCTACTCTTCAATCTATATATAGAGCCACTGGCCTGCTCAATCAGAAACCATCCTTCGATAACACCTTTCAAACACCAAAACTGGACAAAAAAAGTGGCATTATATGCGGATGACCTAATGGTATTCACAGACAACTATGAAGAAGCTAACCAGGCAATAGAAGACACAATGAACAATTTCGGCAAAGTCTCAGGGTATTTAACAAATAAAGATAAAACAGAGGCGATGAGCTGGAACACGAGCCCCAACACTCCATACACTAGGGATAAAATAAAATATCTGGGAATCACGCTGGTAAAAGAACTCGTAAATATCTCACAACTGAACCTGAAGATAGTAGCCAAAGAAATGAGAAGACTTCTTAAGGTCTGGTCAGGATTACCACTAAGTTTTCTGGGTAGATCTAACGCAGTAAAAATGACCATCATTCCTAAATTTACTTACCTGTTTAACACCATTCCATTGGAATTTAGAAAAGAATCCTTGAAGAAGATCCAAGGAGAAATATCTAGCTTCACCTGGGCATCAAAAAGTACCAGAATAGCATGGAATAAACTCAGGAGAAGGAAAGTGCAAGGCGGAATAGCAAGCCCTGATATGTATGAGTACTACAGATCATTCCAATTCAAGAACATTAGACCCCTCCTAAGGAAACATCAATCATACCCAAACTTCCTACAGAATATGACAGATGGAGTAGACCATTTCCTGTTCAAGTTTGACCACCCAAAATATTTTTAAAAAATAACACTAAAGATCCTACACAACGCTACAAAGCTCTGGAGTCAAATCAGAATTACAGTAAACATTCCGTACTACAGTAACATGTCCCCAATATGGTACTCTCCTGGGACTCCAGATTGCCTGAAAGACACATTCGCGACACCACTCAAAAAAGCAGGTATTGAATGTTGGGGACAACTGTTGGTAGGAAACGCTCTAATCATGTGGGACCATTTATATATAATCACGGAAGGTAAACTATCAAAATTTAAATTCTACCAACTAAGTAGCTGGGCCAACTCTTTACCAAAAGGAAAAAGAGACTTTGGGAACCTTGAAAGTGAAATGACTAAAATAACACCAATAAAGAAAGAAATATCAAAATGGTATTTGGCCTTCATCGAATCAGGAGAACAAGATTTCTTAGTTGCGGAAACAATATGGAGAAAAGATATTCCTGATCAAAACATAGACCTACAGTCCATTTGGAAGAAATCGTTGGAAAAATGTTGGTCCTGTGTAAAACCAGCCTCATTAAAAAGGAATCACTTGTTCTCATTACACAGAGCATATTGGACCCCAAAAAGACTGTCTAAATTTAAAGGTACAAATATAAAGTCATGCCCCAAGTGCGGAGAGGCAAAAGCAGATGACGTCCACATGTTCCAGAACTGCCCCGCACTCTCCCCCTACTGGCTCGAGATTGGTAAGACGCTAACCATGGTAATGGGAACTCACATAACTGTAAGTACACCTCTCATTATCTTTGGGATACATAACAACATTGAATCTGATACGGGTAAGCTGAGTAATAAGCATGAAAGTTTGATGTTCATGTTGATTTTGCTGGCGCGAAGAGAGATCTGCATCAATTGGGTTAAACCGGCACCGCCTACACATGACAGCTGGCTAAATTCTATAATAAAAACTAACAAACTTGGTAGGAAAGGGAAAAATTCCAAGAGAATAAGTTTCTGGGAAATTTGGGAACAACATTATCAGACAAACCATTAACTCCTTTATGTCACCGGAAAATAAAATCCAATGATTAAAGCGGAGACAATAATTCCAGGCAGGAATGATTACTGCCGAGTAGCCTACTAGGCTAGCTCCTCCCCCAAATTCCGGAATTATTGACCACGATAAAGGGTGATAGGAGTAAACTGATTGGTCATAATAATTTACTCCCCAAGGACAACCGATAACAACGGGGCAGTGAAGGCTCAGAACAAAGAACCATCAGACTCCCAAAGCCTCCTTATCTATATATCCGCAAGATGAGGATAAAAAAAAAAAGAGAGATACAGCGTAAGCATGGGATTCCACCCAATCATTGGTTCCTGTATGGGCAGCTAGTTCGAACGTTGACGGCCTTTAGACCTAGGATCTCCATAACAACCTGTATCCCAATGATTGACTACCTAAGAAAGGGGGGTAATAAAATTAAAATAGTGTATAGCCAGCTAATGCTGGGTTTGCTAGACGATCTGGAGAAAACTGAATCGGCACTTGCAGGGAAGCTAGGAGACCCAGATGTTGATCTAGATCTAGCCCTTATATTAAACAAGAGACTTTTTCGATCTTCGAATCTGCGGCACAGCACTACAAAACGCTGTCTAATTTATATCATACCCCGGCGAAGCTGTTTGCTTGGGGTATGAGGGACAATGATAAATGCCCTAGGTGTGATGCGGGTCCTGCACATCTACTCCACATGTTCTACCATTGTGAGAAGTTAACTCTAATACGTAGGGAAATCACCAACTTTTTGGAGGGGCTGCTAGATTGTAGAATCATTCTATCCCCTACCCTGATGCTTCTAGGCACAGATAGTAAACTGAACCTAGGTGGTGATGCAGAGGCTCTGGTTTTTATGTCTGTGGCGGTCCTTCGCATTCTTATCTCAGCAGGTTGGAAGGATACCACCCCCCCCACCCCTCCTTTCAAATGTGGATGGCAAGGTTGCTTGGAATGCACAACATAGAGTCCTGTCTATACGAGCTAAAGGGTAAAAAATCCAGGGAACTAGGCAGAAATATTTGGGCTCCACTTGCTAAATGGAGAAGTTTTAGATTGTAATCAAATGTATTCTTCTTTAAGAATATGTATCGTCAAATGAATTGTTGCAATATTTTAGCAGTCTGGCTTTTTACATCTGCTCTCTCTGTATTGTTTAAAGGATTAATGGAATAATGAAATTGTATCTACTCTTTTTGTATGACATCAGTAAATCTCAATAAAAATATATAAAAAAAAGAAGGATAGCTGATCATCTAGAGTAAATCCTAGACTTTTTACCTTCTTTACTGGGGATGGACAAGGTCGGGCTAATTCTGGCCACCAGGATGAGTTCCAGAAAGATGTATTTTTACCAAATATTAGCACCTCAGTTTTATTATTAGTATTCAGCTTTAAATAATTGTCCTGCACCCATCTCATAATGTGGACGATACAGTTGTTAGATTTCATTGCCACATCATCCGGCTTTGATGATAAAGACACCACTATTTGTGGCTGATAATTTTTAATCTCCTTTGGGTATTGCAAAGGTTTTTTCAGGATGGGCGTACTAGTGATTTTTTCCAGATGTTTGGAAAGGATCCTGAATATTGTTTAGGAGGGGTGCAAGGTGGCATGTAATGGTACTAGAGAGCATATGAAGGACCATAGCTGGACAAAGGTCCAGTGTGGATCCAGATTTAGTTGACAGTACACACCTCTCCACTTGTTCGGGTGTTAGGTGATTCAACTTTTCCAAGCAAGCCTGTATAGTTACCTCACCATGATCCATGCGACCCAGGGCATCTGGGCTGTCCCCAACATGATGACTGGAGAACTCGTCATATACGTTTTTTACTTCATTGTAAAAGAAATCTGCCAGTTTATCACAAAATTCTGTGTTTGGGGTGAACCGTTTACTTTCATCAAATGTTGATACTTACTTAAGGGGTCCGCGGGGTCAGCCAGGGAGTGAGGCCGGGTCACACCCCTGCTTCCCACGCCTGCCGCTGCTGTTACCTGCCTCCTGCCTGTCTCCTGATTGCTGCAGAGCGACCCAGCCGCCGCTGGGCCGCCCGGATCTACCCCGCCTCCCACGCTTGACCCAGGGACACCCCCTGCCGCCCAGAGGTTCCCGCCGCTGCCTCCCTGCGGCCCTGCCCACCACCAGACCATTGGCCGCCCGCTCCCGCCACCCAGCTGACCCGCCAACCGGCTCCTTACTTATGACGCCCCCAGAGCGACCGCGCAGCGGGAGCACCGATTGAGCGCCGAAGGTGCGCCAAAGGTAAGCCCGTCTGCGCCCGTCCGCACCCGGACCGCGCCCAGTGCCAGGACCCCTGGCCCCCGCAGGAACCAGCCCACCCGCCGGACCTACAACGCCACCGAACTCCACGCACTCAACGCCGGAAGAATCCCGGGGTGCTACCGAGCCACCCCGAGACGCACCCACAGACCCTTCTGCTGCAACTCCTGCAAGTTCACCTGCATCCAGACCTCCACTACACCAGAACCGACCGACCAAGACCAAGACGAGCAACAGCCTCAGCCACCTGAAATGCATCCTGATCAACACCCGCTCCGTCCACAGACACGCCGTCGAGCTCTGGAACCTGCTCGACACCACTTCACCGGACGTCGCCTTCCTCACGGAAACCTGGATGAACGCCTCTTCAGCGCCCGACATAGCCATCGCCATCCCAGACGGCTACAAGATCATCCGAAGGGACCGCATCAACAACACAGGAGGAGGCATTGCCATCATCCACAGGAACACCATCCGCATCTCGACCAACACCGACGACACCCTCGCACCCGCCGAGCACCTTCACTTCCAGGTCCACATCAACCCCAAGACCACCCTCAGAGGCACCCTCATCTACAGACCCCCGGGACCACGCACACAATTCAGCGAAGACATCGCCGACTTCATCAGCCCGCACGCCCTCTGCTCTGCTGACTACATCCTCCTCGGGGACCTCAACTTCCACCTGGAGAACAACAACGACCGCAACACCACCACCCTGCTGGACAATCTCGCAAACCTGGGACTCAAGCAGCTGGTCACCACCCCCACCCACTACGCCGGACACACACTCGACCCCGTCTTCTCATCCAGCAAGGACCTCGCCTTCAGCCACGCCACCGGACTCCACTGGACGGATCACAGCTGCGCCCACTTCAGCTTCAGAAGGACCACGATCCACCACCACCAGCAACAGGTTGCACGCAGAAGCTGGAACAAGATCACAGCCGACCAACTCACGACCTCCCTGAGCATGAACCCTCCCACCGGCACACCGAACCCAAGCCAGGCGGCCACCAACCTGACCAAGTGGATCAGCGACTGCGCTGACGACCTCGCCCCCCTGAGGACCCCGCCTAGCAGACCCGGCAGCAAGAAAGCCCCATGGTTCACCGACGAACTCAAGAACTCCAAGAAGAACTGCCGAGCCCTCGAGAGAACCTGGCGCAGAGACCCAACTCCAGACAACATGGCTGCCCTCAAGCTCGCCACCCGAAAGCACCACCAACTCATCCGCGCCACCAAGAAAACCGCATTCAAGGAACGGCTGGACAACAACGCACACAACAGCAAGGAACTCTTCAACATCGTCAAAGAGCTCTCCAACCCCAACGCCGGAAACAACGACATCACCCCTTCGCAAGACCTCTGCAACTCCCTCGCCTCCTACTTCCACAACAAGATCGCGGACATACACAACAGCTTCAGCACTCAACCGACGCACGCCACGACCGAACCCCCGCCCCCCACCACCACCCTCCGCGCCTGGACTCCGATCAACACCGAAGACACCATCCGCACGATGAACTCCATCCACTCCGGATCTCCGACCGACCCCTTCCCTCACCACGTCTTCAACAAGGCCGACGCTGTCATCGCACCCCACCTGCGGGACATCATCAACACCTCCTTTGACACCGCTATCTTCCCGGAGAGCTGGAAGCACGCCGAACTCAGCGCCCTACTGAAGAAGCCATCAGCCGACCCCAACGACCTCAAGAACTACCGCCCCATCTCGCTGCTCCCGTTCCCTGCAAAAGTCATCGAGAAGACCGTCAACAAGCAGCTGGCCGCCTTCCTCGAGACGAACGGATCCCTCGACCCCTCGCAGTCTGGCTTCCGGGCAAACCACAGCACCGAGACCGCCCTGATCGCAGCCACCGATGACATCCGTGCCCTGCTCGACAACGGAGAAACAGCGGCCCTCATCCTCCTAGACCTCTCCGCGGCCTTCGACACTGTCTGCCACCGTACCCTAGTGCAGCGCCTCAGCAACGTCGGAGTCCAGGAGAAGGCACTGGAGTGGATCATCTCCTTCCTCGCCGGGAGAACACAGAGAGTCCGCCTCCCTCCGTTCAGATCGGAAGCCACCAAAGTCATCTGCGGCGTCCCTCAAGGCTCCTCGCTCAGTCCAACCCTCTTCAACGTCTACATGGGCCCCCTCGCAGACATCGCACGCCAGCACAACCTCAACATCATCTCCTACGCCGACGACACCCAGCTGATCCTCTCCCTCACCAACGACCCCGCCACCGCCAGAGACAACCTACACGAAGGGATGAAAGAGGTAGCCGAATGGATGAAGAACAGCCGCCTGAAACTGAACTCGGACAAGACGGAAGTCCTCATCCTGGGATCCACACCCTCCGCCTGGGACGACTCCTGGTGGCCCCCCGCCCTGGGCAGCGCACCCCAACCTACAGACCACGCACGCAACCTGGGCTTCATCCTGGACTCCTCCCTCTCCATGACCAGACAAGTCAACGCCGTCTCCTCGTCGTGCTTCAACATCCTGCACATGCTACGTAAGATCTTCCGGTGGATCCCCACCGAGACCAGGAAGACGGTCACCCAGGCCCTCGTCACCAGCCGTATGGACTACGGCAACTCCCTCTACGCCGGAACCACCGCCAAGCTCCAGAAGAGACTTCAGCGGATCCAGAACGCCTCAGCACGTCTCATCCTGGACATCCCCCGGCGCAGCCACATCTCCGGACACCTGAGAGACCTGCACTGGCTCCCGGTCAACAAGAGAATCACCTTCCGACTCCTCACCCACGCACACAAAGCCCTACACAACCAAGGCCCGGGATACCTCAACAGCCGCCTCAACTTCTACGTTCCCAAACGCCAGCTTCGATCGACCGGCCACGCCCTCGCCGCCGTCCCCCGCATCCGAAGAGCCACCACAGGAGGACGGTCCTTCTCCTACCTCGCCGCCAAGACATGGAACTCCCTCCCGACCCACCTCCGCCGGACCCAGGACCACCTCGCCTTCAGGAAGCAACTCAAGACCTGGCTGTTCGAGCAGTAGCGGACCCCCCCTCCCAAGCGCCTTGAGACCCCTTTGGGTGTGTAGTGCGCTATATAAATGCTGTGATTGATTGATTGATTGATAAAGCAGTGACTGTTTTCTGGCTGAATGTTTTGCGGAACTAATTTTCTCAGTAAAGAAGTGTGACTTTGCTGAAATTATTGCCACTTTCTAATAATCCCTCTAAGTGTCCTGCCTGCTATCTTTGCCACTGCCCTGATCTCAGCTTACCAACTGAACACGGTGTTACAGTATGCTCCTGGAGGGGTCTGCGGTACTCTGCGGGCCGTTTATGAGATTATGATAATCAACACATTGGAAACTTACACTTGGAAGTGAAAGGAAACTTATTGCTGGATCATTACGTCACAAATTAGAACCCCTTTGTGGGTCGGAAGTATCACCACATTTACAATCTCACACTTGGACAATATAGCCTTGAGGAAGTCGCGGGATCACGCCCCAAATGCGACAAAACACGTGTTGGCTGAGGCTGAAATCAACAGAATAAAACACGGGATAAAAAAGAGAATCCAAAGAAATTATGTATATTTTGTCATGTGAATTACTATATTTGTTCGCTCATTAATTGGGAAACCTTGTCTAAATTATAACGTGTGCTTGGGAGTTCATTCAAAGAAGTGTGACTTTGCTATAATTATTGCCACTTTCTAATAATCCCTCTAAGTGTCCTGCCTGCTATCTGTGCCACTGCCCTGATCTCTGGCTCTGGATGGGATACATAATTTCTGTGGAATGGGGAATTATCAAGAAAACGAATTGCACTGAACCAATCTTTGTGAACAACTACTACGCACTGTTGCTTGAGAAATACCACTAAATGATTCATCTTCTTTTTAGATCTGCACTCACTTCCAGGTTGAAGTGAGAGCAAGTCTACCTTAGATCGGAGTGCCCCTCAACAATAATGAAAAGTGCCTTGATTTGTTCTGTCATGGGCACAGACTTACAGAATGTACTGGTATCACCCCCAGGTCTTTCCAAGGACTTGAAAAGTATAACAACCACCTCTGCCCTTACAGACCTGGTGTTACTCTTCTTGCAATGTCAGAGCAGGGTTTGATTTGTGAGCATCGAAAAAAGAGGCATCGGAAGTGTCTTCGTGAGCCGCAGTGAGTGTGACGCTGTTGTAGAAACTATAAGTTTGAATCACCCACTTATGATTACTGTCTGGTATGGTATTTCACAAACGTCAACTTCAACAATGATATGCTCATTTCATCTGCAGAACAAAAGCTTAACCTTGGCTGCCTCAAGAGTGGGCTGGAAATTGTTACTTTGGTTACATTGTTCTTACTATTAGAACTTCTGCTGCTCACCCTCTCCAAACAAGGCAGGCCTGCACCACAATCTCTGTATTTAATGGATTATTTTGTATTCTTTTGCATAAGTATGGAGTAGGGCCGCCTATTTGGGAGACTAGATGCAATGCTGTGTCATCAAAACACACACATAACTGCAGTAGTCTGTCGTTCCAAAGAACTCCATAAAATTCTAGCTGGGTTCTTCAATCTAGAGTGCCTAAGCACAGAAACATCATGATCACAAGACTTTTGTGACAAAATCTCCAATGAACGGATTTAAAAAATGACAAAGATTGAAAATTACCTGAAGAAGAGCACAGAAAACAGTGCAACAACGTGTTACCTAACCACCACAGAGACACATATAACTATCCATCAATGCATACCTTCAAAACCCTGTCACAAAAAGATTTATATTGGATTGCTTCTTATTTTACAGCCAGACAAAGTGTAGTCTAAATACCCTCTTTCACATCACCCCTCAAACACAACACTAACTTATACCTATTAAATTCCCTTGATACATATCTACTATGAGGGTTGTCCATCACCAGCAGTGTACAGCCAAAAAACATAAACATCACCAAATGAGCAGGCATGGAACAGCTGAAGAGATTTGTCACACATCAGTGGGCAGTTTTTGAGGACTTCAATATAGTACATTCAATGCAGGGCCCAAATATCTATACAATCTAACAGCTTCTTTACATCTCACATAGACACTTGTATATGGGATGATGATAATAATGGCCATCCCTACAGATCTCTTAATTTTTCTCTCCCTGCAACCATGCAGGCTCAGGGTCACAACTAGACACAGAATCTCAGATTGGATAACCCACCGCAGAAACGAGCTAAGCAGACTATATTGTGAAATACAATTAAGTGACCTGCAGAGCTGTTCAAAGCTAACAGATTACTGAAAATCATCAAACTTCATGTCTGTCTCTAATACTTCATCATCCAACACACTGCTATGCGCTGTGTTCCATAACACAGTAACCGGCCCTTTGTGGTCATCAAGTACGACATGGACCCTTTTCCCACATAGAATCAAAACAAAATCAGCATCTCTGGTGCCTCACTTATATATCAGACATCAGGGTTGTTCAAACATTATTAAAATTTAATGAGGATTTGCAGAGGTCATTGCCGGTGGTATTTTGGTATAATTGGATGCATCATTAGTACTGGAGAGGCAGATAATGGTGGGGATTTTGTTCTTATGAACAATGATGAGTATAATCATGAAATAATGAGACATATATCCGACCATAAATGTTATTAGAGGGCGAATGAGAACCTGATACCCCCAGTCAAACATAAAATTAATTCCAAAGTATTATATTGGAAGGAAAGATGACATCAGTTTGGAGATGAATAGAAAAATCTCCTTGTGATTCAACCTAAATATTCTTGTATATTTCTTGAAGCAAAGATACACAGGGGTTAAGATTTCTGCTGGGCAGGTAGGTATTCTCTGGCAATGAGTCGCCATTTATCAGAGTGTGTGGATGCCCTCTTGCATTCTGTTGTACAAAATTTGCAAGCATATATTCAAGACAGTAAGGACATTTTAAACAAATCTGAAGACGTCAGATGGATACAAGATGAAAAGTGCCATTCAGAAATATTAATGGGAATGATTATCCTCTCAAATAAAGAACAATTTACACAATGGATTCGGGTATAATTTAAAGTGACTGCGAAGTGTTTCTTTCTAGGTTTGGTCCCGCGTGAGCTAACCTTTTAATGGGATGGTATATTAGGCACATCAGCTGTGGAATTACTGACAACATTGTCCTAATATAGAAGGGGACAGTTAAACAACTAAAAGGATATGATGAATAATTACAAAACAATAGATTTAATGTGAAGATGAATATGATGTACAATGCAAATAGTATTGAACGCTTGAATTTAGAATTGTAAATTGTGAATGATTCAGAATTCAGATTGAATTGCACAGAAAATCGGTCATGTAATAGTATTTCGTATGTCACAAGCACAAATCCACCTGTCAAAATCACCAGTATTCCCGATGAGGAGATGGTCAGGGCAAGGTTAATATGTAGTGAAGATAACTCTTTTTACGAAACTACTAGCTTACCCGTCGCGCGTTGCTGCGATTTCAGAAGAAAGGAAATATAAGGAAACTTGTTATGATAACATTCAATTTACATTGTGTCATTTTTATTGAAATTTATTCATTTTAATATGAAAATTATTTTAAAGTGTTGTTTTAATTCTGTTTATTTATTGGAGTGCTTGTGGAAACACGATATTTTTTGTTTTTCCGCCTGGTGCGTAGACAAATAAATCAGAAGGTTTTCCGACGCGTGAGCTGGCCACATACAGTTGTCCATGTGAGAAGCACGGATTCTCCAAATCTAGTCCACACACTTGCAGCGATTGTCCTTGTGCTTTGTTGATGGTCAATGCAAAAGCGAGTCGCACCGGAAACTGTAAACGTTCATTATTGGCAAGATTATGAGGGCCCTAGGGGTCGGTGGCCGATATTTAACACATGTTTCTTTTTTTTAATTGCCAGAAACCTTCGCGGAGTGTACTCAACAACTTTTAACCATTTATTTTTTTTATTTATTTTTTTTGTTGCCAGAAACCTTCGCTGGAGAGTCCTCAACAACTTCCCAAAGTGTCATGCCGATCAGATGAATGGTGTAGTAATGCATAAAGGACAAACAGACATACTGTTGTTTTTTATATATATAGACTAGTGACATCAACAAGGTTTTTTGAAAGAGTTTATGTGGAATCTGTATTTAAGGAAGCTGTAAACACAAGGGAGATGTCCACACTACCCCCCCGACCATCACTTAACCCACGGGACACGTAGTGGTATGCCGGTATATCCCACACTAAGCTAACGAATCAGCAATTCATGAGCAAAGATGTGTAACCCCTTCTAGTGGAACGGTACTCACATGTTGACGATGAATTATGTTTGTAGTAATGATGCGCTCATTTTACGTGATCAAGCTGATTTGTGATGACTATGTTGCCCCACATGGGGATTTAAAATGTAAAACCCTAATAAAAAGATTTTTAAAAAATAAGGAAGCTGAAAAGAAAGTTGTTAGCTTTGAAAAAGGAGGATATTCTGAAAGGACTAAACAAAGAACAGAAACATGGGTTTCCTGTTTTTATTACTGAAAATAATATGCATAGTGTCCAATTGTTAACATCCTTGGAAAGCATTGGCACCTATCACTCAATTGTAAGTATTGTGATCCCTTAACTGCCGGGCCTCCCAAACTCCCCACACCGCCCCCAGTGCTGAGCCCTTTTTTGTCTGTTTGAGGTAGCTCACACTTAAGTATCTTTACCTCTTTCTTCCCCATAAGGCATCCATGCCAAATGAACATACTTTTTTCCAGCATCCTGGGAATTCGAGTTTTTGGGAAAACATAGGAAATAAGTGCTCTGGATAAAAGTGTCTGGTTGTATTCCTATAACTGGCATCAATGAATGGTTTGCTGTGCTAAAGTCAGCATCTCCTCAGCTTTCAGGAACACGCAGAGCTGAATTTAAAAAACCTAATTATACACCACAGTTCTGGCATTTTTTAAAGAGGTAGCCCATATTCCCTATCTTTTGTGCTCTCAACCTTCTTCCAGTTTGTGGTGGAAACTAGTGTGAAAGCAATGGGTGATATGGGAAAGCTACAGATTTCTGTACACTTAAAATTTTTACAAATTCGGTAAGGGGTCATATGTGTAGATCCCTCAAGGCTTACCTAAAGAAACTAACTATCAAAATAAAGAAATGTTGAAAATGAATAGAAAAAAAGGCCATTTGCGACAACGTTTTAATCAGTAACGTTTTTTACAACAGCTGAATTACAATAGCAATATACCATTATGCCCGCTAGACCCTTCTGGCTGTGGGGATATATAGGGTTTGTAGGTTCTTCAAGAGCCCAAGGCACCCAGAGCCAACAACTGAGCTGCACCACAAATTTTTTTTCATTGTGTAACGTGTATAAACCAGTACATATGGTGAAATACGTAGAGTGTAAAAGGGGTATCAAGGGAACCTATGCATTTCTGAAATTAACATAAGATGTGGAGTTTAGGAGCAGTAGTTATTTGTACAACTCTGTATTTGTGGGTACCTGTACTTGTATAAGATTTAGTGGGAATTTTTCAAAACGTCTTCTTTCTTACACAATGGCTTACATTTGAAAGGCATAAATGCAGTGAAATGGAAGTGGTAATAAATGTTCTACTATTCTATGCTCCCACATGTCTTCCAATACGAACAGTACCTCACTTGTGTGGGTAGGTCTAGCACCTGCAACAGGAAACGTCCCAAAACGGAACATGGATAGATCAAATTTTTCCACTCAAAACTGACCCTTTGCAAGGTAGGTAGCTGTGTGTTTTGGGCCCTGGGTAGGCCGTCACCTAGAAAAACCTAGCAAACGTGTACATTTCTGAAAACTAAACACCTAGGGTAATACAGGGTGGTGTGACTTGCCTGGCTCTCACTAGGTTTTGTTACCCAAAATTCCTTGCAAACCTCAACTTTTGACTAAAAAAAACACATTTTTCTTAAATTTCTGTTATTGAAAGTTGTGTAATCTTCAGGGAGTCACAAATTTCCTTCTACCTTGCATTTCTCCAAGTCTCCAGATAAAAATGGTACCTTACTTGTGTGGATAGGCCTAGTACCTGCAAAAGGAAACAGCCCAAAATGTAATATGGATACATCCATTTTTTTTACTCAAAGCTGACCCTTTTTTGAAAAGTGGGTAGCTGTGGATTTTGGGCCCTAGCTCAGCCGGCCCCTAGGGAAACCTAGCAAACCTCTACATTTTTAAACCTAGACACCTAGGAAAATCCAGAGTTGGGTGAGTTGCATGGCTCTCACCAGGGTTTGTTACCCAGAATTCCACCAGACATTAAAGATGAACCTCTCAATTGCCTGTCTATGTAATGTTCATGGATGGCTCATGTTTGAGAGACAATGTAGGACCTTTGAGAGCAGATTATGCAGTTTGCACAATCCAAGAAGTGGTAAAAGCCTCCTGGCTTCAAGGTGGTACCTCTGCACAAGAGGAGCAATTAATTGCTCTTGCAAGAGACTGTTGTCTTTCAGCTCAATTGAGAGTGACTATATTTACAGATATCTAAAAATCAAAGGAGGGAGGTAAAAGTGTCTTCATACTAGGTGCACTCTACTTCAAAGCTCAACTTAAAGTTAATCATAGGAAGTGAACCCACGCCATTCTCAGTGATCATTAGAGTCTATTCATTAAGTACCAATAATAGTAATTGTAAGGACCTCACTGACCACTTTCCTCAGTAGTATATTATCACCACTGGAATACTTGCGGTCATTGTCATCATCATTGGGCCTCTCCTTTACCAGGAGGCTAAGTCTTTACTCTCTGGGACATGGCCATATCTGTGCAAATGGTGACTTAAAATTGCTTCCTAGTTTCTAAGAAAAATGTTTTTCATCTGAAACTAAAAAGAGAACAGAGGCAAGGTTAAAACTAGAAGGTGTGAATAGGACTATTAGGTCATCCTACACATCTAATAAAAAGGAATGAGAGGTCGACATGCTTTAGCCAACTTGCGCCCAACAAGGGTTGGTGGCTTTCCTCTGGACCAAAGTTATGTGTATCAGATCCCAACTATACCTGCTGGGACTATTTGTACTCTTGGGACTTATTTTATTAGTGCAATTTGCACATACCTCTGGGGTAAAATCTTCATCGCCCTTGTGTCAATACAGTACTTGCTCCCCTCAGAGCACAGGAAGAAGAAATACATGAAAAAGACTTCACTAAGTTGTGAAGCATGCTTGACAAAGTCATGTTTTGACTGTATAAATTTCACAGTCCAGGAAGAGCATGTCCCCACTAATGAGCTCACAAAAACAAATTCACATTGAATGTCACATTGTAGGGTGAAATTTACCCTGTTAAAATGCGAAATTGTTGAGCACACTTCATGACTGCATGCCAGCTCAGCTGATTCCTGCTTACCAACATGAGGGATGTCCAGCTCTACAGCAAGACAGACAGCCTGGTGACACTAATCAGCAGGTAATAGGTAGATAGGCCACCCGGCAGGGATTTGGCAGATCATCCACACTAGGCAGTGCTAGATATGAGTACACTATACACAGTACTTATGTGCCCATATATATTCACTGTTTTAGCACAATGGTGGAATTGTTCATCTTTTTCACTATTCTCATAATGCTAATCACAATGATCTGTTTAATTCTATTAATTATCACAGCACACATATTTTATACAAGAATCACAAAGCTTCAATAAATATTGAAACGCCTTGCTGCGTATTTCTTGTGTATTTCTTCAGATATGTATGAGAGTCCAAATGAAAGGAGTCTAGATCTGTTACCATGATTTCCTTGAGAGATCAGGGTTGTCATGTTCTGCGGTTGCACACACATTTGTAAACCTGTAAGGTTAGCGGTTCAGATGGTGCACTGTGGGCTAGCAGGGATATAGGACAGCATATCCTGAGGGTATGCACGGAATCAGTCTGGCACAATCCTGACATTTATGTTGTCCAACAAATGCAGAGTTTTACCAGAGAGGTACAAGCCGTATGACAGTGGTTCAGATTCTCGGTTTCTCTGGAGTAAGTAAACAAAGCCTCAAAGTCTCAGTTGGCCAAGAATTGTGCATCCACGTACTTGAAACGGCAGATGCTTTATTACTGTTTTTGATGAGTCTCCAGAGTACCCCTAACAGGAAAACAGGATTATCACCTCATGAAATCCTCATTGATCGAGCTATGAGACTGCCTGTGGTACCTGGAAATGCACTTGTGAACATCACAGATTACATTATGCTCAGTTACAGCAAAGAATGAACTGATGTGGTGCATTCTGCTTATCACCAGACTGTCATTCCCAGTCCACATCAGAAGCAGTGCCACAAACGTAACCCAGGTGACTGGGTTTTGGTAAATAAGCATGTGTGAAAATGCTGCTTGGAGCCATGGTGGAAAAGGTCACTACCAGGTTATCCAAATCACAAACACTGCTGTGAAATGTGCAGATATACCTAATTGGGTACATGCATCACAAATTCAAAGAAAAGGTGCCTGTGTGAAGAAGTAGTGTTCTTTGAGCCAAATCCGAGATCTCCAGTACTTGCACATCCAGAAGGACCAGTGGAGGGTGAAGTACTGCAAAATCCTATACCAGTTCAAGCTCCTGAAATCTCAAAAAGTGGTGTGGTACTACATTCTTAAGAGGAAGAATTGAAAACTGAAAATAAAGATTCTACTGAAACCCCACAAGAGCAATCAAATGATCCAAATGAAGGAAGCAGTGTGAGAAGAGAAAGACCCCCATAGAGCTCCAAGTGGCCTAATGATAAGAGGAAATTGAAAACAAGTGTGAAAGTTGAATAAATGCCACAAACTGTTGTTGAAGAAACAGAATTTAGTGGTATCATTGAAACAGAGTAAGATCAAGAGAAACCAAGGAGATCTAAGAGCGCAAGAGTGCTTTTTCGAAGATATTATACACCTGAATGGACTTACTACACAGATTATGTGCAAAATGCGTTGGGACAAAATCCTAATGAACTGAGATCAGAGTTATTTGAACTGCCATGATATGCCATTTGGATGTATGATATGACAATGCGATCATTTAGATCGCAGTACATTACATCGCTGTTTTTACAACGCAAGTCGTTACAACGACTTGCGCTGTAGGGCGCTGGACTTAGGAATAGTATGATTTACTATTCCAACTCCAGCCTACGTACAGTAGGGAAGGTGTTGGAATAGTAAATCACACTATTCCTTAGTCTAAAGCGCCCTCCAGTGCAAGTCGTGGTAACGACTTGCATTGTAAAATCAGCGATCTAAATGTACTGCAGTGTTTTGACCGCGTTGTTAAGGTCGTTTCCCATGCCATCCAGAGAAACAGCATTGATGAAAGAAAAAGATTTCTGAAACACATATTACTATTGAAGAATTTAGCAAGCTCTAATTAGTGAGTACAAAAACATAATTAATTAAGGAAACACCTGAAGAACTGTACTTAACCCCTTCCATGCTGGTGACGAACCCCAGCCGTCACACTCTGCGGCGCTCGTGTGCTGATGACGGCTGGGGTTCGTCACGGCCCCGCCCTGTTCTTTTGTTTACCGCACAGCGGCGGAAACGGCCCAGCATGGAAGGGGTTAAACCAACAAAATAAGAGAAATAAATGAAACTGAATAGAATTAATAAGATTTTTCTAGGACCAAGGTTGCAGTAGAAGGGTAGGGATAACCGATTTAGAAGAAGATTGAGTAGGACTAGGGATGTATTAGACAGATATCTATATTTAAGATGAGTGAAACAACTGAAAGTGATAAATCAAGAGGTTTTGCACGTTTGGAACAAGTGGCAGTCAACGCAGAAAATTAATCTGCCAGTTGCTATTATTCTACTTATGGTCTAACTGTAGACAGACATGTGTGTCCTTACCAAAGCAAATTATAAGATAGTAATTGTAGTCAAACTAATAGTTGTTATATTAGCTATTATAGTTCTTGTAATTGGCATGAATTTTGCACCAGGGCAACAACTACTTAGGTCTACACCTGCACACACTTGATGAGACAAAACTAAAGGCTTAATTTATAGATTTAGAGACTATGGATTGTTACATTTGCACACATTTACCTTCTTCAGCTGTGTAGGAGGTAGACATACCTCACTATCCTATTTTCATATGCAATTTCATGTAGCATCTTGCTTAGTTTATTTTATAGACAGGAACGTTTTAAATATTATTTTTCCAATTATTACATGATTATTCCCAAAGCTCCCCTTCATAAAATAATGAATCCTCCTCCACAAGGTAAAGATGTTGAAATTGCATTGTATTTCTTTAAATCACCCACAGTCACAGACACTGTTAAGGCATACAAATATAACCTCAAGGTTCAAGGACATGAGATAGCTCCAGTAGTGCGCAGTGTCCCTGAAGGGAATAGGGTAACTGGCGTAGGGGTTCACGGTCCTAGTAGTGGGAGGGATACTCTACTGACTCTAGATGAGAGGTGCAGGGAGAGGGGTTCCCCCAAAGTTGAAGTCCTGGTATGTGAGTGTAAAGACCGCCCAGAAGAGTGTGGGTTGTTTGACAGAGACAGTCAGATACTGTCTTGCCAGTCTCAGGAGAGGGGTGTGGAGTATGTGGGTGAGGCACTGGATGGTGAGGTGAACGATAGTTTGGTTAACCCTTGTGTGATTCAATTGTGGGAGAGCATATTGTAAGTCCCTGTTTTCCAGAGCTATGCCAACACCTGTTGGAGAATGAGTTCTCTGACGCCAGGGAGCTCACATTGGAGGCTGACCCTTTGGTGGATTCAGTCCAGAGGGTCTGAACAAGCATTGGGGAGTGATTCCGACAAGAGTGGCTCAGGTATCTTCCAGTCCTGTGTGATGGAAGAGGTTCAGTGTAGCCCAGCTAGGTCCCATGTAGTGGGAGGGGTGTAGGGGCTCACGTCCTGTCTCAGAGGAGGAGGAGTGAGTGTGGGTTCTGTCCCAAGGTACCCAAAACCCAGTCTCAGGGCCTGGATGGTTTCTTAAGGGAGCATCAGGTCGGTGGCCTAGGCTGTACTTGTAGGCCATTTGAGGAGGAACTCCCAGTGTCTAGAGAACGTGGAGCCTCTGTAAGCAGAACTCCAGTAGTTCTGGTATCTGGCAGTGCCGCTCCAGTTGGGAGGGTGCAGAAGTCCAGATGGAGTGGTGAGAGGGGGAAAGAGTCCCCAGTGGAAGAACCAGTGGGTCAGGGGCCAGCCAGAAGGGCAGTGTCACCAGTGAATGACCATGGTGACACCACTTCTGTCCTGGGGGATATTCGCGCACTGTCAGATGGACAGGGGACGGGAGATCTGTGCCAGGCAGACTATCACACAACACAGGATTTATGTGTTACCCTCAGGGGGGGCATGCGTGCTGCCAAGGAAGTCCTGGTGCACCAGGCAAGTATTCAACTGCAGGGTTGGGTCCCTGAGTTGGGAAGCCAGGTACAGGGGTTACCTGACCTGGAGGGAGGGACATCGGTAATCCGTGTCCCTACCAGTCTGCCTTCTCGGTGTACCACTCCAGGTGCAGAGGGATGGAGTCCTTGCCTCTGACCCCGGTGCAGCCTGATGGTTTAGACCCTAGGTTGGAGAGACAGGTTCAGGTGTTGTCTGACCTGGAGGAAGGGGCAACTGTAATCAGTGTCCTGACCAAAGTAGCTTCTAGGGGTACCACTCCAGTTGGGAAGATGCAGTGCTCTGGAAGGGGGGCAGAGGAAAGGAGGCCTCGCCTCTGACCCCGGTGCAGTTCAAAGGTTTAGACCCTAGGCTGGAGGGACAGGTTCAGGGTGTCCCCCCTGACCTGGTAGCACAGTTGCAGGATAGAACCCCTGAACTGGTGGGCGAATTCTGCAGAACACCTGCCACAGGTGCCCTGACAATTCTGGAAGGGGTACCACTCCAGGTGGGAGGGTACAAAGCCCCAAGGAGGAGGACCGGGTGTGGACGAGCCCACCCCAGTCTCTGAACCAGCCACTGGGTACAGGCCTGGGGCTGGTGGGTCAGTGCCAGGATGTCATACCTGACCTGACAGGAGGGAGAGTGGACAAAGAGTGTCAAGCACCTGGGGCTACTGCCCCTTGCTCTTGGATGCCACAAAGGTTTGAGAGCCCTGAGAGACATAAGGCCTGGGTCTCATCCCCGACTACTGTCATTGGCCACTGTGACTTGCTGTCTGTCTGTTGGGACACACTTGTGAGCAAGTTATGGTTAGATGCTGCACAGGTGGTGTCCACAGGTGAAGAAACGGGTTCCCCATGGATTAGCTTGGTGGATCCTGAGAGTATGGACAGAGGAATTGAAATGGGTTCAGATTGGCGTAGAACTGGAATATGCCCCTGCTGTTGTGGGCCAGTTCCATTTTCCATCGCCCTAAGCAGGAAAGCCCGTCAAGGTAGTGATTGGTTTACCCTGCTTTTTGTCTAGAAGGGGGTTGTGTTGCACTTGGCCCTTATTGCAGGGTCATCCCTGAACTTTTTGCCTTCCTCCTATATTTTTTCTGACCTGTTGTTGGCTATTTTATGACTCTGGGCACTTTACCACTGCTGATCAGTGCTATAGTGCATATGCTCTCCCTATTGTAAATTGATGTATTAATTGGTGATTCCATGATTGACTATTTGGTTTACTTGTCAGACCCTAGTACAGTGCACGGAGTGTGCCCAGGGCGTGTAAATCCAAGTGCTGCTAGTGGGCTTGCAGCACTGGTTGTGCCACCCACAGAAGAGGACTTGTAAAATGTGTCTAAGGTCTGCCATTGCAGAGCCTGTGTGCCGTCTGGTACTGTCATGCTGACTGGACAAGTGCACCCACTATCCAGTCCCTGAACCTTCCCTTTTCTTCATATCAGACACCCCTATGGTAGGCCCAAGGGCAGGGTGCATCGAAGGTTTAAGGCAGGACAAGCCCTGATGTGTGTGGCATATTCTAATAGTGAATTACAGCCATTTTCGTTTTTCACTATTGCAAGGCTACCTGTTCTCCATATGCCAGAATTGGCTATTAGAATTATTACATTTTATAAACCTAACCAACTCAGAGAACGTGGTAGAAATTCGAGTTTAGTATGCCTGGACTCAGAAAAATAAAATACATATTTTAGTGAAGTTTATTTTTAATATTCTGTGTTTGCAAACACCACTTTTAGAAAAGTAGGTATTTGCTTGCCTAACCTTTCAAGCCTGCCTCTGCTAGGTTGTGTATTCCTTTGTCTGGGTTTGTGAGTGACAGGGCTGGGGGATTTTAGGAGCCCTGCTGGGGCAGCCCAGTGGTGAATAGAGAGATCTGCATCTAGATGGGAGGGAGGAGTTGCACCTTGGACCTGAATAGGACTGTGCTCGCCCCCAACAGTGCTGGCTCCAATCCCTGTGGTGCGTCTGATGTCTCTGCCCTGCACACTGAAAGAAGAGAAGGAAGACTGTCAACGAAGTGTTCCAGGGCTGTACTTGCCTTCCACAATGCTGGCTCTACCTCCTGTGGGCGTCTGATGTGCTGCCCTGTACTGTGAAAGGAAATAAGTAGTCTGGTAAACAGAGTGCTTCAGAACTGGCTTTGGCTGGGCACAGTCCCCTCTCCCTTCAGAGAACAAAGGATTTTGGGGTATAAGTATTGGGACCCTGATCCCAAGAAATTAGATCACTTATGGACTTACAAGAGGAAACCTCTGCTGAGGAGAGGAATCTGAAGATACTGAGGAGAGACTATTCCCAAGCTGAAGTGCTGCTTGGGGGATTGGCCTGCAGTGGTTGCCTGGCTGCCTGGCTGCCAAAGAGAGGAGAAAGGACTTTGTGGACTTTACTTTCAACTTGTGCAAAAGATCTCCAAGGGCTTGGAGAGAGCTTCCCTCCTGACCGAAGTCCCAGGACCAGTGGACTTCACCAGCCTTTGTGCATTGCTGCTGGAAACGCTGTTTCAGTGGCTACAGTGGCAGGGAGCTGTGACTGACTCTCACAACCGGCCCTGTGTCCTGTAGGCACCACATCAAGCAACGTCCGCCTGGAACAACGCAAGTTCTGAGCTCACCGACTCCGTCCTGACGCCGTCACCGAGCCGTAGCCTGCACCGCGACTGGAAGGACACTGCGACGTGCAACGCCTCACTACACCGACTCGTACTGGTCTGACCGAAGAGGTCTCTGCTGCTGACTCCGAGTCCTGTGACCGCACCGGAGTTGCACAGCCCGACTCGCACCGTTGTCCGGACTGATCGATGCCAGCTCCCGAACTCCTGCTCTGTCGCCGCACCGCAAGCTGCAAGCACCGCATCGAAGCACCGTCTCACCCTGCAACGCACGCCTTGGATCCACCAACTCTGTCGAAGGGCCGCTGCCTGCACCGCATCGAGGGATAACGCATCCTGCAACACTTCCTTTCTGCATCGCGACAAACACCGGAACTGGCCTGCCCATCCGTGCCGGCCGCCCCAAGTAAAAGGTACTGTGACTGAGGCTGTTGACATTTGAGTGCGCCCGTACCGAGGCGGTCCGCTGGATTTGCTAGACTCTGTGTTATTTTCAACAACGCTGTAGCCGGACCAGGCTACCGACTCGCACAGCACCTTGATTTAAGCCTTTCTTACCAGAACTCTTGAAATCTAATAGTACTGTGGATTCTTTTTGTCGATTATTGGTCTTGTGGTAACGCTATATAAAATATACTTATTTTTTATATAAAACCTGTTGTGGTGTCCATTTGTAGTGTTGTCACTGGGTTACTGTATGTGGTCACAAATGCTTAACCTACAATGCCTCTGAGATAAAGCCTTGCTGCTCGTGCCACGCTACCAAGGGGGTGAGCAGGGGTTATTTTAGGAGTGTAATCCCCTTATCCTGACTAGAGGAGAGGGTCCCTATTTGTCACAAGTACCTACCTGTGCCAATTAGAGACCCCCAATTCTAACAGAAGGCAAAAGGTAAATTATTTGTTTGCAAAAAGAGAAACGAGGTTAGAAAGAAATATATTGCGATTAGTAATTGTGAACACACACTTGAAGTTTTGTGAGAACCCATCCAAATATTAATAGGGGAAGAGGCAATTATTCCTGGAGTTTATTTTGTATTTGAACAAGATGCATATTTCCAGTTGCTAGCTGTTAGGGAGGGTATTTGTTAATTAACTTTGCTACTTCCTAGGATGTATTAGGTGATTAGAAGAGAAGCCTTAACAATGACACCACCGCAAAGACACCCACGCAATGCAAACGATGGGACACAATTAGTGGGAGATAATTTTGGAGCAATAATACCATCTGTAGAAGTGTAGAAGTAGTCTTAATGATGAGAAAATCTTAAAGATTGCAACAGTGGTATATAAGTTAGCTACATATACATATGGTTATTTTCTGGCAGAATTAATACCTATTGGATCAATGGTTTTGCAAGATCGATTATCTTTAGATATTTTGATAGCAGAGAAAGGCAGAGTATGCAAGATGCTAAAAGCTCAGCATTGTTGCTCTTATATTCCAGACTAGCATAGAAAGATGGAAAATTTTCAAAGAACATTTCAGATATGAAACGTGAATTAGAACCTTTAGAAACTTTTAATGTGTTAGAGAGCTTAGGCAAAGGAGTTTCTACCATTGACAACTAGTTTGTAACAATAAGGGGAGGATTTTTCAGAGTCATATTAAGGCCTATATTAATCATTGGTGTCTGTTTGGTAATATTTTATACTTTTTATAGAGGATGTAGATGCTATTTTACTAAAAAGAAAAAGGAAGATAGAAAAAGTAAAATAATAGAAGAAATAGAAAGGGAGGGGAGAAAGAATATAGAGTATATAAAGTTGAAGAAAAATGGAACCCTCAAAAATACAAAGAATGACTCAACCGAAAATGAGACTGCACACTAAAAGATTCTTTTGTGAAGACATTATGATAGTTTATGAACCATCAGAGCGGGGACATTGCTGCAGTAAATTGTATTGGCTATTGAAAACTCTTATATAAGTAATGTGTACAAGTTTACCTTTAAATAAAGCATAACCGTACCTGTATGTTATAGGCCTGCAAGTAAAATAAAGTTCAGAATTAAGTTAGCCTAACTATAGATGCCACGTTAAATGGGAAATAATACATTAAGGTCTGTTTTTCACATTGAACAGTTGTTTGTGTAAGATGTTTTTCTTCTTTTAACTGGAAATATTGCAACTTTGAGGCCTACATTTAGCTACTGAATAGACCTTTGTTTTGTATTAGACAACTGATTGTGAGTATCTTATCCGGAAGAGACAAAAACGCACGAAGGATGATTTTTGGGAAAACGTTTTGAACCACAAGAAAGAATTGCTGCAACCTTTCTAGGACTAATGTCTGAAAGTCTATTATTCTCTGGTGAGAGCATGGGTAGTGAACCTGTTTCCATGAATCTGCTGATATTCTATTGGTGGATGAAAAAACTGAAAACAAATAATGCAGCAACATAGAAGTTGTGTGTTTATATTTGTATGTGTTCCTAGAGTAATACGGAACTCCTTTCCCCAACATTCTGACTAGAGACTTGTCTCTGATCTTCTTGGCTTATCTATATGAGAGGTTATTTAGGCGAATTCCATATGTCTGCTGAATTATGACTGCGAATACATTTCCAGTGTGATTTCCAAAGGCTTTATGTTTGTGCATTGATTTCTCTCTCTTATCAGAACTCTTCATTGGGTTCCCGAACTGACACATTTTCTCTCATCAATTCCAATTTATTTAGAATAGTGAGTTTCTTTTAAAGAACACGCTTGTTGTATTATTACTATACTGACTGTGATTTTAACAAACATGTTATTCTATTTTATCATCAAATATCGATGGATGAATTGTATATTAAATTTTAATGTTGACATCTAAATACGAATGCCCAATGAATAAATAGACAACTAAAAGATTTGAAAATAAAACCCTTTAACTCACTCTCTCTTCATTCACTAAATCTAAAGTCTTTAATTATGTATTGTTTATGTAGATGATTGCTCCTCATTTCTCTTTATCGACCATCAAACATCCAAATGGTCAGTGGCGGGGGTTATTTAATTATCACTCATGAAGGTTGACACACAGAAAGCCCCGCTCCAAGTGCTAGTGAGAGGACGGTTAGTGTTGCAAGAGAGAGGAGCTGAAATAAGTTGCCCCAACTTTCAATATCCAATGTTCTTTAAGCCCAAAGCCCGAACTTAAAGACTGAAGGAGATGCGGTTTTAAAGACAGTTGTAGTGATGAAGGTGTGAGTATCAACAGGGTTATGTATCACCATTGTCTTTACATTGTTTGTGATTACATTCTTATATTGATATTTTTTTAATGTTTTGTGAAATGGTGTTTTTTGCTTAAATGTTAAACAGTTGAAGTTGTTATCGGACTTGAAGTAGTCTAAGATCCTGGGATAAACAGTTGAAATTGTAGTGTTAATTGTCTTCTAAAGGTTTGAGGTGCAGATTTGTGAGGTACCACCGAGTACGCAATTGAGATAGGGCGATTTCCCACAGTGTATGTTTGTGTGTGTGTGTATGTGTGTATGTATGTAAGTGTGTGTGTTTGTGTGTGTGTATATTTACTCAGAGAGCCTAACAGTACGCGGTGAGAGTGAACTTCAACCCCCTTCTGAACTGACGGATGTCAGCGAGCTTACGGATCATTACAACCGTGCAATGTCTAAAATAATTGAAAATATAGCCCCTCTAAAACTTAAGAGAATACAGGCAAAAGATAAAAACCCATGGTTTAATGGTTCACTTAATGAAGAAAGACGGAAACTCATACTAACAGAACTGAAATAGAGACAAATTCCATCATCCTCCTAACTAAAACAATTAAGAAAGACCAGGAAAGCCTACAATAAAGGGGTACTTAAATCAAAAAAATATTTTTTTAGAAATGAGCTCGATAACGCAAAGAACAGACTGAAAAAACTCTTCAATCTGCTAAAAGATCAATCAAGCAAATTAGCCAAATACTCCCTATAAACTTCTAAATCAGAATTGAGCTGTGAAGATTTTTCAACATTCTTTACCGATAAAGCCAGCTCACTGAAGAGAGAACTCAAGAATACCGCTGAAAAAGCCTTGAATCTAAAGAGTAAATAAGTAGAGAATCCAGCCCCACCTGCACAAGCAATGCCCAAAAATAATGCTCATTGGTCACCCTTCAAACTATATGACCAGTATGACATGCCAAAATCTTACTAAACCGAACAACCATTACAATGACCCTCTTTCCGCAAAATGTTGGCCCACATTCAACCACATGGCCACCCCCAATTGGACTAAGATAATTGATGAATTGCTAGCCCAAGGTTCTTTTCTTGACTGTCTACAAACTGGCCAAGTCATCCCTCTCTTAAAAAAGCCTGCAGAGAACAGCTGGGACACAAACAACTTTCCGCCGTTAACAACCATTCCCTTATTAGCCAAAGTACTAGAAAAATGTGCTCAACAACAACTGAGTGAACAAATTACTGTATTTAAGCTACTAAACAACTGCCAATCGGGGTTCAGATCAGAGTATGGAAACAGCAATTCTGCACGTAGCAGATGATGCTCTGCTTGCTCTCCACCACAACAAAACCTGTCTCCTTGTCCTTCTTGACCTATCATCCGCATTTTATACCGTAAACCATCACAAATTATTAGACCACCTGGAATATAGGATGGACTTATTGGGAACAATCCTGAAATGGTTTTATTCCTTCCTAGAGAACAGATCACAGAGATTCCTGCTAAACAACAAGCTATCCCTGCCATCTCCAATTCAAATTGGGGCTCCACACGGATCAACTCTATCCCCTTCACAATTCAGTTTTTACATCGAACCATTAACAGAAGTATTACAACAGGCTAACATTTCCTTCCTCATGTATGCAGACAACACTCAGCTGTATATGAAGATTTCATCACCAGAAGAGATCAACATAATGAACCAAGCACTAGAGAGAACCGTTGAATGGCTAGCTGGCAATCATCTTAAGCTTAACTCACAGAAAACAAAATTCCTTCTGATATCCCCTCCTAAAAGTTCATCCAGGATTAAAGAATGGACCAAGAAGATCATTGAACTAAACAATATCCCGATTCTAGTAGACTCAACTAAGTCTCTTGGAATCACGCTGGATAAAAAATTAAACATGCAAACCCACATCGACACAAAGGCAAAATAATGCCTGTTTCCATCGGAGTTACCTTAGGAAATTGAAGCCGTTCATCGATTCAGGTGATCTTAAAAGGGCGGTCCCGGCACTGGTCATATCAAAAAATTAGTATGGATGTGCCACTGTATCAGGGCTTCCTAAGATTTCAACAACTCCCCTAAAAGCTTGTGTCAATGCGGCAGCTAGACTTATAACAGGCTCAAAACTATTTGACCACATTCCGCCACATTTGAAAGAGCTCAATTGACTACCTCACGAGGCAAGAATACAGCTAAATATTGCATGTATTACATACAAGGCAATATACCAAACAACTCCAAGTTATCAGGCCCAGAAAATAACGCTGTCTGGAGGCAGTAGATCCTCTAAGGGATCAAAGATTTTTTTACTGAAACCAGCATTTTTCCGTGGGAAGAGAACATATGATAGAGCGTTCACAGGAGCTGCACCAAGAATTTGGAATTTGCTCCCACCGAATATTAGAAGAATCACCTACTTTCCACGATTCAAAAAGGAAACAAAGTCTTTCCTTATGGGTAAATTCCTCCTATAACAAATAACAGGGTATACTAAGGCTTTTTCTGAGATCTGCAGATAGCCCGTCGATCCTCTACATTCAGCTGTTCAAGTAGGCTACTGTAAGCAGGATTAAAGTCCTACTAATCACAGAACAAAGAATCTGGTCAGTGCACGAACCAGCTGGAGGGTGTTAAAACCTTATTTCCAATTGTTTCTTGCATGGATTATCTAACTTGAATTTCTTTAGATGAGCAGACGAAAGATATTTGTTTATTGTGCTTGATTAGATTAGTAGAATTTGTGCTTGAGAAAATTGTAAAGGAGGGGAGCCGCTGGAAGGAGTGAAGAGTTACATCATAAAGCACTGCGCTGGCATAGGTCAGTTGGTGTGACGTGTAACGCTGATATTTGTTGATGTGTCATCAAGTAGTAAACTGTGATAGGTTTTTGAAAAAAGTTGCAACAGGATTCGAGGAAGGGATTGACGAATACAGGGTTAAAAACAGAACCAAAACATTAAAATTCTGAATTTGATCATTGTTCATTTATTTTTAATTCATTTTATTTAACATTTGCTCAGTTTACAGTTTCAGAATTGTACTTTACGACAGAAGTTATGTACGTAAAATTGTGCCACATTTACTGTATTCGGTAAACTCCAGTGCATGATCAAGGCTACATTTCATACAGGTTGGACATGTTCACTTTGCTTATCAAACTGGTGAAACTTCCATGGACATACATTTGCAATATCTTTAGTGTATATATGCAATACTCCCTGTAGGTCTCCCACAGACCCAAGATCTTTTCCCACTTGTGCGGGAAACCCTGACTCTGGCGCACCACTTTTTCTGTTTTACTGCACCAATTTATATAAAATTTCCAGTCCTTTACCCACGTGGGCGTCTTGCTCCCCAGGCTTAAGCTATGCTCCTTTTTGCCACCACAGCAGCCACAATGAGCCAAGTCCAATGCTATTTGGGCTATGTCACTTTCCCCATCACACACAGGATATTCCACCATGCCTCCAGTGGGACATCTAGGCCTGTGACCTCGTTCATACCCTGTGTCGCCGCCTGCCAATATTGTAGAATAGTGGGACAGGCCCATAGAATATAAAAGAACGACCCCACATCTCCATTTCTTCTGACACACTAGTCAAAGTCAAATCATCTCAGCCGCTGCGTAAGCATTCTAGAAGAGTAGGATCTGTGAAAAAATTCTTCATTGTATGAGCCGAAAGTGGGCGTGAATAGCTACCTCTTTGGAACTTTGAAGTGCTTCGGTCCAGTCATCTTCCTCCAGCAGTCCCACGTCAGTTTTCCATGCCTTTCTCAGGGCCCCTGGGATGTCTGGTGAGTTGTTCATGAACTTCCTATATGTTAGAGAGGTGGCTTTGGCTAACATAGTGTGTAGAAGTAGATCGTCTTCCAGAGGTGTATATTCCGGCAGTTGTTCTCCTTCGAGTATATGTCTGCGGAACGCATGTCCCAGTTGCAAATCTTTTTGTATCTGTCATCTGGTATTCTGTTCTCAGGTCATCAAAGGAAATCATTGCCTGACCTTTCCAGACATCTCTGAGCCTTTCTATGCCCAGGTGCCCCAATTTGTGGAATCTCTTCAGGCTCCCCACCTCCCTCACTGAGTTGCTGTCCCTGAGAGGGTTTTTTTCTGTAGTTTGCCCTCCCATCCCAAGAATCTATTGGCCCGTGCCACACCGACCACTGTCTGTGTATGCAGTGGCAGGTGCCCTTCTAGTTTTCTATGGTAGAGCGCAGCCCTTCCATCTCAAGAATATATTTGGCCACATGCCGCACAAGGACCCCTGCCTGTGTATGCAGCTGCAGTTGCCCTTCTAGTTTTCCATGGTAGAGTGTAGCTAGATTGACCCGGTAGGTGGATTCTTCCTTGTCTGCAAACACCCAGTAATTAATGGTGATCAGCTGGGCTTCCCAGTAGCATTTCCTAATATCCAGGACCCCCAGTATCTCCTCAAATACTCCCCTCTGAAGTTTATGCAACGTAATCCGAGAACTACCCCGCGCCAGAGGAGTTTACATAACTCACTGTCCACTTTCTGGAAGAAGTCCATTGGAATTTTATATGGGGTGTTCTGTAGAACATAGAGTAAATAAGGCAGGGCCCTCGTTTTTAAATAGGACAGCTCTGCCCATCAAGGTCACTGGTAGTTTCCTCCAGTGTGCTACATCTCTTCGGAGTATTTCAACTTGTGGGAGTAGGTTACCAGTCAGAAAATCATTAGCTGACATCGATATCTGAATGTGCATATATTTAAACTTACCTTTCACCATGAGAGGTGTGTTCCCAGCCAGTCTAAGAGGAGAGCTTTATCCCAATTAATCTGATACCCAGAGTAACTGCCAAACAGCTGAAATATGTGAAGCAATCTACCTACCATGAGATAGGGTTAAGTGGCATACAGCAGTATGTCATCTGCATATAAAGATATGAGTTCTTCCCAGTCCCCTGCACCCTTCATGCCTGATATTAGTGAGTCTTGGCAGACCCAAGCAGCCAGTGACTGAAGCGCCAGGGCGAAGATCATCGGGGACAGCGGGCACCCTTGTCTCATGCCCTTGGGCAGTGCAAAAGGGAAGGTCATCGCCCCATTGACACACACCCTTGCTAACGGGTCATGATATAGGAGTTTCACCCATTCAAAAAAGTGCGGGCTGAGACCATGTATGGCCACTTAATACTATCAAATGCCATGCACGCATATAGTGAGAGTAGTGCAGACTAGTCAATCTGCCGAGCTATGGTCGAATGTAGCACTCTGTACAGGCATCTGAGATTTAATCTAATACTTCTATGGGGTATGAATCCAGATTGGTCCAGGTGGACCACAGAGGAGATCACTGTATGAAGCCTGGTAATAAGGTCCTTTGCTTAGGCTCTAGCTTCAGTAGCGATATGGGCTATAGGAGCTACGTTCTTCAGGGGGTTTACCCGGTTTGGGTATGACCACGAAAGTGGCCAGTCTTTGATCTTCGGGCAGGTACTCTAATTCCTAGCCGTCTGGAACATGTTGAGCATATGATGCACAAATTTGTCTGTCACACTTTTGTAGAGTTCTACCGGGAGGGCATTAGGACCAGCGGCCTAACTGGATTGTAAGTCTTTAATGGCTCCCTCTATTTCTTCAGCTGTTAAATCATGGTCCAGTGTATTTCGGTCATCAACTGATAATGGAGGGAGGGAGATATCCTATAGAAGCTCAGTGCAGTAATTGCCGGACCTCACTGAGGTAGGTGTGTTCCCTTCAGGTGTATGAATTTCTAGGATCCTGTTTCTTTCCTTATCTTTTTGTTCCAACCAAGCTATCATTTTATTCGCCTTGTTCCCTACATCATATAGCCTTCTCTGTGTGCCTCTTACCTTAGCCCAAACTCTATTTTCAGCTAAATCTATCCCTATCAGTGCTCTAGGGCTGCTTTCATGCCAGGCCTACCAAGCCTCTACCACGGTTCACTACAGCTCTGGATGCTCTCTTGCTTCCAGTCCTCTGCGCCAGGCTGGAGCACTTCACCACAACCTCCTGGCCGTAGGCCCTGGCCCCTCCCCGGTCCACGTCCAAGACGGCTTAGCCATAAGCACCATCCACCCTCCTTACCGCCTCGGGCTTCTCCAGCTGCTGTGTGCTGTATGAGTCGGGGGCCTGGCATGAGGACAAACAGCGAACAGGTCTACCGGTCTGCAGCAGTCCTCCCCAGAAGGGTGCTCTCTGCTTCCCAGGCTGCATGCCACGACTTTAACGGGCCCTCTCAGCTCCAAGCCCAACCCGGCTCCAAGGTCCGGATTGACTTCCCTAGGCAGGCGGCAGGGAAAAAACCACATAACCTAGTGTCTCATGTGTCTTCTGTCTTCGATGCCTTGCATTCACCAGCAGAAGCAGAGTATGTTGTGCATATTGTTATTTTACAGCTCAGAGCACCACTAGTGTGTGGCCATCAGTCGGTGACAAGCCACGCCCCCCAATGTTAATATATTGTTGAATTATTGCAAGGATTAAATGTTTTTAAAGCTCTCAGAGATTTGATGAGGGGAGGTGTGGGAGTCCTAGCTCGGGAGAGTGAGGAGGCACCACCGGCAGTTACACCAGCTCATTATATGGCGACAAATGTAGGGCTCCTAGGGCTCCATACATACTTGTGGCTTCGTCAATTATGCAAGATCACTGAAAATGAAGGACCAGTTACATTTCCACAATATGGTATTTTTTATTTAAGATTATTGAAAACTTACGAGAAATGTTTTACGAAATGAAGCCACCCCATAGACCTACACAATATGAAGCATTAAAGGCTTGGGAGAGAGCGGCTCTTGCTAAAGAGAAAAAAAGTTATCAGAATAGAGCAAGGAGAGTGATGCAAAATTACGCAGATGATTGAGGAGATGAAGGACAGCAAAGGTGGACTACGTTTGTAGTCGAGGGAGCTAGAATGTATCCAGCTACAACCACAGAAAAGTATTTTAAAAAATCTGAAACAGGAAAAAGATGATGAGGAAACTGCAAAGAAAACAGACACTGATAGTGATTCAGGTGATGACATTTTAGAAGCTTTGTTTTCCTCATGTCCACCTCCATATGTGGCTACCACAACAAGTTTGGATAATGTTACAATGGCTAGTGCTACAGCTGCTACAGCCCCTGTTGATCCAAGTATGATTAAGATTGAGAGACCACATCTGGAACTTCCATTTGTCCCTACACCTATTAAAGCAGACTGCAATTGCTCCGAGTGTTACTTCCTCAATTGTGATTGTTCCTACCCCAATATCACATGTTGAGACATTAGCAGTGCCGGTTGCTAGTGCACCAATAAATATTATTCCAAACACTGTTGTTCAAGATGATGTGGGGGAGTAGCTGTTTCAGGGTTTATCCAAAAATCGCAGAATTCACAGATTATTGCTTGGACACCACCACAGAATGTTCAATCATTGTGAGAAGGGAGGAGAATTGTCTTCATAACACCAATTGCATAGGGAGAAACAGGATAATTTGATGATGGGATTTTCCCCCATGTTTTGAGAAGACTTTAGAGGATAAGAGAGTGGGAGAATCAAAGATACCATCTACTAGCCAGGAAAAGCAAGATCCTTAGATATGCCGAAATTTAAGGTTGAATTAGAAGAAATTTTCAGAGGATGATTAGACATTTCAAATCTAAATCAATATCAGGAAAATAAACTAATATATTTAAGTCAGGAAATTACGAGATGTGCGTCTACAACTCATGATAAATTAACTGAATTGGCGAGAAAATATCAGGTGGATCTTTCTAATTGTTCTCTTACAGAAAAGCTTCAGGGCACAATTATATGATGAAGCTATTGTGACAATGAGCTTGTCAGGAATGAATTTACATATTGCAGAATTAGGGAAATGCAGTCGCAAATGGAGTCATTGTGACAGATTAGAGAGTACAGGGTGAAGAAACAGGGAAAGGAAATTAAACAACCAGATACCACAGGTGCACGGTAATAACTAGAATGACCAAAACGCAAGCTGCCGTTGTTCGCTGCACATATTGTTCTTGCACTACTTTTTGGAGTACAAAGTGTTTCCTTACGTCAAAAACGTACACAATGGCGCAGGTTGCGCTGAAACAAAACCCAAATAGCAATTTTGCATTTTTCGAAATTATGCATCATTTCACATAAGTTTCCTAACCTTTTGAGTAATCACGTGAATGTAAATGACATAAAAGCAAATTACACATTTCCACAATCCTAACTTAAAACAGTTTGTCACAGCTTCTCTTTTAAAACTCACTTCCAGCCCTAATGCGATTCCTCACTTTGAAAGCTTGGCTTGCCATTACCAGACTGGTGTCGCTTATGGACTGCAAGCAATGTCAAATACACAGGGCAGGCAGGTTTCTGCATCTCCTCTTGGAAATGTTTGAGGAAGCAGCCCTCTGCCCTGGAAAGAAGGAAAGCTGAACTAAACACTGGTCTGTGACTGTCAAGCAAAAAATAAAACAGAGACCGCATCATACAGCTTCTATCTGCCACATGCATCATTGCACCCGTTTGCGATTCCTAAATTGCGAAAATTAAGGAATCGCAATTTAGAATTCGCAAACTGCAATGCATGAACAATTCGCATTTATTTTTGCGATTCGGTATTTTTCCTTAATTGCGATTCACAATTTGCGAATTGCAATTAAGGAAAACCCTTCCCATTGATTCCTATGGGCCAAAAGGCCCATAGGAATGAATGGGAAGGCATTCACATTTTGCGAATTTCAAATTGCGATTCGCAAAATGTGAATGCAATTTCAAGGGTGCGGGGGGGGGTCCAAAGAACCTCTCCCTGCACCCCTGAAATTTAACTTTAAATGCAATTTACACACACACATGCCCCAAGGGCATGTGTTTGTGTAAATTAAAACTTTCAAAAATGCAATTTGTGCATATTTGAAAGTTTTCGGTAAATTAGCATGAAGTACAACTTCATGCTAATTTACCACTTCCAAATTGCAAATTCGTAATTACAAAATGATCATGCATTGCATTTTAGAAATCTGAAATTGTGATTTCTTAAATGCAATCGCAATTTTAGAAATCGCAACATGGTTGCGATTCCTAAAATTGCGAAAAGCATGATGCATTCCAAATTAGTCAGTTGCATTCGCAAACGGCCGAAAATTGCGATTCGCACCATTTGCGAATGCAATTGACTTTGATGCATGTGGGCATATGCATTTTTTCTTGTGGAATACCAGGCAGATTTATCCCCATGGAAACAGAGGAATGAGTAGGGTACAGGAACACACAGCAGTTTGGGTTTTCCCTCAGGAATATGGCATCCAAAATACAATCACAATCTAACGCTTGTAGTAGTTAGTAGGTAGAGTTGACTGATGCTTGCCGTAACTGATGTCTGACTGAAGGGAGGCAAAAGTGCAGAGGAGCATGTAGGTGGAGTGAAATGAAAAGCAGCAGGAATGGGACCTACACATCCAATGCAAAAACTTGAAGCATCCTCCCCAGCCAGGTAACATGCAAATGACCACGCTACACATGGAGCAATGTAGTGCACGTCTTGATTCTTCAGCGTGCAACCATTAACTGCATGCACTCCGTCATAAACTTTATTAACCACACTCAGACACACCCAACCGATTAGGTCATTCTCCTATGAACTCCATCAGGGACCAGAAGGGTCTTGCTGTTCATACTCACAAGACACTAAATCTGACCCTTTGTTAAATAAGAAGTACAAATATTACATCTATACATTATCAAACCACTCTTCCAGATCTTGTTGTTTGAGCTTGATGAGGCGTAAGAGAGAGGCCCACTTTGAGTACAGGTGATGGAGAGGCAGGTGTATGAGTTGGCGCTCTGGCCTCTCAGGTGGACATGTCTTACTTCTAACATCTGGGGAAGATTACTATTGGGGTAAGTGCTTGAAATGTGAGGAGTCTCTTGTGATGGACTTTCCAGGACATTGGGCGGTCACCATATGTCCTTGACTCATCACAACCCTCAGTGGGACAACATCAAACGAAGTGTCAGACTTGCATTTATGTTGTTGTTTGAACAGGCCCTGGTTTCCTCCCTTAAAAACGTGTCCCTAGCACCTTGGCGAATGTCAGCTTAGGTCTTTATTCTGAACTTGTGAAAGGAATCCATTGAACGAATCTCATCAGCATCTTTCAAACTATGAGTTGTCGATTGTGGCAATTTTGTTCTCTTGGCTCTCCCAAAAGGTAATGTGGCAGGGTTTTCTCCTGATGTGGAATGTGGAGTTGACCTGCAAGCACAAAGGGATAAACATAAAACTGACTTGCGGTCCCTTCCTTCTAGTGCAACATGCTGAACTACTCTTTTTAGGGTGCCCATGAATCATTCAACAGCGCCATTTGACTGTGTCCACAGAGGTGTACTTTTCTGATGTTTAACAACCAGATGAGTGAGAAAGTCCTTAAACTCCCAGCTATTGAAAGGTGGGTCATTGACAGACTTAAGAATGAAGGGTAAACCTCATGTTACCATAATGTGATATAATGTACCTATGACCTTGTCATGTGTGGTTGATGATAGGAAATCCACAAGGGGAAATTGTGAGTACTCATCAATGACTACCATGAGATGATATACATTGTTGAGGGGTCCAAAGAAATCCACTGCAATCCTTTCCCAGACTTGCTTCAGAATATCAGACATAACTAGTGGATGCTGTGTTGTTTTGAGAGATAAGCATGTAACACAAATGACAGGCCTTTAATTCTCTTTCAACTCTTTAATCAAAGCAAGGAAACCACACTTGGTCTCAGGGAGCTCTCTTAGTGGCGGCTATGCCAAGATTCCTCCAGAATTGCTGCGCAATAATGTACTTGAGGGTAAGCATATCAATATCGGTGTTCGTAGCAGCAAGAATTTGTTCCACAGATATTGCTGCAGACATGCTTGACTTTACTGTGTAGATAAAATATGCCTTAGCCTCTTTAGACATTGTACTGTGACACTGCAATGGTACATGTGAAAAATAGTCAATGGTATTTTGATCTTTCCCTGGCCTTTGCACAATAGTGTAATCATACTCGCAACCCCCACCTCTCGATGCAAGGGGGCAGCTTGGCTTTCAGATTTCCAAAGATGGTGAGCAACAACTAGTGATATGTGACATGGGTGAAGTGCTTTCCGTATAGAAACACATGGAAGTGTTCCCAAGCCCACATTACAGATTTCTTTCTCAGGTTGGGAATAAGCACATTCAGTCTGCAACAGACTCCTGCTTTCATTAGCCTTATGGCATAAGTCGCATTATCATGTCCATTGTGCTGGGCAAGGATCACACCCAACCCAACCGGGCTTGCATCTACCACAATCTCAGTACGCAGTTTTGGATGAAAATAGGCTAATTCAGTAACGTTCCCAATGGCATGTTTAATTTTCTTAAAACTTTGATCGCATTCATGTAACCACTTGAACAGAGTATTCCGTTTTGTTAAATCTCTCAATGTGGCACTGACAGTGGCATATTCACAAATGTACCTGACACAGTAACTGACCATACCGAGGAAAGATCGCCAGATAGTCACATCCTGTGGGGGACAAGTGAATGATGAGGCTTGCACTTTAGCTGGATCTGGGGTCACCCCCTTTTCAGAGAAAATATTCCTGAAGAATTGAAGTTTTGCTCTGTAAAACTCACACTTTTCAGTGTGCAAAGTGAGACCTGCATTAGGAAGTAAATGGCATACTTGGGTAAGGGTGTTGCCATGTTCCCTTTGAGTGGCCCCAAATACCAGTATTTCATCACTTTAACTAAAAGTATGTGTGGCAGACTGTATTATGCATCAAATGATATCCTAAATAAGCTCTGCAGCTGATGACACCCCAAGACCTTTATTGCACATAATACATATACACAGCATTGTGCCTACAACCCACTGGTAGGGCCGGCCGCAATCAGTGTAACAGCCAATGTAGCTGAACTCGCAAATAACCATCATTAGCAAAAGTACTCAGCATGAATAAGTCCACCAAGTCAGCAAGAGTCAGCGTTTTGTGTTCATTACAATACTGCAGCCGTAACGCCCTTATGGAATCTCGGTCTCATTTTACAGTTTTTGGAAACAAACTCAATTAACAATAATCCCCAACTCCCACCTGGTCATTCCTGGTTCCTGGTCATAATGAGTATACCGAGCCTCTGAGGTAGAATGGCAAAGATACACTCGACCCTCTGAGTGCAAGCAGACAGGGCATACAATCCTTATTAACTACTCCCATCATCTTACAAGAATCATCATCTTCACACATGATATTTCGGCTGTGGAAAAACGCTCAAGGCCCATGCGAACCCCCAAGCCAGATGCGTGGGTCGCTCGGACCAATTACGGCACATGACAGTTACTCTTGCGGTAATCACTCACACAGGTTCACCCCCTCCTTCCAATGAACCTCCACTCCCACTCCTGGCGCTATCATCATCAGTTAGGGAAAGCATATATAGCGTATACGGAGTCCATATATCTCGTGGCCTTGTCTTCGCCGGCAATCCCTCATAGTAACAATTCAATTGATCTCTGCAGTAAGCCATGTCAGTCAGCCACAGTTGAACATCAGGCGCTCTCCTTCCCCCCCACTCCATGCCAACTCTCCTTTTAGCCAATTGTAGTGCCAACACAATGAAACGCCTCGATTTCGCAGATATACCAGAGGCTATTCCCAGGAGGCACAGGCGCACATCTTACACAACCTCAGTCGACGTCATGGCAGTCAGCGCCTCAGAGACAGCCTTCCAGAAGGCATACACACGTGAACATCCCCAGGCCAGGTGTACAAAGTCAGCGTCATCCTCACCACACCGGACACACTGAGCATTCGCTCGAAGGCCATACCGAACCAGCTGGACCGGCGTGTAGTACCACTGATGCACAAACTTATAATGAAGAAGACGAAAATTGCCATTGGCCACATATCCCCCAGTCATAGAGCAGCAGTCGGTCCACTCATCATCACTCAGTGGTTCTGGGAGACTCCTATCCCATCGAGCCCTGGCCAGTACCGCGCCTCCCCCCTCATCCTCCTGCGCAGCTCGGTATAGTTTAGAAAGCAACTTAGCCCTGTCCGTAGTAGTGTAAAGCAATTGTAAGGCACCAAGTGTCAACGGTTCCTCCGGATATGTAGGGTATAGAGCATGAACGGCAGCCCGAAGTCTGACGTATGTAAAAGTAGACATAACTGCATTAGCTGAGTGGTCCGTCATAGTCTGTAAGGAGAGGAACGAGGCCCCAGGGAAAAGGTCCCCCATAGTATGTAGCCCAGCCCCCTGCAGGATCTGTAAACCTCCAATTTCGCCTGAGACCGAAATTTCTGAGTGATAGAGAAGTGGCATAGCAGGCGCATATAAGGGCAACCTGGCAGCTCGTCTGTCCAATTCCCGCCAGGCGTTCGCTGTGGATTTCACCGTGTCAACCTCTCCCTTGTCAAACACTGAATGATCGTTGACTATCATGGCCCTTAGCGGATTCGGCAGAACAGCACTGGCTTCAAGCGCCACATGCGGGGTATAAGGAGGAGCAGATAGCCAGTAGGTTGCAAAATGTGCTTGTGCACACAAATAATATAGTTTCATGTCTGGTACAGCAAAGCCCCCCAACTCGTATGGCTTGGTCAACACTTCCCATGTCACATGCGGTTTCTTACCATCCCAGGTTAGTGTAATCAGCAGGGATCTCAGCCTGGCAAAAAAGTGTGACTTCAGCGGGACAGGAATGTTGACAAAGAGATAGAGGAATTTCGGCAATACCACCATTTTAATTAAAGACACATGATGTGCCAGAGTCAGAGGGAGTCGAGTCCAACGTGCCACCTGATCTTCTAACTTAGAGATAGCCACTCCATAATTAGCCCTTATAATTTCCTGGCTGTCCCGATGCACCCAGATGCCCAGATACCGAACTGATTCTGTCGCCCATTCCAACGGAAATTCTAAGGGAATCGGGTGGGTAGCATCCGTGAGGGGTAGCACAACAGATTTGTCCCAGTTGATGGTCAGACCGGAGTGACGACCAAACTTGATAAACTCTCGGAGTATAGCTTCTAGATATAGAGCAGGTTCTCGTACATAAAGGACCATGTCATCAGCATACATGGACACTGCCAAAGACCTGAGAGGGAACTTCAACGCCGCCGATGCATATCTCTGCCTCAAGATACAGGCCAACGGTTCCATCACAATAGCAAAAAGCAGAGGCGAGAGAGGGCAGCCCTGCCTCGTCCCCCTCTGAACCGGAAATGGGCTGGAGACATGACCATTAACTCTCACTCTCGCTATGGGATTAGTATATAGGAGAGTTATCAGTGATGTGAAAAAGAAGGGCACCCCTATTCGGTGTAGTATGGTTATCATATACCGCCATGCCACCGAGTCAAAGGCCTTAGCAGCGTCGAGCATGACAGCTACCGCAGCCAGCTCCGGCTTAAGCAGATGTAATATTCAAACAGAGCCCGCAGATTGTGGGTAGTGGACCGGAGAGGTATGAATCCCGATTGATCCGGCAGCACCATGACTGGGAGTAGTAACCGCAATCTTGTGGCCAAAACCTTAGATATTATTTTTACATCTGTATTCATGAGGGAGAGTGGGCGATATGATTCACATTTATTTGGAGGCTTTCCCGGCTTAGGCAGCGCTACCAGTAGCGCCTCACTCATTGTGGTTGGTAACTGACCGCAGTCTACCGCTTCCTCCAGGACCATCGCCAAGTGTGGTATCAGCTGATCCGCATATTCTTTATAAAATTCAGAGGGCAAACCGTCTGTGCCAGCTGCCTTGCCGTTTGGGAGAGCAGCTATTGCCTCTCTAAACTCCTCCTCCGTGATATGATGCATAAGGAATTCCTGTTGCCCCCTCGATAGCCACACCAAAGCGATGTCCTCGAAGTACCGATTTATTTCCTCCTCGTCTGCTGTGTCCCTGTGCTCATACATCTGTGCATAGTATTTCGTAAAGCAAGCCAGAATACCAGTCGTGCTAGTCACAACGTCCTCTCCGTCTTCTATTTCCTGCACAGTGCAGTGGCGTGCCCAGGGGTCCCTTACTCGATCCGCCAGTCCCTTCCCTGGTCTACCCCCTTCACCATAATATCTTGCTCTAGTGTGTTTGGACAGGAACTTCACCTCCTGATCCGCCAGCTCGTTATACTCAGTGACTTTCGATCTAATTTCGGCTAATAACGTTTCCCCTGAACATTCCTCCAGCTGCCGTTCCAGGACTAACAATTCTCTTTCCAACCTGGCCATGGAGTCCCTCAGTGACGTAAGCACTCCCGATCTGAGGCCAATACACGCCCCTCTTATAGTCACATTAAAGGCCTCCCACACTGTACTCATATTGTCAACAGATCCCACATTGTTGTCAAAAAACTCCTCAATGATCTGACGCAAACGCTCACGCAGTACCTGATCAGACAACACACCAGGCGATAGGCGCCAAGTGAAAGGAGCCGGTGCATGTGTCGGCAATTGCATCACCAGACGAACCGGCGCATGATCAGAGATCGTGCGAGGTAGATGTTCCACATCCAAAACCCATCCACTCACATCACGAGTCACCAGCCAATAATCCAATCTCGACCATGTGTCATGCGCCGATGTGTAGCATGTTCCCTCCTGTCTACCCGGGTGCCTCAATCGCCAAGCATCTAACAACCCCAGTCCACGCATACCCTCACAGATCGCATCCGCAGCTTTCTTCCGCACGCAAGGCCTATCCTGTTTTTTGTCCAATTCAACATCCAATGTGACATTCAAATCCCCTCCACAGAGTACAGCCGATGGGGGAAGCATATATATTTTGTTCCAAAGTGTAACATAAAAGTCAGGATCATCCACATTCGGCCCATATACATTAAGGAGGGTGACCAGCGTCCCGCACAATTTACCATGTACAATGATATATCGACCATCCTGATCGATCTCTTCATGGATCACTTCAAATGGTACATTTCTTTTAATTAAGATCATCACCCCACGTGCATAAGAGGAATAGGTCGTCGCCAGCCGTACCCCCGCCCACTGCTTACCCACAATTTCGGCCGCCTTTCCCCGAAGGTGCGTTTCTTGAAGGAAAACCACCTGTGCCCCATGCCTATTCAGGAACGCTAGCATCTGTCTAGTCTTCTGCGGCCGATTCAGTCCCCGAACATTCCAAGTAACACAAGAGAGCTTACCCCTCTTATCCATACTTCCAGACCTTCAAGCTACCCAGCAGCCAGTAAACAAATCCCAACCTCCTCCCAACGTTCCAGTATCCACCACCCTGCAATCCAGTAATGCCACGAACCTCCTTGCAAGTCAAGCAGTACATATACCTACAATGTTCCAAACGCCCTTTAGACCTCCCAAATCCCCCACCACTGACCAGGAAACACAGCAACCCTGCCCCAAACGTCAAAAAATCCACCCCCATCCCACCACCCACTTCAGCATCCCCAACCTGCCAAAGCCGTCCCTTTCCCCCCCCGGTACAAAACCCAACATTGCATTCAAATGTGTGTGGGGAACTCCCATATTCGGGGGCGCAGTGGCACACAACTCCCGTCAGTGAACTAACGAGAGTGCAGACCATACTCACCATTGAACAACCCCAACCCTCTCACCCCATCTGCATGGCCATAGGAACAACAACCAGCAACCAAATATCGATACACCGCCATAGGGGCTCTCATCTCACACATTCGTGTTTCAGCAGAGGCACCATTATATGTAGACAGTGTCATAAGCAGACAACACAGTATGCGTATACATCCCCCTTTGGCCACAGCAACCATGCAATGCCCCAATAATTCCTGCAGTATATATGGCCCAGTCAATAGCACTCACTACGTGGCAAATGTCGATAGCATGGGCCAGCATATTTATCACGTTTCAACATGCACAGGCACGTCTATCCACAATCTAGGTGTCAGTTCGCCTAAGGTATGGGCAGTATTCACAAGCAAGAAGGTCAGACAGTGTGTATTAGATCAGGACATCATGGCTGCGTAGCGTGTTCAGTACTCTGTTTGCGACAGGTTAAGCCACCTCGTCCTGTCCATCATCCTCCCCATCTCGGTGCCCATTCGAGTCCCTTTTTCGTTTTTTCTGCTTTTTTGCGTAGTCCATGGCCGCCTTAGGGGAGGTAAAGATTTTGTTGTCTGACGGGGGTCCTATCCGAAGCCGTGCAGGATACAACATGGCGTACTGGATGTCTTTGGCGCGTAAGAGCTGTTTCACTGTGGCAAATTCTTTTCGCGCCGTTTGCACCGCCATGGTGAAGTCAGGATAAAACTCCAGTTTGTTACCTTGGTACTCAATAGTGCCCTTTTCCCTTGCAAGGCGCAATATGGTATCCCGGTCCCTATAGTTCAGGATACGAGCTATTATAGGACGTGGCTGCGCCCCAGGCACCGGACGCTTCGCCAGGGAGCGGTGGGCGCGCTCCACGATGAAGACGCGGGACAACTGGTCCGCCCCAAAAACATCCACCAGCATGCGCTCCATGAAGTCCTCCATCCGGCCAACATTTGTGGATTCTGGCAGGCCCGTAACGCGTATATTGTTCCTTCTGGACCTCCCTTCCAACTCCTCATCCTTCGCCTGTATGACCGCCAACACCCTCTCCATATTAAACACTTTAGTCGTGACCGTGGCGAGCCCATCCTCGGTGGCAGACACTCTCTGTTCCATTTCCCCCATCCGCTCATTTTGGCGGTCGAATTGAGTCGCCATGTGGTCAAGGCGATGGTTAACCGACTCCATGGTGCCTTCTATGGACTGTAGTGTTTTTTGCATGGCCACCAATGAAGCCTCTAGATTCGGGGTGCCCCCAACTGCCCCCCCATGCTCAGAGTCAGGTGACGCCTGCGAAGATGTTAGCGCCGTTTTCTTAGTTTCAAATGTAATCTTCGGTTGGTTTCTTTCAGGCCTGCCCATGGCGTCGATCAGAGCAATGCCCTTGCCCAGGCACCGCCGTTATGCAGGAGGAATACCGTGTAAAGCGTTCCAGTAAGCCACAGAGGGTGTACCAGTGGGCACGTACCAAAGTATAGCCTGGTGGCTCCTCCGCTATCCCCAGCCTGGGGCAGAAGCAGCAATGGCGCCTGGTGGTGATATCGCGCCAAAATGTCAATGCACCCAACTGCCAAGTGTATGGCAATACAGCACGCCCACTGGTCTCACCGCCGACTGTGAGTCACAGCGCCGCCACTTCGCCGCGGGCTAGGCCCCCCCCCCCCCCCCCCGTGTCCCCGCCGGCCACAGCTCGCGCGGCCCAGCGCCGCCTCCGCAGCCCCGGGCTCGCTTAGTTCCCCGCCCCACTCACCGCAACCAGCAGGGCCGGGCCAGGTCGCTCGATTCCCAGGTGCTGCACGGCTCGGTCCTTTCAAGCGCCGCCACCCCAAGCACCGGGCGCCGCTCTCTCCGGATTCCCTCCGTAGGCAGTGGAGGAGGCCCTCCGTCCGTTCAGCTTCGGGGCGGGCTCAGGATGGAAGGCCGGATCTCTCCAGGCGCGATCACAGCGCAGGGCAGCTCGTCTCCGGAGGCGGTCCCGTTAACTTTTCGGTAAGCAATAAGCACCGCATCGGGGTCCCAGGCACATCAGATGTTGTTCGGCTCACAGCTGAGGGTCAGGTTAGGCGGGTTATTCAGGATAAATTAGCAAATGTTGGATGGTCTCGGCAGAGCCTCACCTACGTGCGGCCATCTTGCTCGGCGCCCTCTAGCACCACTAGTCTTTTTAATATCTGAACAAACCAACATGGGTCGAAAAAAAGGTAGTAATGTACCTGAAGATTTCTTCTAGTTCGAGTAAATGATACTCCTTGATCAGATAAAGGCGGAAAAAGACATTAGCGCCATTCAGCTGTGTAATCATGTCTTCAGTGTGGGGACCTGGATGTTGTTCTCTCTCGATTGCCTTGTTAGCTTGGCACATATCAACACAAACTCCCCACCACTGTCCTTTTTTGGCACTACAACTAAAGGCGAAACCCATGGTGTTGAACCAGTGGAACATTCGATGATATCATGCTTCAACAACATTTTGAAATCTTTCTCAACAGCTTCCTGTGGATGGAAAGCAATTTGATGATGTCATTGAGCAACAGGACGAATGTCCTCCGTTGCACTTTCATTGTCTTAGGCTTCGCTATTCCATGAAACGACGACTTGAACTGACTCACTATTTCAGCACGTGCATTCAGGTTATAATTGATAGAGATCAGCCGCATGTCAGCAGTAATACTGAAACTGAGTAAACATGCACTTGATGAAGTACCTTGAAGGACATGAATTAGCGCTTGTACTTTCGTCTTGTTGTGTCACATGTTTGCTACAAATGATCCTTTACTTTGCAATGGCTTGGAGGCAGCCTACGCCATTGATGAACCTTAGTCTTTGACATTGAGATGGGGAACCAGAAACAGGTTGTTGTATTTTTCTGCCGGCATGATGTTTATCGATGCACCACTGTTGATGACAAAAGGTATGGAGCAACCAATCATCTTTAGTATGATCGTAGGGCACTGTCCAAATGAATTTGGTTGTCTCACGTGGCGATCTCTCTTGGACCTGGGCTCTTCATTGCATGCAGCCAAACCTACATGTGCACATTGTTCAATGGTTGACATCATCATTGTATTCTTTCTGGCAGTATCCAATGGAAGCAGTGGTTTCAGAAAGGCAACGGCATCATAACCAGTGGTGGACTTTACAGATGTTGACAGTGGGAGCTGCTCCAGTGACATCTGCTGCCTACACCTCCTGTAAGCACTGGCTGCTTGCTTACATCGGTGCTGTTGCAGCCGATCTGATGTAGTATGGCCTCTTTTTCATCTTTGCTGGTGAGTGACAGTTTTGTCTCTTGCATATGGTCATCGCTGTACTCAACCATCTTCATTATAACCAGTTTCCTCTCCCTTTAGCGTTTCTTTACGCCTAGATGCTTCTACCTTTGGTGCGCTTTTGCACCTGGCTATCGCTGCCTTCAGTGCTTCTCTGTAATAGGTAGTCGCTGCCTTTAGTGTTATCATTTTGTACATATGATGAGTCTGTGGTACGTTGTGGCGCAGTACCTCATATTTTGGCCTTACCAGCAGGTTCCTGGCTGCCTGGGAATAGGTCTCTCTATAGGGCCTTCACCTACTTCTAAAATCTTGTACTGGCTGGAGTGAGGCTTCGACTACACATACACTAACTTTAGCCTGCTTCACTTCTACTAAGGCATGCATGGCACACATAAGCAGTTTGCTGGACCTCAGCAAACTCTCAGGGAGAGCAGTCTTGTTTTTTCGGGTACGTATTCCACCCTTGATGTCAGTTGTAGTGTCCTACCCAGCCTGGTACCATGCAAATAACCACGCCACATATGAAGCTCTGTAGTGCACGTATTTATTCTCCAGAGTGCAACCGTTATCTGCACGCACTGCGCCATAAACTGTATTAACCACACCCTTAGACACCCAACCGATTACGTCATTCTCTTACGGAGTCCATCGAGACCAGAGGTGTCCTGCTGTCCTATTCACAGATGCAAAAGGAACAAATGCAAAAAGAACAACTGATGAACAAACTGCTGAACAACGTCAAAAACTCCCCCCAATACAGAGATCTGGGCCTAAATCAATTGTTTTTTTCCTCGCCACTGGAATGGCATGGTGGGCAAAATAATGATGGATTGAGACCCAGATCGCTTTACGGGGATGAATGATTGACATTGTTCAGCATTCCGTCCATCAATGGTTCTTTTTGCATTTATCACCCCAAGTGAGACAGGTATGCCTAGACGTGGGTCCTCTGCTCGCCAGGCCACTGGAGTCAAGCTGCCTGGCTGATGACGGGTGATACCCCAAAATCAGTCCACGGATGCTTTCTTCTGGTCCAGGGAGGAACTATCCTGGCAGCTCGGGCTGGACTGTTTCCATGAGGAGCAGGGTTAAGACTCATTTGCATATGGCTGGGTCCATACTGGAATAGCCTGGGGAGTAAAATAAGAATGGATTTATGCCCAGATCTCTGTACTGGGGGTGAATGTTTGACATTGTCCAATATTGCGTCCTTCAATTGTTCGTTTTGCAATTGTTCACATTCACAAGACACTACACAATTGTTCTGTGTTGTGAGTACATGTCTGTGTGTGGATTTGTCACCACGCCTATATATGTTCTAGTGTTTGGTTGCAAGCGCCTTGCTCTAACATTGGTAGTGATGCCTATCATACTAAGGTCATCCATGGCACCATTCCTTTGAAAAAGCTCTATCCTTTGCATATTTTGTGTTACTTTGGCCTATTGACTGGAGGACAACCTTGGCATGATCACGCCCAACCCCTGGCAAAACGCTGGTCTTGGCATATTAGTGGGTATGTTTGGAATAATAGAAGCATGCATAACATAAAGGTGTCTACTTATTGGCAAATGATTGCCTTGGCTTATCGGTGGCGATTACTAGAATATTCCTGGCCTCCATTGCATGATAATGTGGTGCCTACCACTTGGTAAAACAATGGTCTTGGCATATTAGAGGAGTCCACAGCATAATGGTGCACACCTCTTGACAAAATGTTTACCTTTTCATATTGCTGGTAAGGCTTGGCCTATAGAGGTCATTTGAAGCGTAATAGTGTATTCACTCCTTGGCAGGATATTGGCTTAGTAGAAATTAATAGTAGTAATCACTGACCTCTTGTAGGAATCCATGGAATGAAGATGTTCTTCCTTTTACTGCTGTTCATCACATATTAAAGATACAACTTGTCACAGGGTGGGCCTCCATGGAGTGAGACAAATACCCGCAAAGCAGAATGCACTCAAATGGGGACAATATTGAGCGCTTGATGAATTTAAACATTTTAAATGTACTTTTGGTTTCCAAACACGCATTGGCAAAAAGTAAAGGATGGTTTAATTCTGGGCAATGTGGATTTTGTCAGGAAAATGATAAACTTTTACATGTGAAAATCACATGTATTTTTATAGAATTAAATGCATGTTTTTGACAGCAAAATGTGCACATTTTCATTAACTGACTGACAAGCTGGCATTTGAGGACATAATGATTGCATTTCCAAATGTACATGTAAAACAGATATTTGAGAGCTGAGCAATATCGTTGTCTTAAACTATAATCTGTAATATTAGCATAATGTGCCTGCTGTCTGAACTCACAAGGACTGTGTAACTTGAGGACAGCACTACTGTATGAGCATGTAAAATCTGTCTAGCACTGCTTTACTTCCTGAGATTGCAAAGTTTGAGTATTTTTTCCAGCTGCAGCTTCCAGGGAGGTTCTCCGTCATAACATATTATTGTGAATCACCTTGGAAGGAGCAAAATGGAAAAAGGAAAGGAAGCGAAATGTTAAATTGTTGATAGATTCTAAGGAAAAAGACAGACCATGTGAAATTGCATTTTCTGAATCACCTGTATAACCTATAGCCTTTTGCTCATTTTAGAGAAATAGCGATGCACCAAAAATGCTCCACCTTGAACCATATTTTCAACATTATTTGAAGCTGACTACACTGTAATACCCCGGGGGGAACTCATGAGTGGCTGTCTCATCATTAAAATACTGGAATAATTCAACGGTGCACCCTTCAGAGCCAAAGCAATTTTGAACACATTTGTGAAAAATGTGCCACCAAATGTATTATCTGTACTCATCTTTTCAATATGTTTTTTTGGGTGGAACTCCCTGGAATCTACTTGAAAAAAAGTCCTAATTCTGTGCATCTTGCTGCAGGTATTGTGCCTCACAACTTTGAAAAATCACAAGGTACTTCTGGTCAGCTCCAAACATTAAGATCTCTCACAACGCATCCAAGCCATCTCTGACGGTGCTTTGTTTCCACCCATGCCATCACTGGAAGTACTTCCAGTAACACTACTCTTTCTCAGAACACTGCTGCCTTTCTCTAGTTTAGTGTATTCTCTATCATCATCCATGCACTCTATATCTGTAGATGTCACTTAGGTCAAAGGATGTGCCTTAGAGCGCAGCAAACATCCCCCTGTGAAATGTGATCACTGCCTAAATTTCACCGACGCCTCTTAGCTCCATCTGCCTAGTGATATTTAATGGCATCTCCAACAACTCAGCGCACAACTCTAGTCCACCATAATTTATACAAGCAATATTAATTGCACCTCAGTCTTCATTCATGGGCTTCAATGCACACATGAATATGTGTGGTAATGTCAAAAAATGAAAAGGGTTTCAGCAGGTAAGTTGTAGAAAGAAAATTTCAAAAAATGTTTAACCTCTTTGTTAACAAATTGCGTCCCACTGTCCAAAATCAAAAACACTGGTAAACCTTCACTGATGAATATATCCTTCATAATTTTGATCACTACCTTAGTCTTAGGCTCTGTGATAAATTTTACTCCAGTTTCAAAGAAAAGGGAGTTACCCCAGAAGTAAAAACTAAAGGGACAGGGTGTGGAACAAACAGCAACAAACAACTCCCTGTAATTCTAAGGAAAGGGCTAACTGTTGTGTCCCAGACCAAGTACAATTCTTTTAGACCAATATTACCTCAAATGACCAATGGTCATCTATTTTTTCAAAACATGCACTTAAACCAGAAATATATTAGTAATCAACTGTAACAGACCTAAAGTATTATACACAATTCAAAAATGTGTTAAAAAACATATTTATTTGGTTTAAAAAGATAAAATGTGTATCTAGACAGTCATTATTATCATTCAAAATCATATTATCATTCCTCCCAAATTAGGTTACAATCTATTCACAAATAAAAAAAAGTTGACGCAGCGTTTTGGTGATCTCTTGAATGGTTCCACCTTCTTCAGGACTAAAATAGTTTCATCAAGTCTTTTAAAATCATATAAGACAGAGTTCACATATTCATTTTCAGGGAGGGGGGTTATTTCATTTATCCTCATGAAATTCAATCGGAGACGGCTTGTAGATTAGCCTTTTTCTTAATTGTATTGACTTTGTAGTCAGCAAGAGCCACCGTACTAGTATACCATGTGGATTGATTAAAAAGTCGCTGTAGTCAGTCCAGGACTTTATCTCAGGGATCAATGCGATGAGGGATGTGTTCTCATTTAAATTGAGTAGGTCAGGTATTTTCAATTACCCGTGGAGGTGGAAATTCTAAAATTCTTTTAATATTCCTCCCTTACTCGCGACCGATAAACAGGATGTCGGCATCCCTGCTCCCACGGACTTGTCAAAGAGTCGTTTTACTTCAGGCCATTTCTAATATAAGTCGACCAGTACGAAAGTAAACCTTGAATGACCCACCAAGTCCATCCCAACTTTCTTCCAAGCCCTGGAAGGACATTCAATGGGTTGTAAAGGGGGTTGTCTCAGCACTAAACTTTTCTTAGTAGTTGCACAAATAACACACTGACTCACATACAAATCAACTTCTTTGTCCATTGAAAGCTACCAAATTGTTTGTCTTAGAAGCCTCTTGGTGAACGTACATTCTAAATGCCCCTCATGGGCTCTCTTGATAAGCTTGTTCCTCAAGCCTATCGGAGGTACTATCTTTTCTGCCCTGATCTCATCGCCTCATTTCTTACCAATCGAGTTCAATCTGTTACCTTCGGCAATTTCAGTTCACCTTCTTTCACTCTTCCTTGTGGTGTACCCCAGGGATCTTCGCTAAGTCCGACACTATTCAACATCTATGTGTCGGACTTAGCGAGGACCATAAAAATCCATCACCTGGCGGTTACATCCTATGCCGACGATACCCAGATTGTCCTAGCCATAAATAAAAACGGAGATGAAGTGGCCTCCAACTTCAATCTGGGAATGCTGGCCATAAGTAATTGGATGACACAAAATTGCTTGAAATTGAATTCCGATAAAACGGAGGTGATGTTGTTCGGAAATCTTTCCCCTGCCTGGTCTCCCACATGGTGGCCTGTTGCCTTGGGACCTCCCCCCTCCCCTGTATCCAAGGCCAGGAATCTTGGAGTTATACTGGACACCAAACTCACCTTCATGTCTCACGTCAACACGGTAGTATCTTCTTCATTCTACACTCTGAGAATGATAAAAAAACTCCTGTCTTACCTTCCAATGAACACAAGAAAAACTCTGATCAGCGCACTTATCATAGCCCGCATTGACTACTGCAATGGCCTGCTAGTCAATGCTCAAGAAGGTGTCTTAAAGAAACTACAACTGGTGCAGAATGCGGTGGCCAGATTGATTACTGGACTTCCCAAGTACGCCTCTATCTCCGGAACTCTCCAGGAGCTCCACTGGTTGCCAGTGAAGAAAAGAGCCAAGTTCAAGGCTCTCTGTATTGCCTACAAGGCAATTCATGATCAAGGACCAGCGTATCTAAAGGACTCCTTTTGTCCTTATGAACCTACCAGATCCCTACGATCATCAACCGCTGGACTTCTTCAAGTCCCGAGGACAAAAAGAGTTTCTTGGGGAGACAGATCCTTCATAGTAACTACCACTAAACTTTGGAATAGTCTACCATCCTACATCAAAACCTCCACTTCTCTGCTCTCCTTTCGCAGACAGATAAAAACCTGGCTGTTTAAGCAATAATCTGCTCATGAGCTAGTTCGTTCACCCAGCGCCGAGACACCTACGGGTAATTGAGCGCTTAACAAATAGCCTAAATAAATAAATACTAACAACCCATCTTCTGCTGATAAATCATCACCAACCTTCCAAAACAGCTGGCAGGCTTGCTCAACAGGTTTTCCTGATTGCCACCCTTTGGTCACATACTCAATAATGAATGTAATACTTTCATCAGCAAGATTCTCTGTCATCCGTTCTGCTTCTGACATCGCACACAAATCCTCCAAAGCAGGAGTTGCAAAAAGACAACTTTCATCACTTGGATCCCTCACATCTTCTCCACACCCTTCTTTTGATGGAGGCCTGGTCAGAAAATCAGCTCTCACATTCTTTGCTCCTTGAATGTGGACAATTCCAAACTGATACTGCAGTTATTTAGTTGACAACCTGGCAATAAGGGGAATATGATCTTTGATCTTATTACAGCTCAAAATAGGCACCAAAGGTTTGTGGTCAGTTTTAACTGTGAACTTAGTTCCCCACTCATAAGGCCTGAATTTCTGAATAGCCCACCAACAAGTCAACAACTCTTTTTCAATGGTGGCGAAATTACATTTTGGTTCTTTCAACATCCTAGAGGAATGCCCAATTGTGTTTACCACACCACCCTTTCTTTGCGTGAGGACAGCAGCCAAGCCAAGGATCAAATGGTTTAGGAATTTTAGAGTTTGCTGTTTCCTAACCCATATGAATGACTCTTGGCATTCATGACTCCAAACAAAATGTATATTCTTCTTTAACAATATTGTGAACGGTTTTATGTGTGGTGCATAATTGAGTAATGCTCTTCTCTAGATGCTGAAAAGATCAACACAACGTCCTGAACAGCAGCTACCTGTCTCATGCCGCTGAACAACTGGTACATGATCCTCTGGAAAACTGATACCGCAGAGGCCAAATCAAAAGGCATTTTCCAATAATGGAATGTTCCAATCAGAGATACAAATGCAGCATAGTATCTGCTGAGCCATTTGGCATCCAACACCAATGTCAACCGATCTGGCTTAATTATAGATAAGGGACTGGAGTCAACCCAAATGGCCTTATTAAGGTTCCAAAGATCAACACAGACTCTAAGCTTACTATTGCATTTACATGCCACAACCAGGGGAGATAACCACAGTGAGGATTCAGTGGGTTCAAGTATCCCCTTGTCACACAGACCCAGCAACTCTCTTTCCAAATGCTCCCTGATGGAAAACAGAACACTCCGGATATATATTCAAAAGGGATAGCTCCATATTTTACTTCTACTCTCTGTTTCAACCCTTTAATAGTACCTAACGTTTCTGAAAACACAAAGGGAATTTAGCATTAATCTCTTCTACACAACTATCACTTAATATTGATACTTGGTCTTTAGTGCCCCGTCTCAACACCATGTGAAACAAACTGATGAAACCAGCCAAAGATGCACAACCCTTTAATGGCTGTATAAGCATTCCGCGAAGCGGGGGCCGCAAGCCGCTTTGTAGTGCAGGAGGGCGGGGCAGTGGAATCCGCAGGTGAGTACCTTCAAGGCTCCCTTCCAGTGACAGGCAATTCAGCGATTAAGTCAGCGAACCGCTTTGTAGTGCAGGAGGGCGGGGCAGTGGAATGCCCAGGTGAGTACGTTCAAGGCTCCCTTCCAGTGACAGGCAATTCAGCGATTAATGTTTCAATCTATATTCCTCTTAGGACGTGCCTGACATTCTATAAAATACCCTGCGAGCCTTCTCGCATCAGAATACTAAATTATGCTTGCTGTTTGTTCGGATTTTAGTACATTTGCTTGTCTGTGATATACTCCTAAAAAAACGTCTCTGCCAGCTTCTTAAGTAACTCAGATATTCATAATGCATAATTACCTGCCTCTGACTTCAGTCCCTTCTAGCCTGCCATCACTAATTGTGTGTGCAACCTGTGGTGTTGTCCCTGTTTGGCACTTTGGACCCAATGTACCAAGGTGGCATGACTAAGCAGTCGGTGATTTTTGCACACTGACTGCTTTGTAGCCACACCTTCAGTGTGCACTGTAATTGATGTTCTAATTAGTCACAAAACAAACTCTTATTCATAGGGAGTCTGAGAAACTAGGAAGCATGATCCATTTTGCAACCCCTGTGAGTACCTGTGAATACAAGGAAGAGTACTGCAACTGTATGAATGGAGATCTCCATGCTTGCCTTTGCTTTCACTGAATGCTGGCTTTTTTTAAAGCATACTCTGTTCCTTCAATGGGACAGGGACTGCTCAAAAAAATAAATTCTCCTTCAATGAAAAACCCTGGGAAGCATGCTGGTGGTCCATTGGACCCAGTGGCAGCTCCTCCACTATGTCGGAGGAGCGTTGCCCGACTGCTTTTGAGCTGTGAAGTAAAGGAAATATAAAATGATAATAACGGAGTTATTTTCATTTTATGTTTCCTTTGCGGGTGGGTGGGTGAGTTGGGCTCCTCTGCTCTTGGAGAAGGGCGTGGAGGAGAAGATTGCCCACTCCTAAGTGTGCAAGGACTGTTTGGTCGGCCCTCTTGGGTTTGGGCCACCCAAATCAGTCATGCGCCCTTTCCCCGTTCTCCAGGTAGGCTGCATTGCAGGCTGCGTGGAGAACATGCCCAGGCCTGCATTCCCTGGTTGAGTGTTGAACCAGGACGTTCAAAACCAATCACAATGCTGCATTGCGATTAGTCAGGAGAGACTAGGTAAAGATCTCTCCATGAAGTCTCAGATCAGTGCTGTGGTATCCTCCTGCTTTTTCCATCTCCGCAGAATTAGCAAGATCCCTCGCTTTTTAACTACAGAGGCTCTAACCCTGGCTCTTCTGGCCCTGATCATCTCCTGTATCGACTACGCCAACTCACTCTATGTTGGCATTCCGGCTTACCAGCTTCGCCGCCTGCAGCTGGTGTAAAATCAGGCAGCTAAGACTCATCTTCCATCAACCTAGACACCACCATGTCCGCCCTCTGCTTAAAAGCCTCCATTGGCTCCCAGTGGCCAAACGTTGTGAATTTAAACTACGCTGTACTATTTTCAAAGCACTGGCTGGCCTTGGTCCAGTTTTTATTTTTTCCCTGCTTCATCGCTATTTTCCCATTCTTAACCTCCGCTCCTCCCATCTGGCTCTTCTTACAACCCCTACCTTTTGTCGCAAGAAACATGGAGGCCTTAAATTCTCCTTCCTCGCCCCCTTCCGCTGGAACTCACTTCCTGCCGAATTTAGATTAATCACGTCCTATCCCCACTTCAGATCCCGGCTGAAAACTCTATTGTTTTGCCAGAGTTATGAGTAATGCACTATCTACCCATTTCATCCCCACTGCTGTTTTTTCTGTCTCTTCCCCACTCACAGCGCCATGAAACCGTTTGGTGTACGTGCGCTTTAAAAATAATTTTAACATAACACTGCATTGTGTCAGGGAAGCCTAGCTGTTCTTCCTGGCTTCCTGTTCCTCGAGTCCCACTAGTAAAGCAGGAGCAGAGACACAGGACTCTGCGTCAAGTTAAGTGTATATTTTATTTTACTTTTTGTATTGTGCAACCCCGTGCCTGTCCACGCCCACCCAGCCTCACCACCCGAGAGTCATGCCGGCTGCCACTGCTTGGACCACTGTTTGCTCCCACTGATACCAAATGCACACATTCCCACTGTTGATCGCTCCCATTTTGTGAATAGGATACCATCCCTTTCAGGAAGTCAGTATCAGGTCTGTAGTTTGTGACTGCAAATGTGGTCTCAAACTATTGATGCATTCCAGTGCCATTAAGTTGAAGGTGGCGGGCACCTCTTTCACCACGCTCCTCATAGAAATTACAATCAGGTGCAGCGGGCTTTTGGCAAGACAAAAGTAATTTCTGGTTCTCAGTGTGTCCTTGGTAGATCACAATTTGCCTTTTTGGAGTCGCAAAGCCTTCAATTTACGAACTTCAGGCTTTGCGACTGAAAAACATCTTAGTTAGTACATTCGGTCCTTTGTTCTTTTGGAATAATGGCCTCACTCTTCCCATTTCTCACCTCAAGGATCCTGTACAAGAAATACCAACATTATAGTGATTCTTCCTACAGCAGATTTTTGAGTAGTTTTGAAAGATGTGATTTATGGACACTTCTTACTCAGCCAACCGAAGGTATCCGATCTGAAAATATATATTAAAATAGTTTTTAAATTGCAAAATCATGTCATTGGGCCAAGGTTTCACACTTTTCATGCCCATTTGGGTCTATTCATTCATTCAGTTCTCTGCATCCATTCCATCAGTATGCTGCCATAAGTTCTTCATTTCATGTTGCCAGGTCCAGTAATCACAAGATCACTATTGGAGATTGCTGGGAAATTACACTGAAATGATGTAGATGTAATACTACGGAATTCCACGGCTGTGAAGATCAGTGTTTGAATGGGTGGGCCACTTCAGATCTTGTGCAACAAGTGCAACTTGTTTATTTAGTTCTGTTATGTTTCAACACCATTGACAAAACATTCCTTAAATCCAGAGAACTAACACAACTTAGGTCCTATGGTACCTTGGTTGCTTCTAAGATCCAGGTGAAGATAGTAACTAATCCCACACTGGATGCCTCATCTTACGGCTAATGGAATGCTTTACATCCTCGAAAACTTGCTAGATATTCTTATGCGGTCAAGTCACCTCTAGATGTATGGGTACTCGAGATATACTCCCTATGTCAAAGCTGTACATTTGCCACTAGACCTGCCTAGCTGTACCCTTCCTTAATGCAGAGTTGTGTGGTTTCTATCCCTTTCTCCCAAACTTCTTACGCTAAAATTGCATTAGGGTAGGAAAAACTCTAGTGGTTTCCTCCTTCCACAAGATAAACTCAGATAGTCAGCAGTAACCCGTCATCTGTCTAGAATACATGTGTCAAATTGTTTCCCTGCCAACTCTTGCACCGCTTAGGGATCATGCACCTTCATCAGGACAAAATAATAAAAGTGGTAGGTATCCTTTTGTGTTCACTGGGAGATACAATGTGAAAACTGTTCCTTCTAAACACTGTTTTGTGGGAGAAGGTTTATTGATGATACAAAAGGCCTCATATCACTCTTTTGTGGGCTACTCTTGCTGTATTCACAATTACCAACTGTCAATTATCCTTCCTAATCAGTTCCACAAAATGTATTCTCTACTAAACAATAAAGCACCTTCTTGACGCTGTATTGGGTTGCTTGCACCATTATCACCACATCAAATGTCCCACATGGATAACACGTTAAAAGATCACAATGTCTAGTCACAGATCTTCATCTCCGCCCCTTCAAAATGATTAGTTAATGTCAGGGACTGTCCAGGACTATGTGGGGAACACAGTCAGGGACTTGGGCAAGGACTGGGAACTGGGTAGAAAACTTACACAGGAAGAGGAGTACAGCGCTGCCCAGGATCATACAGGGAGTCATAGGAGAAAAAGGGATCAGAAGGGGAAGTCTGTACAGGTGAACAAGATGGGTGAGACTCAGAAAGGAAGTGCACTCACAAGGTAATTTAGCATTCAGAATAACTACACCCAGGACGAATGTGCAAGACATATATATGAAACAACATTAACAATAAAGGGGGGTATGAGGTAGAGTATTCAGGAGATCCACACGGTAAAACTGAAGCTCAGTAAGTTTCTTACCCAGAATTTCTGTTAAGGATACTGACTGCAAATACCCACATGTAGGATTTGCATGCAAAGGCAGGGTCTGTGGAGCTTATACCTATGGTGACGTTATAAATGTAACCCAAAGACAATACTCACACTGAACAAGAAACACCACCTAGGTAGTCTGCTGTGCCCACGGAGCCTGGCAATCAAACAGGAACACGCAAGGCAGTAACAGCAAGGGGGTAGAACTAAACACAAGCACAATAGACAAGAAGCTAGCAAGGATGAGTGCTTAACAGGAAAGGAAGAAAATCACAGAGCACACGTGGCAGAAAGCAGGTAACAAACATACAAGGTAACAGAAGTAAGACAGCAGAATAGAAAGAAGGCAAACTAGAACTGGAACCAAGGAAATGGGAGGAAAAGCAGGGACTGGAAAGGGATATACAGAAGGGGAGACTACAAGGGTATACTATAATAGTGTAGGTTAAGGAATCCAGAAAACAAAGTAGCACAGTAAGCAATGCTGGGGCAGGAATAAGAATTGAGCGAAAGCTCAGGAGTCACGGTAGCACTGCAGGCCATGCTAGTACAGGAATTGGGAATTACTAGGGCTTTAGGAGTCAAGAGAGCACTGCAGGCAGTGTTAGTTCAGGAACAGGGAATTAGCTACAGCTCAGGAAACGAGGAGTCAAAGAGCACTGCAAGCAATGCAAATCAGGAACAAGAAATAGCTGAAGCCCAGGAATAGGAACAAATAACTATAGTTCAGGAAACTCAGGAAACAAGAGCACTGCAGGCATGGTTAATTCAGGTACAAGGAATAGCTTTAGCTCAGGAACTCAGGAAACAAGGTAGCACTGCAAGCAGTGCTAATTCAGGAGAAGGGACACTGCTGAAGTTCAGGAACAAGGAATACTAAGGCTCAGGGATCAGGTAGCACTGCAGGCAATGATAATTCAGGAACAAGGAGCAGCAGGTCAGGAACAAGGCATAACTAAAGCTCAGGAAACACTGGAACCAATAGCAAAAGCTCAGGGAGCACTGGATGCAAGGGTCGGTCTCACCGGTAAACTGCTACAATGACCAACCTTTGCCTCAAGGGAGCTGGGGCTTATAAGAGCTCACAGTAATCACATGCAGTAGGTGTGATTAGGCTAGCAGCATCCAGCCACAGGTGAGCTGAATTCCTCCACCCATCCTTGGCCTGTAGGGGTGGAGACAAAGCAGTGAGCAGGGAATTCTGGGTAATGGAGTTTCAGGCATGAGTAAGCTTGCTTCAAGTATAAGCAGGCTGGCTTTCACAAAACCCGGCATGGATTGGGAATGGATGTCAATTGCCAATAAGTGTCCAAATAGCTGGAAGTCAGGATATGAATGCAGGGGAGGGCCTGGAAGCTTATTTGAAGACTGGAAAGTTCCACTATGTGGCCCCCTGGTGGTGGGTACGAGAGCACAGGGAGCGAATTGTGACAGTTACCCTTCAATTACCCCACTGCTCATCTAATAAGGTACTTGCAAACTTGTGAAAAGATGCCGAGTCCGTCATCCTAGAAACAAGTATTACACAGAATGTGAAAGCCCATGTCCAAGTCTCCCCCTGCTGCTGCATCGCTATAGCTCTAGCCTTCTTGATTTTCTCTACTTTTTTAGTACCTTCTCCTTGCTTTTCCCTCCTTTTCATTGCTTTCTCCTTGCTTTTTCTCCTGGTTTTTGAGTGCCTTCTCCTTGCTTGTTCCTTCTTTTCACTTTCCCCTTTCTTTTTCTTGCGTTTTTGAGTGCCTTCTCCTTGTTTTCCCCCGGTTCTCCTTGTTTTTCCCTCATTGCCCTTACTGTCCACCGTTTTTTTCCTGCCTCTGCCTAGCCCCACCCACCACCTCCAGCTCCCCTCCCTCCTACAAGGACCTACTTAATGGAGGCTGAAGCCCAACCCCATTGAGAAGGCCCCAGGCCCAGGTCTCCCAGAGCTGCTGCATCGGTCGTTTTTCTGTCGTCTCCTTGCTTTTCCTGTTTTCGGAGCGCCTTCTACTTGCTTTCACTAGTTTTCACTGCTTTCTCCTAGCTTTCTCCCCTGTTTTTTGAGTGATTTCTCCTTCATTTCCCTTTGTTTTCATTGCTTTCTTCTTGTTTTATCCCCGTTTTGAGTGCCTTCTCCTTTATTTCCCCCCCAAAAAAGAAAAAGCAGTTAGCAACTCTAGCGCCTTGAGAACCTCACAGGTGATTTGCAGCACTTTATAAATCCTTGATTGGGCTGATTATTAAATTGCTGTGCAACCTCACTCTGTGTGAGGATGTACCTGATGTGTCAATGTAAGCTACATTAGTCGGCCGGCAACCTCTTCAAAGTGCTTAAAGGCCTGGGTCACTACCAAACGTAGCATGGATGTCTTTTAAAGACTCATTTCATGTACTCATCCGTGTGTTTGGGGTTTGTTTTGTTTCTGTCAAGGTACTATCTCAATCAGATTATTGTTGCATCTCCAAATTAAGTGCCTCTCCACATCTTCTTTTTAATGGTTTGGACCTTTTGGCAAACTCTAGATCCATATTTGTTAATTTTTGTGTATAACGGATTGTGCATTGTGGTTTTACTTTCTCCAGCACAGTCCAGTAGATCTCATCAGCAGTGTGACCCTCTGAAAGGAAATGCAAGATCATCTTTGTTCTAATATTCTGCTTTTGACAGATCTAATTGTCATGCCTATGTAGTGTAAACCGCATAGATACGTCATCATATAAATGACTTGTGAGGTGCTACATTTATTTCGAAAACACAACAATGGCAGTGGTAAAAGAAAACCAGCACCTCTACTCTAGTTTGCTACAAACTTTGCTAAGCACATCTTTCACGGGTGTGCTCTATGCCTGATACTAAGCCACCCACAGTATCTTCTAATACACTTCGATCTCTCCAAACATATCACAATTATAGAAACATAGACAGAGCACAACCACAATTAAGTATAATGCTGATTGGTCCCAACCAGCAAAAACTATTTAATACACAGAATGTTTCAACAAAGTCAAATCTGTTCAGAAGTTGTTCTTCAAACAGATGTTATTCAGTCATCGTGTAGATACAGGTGCAATCAGTGGTACAGGTACAGCCGACACGCGTTTCGTCGCAATAAAACATTTTTTCGTGACTTTTTCAAGGCTTAAGCAACTGTGTCTTTAAGTTTTCAATGTTTGCCAACAACCGGATAACCACAATCCAGAGGAGCCCAGAAACCAGTGATGATCCAAAATGGTCAAAGGAATACGCGATCCCTACGGTCGGTTCAATTACAGTCACCAGAAAAACTTATTGCTGTATAAGTATATTCAAAACCGGTATCTTCTCCTTATTGTTTCGGGACTTCAAAGACAGTATAATAAAGTGGTTTTAAGTGTTTTTTAGTATAAATAAGTGCTCAAAATCCTATCTTCTCTTTATGTTTATCAGGACTTCAACAGTCCGTGAAAACGAAGTCGATAGTCACTCTAATTTCTTGTATTAATTGGCACACTTCTTCAAGAAACACTCCCCCATGAGGAGTATAGTGTCCAGGGGCCACCCTATGAGTATTTGCGGGTGCGCCCGATTCTTTCGGATTTGAATCTTCTCAACTGTGTCAGTGCTTTCCTCCGGCCGTCGCAAGTAGTGTGTTGTCCAATACACTACTTGCGACGGTTTCTGGGCTCCTCTGGATTAGAGTTATCCGGTTGTTGGCAAACATTGAAAACTTAAGCCGGTATAGCCCTGCTACGAAGAGCTATACCGGCTATTAGAACATTTTGGCACTAGAGGGCAGAATGTTCTTACAAATAAAACAAAGGCCTCTCGAAGCTTGAGGAGATTTAAATCCCCTCAAGCTGGAATGTTGCTCTGTGGGCCTTTACCTGCCCGTAGAGGCAGGGAGCACTCCATTGTCTTCAATGGAGCTCCCCACATTCCAATGTTCTAATAAATATACTGTGCTTCAGGATGAGAACAAAGGGATGGTTCTGAAGTGGTTTCAGTCATTCCTGACCTACCCAGAAAACAAACGCCTGCCTGGAACTGGGGTGGTGTTTGTCAAGTCAAAAAAGTTTTACTGTATGAAAAATTATAAGCTTTGACAATATAGACATTTAAAAGAGACATGCTATAAGAAAAACAGTATAAAAGAACAAAACAGTATAAAATCGTTTGACGCAAGCAGACGTATGATATTAGGAAAAAAATACATGAATATAAAACTATTGTATAAAAATGAAAAGACGGCTATTGGTAACTTAAAAAGTGTGTTGCTATTAGAAGTCATTTGCAAGTAAAATAAAGGTGCAAGATGCATATTTTCCAAAGTGCAAAAGTGCGTGTTAAGAAGTTAAAAGATAGTGGAGGAGGATGGAATTCGACAATTTTTTTTCTAGGTTTTTTTGAGAAAGTCCTGCACCACCTTAAAATATTTGTCTATTCTTGGCAGATCAGAAGGGAGGGTAGTGCTGAAGATCCAGTTTGTGGCTTCGTTGCAAGTCCTTATGCCATGGGTTAAAAAAAGTGGCTTAGCAGTGACTGCCTAGAGTAAAGCAGCAGCGGGCAACAGCATAATAGATGAGTCAAAGTTTCAGATTTGTAGTCACACAGCCTGCACTTAACAATATTGGAAAGGAGCGGCCAGTTTGGGTTAGTGTCTTTAATTTGTAGTGTCATCCACCTTGCAGCCAATATTTGGGTAAGGCAGACTTTCCCACTTGCGTAGTTTAGATATGGTTGTGGCTGGATGCCAGCATGAAGCTCGTTATCATTAAACTTTGCCAGATTATTTAATAACAGAGTTAACTTTATGTTTTCCATATCTGCAGACTTCGAGAGTAGATTTGTCAGTTTTTATAGAATATTTTTCACTGCAATATGCATAAGCCATAGAGTATTTAGTGCAGTCAGTTCTATTTGGAGGGCATCTGATGCCGCAGTTAAGTAAGCGGACAAAGTTCTGTTTTTGGTTTACAATATGCTTTGAACAAACTTCAGGATGCAGGGCAAGGCCGAGATGCATCTATGATAGTATTTTAGAAAGACCCCCATGTTAGTCCACAATAGACCTTCCAAACCAAATTCAAGTCTCACCAGAGATCCCCTGATGTAATTCGGCAACTTGAACACTCTCTTCGAAACTTTTATTTGTATTTCTTTTTATTGATTAAGTAACTTAGAGGGTACAGGTGCAACAGTAGCGCATTACGATAAATGGTATACACATCAAGATAAAGTCAACCATTTGGATGAACTCAATCAACCACCAGCATCAAACCGTGAGATCTTCTTGATCAAGTAGTGTGCCCCAGAAGTCCAATCCCTGCGTTCTTCTAAACTTTTAAGAGTAACTTTTCCATGGTTTTGATGAGTTGTCCTGTAAAGTCCTCACAGCTGTAGGTGGTTGCGGAAGGTAAGACGGCCATGAACACTTTCCGTATTGGAGCTGAAGTGGGGCTTTCAAGGGCAGCATTCAGTTGGCAGAGCCTAGTAGTATTTAGCGCGGCATTTGTCTATTGCAGGGGTCTCCAAACTGGTCCTGGAGGGCCGGATCCATGCCATATTTTTAAAATAACTTCAGTATCTCAATGTGGATATCCAAAAAATCTGGCATGGATCCGGCCCTCCAGGACCGGTTTGGAGACCCCTGGTCTATTGGGTACGTCAGTAATGACTGCGAAGCCCCCCCCCCCCCAAGATACCGAGAAGTGTTCAGCATGAGAGTGGGCAAACACACGGCCTAGTGAAGGGCGTTTCAGTTTTTAGCTGCATTGAAGTGTGCTGAAAGGTAATCAAGGTGAAGGGAAATCTGTAAGCAGTTATATGTGTACATTTGTTTGTGTGAAAAGCAAGGGCCTCTTACAAAGTGATGGGTGCAGGAGCTAGTAAAAGGATGAAGGTACAGCACAGGTTTAAAGATGCGCAAAGAGGGGAAAACATTTGCTGGCTACTTTTCTAAAGTATGCAGATATGTCAAAATATTTGGCTAGTTTTGCAAATAGGAATAAGTAGATTGTGTATTTGGTGCAATATTTAGCAGAGTTGTTAAACACTAACTGCACTGAGTCAGAGTTTACAAGGTTTAGTAAATACCACCCAATTAAGACATTTTTAGGAATCGCATGCACACTTTGATGCTTACTGCACCAAAATCGATACCAAAGGGGATAATGGACGTCACGCTTGAGCAAATCAAACACTCGCCCCCAGTAAACTGATTTGGGTTTAATCCATCATCATTCTTTAGCTCACTCCACCACCCCAGGTCAGACATGGCCATATGCAAATGTATGACATTGTTTTGCATTCTGTCCATCAACTGTTGTTTTTGCATACTGCACCAAAATCTGCATGTTCTGGTAAATACTGCCATTTTTCCCAATACATTTCAACAGGACTGGTCAACCGATATTTATGACAAAACTCATAATTGCAATATGTGCGGTAATTAGCAAACACACAGGCTCTCGACATGAGGGCCTCATGTGATGTAAACAAGCTGCAGAGTTACACATGTGGTATTCAGATTTCCCCTTGGTTGATATATGTGGAATCTGTGAAGCAGGCCGATGAACAGCCAGAGTGCCAGGCTTGCTAAAAATCCACTGGTTCGCCCATCCTGACTGGCTGGCCCCATGATAATAGAAAGCACGCACCCGAAACAGTGTTTTTATGTGGTGCGAGAGTAATATCTATTTAAGAGTAATAGCTACTATTTAACCGCATAGAAATGTGGTACATAATGCCAAGTTAATAAAATAGAAAAATAAGTTATTACATGGCCAGACTTACTTTGAACATATGCCTTTTGGTAATTGTTTTGGTTAATTCAATGCACCTTTTTCTGATTTCCTTTCGACTTTTTAAGTATATTAAAAATAAAAAAAGTGTATTTAAAATATACTTGAAGAACTTGAATAGACATTGCAACAAATTAGGTCCTCTCCTTTTAACACTCGTTTAGGGAAACTGTGCTACTGATCTTTTCCTCTTATGAGTTATTTTGAGATGTGATGCTCTGCTGTACCAGTAAATGGGGCTCGACTCATGTTCATTTGGATCATGGCTGACTGATTACATTCACAAGTGGATCTCAATAATCTGGACAAGGTGAAGGAGGCCATCTAGACAAGGGGGCTGAGAGAGCAAACAAAAATATGTGGTAGAGTCGTAGAATATTTTTTTAAAATATGACCCAAATACTGCATTTTAACCCGTTTAGCGCGGCGCAAAATGTTCTATTGCGCGGGCGGGGCCGCGTCGGCCAACGGACGTACTCAGCACTACCGAGGGAGTGCTCGTGACGTCTGTTGGCCGACCGCAACAGCTAATAGGTTAAAGCTCTTGATAGTAAGTAAACTGTGCATGTTTGACTGGCATGTAGTCACTTGGGAATCATGGGCCCTCAGGAGCTCTTGGCTTTAGGGCCTAAGTGACAATGACTAGTGGTCTGTTCTATTGGAGAAAATGGAAACAGCTGTCAGCAGGATTATCTGGGGTATTGGTTTATGTTCATTGAAAGGTGGACTCTGAATGTAAAAGAGAGTGAAGGAAGAAAGTGCAGTGCATGGCATTTGACCTTGTCCAGTAGGTTGTAAGTACAAGGCATGGGAAGAAGCCTGTATTCATACAGTGAGCAAACTTATGTGGAATAGAGCAATTTTTTTGCAGCTTCATTTCTGATATTTAAGGCAGTCATTGATAACATCACTGAGTATCGAAAAAAAAAAAGGGGGCGCACAACATGTCCTCAAAACAAAGGTACTTGGCTAAATAAATATAAAATCTCTAAAAGTAAGTTTAATAAAGCTCAAATTGACTATCATGCTGCCAGACATCTCTCCTCAGCCAATATTACAGCGGTTGTCTTTCCAACATTAGCTGAAATGAGTCCACCCAAAATAAACAATTGTTTCGCTGACCATCCTTCCAAAAAACATGCTTTGCACTATAAATCAAAGCTAGAAAAGATTAGAAATTCCAGCACATAGTAAAATCTTCTCCTTTGAAATTTAGAAGCCAGAAGTAAGCCGTCAGGACCTCCAGGCGATCTCATTCCTACAAACGATTTAAGAATTGTATGCCCATATTCAAAATTGAAATTATGAAATTTTTAACGCTTCACTGTAACTGCAAACAGGTTGTATTCCAGTTCAATTTAACTTGACCCCCATTGGTTCACTTCTGAAAAAAGCCTAATTCCAGAGGTACCGGGCAATTATCGGGCCATCTCCCAATTACATGTCCATCCAAACTCATTAAAAGGATAGTATGTAATCAACTACAATGTTTTATTGAAGTTAATAAGATCCTTTCCTTCAACCAATACAAATAGGCTCCTCCAGCACAACAAACAAAATAATCAGCTACACAATCACATTTCCTTAACTGAGGGCCTCTTGCATAAAGGACTAGTTTGACTAAGTTGGTCTTATGATGATAATTCTTTTATGATTTTTAACAATTGCTAAAATAAGTTTCTTAATGACCTTGACACAAGTGCATTGATGTCGAACAACGGATGTTTATAATTGCTTATATCTTACTCTATTGAGTTTAAATATAAATTAAAGAATAAAATGATTACTTTCACCACTACTAGTAAACGATTTCGTATTAGCAAGACTGAATTATTACAATGTGATAAAGTAGAACGGCACTATCCGCAAATAGTGCAAAATGGGGAGGCAGACTTATTATTGGTCTCTCCCACAGTGAGCATGTGACACCTACTTAACACCTTCAGCGCGGCGCAAATTTTCGCGGTGTGCTGAAGGTTCTTAGAAATGGGCGTGGCCGTGATGGAACGGTTCCGTCATAAGCACAGCCCAACAGGCGCTCGTGACGGAACCGTTCCGTCACAAGCATCGAAGGGGTTAACCAATCTCTCTAATTGTTAGAAACCAGGTTCGACACTTAGATCCACAAACCAACATCATGTTCAAGTTCCAACTTTCAGAAATCCAGGCTAGGTGGTTGAGCTGTATCGTGGTTGAGGCTTCCTAGTGGAATGTGCTGCTCATCAATATGCACACAGAATCTAGCCTCCTGAAATTTCTCATCAGAAATTGCCGTACCGTGCCTATTAATTTATTACATTTGTGCAACATAAGCATCAAAACTATGGGGATAATGTAGTGCGGAGAGTGTAGGTGTTGGCAACCCCTGTGCTTCACGCTCATGTTCAGGGGCAGTCTACTAGCTGATGTGACTTGATGCTATTATCCCGATATTGCACTGACGAATTTGCGCACATCATTCGTTTTTAAATTGTTCTTTGGCACTTCTCAGTATTGCCTGTTTTTTAATACACACCCCATTAGTTGTTCTCTTACCTTCTTGTGGCTGAGGTGGTCTCCTCTGCCCCGTTCCACCACGGCTTTCTGTGCCGCTTGATTGGAGGGCAGGGCGCCATCTTGGGGCGAGTCCTGGATCCCGGCGTGACCATAGGCAGCGGTCTAGCTCGAGGAGGGGTTTGCCTTTAAATTGTTGGGCTGTGTTGGGCGCGACACGGAGAGTGTAGGTGGTGGCAGCACCTGCGCTTCACGCTCGTGTTCAGGGGCAGTCTACTAGCTGATGTGACTTGATGCTATTATCGCGATATTGCACAGACAAAATTGTTCACATTATTCGTTTTGAAATTGTTCTTTGGCATTTCTCAGTATTGCCTGTTTTTTAATACACCTCATTAGTTGTACTCTTACTTTCTTGTGGCTGAGGTGGTCTTCCCTGCCCGGTTCCACCACGGCTTTCTGTGCCGCTTGAGTGGAGGGCAGGGCACCATCTTGAGGCGAGTCCCAGATCCCGGTGTGACAGTAGGCAGCGGTTTGGATTGGGGAGGGGTTTGTCTATAAATTACCTATGCCCCCACGGACGCGCAGTGAGCGCGCTGACGGCGCGCCGAATGCAAGCCCGTCTGCTCCCCGGATGCGACCAGCGCCAGCCATTATGGTCGGGCTGCGCCTGATTTCGTTAGTAGCAGGGAGTCCTATACCTGCGAGGAACGGTTTCTGGTCAAAGGCTCTAGCTGTGGTGGAGGTAAGCAGTGGGATGTCCTTCACGGCCTTTCTTGATCATGTCCTATTTGCAATTTTTTTCCCGCACCAGCTTATTAAACCCTCCTATCGCAGTCTCCAATGCCTCCAGGGTACAGGCTGCACTTATTAACACGCGCTCTATAGCCAAACATGCTTCTGACATTCATGAGCTTTTGTTGGATGCCAAATTAGATATTCTCTTTATCACAGAGACGTGGCTTAGTAAGTCCTGCGCCCCAGTAGTGGAGCTCGCCATTCCCAGGGGATATAAAATCGCCTGTGGCGACCGTAGCACCGGGTGAGGAGGGGGAATAGCAGTGGTGTTCAGGGATTCGTGGTCCTTTTCCAGTGAAGTCCCGGGTGATTGGGTGGAGGGAGAAGCTCTGGATTTCACTTTCATTCTCTCCCTTCACTTTACCCTGGGTGATCTCCAACATCCATTTGGATGCCCCTGATGCATATGATGTGAGGGCTATTCTAGACTCTCTTAACTTGGCCCAGCTGACTCAATGGGTCAAAGCACCTTCACATTCTGGTGGCCATCTTATTGATCTGGTGTGCTCTAATTTTACGATGATTGTAGGAGATCCTGAACCTGTTACCTGGTCCGACCACTATTTGATCAGGTTCTCTTGGGTAGGTCCTTTCAAAGTCATATCTCGCCTCCCATCCTGCTTCCTGGGAAGATTAATCTTCCAGTTTTTTTGGAAGCGTTACATCAGCTATGTCCGGTCCCTGCCTCTGATCTCGAAGGGGCGATCAATAGTTTTGATCAGTGGATCAGGCAGGGGGCTAGCGTCTGCACTAAACTAGTTTGTTGTAGTAAACAGTGCTCTCCTCCCTCTCAACCTTGGTTTTCCAATGCACTTAAGGAACTGAAATTGGGGTCCAAAAAGCTGGAGCGTTGTTCGCGTCAGCAGTATTGCCCTTCCGCCAAAGCAACCCTGCGAATAGCTCAGAGGGAATATTATACGGCCATTAGGAACGCCAAAAGCGACTACTTTACGGGGAGGATTGCGATGGCTAGCAATAATAGCAAGGAGATCTTTGCCATCGTCAGGAGCTTTTTATCGCTGAGTGCGGAGCATAAGACTCTCCCTGTCTCTCAACAATGGTGTGAGGAGTTGTCCACCTTTTTTGTTGACAAGATATCAGGGATTCAGGATAGTGTGGGTTCTCATGCCAGGGTATTGGGTTCCCCCCTGGTGGTGTCTCCCTCTTTACCTAGCACTCCTATCCCTCGGCTCACTTCGTTCGTCCGACATCTTGGCCATTCTGAGATCTCTGAAGTGTGGCTCTCCCAGTGATCCATGTCTGGCTCGTGTACTAGTGGGGGTGGATGAGGGGGTCTGTCCCGAAGTAATGGTGATTGTTAATCTTTCCCTCCAGACTGCCATGGTTCCCATGAAATGGAAACAGGCCAAACTGGTAGCCCTGCTTAAGAAACCTTCGCTGAACCCTTCGGTGCCAGCTAATTATCGAACTATCTCTCTTCTACCTGCCTTAGCTAAAGTTAGCGAGAAGGTTGTGTTCCGGCAGCTTGAGACTTTTGTCGAATCTTCGGGAGCTTTACATCCATCCCAATCCGGGTTCAGAACTGCCTACAGCACGGAGACCGCTTTGGTGGAGATGTCGGAGGTGATTAGGCAGTGCCTGGACGGGGGTGGCAGGGCGGCCTTGATTTTACTTGACCTCTCTGCCGCCTTCGATACGGTACCTCACCAGATGATTTTGGCCTGGCTCTCCTCCATAGGCATTACGGACCTGTCTTGGGAGTGGATTAAATCTTTTTTGGATGCTCGTACGCAGCAGGTCTGCATGGCTCCCTGTCTTTCCTCTGTCAGGAAACTCGCTACGGGGGTGCCTCAGGGCTCTACTTTGAGACCTCAGCTTTTCAATGTTTATCTGATCCCTTTGATTTATCTGGCAGAGGAGCTTGGGGCAAAAATTATAGCGTATGTGGACGACACCCAGCTGCAATTCACTTGGAGGGGCTCGGATCTGGACACCAACATCGCCCAGACGTGCCTTGCGTCCGTATTTCGCTGGCTTGCTCATGCCTCCCTGAAGTGTATTGAGGACAAATCGGAGGTCCTCCTGTTCCGTCAGTTCCAGTTGACCTTTAGACAATCTCTGTGGCCCTCTGATTTCCCGTGCCCCAACTCTGTGGGAGCCCCGGCAAAGAACTTAGGGGTATGGTTTAGCGAGGATCTTCGGTTTGCTGACCATGTCAAAAAACTGACTGGTGTCTACTTTGGGACCCTCAAGGCACTTAGAAAGTTTTTTCCTCTGCTCCCTAGAGAGGCCAAAGAGACGGTAGCCCGTGCTCTTATTCTCTCCCGTCTTGATTACGCCAATGCTCTGTTCATTGGCATCCCGGGTATTTGCTGAAAAAACTGCAAACCATACAGAAAGCTGTGGCTTGACTCCTTTTTAACATCTCTAGGAAATCTAGCGTCCTACATCTGCGGGATTTGCACTGGCTGCCTGTGGCCCAGCGAGTACAATTCAAAGCTCTCACCCTTACGCACAGGACCCTTTATGGTTCTGGTCCTGTGTATCTCAGGAGACGCTTCAACATGTATGTTTCCAATCGATCTCTGCAGTCTACCTCTTCATGTCGGCTGGTTCTGCCACGTTTCCGCAGAGTTCGCTTGGGTGGTCAGTCTCTTTCTGTCAAAACAGCAGTGGCTTTGAATTTGCTTCCTGCGGATCTTCAGCTTACTCAAGATTTTCAATTTTTTTTAAACGCTTAAAGACACACCTTTTCAGTCAGTTCCCTTAATTGTCTTCCATCTGCAGCACCCCAGTTCACTTCCGCGTCAGGACACTCTTGAGTATTAGTGCGCGTTTCAAGCTTTCTATAACATAACATTGTAATATGTTCACCTGGTTCCTGGCTAGCTCACAATTAGCTATGTCGACCCCTAAAACTCACAGGGTACATGATAGTGTCTGCAACCTCAGAACACGACCACTCTAATTCCACCTAGCAAACCGTAGAAACAAATCAATCCTTTCATTGTTATCTCAGGAATGCCTAAAGGGAGACACAAGAAATGCACAAATAGGCAATTCAAACATTTATTGAAGCAATTGGATTCTTGTGTAAAATACATGTGCTGCAATGATAAGTAGAAGGACACAGCATTGTAACCAGCATTACATGATTGTTGACAAAGATGAATAATTCAACAATAACAATTATTGTATTAATACTATGAATACACTTAATTGTACTCCTACCTAGGACTACCTATCCTAGAAAATATAGGGTGAATTTGGTTCTGCCAGATACCTTGGAATGTTCTAACTCTCCATTTACCTGTGTAAGTGTTTTATCCGGAAGCCAGTTTGGTGTAGAACAGTCCGACGTCCCTTTCAGGATAGTGATGAGATTCAGCTGGGCTAGAGTTCAGGCACGAGGAGACTACAACAATCCATGGAACTGCTCCTCTGCTGAGCATCGGCTTTGAGCATTTTATATAATGAAAACTGGACCCATTCGCACTGTGCCTCACCCGAGATCTGGCTTTCATTGTTGATTCCACCAATTCTGTGCTGTCGCGGAACAGACAACAATATGTAAGGGCAGCCTGTGCAGTGTACTAGGTCCATGGACAAAATGTACAGTGATATGAATGTGCCTAGGAAGAAATGTATTTGTAAGCAAAACGCTTTCTGATTAAACTATCGCATGCAAGCAAAATGTGCTAAAAATCAGTCTAAAAAGATGTCAACTTCAAATGTGAACATGTAAAAATGGGAGCGTTTGTGCACCGGCCCCAATAACCTCATGACAAAATCTTGAAGACCGTAGGTGAGTTTTGACACTTCATGAGCATTTGCAAGAGAAAATGGAAATCTGGTAATGCATAGTGGAGCACACTGATGCAGATATATTACTAAAGCATGGTGTGGTAGTACATCATCATTTACAGGCAGCATGCCTGCCATTGAAACAGCCACAAAATGTGCACCAACATGTAGTTTTACTGATTAAACTATGCAATGCACAAACGATAATGTGTGGAAATCTGTTTTCAGCAAATGTTTACTAAATGCAGATAACCAAGAAAAGTGTCTAAATTTGTTGTGATCTTAACATTTTTGTTCCCATCATATTTCAGAATTACAAATAAATATGTCTTAAATGTGCTTTCCTAGGCTGATCGCTTTTGAAATATTTGTAAAGTTCATTTACAGGTATGTAAATGTTCCGTGTGTTAGAATAAAACTCACATCCTACAGTCTTACCTCTCACATCCCCTGTATGTACCCCAGTAAAACTGTTGAAATCGCTTACTTTACAAAGATCCACCAATCAACATGCTAAAAGAACAAGCAACATTTTGTCAGAAGGCATAGTCTACTATTTTACCACTGTCTTTAAACACACAGCAAATGTGACAAGATAAAACCAAACATGAATGCCTCTTTATTGCTCATTCACCTTCTAATATCCCACAAGGTTATTTTGAGGGTCTTGCAGCCATAAGGTCTTCAGGCTCACATGCACTCAATAGGTGCCTCATTCGTTGTGTTTTGTTTGCATTTTGTTGCCGAGGGTCAGGCCCTTCAGCTGATCATTTCTTGGCCTACTATGATAGAGAAATCTAGAACAACTGTTAGCTTCTTCCATCATGCTCCATCTGAAAACTAGTGGAGCTGAACTGGCCGCTGTCCAGGTCTCCTTCAGGCATCATACAGGCCAATATCAGTCCACCAAATCCTTAAAGGCTAGCATGAGGTACCTCATTACATATTCCATGGCCCAGCTTTCATTAGTGTAAATACTGCAGGTCGGAAATCCCCCTGTAATTTGAAAAAACATTGAAGTTCAGACCGACAACTATATTGAAATCCATAAAGTCTCTCAGATAAGTGAGTTGGTAAAGGATTACCTACACTACAACTAGGCGTGTGGTGGAACAAGGAAGGGTACACTGTGTTTGCTCCCTGGACAGGCCTACAGGTTGATGGGGTGCATTAGCCAAAGTATGTTGCTCCGCGGGCCTTTATCAGCAACGGGCTGATTGTGAAGAGACATTTTTTGCGGCAGGGCTCTTGCTGATAAGTTTCTGCTACCTATGCCAAGCAGAGCAATGAATCCTGAAACTCTCCATGAACCTGTGCTGGCGGGGGAAGGTTGGTAGGTAGCCCATAATTTGACCCCTCACTAGTTGTATAGATAAAAGTCCCTAACAACCTGGGTGCAGAAATAAAACAAGTCATATTTGATACTAGTTTGAATGAGATTTTCTCATTTATCAGATTGGTAAAGTGTATAAGAAAGGCACCTCACTTTTTTCTTAATACTTGCTTGTTGCCATTCTTTCTTCAATTTTGCAAGTTTCTGTGCTGACCCCTTTTCCAACCTGCTCTTTCTTGCTTGTATCAAACTACTGCAAGGAGACCATTCCCTGTCCATTACCCCCTACTCATCTTTGCTAAAATAAATCACTGGATATCCAATCACAGCTTCTATGCAGCAGAGACTTTGTGTGTCTCTCTTTGACACTTCTTCTTCCCACTATCTATTCACAGTGTTTACATTCCAAGTCCCTTCTACCCCCCCCCCCTTTCATTGCAACCCTCTTTAAATGTCGTGTGACAAAACCCCTCTTTTTTCATGCCATCTCCTTTTTTGTTGTAGTATAAAGGGATTCAAGTTAAATGTCACCTATTGACTGAAGCACATATTGTGCCATCCACTAGGTGGACAGGGGAAATATGGCTCCAGGCCTATATGTGTATCCTGACTGTTGTCACTTTTAAACCTGCAAGTGAATCCATCAAAATAACAATTTTTGTATGGAAGGGACACTACTTTTAAGTATACAGGCACCCCTAAGCATGCCTTTTAGCCTACCAAGGTTGGTGATTTATCATTTGACAGTGAAACATATAAGAATTTAAGGTAGGCATGTTGCTATAGTGGATAGCCCCCAAACCCTATTTTCACTGCATAGGGCCTAAATATTTTTAAGAGAAAAATTCAAGTACAATTATCCTATTTTTGGTAACTTTGATTCGGAATAACCTACAGAGTCCATTCAATCACTGGTTTTAATATTTATTAAACATTCAATTCAATGATGAAGTTGGAGTTTTGATAATTGTACAGGAAAAGTAACTTTTAACAAGTCAGTCCTTCCCTTTCTGAAGCTCAAGTAGGCTAATTAGTAATAGCCTTCCTGCAGCTACCTTCCCTGTCACTGCTTTCTCTTTAATGAGGTTGAAAACGTCTCCTAAAGCAGATACAATGTCTTGGAACTTTTGGTAGAAGACCTTGGAGGGAAGTATGGGATTCATCCTCTCTCATGGTAGTCAGTTGGAGAGGGTTCAGGAACTTTATTAACTTAAAAGGGATCAAGGTGCAATCTACCAATTCATACTAAAGTGAGACCAAGGGAAGATGGGCCCTTTCAGCCCAGGGGTAACTGTAGCCACCCTAGCTCCATTTCAGGAGGAAGTGCGCTGGTCCCAGAACATGTTTGGTGTGGTTGAGGATGGGAATGGTAATTTCCCTTGACACGCCACTTGGTGAGCCACTCCTCTTCCAAACACAGATACGATCTGCCATCTTGATTTTTTCCCTGGAGAATAGTGAGTGGAATAGTTTGCAGTAAAACAAACAGTATGTGCTACAAAAGGGGAGAAGGATTGCCCTTGGGTACTGTTTGCCATTGGTTATGGAGTGTAGAGAAGTCACCCCCACCCACTGGCAGTGAATTATACAAAAGTGTTGTCTCACTCACTGCTCTTCAAAACACATCTGGACCTGTGGAAGATAAAATGAGGCAGACACCTGCTGTCTGTGACCTGTGTGGAGATCAAACGGGCTGGGCCTGTTCGTACTTATACATAGAAATGAGAGGTGGATTTCAAGGGTCAGCTGGCTGACCTCCTGTGTGGCTACAGGGACACCAAAAGCTGCAAGTGACCAGTTGATCATTTGCAAGTGGGTCTTGACCAGACTGTGCTGGTGGCCTCGAGTGGAGTGGGTCTGTTCTAAACACTAGGAGTTCAGTTTCTTCTATTTCCTTTATCTTATGCATTTAAACTCTTCAATTTCTACAAGTTAAACTCGTATTTTCGTTTTTAGAACAGGTGAATAATTATGCATTTAACCTCTTCTATTACTACAGTTTAAACTCACATTTCCTTTATAGAATGTCTAAATAGTTAGACATACGCAGAATTGCAAAAGTCAAGGGCCCCTCTTCTCTGTTTTAAATAGAATATACCAGATTAAGGTGATAAATGAGCTGATTTATTCACATCCTTGATTCTTTGACCTCTTGCAACGTTAATTATAACATAGATGTCGGAGTGCTTTATCATTATATGAAGTAAATATATAACAAAGATAAGGTTTTTTCAACAAATCTCTTGATCAGATCCTTTAAAAACCCAGGTATCAGACTACAGATTAGAGAGGAGCTTCACCATGGATATCACAAACTAGGTCATGCCAGACTACAGTACCCACTTTAGCCGAAAACGACAGTGAGCAGAGTGGCCTTCGCTAGTAGCGGTTTATGTTCCAGAGCTCCACAAAGGTGATAGGAAATCGCTGCGTTGCTGTTTCAGAACAACATAACCACTCCTTGCTGTTTTGAAAACAGGTAGACTGTGCACAAAATCCATGTAACTCAGACATTGGCTTATTATTGACTGATTCAGCTAAAGCTAGCATAGCACCTAGAAGTAGCAGCATGAGGGTGTTGGGGAACATACATTTCAATAAACATTTTAGAATTTGTCTGCTATTTTTATTATTCTTAACATGCTTCACTGCAGGCATCATTTATATTCAGTGTGGTTACCATTCACATTTTATGCAATATGCTAGGTTTTTAAAAAGTAACATTTAAAATACATATCCTGCATCTTAGTGCTATTTTGAGTGTTTTCTGTGAAACAAGGTTGGGACTTTCATGATTGTCTCTGAATTTATGTTAGGGGACTGATCCTTGTCATTAAACCTGTCCAGCTCAACAACGCTCAGTGGGTTGTGTAAGGGTTGCAGGCCAACTGAATTTCTGAAACGAGCTGGCACATTGCCTAAGTCTTTGGTGCAAGGGGGGTGGTCAACATGCCACTCATGCGATTCAAGATGGGAGCTGGGGGTACCTCTAGAGAACGTATCAGGTCTTGGACTCTACGAGTTCCGTCCCTGAGGTACTGGGAGTCTTAGAAATGACCAAGAGGAGCTACTCCGTAAAGTTAGAAAATGTTGGGATTTAAAAAAAATAAAAAAACACTTCCACACCTCTAGAGAACCAGAACCAGCCACATAAGGCTTTCCGCCCAATGATCAACCTCGGAAAAAACTGGGTTAGTCCTGCTTGGAGCTTTCTGCCGTCTAAAAGAAGATTTCAGCGGAGGCCTTGTAGATAAGGTATCTTGCTTTGGTGCAACCTGACCTCCTATGGCTTCTCCGCTTGTCCAATTAAATGCTGTCGAGCACCAAATAAAGAGGGCTAGAAAAAATGACATTGTCACTCCTTGGCTGCTTAGAGCCACCAGGAGAAGGGAGTTAATAACCAACTGTACTTCCTATGTCAGGGGCCACCTCATCTCTGGAAAGCTTCCCAGTTTTGCTCAAAAGCTGAGAAACAATTTCCTTTGGGTTCCTTTGCCTCTGCTGCCCATCCGGGCAAAAAACGAAGTTGTAATTTGCTTCACTTGCCCCATATTTCTGTTTGAATTGAGAGGGATGCCAGGCAGGTAAAGGTTTTCCCGCCTAAAAAGTTTAGGACGTTCCCACACATTCATAGCAGGAGATGGTATAGCAGTCAGCCGCCCCAGTAGCCAGTCAGCCCAGGAGAGAAATATTTTCTGAGGGGGCCTGCCTCCCTCAGCATAAAAAAGTCAAGCACCCACCTGGATCTGTTCTCCTTGTGGAAATACATGAATGGTCTTGCAAGTGGCTGCCCACCACACGAGAAAGGTAAGAAAAATTCAAGTTGAAAATGTTTACACCTTTCAACACTGGTTTGCTCATAGTAGAACTAAAGCCAGGATTTGGTTTAAATCAATCTCAGAGACATCTGGAAATTGAAAGTGACACTGCAGCCTTCCAGCAACAATTGCAGCCTAAGGTTATATGTTGCTAGTGAGTGTAATTGTAACAGCTTTTATTATCTTTATCCACACATAGGGCATTAGAAATTCAAACCCTAAATGTATGGCGCCATCGCATCTCAAAATCAATGAAGCTGCAGGCATTTGTCATTTTGCAAATGATTTGCAGGACAAAATGAAGCATTTCAGCCAGAACTTTTGCCCTTTTGCGGCAAAACTGATTTTCTAATTCTCTGCTGAATGTGGGATGTAACTGTAATTGTAAATCAGATAACTGTACACTACTAAAGTGCTGCAATTTGATTAGCTCCTAGCCGGTCAATATCTACACAGGAGATTCATAGCAAACCTCCCTACAGTATCAACCCACATATCACTACGCCTTCTTCCCTTAACAGCAGACAGTGAAAATCACAGCATTCTTATGTATAACTAGAATGTTCTTCGAGCTCACAGAACAAGCCTGCACTGGAAAATATGCTACTGGAATAGTCGGCTTTTGATTCATTAACTTTCATGTGGACAAGGCTGAACATGTGTTTGAAAATGATTCTCAACTCTGCTGTTAAAAAAATCATGACAAAATAAGTGCTTTGGTTCCATGTGTTTGCATTATATAAGTGTTTCCAGTTTGTGAAAATTGTACAGTCCATAGGAGTTGCACCATGTTTCTGATTGATACTTCCAACCACAGATTCCTCAGCTTATGAATACTTCTGCATGCATGAGGCTGGATCCATAAAGTTTTCCGCAGCACCTGCTTGGTGGCATCATGCGACTCGACAGACATTTTTCTACTCTGGAAGTGTTGCGCGTCACTGCATATAAGCAACCCCCATGTGCTCCGACATTTCCTGTCTTACCTTGCGACGCGATTTTGAAACTTCTTCCTGGTCTTTTGGTCAGAGTTTTCCACACAAATTATCGAGTGTGCAAGGAAAATGTGCATAACTAAAATGACAGGGTTCAAACCATACAAAGACTGCTGCAATCAAATGTCTGAAACGGACCCGCGCAAAGTCTGTGTGTGGTACCTAGGGTCTTACCATGACTCAAAGACCTGTGGCCGCTGCAGCCAGATGAACTTAAAAGCTATTCAGGAATGTGAAGCCAAACATTACATCACCAAGCACAACAAGACTCCACAGTGTGACTGGTCAAAGTCAAAAGGAAGATCCTGTTCCTGAAGACATTTCGGTAGCGGGTCCTCGTTGTGGTTGAAGTCTTTGGGTAAGTCGAAAAAGAAACACAAAACATCTTACAGCCCCTCTTGCCACTTTTGGAATCTAGATAGAGCACAAGGGCGTCTACATGGCTCTCGGTCTTGCTCCAGATCCCCATCGGGGCCAGTTCAGTCCCTGGTCCAGAAGCACCCTGAATTTCCAGGTCCTTCGGATACATCGCAGCAAGTAGAAGCCTTCAGGAAAGTTATACGTCAGATATTCTACACACTTCCAGCTCTCTCTGGTGCGCTTTAGGGCCCTAAGGTGCCACAGGGGTCTACAGTCGCATTCCTGCCAGAAGGTCGGCCCGCAGCACTGTTTGCGCCCCTTGAATCCAACATTAGATCCAGCACAGGCTTTTGTGCCCACTTTAGCTCCAATGCCACCCACTGTGCTAGTCCCATTCACAACAACGCTGATGCCAAAATCATTAACGCAGGAGGAGGCTGTACAGCCTAGTGCTACCTGACCAAATTGAATCTGCCACTGCCTTGACGGCAGTCACGCCTGACATGCAACCTCTTTTTAATCCTTCTGACTCAGATACATTGCCTTTACCTCATGGTAGGGCATAGACTTTACATAACCTATTTTGCATGGATTCTGGCAACAAAAACTATGAGGAGGGGCACGATTATGTTCCCCAATATAACAACAACTGAAATGACGAGTTACAGGAAGCCAGATACAGGACATCACCTAATACTGGACTTGCATCTTCCCCATGTCCTGCTTAAGAGAAAAGTGTTTCTTTCACTGTTTTAAGGTGAAAGCCAGTTAAAGTACTCGACTTACAACTGCCAACCATGGAAGTTAAATCAAATGTACTAACTGACGTGTTGCAACCTGGTCATGTCCGAATGAGCATTCTTACCCTTCAATGAGGGACTAACTGATGCCCTTTTTGGGCAATTAGGCCAAGCCTTGTTCCGAACTGCCCACCAGAAGACAGCCTGTCGTTGCCCTTCACTCTGTGCCTGGTGACCCCGCCTTCTTAACTCAACATCCCACTGTGGAGAGGATGGTGGTCCAAGCTTCAACTAGCCGGTCAATCCATCCGCTTACCCTACCACTCCTACAATTCATGAACCCAAATGAAATGAAATTTTTGTCAAAAGAATATTCTTCTTCATAAGCCTTGCTCTCAGATCGGTCAATGCCTTTGGTTTCCTTGGCCATTATTCCCATGCCCTTTGGGACACAGTGGCTCAGGATTTACCAACTTTTCCATATTACCTGCAGGAGTCTCTCACACAAGCTATTCAGAATGGCTGTGCTGCAGCAAAGTTTGTGATATGCTAAGAATAGGACAGAAGTGACTGGTTGGGAATGTGCATTGGGCATCAGTGTGGCCATCAGCCATCACACCTGAATGTGAGCCACCGGTTAGGTTTCTCTAGGGATTACCAGACATCTGTAATGGACATACCCCTCATTTGATCCTGTCTTTTTGGGGATAAAGCCCACTAAACCTTGGTGCATTATAAAGAGAGAGAAGCCACAGCACATTCCTTGGGCCTGTCTGTTCCCACGAGGCAATTCCAACAGCCACGTCCACCTCTTTATACAGTAGAGGCTTTCTAGTCAGTCAGCACCAGAATCTTCCTCCAGTCCATCAGGCTTTTCATCCTTTTTGTGGTCGAGGTTCCCAAAAACATCCGGGTCAGCAGGGGCAAAGTGCAGCTCAGTCCCCTGCACCTCAAGAGTCCACAACTAAGCATGGGCGAATTTTGCGAATCTCGCGTTCGCGAATTTTGCGGATTTGCGAACTCGCAATCCGCAAAATCCGCGAATTCTCGGGAATTTGCGGATTTTTTTTGTGTGTTCGCGCGGGTTTCTGCCAGGTCGCGAGGGTTTTTGTACAATTTCGCAAACGCGAACTTACCTGTCGGGTCGCAAGTTTTGCGAACTTGTTGTTTCTACGTGTCCAGCCTGTTTGGGACACTCTTCTTCATCACTGCCACCCTCTGCCACCCTCTGGCTCACCCATGCCACCCTCTGTTTCATCACAGCACCCTCTGGTTGTCCAGTGTACATTATTGTGGCAAAGCACACCTTCCCTGCCTCAAGTGACCTGAATTAATTTGGGGCTGATTAATGTGTCACAGAATATTTTTTTAGCTGGCACCTGCTTCCTTAATGCTTCCTGATTAGTGATCTTTTGCACTTGCTAAGTGCTTTCATTGTTGCAAAATTAGTTACAACACCTGCCCTGCCCCAACTGACAATAATGAATTAGGGGCTGATTAATGTGTCACTGGATTTGAACTTCCAGCCTGGCTCCTGCTTGTCTCCCTTAGCTGTAATTCAGGACCTTTGTGGCATATGTGTAACTATTCGGAGGGTCAGAGCAGGGTCACATAATAGTTGCAAGTAGGCAACTGAACTCTGGAGGGGCCCCTCAGGAAGCGCTACAGGAAATGGCTACTAATGATGAGCTTGAACTTTTGAACCTGGTAAGTAGTTTCAGTTTTGCTAAGATCGTATTTCTGCAATTTAGCGCTTATTCGCGGGGCGCGAAGTTGAACTGGGAAGCCGCGAACTCACGCGAACAGTGCGAGCAAGCCATAAAATCCGCTGCTCGCGGATTTTGCGGGAAATTCGCGAATCTCGCGGATTGCGAATTTACCAAAAATCCGCGAGCGGAACGGATTTCCCGCCCATACTTATCCACAACTGCAGAACAGTGTTAGTGTGCCCTTGCTGGCACACAGGCACCTGGGGAGGCAGGATCTGATATTTGCTCCAGGGGCGGCAGCAAGGATGGTGTACTAGTGTATCCTACAAAATATCTGCCAGGTTACACCTTTCCTTTTCTTCCTATTATCACTGTGCCTTCCACTGCCTTCAGGGAAGCTTACTGAGGACATATGTCTGTATTACTGCAGGAAATGCATGCCATTTTCAAGGGGCAATAGGGAGGGTTCTAGCCTCAGAAGTAGAGAAGGTAAGGATGGAGGCTTTCGTTCAAATGTAGATCTCCACACTCTCAACAAATTCAAGACGCTAATGTTGGCCCAGGTCTCATCTGCCCTGGAACCTATATTGGAGCTTTGGACCTGCATGATTCTTATTTTCACATCCCTGTCCTGCAGCCCACAGACGCTACCTGTGGTTCATGGTAGGCCAAGAGCATTCTCAATAGCTAGTGCTACTGTTTGCCCTGGCCATCGCCCCTCAGGTGTTCACTAAAGTGATGCCTGTGGTACCAGCATATCCATGGAGGTCAGGGGTAGAAATGCGTTACTTACCTGTAACTACAGTTATCCAGTATTAGTGCCTTTCATAGATTCACATGCCTGAATCATTCCCCGTCGTCGAGACGGGAGCCTCCGGTATATAAAAAGTAATGTCCTATAGACATACATATAAAGGAATAGGCCTAAGGGACTCACCTTAGTGTCCTATCTAAGTCCTTATGTAGGAAGGACCAAACAGAGTAGGCCCAAGGGTCCCACCTTGGTAGCCTATCTGTGTCCTTTTGTAAAAAGGACCAAAGTAAAGAGAAACAACCAATCAGCTACTACCTCCTTCTAGAACCTTCCTGTCAGGAGCCTCAGTCTCTCAGATTTTCGTACGCACCAAGCTAGTTAGGTGTAAACTTGTTAGAGAGATAGGTGAGTCCTTCCAGGGGAGGCGGGAGGGTGCATGTGAATCTATGAAAGACACTAATACTGGATAACTGCAGTTACAGGTAAGTAACGCATTTCTTATCCAGTATTTGGGTGTCTTTCATAGATTCACATGCCTGAATCAGAGTAGCAAGCAATACATTATGCACATTCTGTGATGGTACATCATATATGAGTCTGAAGATAATACATATCTGCGACTGCAAATCACCAACATACAATGTCATGTAGTATCTAGGAATAAAGGAATGTGCATACCAGTAAAGGATGGTGGGATGTAAGGAGGCTCACCTCACTGGAATAGATGGCAAAGCACTGCTCTGCCCACTGCTGCATCCCTCGTCAGCTCATTTTCCAAGAAGTAGTGCCTGGTGAAGGTTTGCAGGGACTTCCAGGTCGCCGCTCTACAAATGTCCAGAATTGGCTCTCCAGCAAATAGTGCCGCAGACGTGGACATGGCTCTCGTGGAATGGGCTTTGACTCGTGACTCCAAAGGCCGTCCAGCCTTGTCATGGCAGAAAGTTATCGCTGAAGAGATCCACCTTGATATACTTTGTTTTGTCAGGGGCATGCCTTTCCTTGGTCTGCTAAAGGCAACGAAGAGTTGGGATGACTTTCTGAAGTGTTGTGTTCTGTCGATGTAGAATTTGAGACATCTCTTCAGATCTAGTGAATGCATGGTTCTTTCAGCTGTAGTAGTTGGGTTTGGAAAGAACGATTTTAGCACCACTGGTTCATTAAGGTGGAAGTCCGAGGGGACTTTTGGTATGAAGCGGGGGTTTGTTCGCAGAATGACTCTGTCCTCTCTGAATTGCAAAAAAGGATCTTGGATGGAGAGAGCCTGCAGTTCACTGACCCTTCTGGCAGAGGTTAGGGCCAGGAGGAGGGCCGTCTTCCATGAAAGGAATTTGATATCCGCTTTGTGGATGGGTTCGAAGGGGTGCTTCATCAGTTGGTGAAGGACCACGTTGAGGTGCCACGACGGAGGGATTGGTCTTGGCCGTGGAAAAGATCTGAATAGGCCTTTTAGGAATTGTTTGACAAGCCTGTCTGCCCACAGGGAAGGGCCCTTGGAAGTTCTTGTGAACCTGGATATCGCTGCTAGATGTACATTGATGGACGCATGTGCAAGGCTTGCTTGCGCTAGATGCAGTAGATATGGTAGCAGTTGCTGTGGGGTGACATGGAAAGGGTGTAGGCCTTCTGTCACACACCAAACACAGAAGCGCTTCCATTTTAGAGAATAGGTCTTATTAGTGCTGTCGGCTCTAGCTTTAGCGAGGACATCTCTACACTCTTGTGGAATGTTCAGGTGGCTGAATTCGCGGTATTCAGGAGCCAGGCTGACAACTTCAGAGGGCTCAGGTTCAGGTGGATAACCTGTCCTTGGGACATTGTGAGCAGGGCCGGATGTTTGTGTAGACGAAGAGGTGGTCGGACAGATAGGCGATGAAGTTCCGTGTACCAGTGCTGCCTCGGCCAGGATGGGGCGATGAGGATCAGGGTGCAGGGCTCCGACTTCGTCTTCCTGAGGACCCTGAGTATCAGTGGAAATGGCGGAAAGGCGTAGGCAAACACGTTCCGCCAAGCGATGGAAAATGCATTCCCGAGGGTGCCTGGTTGGTGAAGCCTGCTTGCGGAGCTTGGGCATTTGGCGTTCTCCCTGGTGGCAAAGAGGTCTATCTGCGGGGTTCCCCACTCCGCGAAGATGTAGTTCAGCGCCTCCATATCCAATTCCCATTCGTGGGATAGTGACTTTTCCCTGCTCAGGGCGTCCGCCAAGACGTTGTCTTTGCCCGGGACGTATTCGGCTTTGAGCGTTATTCCATGCTCTAGAAGCCAATTCAAGACTCTCTGTGATTCTTGAGAGAGTGAAAGTGATCGCGTCCCTCCCTGTTTGTTCAGGTAGTGCATCGTCGTGGTGTTGTCTGTCCTGGCGAGCACTGGGGAGTTTCGGATGCGTGGAAGGAAAGCTTGTAGAGCTAGAAAGACTGCCCTTAGTTCCAGTAGGTTGATGTGGAGTTTGGATTCCTGTGGCGTCCATTTGCCATTGATCTGGAGTTCTTGCAGGACCGCTCCCCAGCCTTCTAGGGATGCGTCCGTTGTTATTACGTGTGGTTCCGCCGGAAGCAGGAACGGCAGTCCCTGCGACAGGTGTTTAGGCGACCTCCACCATTGCAAATGATTGACTATAGTTTGTGTGACTTGTATGCGGTCTTCGAAGGATCCCGCAGCTTGTGTCCATTGCCTCGTCAGTTCTTCCTGGAGGGGGCGCATTTTGAGACGGCAGTGTGGAATGAGCATAATGCATGAAGACATCATGCCGAGGAGAGACTTGAAGGTACGGACCGGCAGAGTCTTCCTCGATGCCACCGACGTGGCTAAGGAGATGAGTTTGGTCTTCCTCTCCTGCGAGGGGAAGGCTCTTGCGCGTTCCGTGTCCAGAGTCGCTCCAAGGAAAGTGATGACTTTGTTTGGTTCTAGTGACGATTTCTTTCTGTTGAGGGTCAGACCTAGGCGGTGGAAAAGAGTTAGACAGGCGCTGGAGGATGTGGTTGCGGCTATCGCAGACGGTGCCTTTACCAGCCAGTCGTCCAGGTATGGGAAAACCTGGTGGCCCTGTTGACGAAGGAAGGCTGCCACAGGAGAGAGGCATTTTGTAAATATCCGTGGGGCAGATTTGAGGCCAAACGGGAGAACACGGAATTGATAGTGGGTTCCTGCCACTGCGAACCTGAGGTACTTCCTGTGTCCCTTGAGGATAGGGATGTGATAGTAGGCATCCTGCAGGTCTAGGGACGTCATGTAGTCGCCTTCTTCCAGGAGTCCCAGGATCTCTTGTAGTGTGACCATACGGATCGACTGTTTCTTTAGGAACACATTGAGCGCTCTCAGGTCGAGGATTGGTCTCCATTTCTTGCCTTTTTTGTGAATTAGGAAGAAGTGGGAGTAGAATCCTTTCCCTTTTTGGGTGTGTGGAACTTTCTCTATTGCTCCCTTTTGAAGCATGGAAGCTATTTCCTGAAGAAGCAGCCGTAGGTGCCTGTGGGGCCGCTTGGCTGGTGGTGTCGTTGGGGGGATCGAGAGAAACTCTAGTGAATGTCCGAATTGGATAAGTTGTAAAACCCACCGGTCTGTTGTTATTTTTTGCCAGTTCTTCAGGAAGAACGAGAGTTTTCCTCCAAGTCTCAAAAAATGCAATGGTGGATGGGCTGGCCATTGGGAAGAGTCATTGGCGATTGCCGGCAGGTCTCTTTTGGTTTTTTCCCCTGTAGGTCGATTTGTTGTAGGAAGATTGACGTCCTGTCTGGCCTTGACGCTGTTGGAACTGCGTCTTGCTCCGAGTGTACGGGTAGGAGGACCGGTTTTGGTAGGATCCTCTGTATGCTGATTGCCCTCTTCCTCTGTTACCACGAAAGGACTGGTTTCTAAATTGTAGAGTCCCCAGAGCCCTGGCTGTATCTGTGTCCTTTTTGATAGTGGTGAGGGCGTCATCGATTTTTTCGCCAAAAAGATGTTCTCCATCGTAAGGCATATCAATGATTTTAGTTTGTACTTCCTGACGGAACGAGGTGGCCTTAAGCCAACCTTGTCGTCTCAGAACAGCGGCGCCTGCCAGCTGCCTGAAGCCAGTCATGGCTACGTCTATAGCACAGTCAATTAGTTCAGAAGCCGATGTTTGGCCCTCTAGGAGTAGCGAGTGTGCCTCCTCCTGCAAGTCCTCTGGTAGGTTAGCGAGGTAGGGCACGATGTCTGCCCAGAGTTGACGGTTGTAGCGGCCCAGGAGTGCAATTGAATTCGCGACCTTCACCGTCATTGCAGATGTGGTGGAAAAGCGTTTTCCAATGGCATCTAGCTTCCTGCCTTCCTTGTCGGGTGGCGTAGATAAGGGAGATGCAGGATTGCGCGAGTTCTTCTGCGCTGCTTGAGTAACCACGGAGTCTGCTTTGGGGTGACCCGTGAGGCATGCTGGTGCCGATGATGTGGCTTTGTATTTTTTATCAAGCCTGGGCACTACCACCTGAAGTGAAGCTGGCGTCTGCATCAGTTGTTTGCCTTGTTTTCATAGGTAGTCAATAATCGGGATTGACCTTGTTGTCCTTTTCGTAGGTTCCTTAAAATCGTAGAGGAAACATTCAGTCTCCTGTGTTTCCATAGAAATATGGAACCTTTTGGCTGCCCTCTCTATGAGGTTATGGAAATCACCAATGTCCACGGGTGGTGACTCCGAAGACTGTGGCTCTGGAGAGGCCGGAGATTGGGCGACGTAGTCCTGGTTTGCGTCAGGGTCTGAATCGTCGTCACGGACTTCCCCCTCTTCGTGGTCTCTCTCCTCATCGTCGGACGAGATAATGTCTTGTGCTGGATCTTGGTTTTTAGAAAGTACTAGCGGAGGAGGCTTATGTCGAGGTACAGGAGCAGGTACCTGTGTAACTGGAGGTGCAGTAGTAGTGGTTTTCTCTGGGAACCGCTCTTTGTAGTCTTTTATGAGGAATTGTAGGTCCGAGACAATGGATGCTGGTAAGCACACCATTGGTGTTACTTGTGTGTGCACCGGAGTATGGACAGTCTGTTCCATGTGTTCCTCTACTTCTTGTTCCTCGTCTGTGCTTTGGCACTTAAGTACCAATTCTGAGGGACTAGTGGCCTGAGTATATAACTCCTCATCCAGTTCTTCATCTTGCAGGAAGCAGGATGGGGTCAGTTGTTGCACCTTACTAGGTGACGTCATGTCCGGTGTGATTGGCTTTTTTGTTATTTTGATCGAGACATGTGACGTCTGGGCATCCATGGCATGTGAAAGTAGTTCAGACTCTTTCCAGGTGCTTGCTGTCATCGACGCCTGTGTCGACGGTGCAGCCGTAGAAAATTCCGTCGTCGGCGGTAATTTACTCTTCGCCCTCGTCGACGTTGTCTTCGTCGACGACAATTTCTCCGTCGTCGACGGCTTCATCGTCGTCGATGGGGTGCTCCTCGTCGACGAGGGAGGCTTCGTCGACGTTGTGGCTTTCGTCGACGGAGTCGTCGTCGTTGTCTTCGACGTCGATCTCGTCGTCGACGACATAGTCCTAGTCGTCGATGGAATGGTAGACGGCACAGGTCTGCTCGTGGACGATGAAGGTGTTGTTCTCGTCGTCGAGGAAGATGCCGACGATGCAGTCGTCGTCGACATTGTTGTCGTCGACGTCGAGACGGTTTTCAGCGCTGAGGAGACCATCAACGTTGTTATAGTCGTCGGAATCAGCGGCTGCTTCCTGGGGACAGGAAGGTCCTCGTCAGACACTGGTGGCCTGCCCTCTGAAGACTTTCTAGAGGCCTTCTTAGGAGGGGTGTCTGAGGGGCCAGGGGAGGAAACCCTTGGCCTCTTCAAGGAGAACTGCGAAGCGCCAGACATGCTCTCACCTTCTGAAACCAGGTCGCTCTCTGGTTTGTTCTTAAGTCTGTTCAGCCATATCAGAAGACGTCCTTCTCGGTCCTTCTGAGTTTTGTTGGAGAATGTTCTACATATTTTGCAGTCCTTGGCCTGGTGTTGGGGGTAGAGGCAGTATAAACAAGTTTCATGTTTATCCTCCACGTGAAGCCTTTTTTTACCACATGAAGCGCAGGCTCGAAAGAGACCTTTTTTCTGGCTATCAGCCATAGCAAAGAAGTTGAGATAAATTCGTTTTTAGATGAAAGCAAGTTTCCTGAGGAGAACTTAGATGGAGACTCCCTAGCACAACGTGCGGTAGAAAATCTGAGAGACTGAGGCTCCTGACAGGAAGGTTCTAGAAGGAGGTAGTAGCTGATTGGTTGTTTCTCTTTACTTTGGTCCTTTTTACAAAAGGACACAGATAGGCTACCAAGGTGGGACCCTTGGGCCTACTCTGTTTGGTCCTTCCTACATAAGGACTTAGATAGGACACTAAGGTGAGTCCCTTAGGCCTATTCCTTTATATGTATGTCTATAGGACATTACTTTTTATATACCGGAGGCTCCCGTCTCGACGAAGGGGAATGATTCAGGCATGTGAATCTATGAAAGACACCCAAATACTGGATAACCAGTCTTCCCCTATATTGAAAACTGGCTGCTGAAAGAGTTTGCCTCAGGCGGTCAACAACACCCTCCAGATGATGGCGAACTTCCCAACATCACTGGGGTACAACAAGCCAAAGTCACACCTGACTTCTTCACAGATGCTCCCTTCATCCAAACCATTTTGTATACTGTATGGTTTCGTGCATCTCTCACAGAATTGAGAGTCCAAGACATTCTGGGTATGATGTTGCAGCAGCCTCTTTCCTGGATCTCAGTGTGGATGACTCAGAGGCTGCTGCAATTTCATCCTGCTTGTGTCACATGTGGGTCTACAACGGGTCCTGAAATTCCAATGAACAGAACATCAGGAAAACGGTCTGATTATATCCAGATTTCAGAGGAGACTGGAAAAGTGAAGGCTATCAGACCCCGATTGGTTCAGCGGCAGGCCTCTCTCCTTAACCCACCCAGAGTGAATGGTGCTCATAGATGCAACACTACTGGGTTGTGGAGGCCATCTGGAGAGGGGGAAAGCAGAGGACTCTGCTTTCCAATGGAGACTCAACTCCACATCAACTTGTTGGAGATCAGCGATTCATTTGGTGTTGGAATCATTCCTACCTACCATTGAAGGAAAGTGGGTGAAGTTGCACACAGACAACACAACCACCATCTGGTAATGAAACAAAGCAAGGCAGGGTGGGGTCTTTGGCCCAGTAACAAGTGGCCTTGCACCTCTGCAAGTGATTGAACCATCAAGGTATTTCTCTGATGGTGTACCATCTGGTGTGATCTTAACATGCCAGGGTGGTCAAACTCAGCTACAGACACCTAGCAGATCATGAATGACCGGTATGCCTGGAGGTGGCAAATGCCCATCTTCCAGCAAGGTGGAGATCCCTGGCTCAATCTTTTCACCTTCGCTGGGAATGCACATCAGAGTTTCGGCACGCAAGAATTTCCAAAGCACCTCTCACTCAGAATCGCATTTCGTCTAGAGTGGAATACAAGTTCCTGTATGCCTTTACACCACTGCTTTTCTGCCCGGAGTTCTGAAGAAGGTCAGAACTGCGCAGGCCCAAATCATCCTAGTGGCATCAGATTGGGCTGAGTGTGGTACCCAGAACTCCTGGGCATGAGCATCTGGACTCCAATCTAGTTGCCACTTTGAGAATATCTTCTGTCACAGAACAGGGCATAGCTCTGCTACCAGGCCTGCACACTTTGCATTTCTATGCTAGGCAACTGAGTGGCAACAGTTTACCTTCTTCGATCTGCACACTGAAGTCATTGATGTCATCCTGGCGATGAACCTTCTCACAATTAATCTGTGTAAGATAGCCTTTGGGCCAAACGTGTGGATTTGTGCACCTCCCAAAATAATAGCCATTACAGGCAAAGTTGTCTGGTGTTTTGTGGTTTATATTGTTCCTTGCCCCGGAGGGGTTTGCTTTGGACAAGGTTAAGGCCGACATCAGCTCTTTCTGCCATATTATCAGCTGTCGGATCAGCCTTTGTTATTTAGCTCACCTGTTGTGAGGAGTTTTTTTAAAAGGTTTGGTACCCCCAAAACCCTTTGTGATGCACAGGTGGGATTTGAACTTTGGCATCATGTTCTTGATGTGCACACCTTTGGAGACGCTGAACAGTTGTCCTTTAAGACTTCTGATCCTAAAGACAGTCTTTCTCATTGAAATAACATCTGCTAGACATGAGCTAACTTCAAGCTCTCTGTGTAAATCCACCTTTTCTGATAAGTTGGTTTTGAAGACCCGGGTTTTCTTTCTACCTAAAATAGTCACCTCTGTCCACAACGGTCAGGCTATCACCCTCCCAGTATACTTTGCTCCACTTCACACCTCTAAACAGGACAAGAGAGTCCCCTGCTTGGAATTGAGCTTTTATATGAATCGTGCCAAGGAACACCAGTTGGACAATTAGCTCCTTGTAGGTTTTTCCAGAGCAAAGAAGGGTAAGCCAGTGCAAAAAACATCTCTTGATGGAGTGTTCTAAGCATAGAGTTCTGTGGAGTACTGGCTAAGAAGCAGACTCCAGTGGATGCCTGAGGGTCGGCAGCAAGATATCCACATTTTAGTGCAGTTCTGCAGGCCAGGGCATGGCTATCTGATAATAACCTGCCCAGCCACAATTAATCACAATACATGGCGCCTTGTGATACATCTCAAAGGCTGAAAGAGCAAAAAGAGCAAGGAAAGAGCAGTGACGGAGACCACATCGGTCGTAGGCGAGGACTGTGTGACCTGCCGGACAGCCCCTTGTGGGCCAGTAAGGCATAGAGATCCACCCATACTGTGTCATTATTGCTAGGGGCATCCCAGGTGGTTTTTTGGTTGCCAAAGTATAAGGAGAGGTCGTTACAGATATAACTGCTGATAAAAATCACACTGTATACCTGTGAGAGTGCCTCTGGAGACGTGAAAGGGGTGAGATGGTAAGTAAACCGATGTGAGGTGAGATGTTGCAGCAGTTTGTGATGCCTATGAGATCAGTGAGACAGGCCAGTGAAGGGGGGAGAGGTAAGAGATATGAAACACTACACCCTGATGTGAACATTAACAGCATGAATGTAGAGTGGGCCCGGCCAGACAGTGAAGCACAATGAGTAGCATAATATGGCGGCCGCGAAGGCTGTGTAAACGACACAGCAAATTCTGAAATAGTTAAACTAGATCTTGACTGCCTTAGGTTCCCTGCGGAAGGCAGTCTTTTAGATGGCTGGATGCTGGTACACCTAAACACAGTGAGGAGCTGTTAAATTCCCCATATGAATTGAATTTTGCCATAAATCCGTACTCAGCCTGCTCGTGTCCCCATGTAGTGAGTGATTGGTGGGCCCCCCGTTATGCCTTACAGTGTGTGACCTGCTTCGCATTACAGATTAGAATCTTGAACTGATAAGAGACACAGATGAGATCTAGGTGAGCTGTGCACAAGAACAGTGAAATTATCCCATCCGTTATACCCAGACTTGTAGCCGAACTTTAGGGCATGCGGCCTGCTGGCCTTCACTGAAGTAATTGTCCTTGTAGGAGAGTTTGCAGAATCCCGTTTAGTAGCCTATGGATCTACATACCACAAGACAAACCTAAAGTTAATATACGTCTGTCTGCTCTGGGTTGCAGATCCCACACTGCCTGAAAGCACATAGGCGAAGATGAGAAAAACAGATAGCAAGCAGTATAAACTTACATTTGAGTCTAAACGCACCGCCAGAGTGCAAGTCATGGAAATAGAAAGACGGCACAGGTAGCTTGGGCCCAAGAGAAGATTGTGACCCCCCCCCCCCCTTCCCCCCTACGAGAAATCATTTACAGGCGATGCAAAAAGCCCTGGGGTCTATTGACAGGAAAACCCTGAATTAATGATTGGATTCCATGGCAGCCAAGTTAGACAAACATGTGATGAGGATCTGGGCAGAAGAGCAACGTATCTCTGATATTGAAGTTGACTTGCAAAGAAACAACTGTATAATGTCCCAACAATATGGATTGCTTGCGGAGATAAAGGTGAAAAATGAAGATCTCCAGGTTCGTTCCCGCCATAATAATTTACACATTCTGGGTGTGCCGGAACCAGCCAATGCAGGCAGAACTTAGCTATTCATAGAAAAAAATGCTCACATTCCTCTTTGGTGCTGAAAATCTGTCTAATACGCTGGTGGTAACCAGGCGCACCGCTCACCTGCACCCAGGCCACACCCTGGGGTAGCCCCAGCTAATTTATTAAAATATAGAAGTCGTGACAAGGTACGCAGGATGGCCCTTGAAAAATGAGACCTAAACTTCCAAGTTAATGTCACGTGCTTACCAGACTTTATACTAGCAGTGAGTTCTCTCAGGTTAAACGTAGACTACAAAAAGAGGCCATCAGTTATGCCATGCCTTACCTATCAGGTCTCATGATAGACCACCTAGGAAGGCAACAAATCTTCACCTCACCGCAGGCCACTTCAACTTTCCTAAAAACTCTTGTCAATTACCATAGAGAAAAAAATTGCCTTGATTTTGTGGATGATGAACCTCAGTATAACATGATTGCCTAGTATAACTAGTATTTACTCATATATTGACAAAAGGGATGTTTCCTTAAGCTATGTGATCACACTATGAATTGTTCAAGAAGAACTTTACCTTTCAGTATAATCTGAAATCCAGTCATGTGGTCAGTTATATTTCAGTTACTGCTGTTTCTCAATCTGCATTGTCCATGGCCACCTTCACTTCAATCGAAGTTTTACTGCGGCCTCTCCTGCTGCACTCCATGGGTAATCCCCTAATAGGCACATCACATATCATGTACTGTGTTGGCTACTTTTTGGTCATTATTGTTTGGGGGTCGTATTGGTGTGAAAGAGGGGTGGGTTGGTACTGCCACTGGTGTGTTGGACTTGCTGGTGTGGGAGGGAAGAAGTTGTGAAAGCATTCTTTAGCAGATGTACAGACAATAGTCATGCCAAGAGCAACTTTTCACATTTATCATAGCTTACACACAAGACACATCCACATGACATGTTGAACACGTCATGACTGACTTATGCCTCTTAAGATAGAGCCCTCACTTAAGTTTCTAAAGTGGAATGTCACAGGGCTGAATAACACCTGCAAAGCCAGGAAGTTCTTTGCATACTCACTAGGCAGAATATATATGTGGCATTGCTCCAAGAGGCTCACCTTGAGAAAATCACTGAGAAGTACCTGCAAGCCTGGCATCACACCAATTCAGCTTGTCATCATACACTAGGGGAGTGGCTATTGTGACTAGAAAGGGTACAGAATTGACATTGACCGAGGCACACTGTCACTATTTTATATTGTAGGGTATACTGGAAGGTAGATGCATGAGCTTGGTTAAGGTATATGGTCCTAATCTGGATGAGCCGCACTTTTTTCGGACGCTGTAGTCAGTGGTGCTGGATCACTCCCAGAAATCTATTCTCTAGGATGGGAACTTTAACGTCATCCTGAATAGCACCCTGGGTAGGTCACAAGGTCAGACAAAACATACACTGGGGCAGCTGAGGGCTTCAAAAAAATCACTTGCAGGTTACGCTTTAGCAGCCACTCGACAACCTGCAAGGGCATATTTGTGTCCTCGGTCTACAGCATGTGGTCCAGGCTGGACTACTGGCTGTCAATCACTGACACCAGGACATGGGCCAGAGATGCTGTCATCTTGCAAGAACCCTATCTGACCACACCACAGTAGTAATAAAAATAACTATACTGGGAATACATAAAGATATTGCACAGTGGAGGATGGCACAAGACAAGCTCAAAGACCGCGTATTTCACAGCGAATGATGTTAGAAAATCCTGGAACACTTTCAAAGAAATATTGATTCAGTACCTGATATGAGTACAGCCATGGAGGCATTTCATGTAGTTATTCGGTGTCTTTAATTCAAAACATCGGTGTACTTTTCTCCATTAGAGAACGCATGAATATACTGGAATATAACATTTAAGGTCAAGAAGCATAGTTTGAAGGATACACATGACCATAGCATATGAAATAGCAAGCAAACAAAAAAGAATGTGCAACAATAGGTTTAATTTTGTTTTATTGTGCTGCCGAGAACCAAATTACAAGAAACTGCTTTACAGTTTAAAAAAAAGAAAAAAAGGTAAACAAGCAAATTGTCAAACTGCAGTGCACTCGTAGTGCCACAAATGCTTTCTAATTCATGTTTCTTTCTCAGGAAAATTATATTTGTGTTTCTTTTACAAGAGAGCACAACATGAACCAAAGTAAAAGAGTGTAATGGATACAGCACATAGGAAAATCATATAATCTTCAAAATAATATTCATAATGAAAAAAAACATTGTACACCATGTCCTACATCTTGTTAGTATTTTATTCAGAATATGGCCTTGATTGCAAAACAAAAGCAAGCATTTTACAGTTTCTTTGTTTTATAGTTAGACGTTTTTCTTTTTCTTTTAAGCAAGGAATGGATGATTTGTCTTGACAGAAACTTTGTGCTAGAAGGACCAAAACATGATGGTTTCAATACTTATCAAGAAAGGTGAATTAAAAAGGGAAGGCATGTTTTCTTTTTTCATGTGAGAGATTGCAGCCATATAAACAGAGACTCTCTGTTACACCGATTTTCCTCCGACGTCAACAGCTAGAACACCTTCCTTGGTTTCTTTCTCTTTGTTAATCTTCAGATTAATAAATTAGGTCATTATAACAATAAATTAGTTTTTTCAGTTTTAAAGTTCAGCAAGCACTGGTCAAGTATTTACAACAATACTTGAGAGTTCTTTCACAAAACAAAACACATGTCCTCTTCACATTAAGCAAACTGGGTTCAGTGTCTTTCATAATGAACACTGGTAAAAAGAAAAAAAAGCATTACACAAATGGGTAATTAGTACAAAAGTGCCAAGACCTCTTCAAAAGTTAACGCTATAGTTACACAGTCAGTGTTTATTGTTGAGGCAAATTACAATAAACGTGAAGCTTATTGTGGATATTATTCCAGTAGTTTAAAAAATCCAGGAGCTGAAGTAATTTTTGCAAAATGTCGACAAGCTCTGCATGCGCATTGCTTTCAGTGTCTCTAGCCAATGCGTTCTTTTAAAAGCCTTTACAAGACCAACCAGGAAAAATAAAACAACCTACCTAGTCTTATCCTCCCTCCCCCTACCCCCACACACATAATGTAGCAAGAGCAATGCTTATTGCTAAAATCCCGCATGTGCATACGCACAGGTGGTCTCGCACACAGGCATAACACACATACACGTGCATACACATATATTCGCTCACACACACAAAAATTAAATGAGTGCACAGGCACACAAAGACAAAAACTTTGAAAATTAAATGGTAGATAGAATGAGATGCTCATCCTCTTCTTTCCAAAATATATAAGCTTACTAAGCACAGACATGGAATGCGTTGGTTTGTGTTTTAGTTCTGGGTAAAATCGCGCTCTCAGATAAAAATACATTCAACAGGAAAAAAAACATAGAAAATTATATATATTTATATATATACAAATACTTTTTTGTTGTCGTTTTAGCATAATATATATTTACATAAATATTCCTATAATGCTAAGGTTCAAAGAAGCATAATCTCCTTTTTTTCTGAGCTTCAAAAAAGGTGCTTGAGTATAATATACAATTTAAGCAGCTCCCTAGCACGGAAGCAGTTTCTAAGTCTGCATAAACCAGTAAATTAACAACCAAACAAAAAACCTAATCTCTCTCACACGGTTTTATATTCTTTTAGCAGGAGCTTTGTCCAACATAGATTAATCTTTCACTTCTCCTTAAAAAAAACTCTATAAACACACCGAAGGAAACAAAACACAAAGTAAAGAAAAATAAAATTATACAAACAAAAAAGCCTCTGGAACTGCATGGCTTTCTTGACTTTTCTGCTTTTGATAATCCTGTCTGAAAAAAAGATCCAGTGCTCATATATTAAGACACTACTTAGGCTTCAGCTGCTTTGCTACTTTTTGCCAACAATAAACTGAGCAATCCACTTTGAAGGAAAAAGGAAAAGATACAAAAAATATAAGCAGATGGTATAAGATTACACAAATGTAGTGAGCCCACCCATTCATTTTTTCCGCTAGAAATATTGTTTGCTTATTTTTTCTTGCTGTTTTAAGATACCACAACTTCCAGACTGTAAAGCAAATAATGATATTGAGAAAAAATAAATTTGAAGATTGATCACTTGTGAATTTGCGCTGTAGGTTCTGTTCTGGGAGGATCTACACAATAACACCTTACATTTCTTTTTTTTCTCTTTTTTTCTTAAATATGTGTGGGTTAGGCCTTTGTCGCAAATGATGCAGATTTCAGAGTGGTCAGAAAAAGCCACGGTCTGATTAGTGCTCGTCAATTTTTTGATATCTGTCCTTCCTTTGTTTCTTGCACTCCTTAATCCAAGCAGGCTCACTTACCTACTATGAGTCGATCCCATTCTCCCACTCCTTGCATGTCTCCAGACCTGCTTAACACAATCAACTCCCATTCTAAAGAAATCTCTACACTGCTAGGATACAAGCAGATACATTTTCAGCAAGTTTTTCGTGTGTGAAACTTTGGTTCTAAGAAAACACTTGGTCAGTTATCGCAAGGTGAAGTGGGAATGCTTGATCTGGCACATTGCAGGAGACAGCGCTCATCCCAGAAAGGTCTCAAGAGTTGTACATGAGAATTCACAAATCCAATACAATCCATTAGCCAAGTGCACAATTCTAGTTAGGTTACTGTCTCTCTCCTTCGTTCGGTCTAGTTTCTTTAGCTTGTATAGACTCTTGGGCAATTTTGAATTCTTCACACTGTTTGGTAGAAATTGTCTGCCTGTAGATTGTTCTGTTTCTGCATGCTGTAGAATCCACTGTATCTTGAGTCTGGGTCGGCCATTCTGAGCATCCGTTGGGAACTATCCACCTGCACCATTGTGCCTTTCTTACAGTCCACATACACCAACTGGTTATTGAGACAAGAAGGCTGCAAGAAAGAGAAAAGCATTAGCTAACATAGAAACTACACTTACATTAGGTGACTTTAAAAACTAACTTCTGAGAACAGAACACAGACTATGCTCGGAACGAAACAGGGGGTAGAGATCCACACAAGAGTGTATCGCCATAAGCCTACACCCCAAGAGTGCCTTTTATCATCTGACCCACAGGTTCCATAAAACAAAATATAGCATCCATCACCAAAAACTAAAGGTGATTGAGTAATTTCTGCACTGGAGATATTAAGGAGCCTAAGGACTGGATGTCCGGAAGATATGTACTCTGTCAACATTATATATTTGGGTAACCAGCTAATTTCCTCATTTCAGAAAACTTATTTACCAGGACAAACTGTCTACAAGGTGAGGACAGCCCAGGCTAATTTTAAGCTTAATGGGAGCAGGCTAATACTGTCAGAAAGTATCTAGTGAATGGTATGAGTTTATAGGTGAGATCTAGACAGACACACACCACTCTAAAGTAACTAATAGTACATCATCTCTGGTGATCACACCACAAACATGTCCTCTTGAAGTGGTACAGATATTACATTCTGAGGCTGATGCATGATCTGATATTTTCTTTTAAATCCAAGGAAAGACTTTGACCCTTTATCTTTTCTTCGTCCCATTCCAAATGCTGGCTGTAATTTTACTCTGACACCTGATGTTAAAGAGGTGATCTCGTATGTGTCATCCAGTATAATTAACATTCCTCGAGGGCCAGTTTTGCACCATCTCCCTTCATATAGAGTAGGTATGACACTTTCACCATATTTATTACTCCTATAACATGAATTGCATCTAAAAAGGATTTAGGGAAAAATTCAAAGGAGGACATGGAAAAAGTCCGAAATTTCCTCAGGCATTTTTACCAGTGGCGGCTGGTGAAGTTTGAGAGTGGTGGGCTGTGCGAGGTGGAGTTTTGGGGTTCACTTTAGGGAGACACCGCTTTTTCTGGGAGGCTGGTCACAATTTCCTGTCGTACTAAATGAAATACTGTTCCAAATTATGGAATTCATTGCAGAAGACATCAACACACAGTTACATTATTTTAAAATTCAGAAAAAATAAAAGTTTTAATTGTTTCATCTATATATCCAGCAAAGAGCAGGGCTAATCAATCAATGATGGGGCACCATTTTGTTATGCTTTCACAGCCAATGTTTGTTTTGTGTGATTTAAAACTGTAAGCCACACAAAAAATTATTTCCCACCACCAAGGTCGAGAAGGCTACAAGAATAACACAAACAAATCAAGAGTAGCCTGGAGTCACCAGCATGCTAAGGACAGGTTCCCGAAGCAAGATGGTTGAGGAATGCTAGCATCTTTACATTCAAGCATCACAATGGCATGTCCAGTACTGTAGCCAGGCTGCACAGCACACTAACCTTCCATCTAATTGTACTGCACTGATGGCAAGGGCTACAGAGAGGCACATGCAATTGCAGCTGGGCCTGACACTTCATCATGAATAGTGAGACATATGCGATGGAGCCTACATAACTCAGTGTTCTGCCTACAGACTGCTTGGTCATTGGTCAACAACTGTTCTGCAAAGCAGATTTAAAGCCAGACATATGCACATGTAGCCGGTTTTCACTGTTCTCCGCATTATTAAATTTCAGGCTGACACAAACCAGCCAGTGAAAAGAAAAGAAAGATATACATTGCACCGGAGTCTACAGAGAGCCAGAGCGCAAAGTATTCAAATTTCACAATTCTGTGTAACACCATTTTGGTGCTTCCCTGCCAAAGCAACTAATGCCACCCCAGTGTGACAAAGTAAGGTAACAGTCAGTATGGGTCCCTAGCTGCATTAATTAAGCATGCAACAACTCAAGTACACTAGCACAAGTCATTCCGACCCATGCCTGGGATCATTTTCCCTCATACCCAGCAGCAGTTAATGTCTGTAGGCGTTTTTCACATCCTCGGACATTTCAAATAAATAAAGCTCGGCCACTTGACAGAAACAAAAATTCTATCAAACGTGTTAACTAACACAATTCGTGCACCACTTATCTGCCAAAAATCCGATTTTGTGTAACTTTTTTTCTCGTGATTTATTTAGAAATGGCATGCTGAATTCATAAATTAAATTCTGTAAAGCAAGCAATACACTTCAAGTGTATTACAGGCTTTACAGAATTTAATTAGTGAATTCAGCATGCCGGTGCCTGGATACTAACTAAACTTTTTTTTCCGCTTACCGAGTTGCTTGCTTGGAGCTGCGCCATGGCCCACTCACAGGGTTTGGGACTGCTCTAGAGACCCATCAGGCCTGTCACTGATGCTCAGATAATGAGGCCACACAGGACCTGCATTTAACAGCAGCGCGGGAAGCAAACAATTCGAGTGTGCGCAGTTTGTCTTCAAAAGTCAAGATGACAAACTGCGCAGACTCGAATTGTCGGCTTCCCACTGGCCTACAGCCTTTACCCCACCCTTTCCCTACTCGTCACAGGACAAGACCAACCCTCCTGTGACGAGTTGGGAAAGGGTGGGCTGACCATTCTCTCCACTCTTTGACTGACGTGAGGGCTAAGAAATACCGGGCTTGAGTGTAAAACGCCCGGGGCTTTTTTAAACACCACGTCCTCAGGGGGTGGAGACTGGTCCTTTGGGCTATGTGTTTGCTGAGCTGATGACCTCACAACCGTCAGGGCTGTGAGCTCGTCAGCCCAGCAAATACATCAAGTCCGAGACAACAGGTTTATAAATCATTACTGGCTGGCTTGCAGGCAATGCGTCATCACTTCACTGTTAAGAGAGTCTCTCTGAGACTAACAACGTAAAAAGAGCCCCGACCTCAAAGGTCAAGAAAGATGTGTGTGTAAATACAAGAGTTTGTTTGTTGACTGGGGGTGAAAGTGAAGGGGGCGGAGCCCCGACGCCCAAGCACAGAAACCGCCACTGATTTTTACACCATTCATAGCACGACTTTGATTTGACCCTGAAATAATCACCCAACACTTTCAGGAAATCTACAGGAATACTTGCATGCCTAACAGTTACGTATGCAGCATTACCACTTGGAGAAAGGTACCACATGCAGAAAATTGGCAGAAATGTGCATTTACCTTTTTTGCTTTTTTAAGGGAAACTTGTTTTTATTTATCCATGTGGAAATATATTCCCCTACACTTCATTTAAATACGGTCTTCTCCATCTCTAATCTACCCTAAAATGAATGTAACTCTTATCCTAGGCAAACCACAGGCATTGCCAGTGTGGGAGAATAACAGCTAGATGTATGCCAACACCCTCAAATGTAAGAGTTCATCAGAGTTCACAAAGCTTTTTTTTAGTAAAGGGAAACAGACTACCCACAAACTACCACTAATCTTCAATCTGCGACTACAGAAATTCTGCATTGCTGTGGCTACTTCACAATACTGATGGAATTCCCACATTCTCAAATGCTACTTGTGAGGATAACATTCCACCATTAATCTGAACAGGAAAATGTTTTTAGTGAACATAATGCCACGAGGACAAGTGTAAACATTAGAATGCAACAATTGCCCCATGGGGCTCATTTATCACAGTAACTCTACAATGCTTCTGAGGTATGCAAAGTAATTGAAACATTCATCTCTTACTAAATAATAACAAATGCATATAGGACACTTTTCTATTGTTTCAGAACCGCAACATTCTTTATAGGAACCCGGTGTCATATATGCACAGTGTAATGACAGTGCAGGTGCTGCAGTGCCTAAATGGTGAACACATGTATAAATGCATACACAATGACACTGTACAAGACCTAAGGTTGTAAGATTATTCTAAACAATTAGGGTAAGAGCCATTATCTCTCTGTATACAATATCTCCTCGCAAAATTCAACGCTAAGCAAATAAGAATGGGGATGTCAGCGTTTTGACCTGTATCTGCTTGTCGGGTCTCACCAGGACCAATGTTGTTTAACTAATGCTCCATACTTTGTGTGAGCATGGGGACACTCACAATGGTCACCACCTGAATGTTCAGAACTATCAAGTAAAATTATCCGATATATCTTGTAGGCCGCCTTCACCTGTCCGTGAGTCCCACTCCATGATCTAAGTAAATCTGCAACCAAATTAAGCACGTCTCGATTCTTAGCTGATCCAATCAATGCATTAATCCTTTGGTGGCTTGGAACTCCAGGTTCAGTGCTTTGAAACACAAATATACCAAGATGAGGATTGATCGGCACTTCATTAACAAGGGAGAGATGGTTCTCTCCATCTGATACTAAAGTTTCTCAGAAACTACCATCAGAAAATGTGCACATGGTGCCCATCATATAAGCAGTTATTCTTATTATTATGTTGTTTTTAGTAGAAGTAAAAAAGGGCTTTGAAGTTACAGCCTTATATTTCTGGAAGTTGTTTAAATCGAATGATGCTGTAGGCTGGAATGACAATGCGGCACATTATGGGCTATGATGTGGACAAAAAAGCCTATTAAGCTTCTAATCGAGAGTATCATGAATCCATTAAAACAGCTAACATGGCATTTTATGCCAAGAAAATTGAGTCTATTTAACATTCCTCAAAAGAGGTCTTCTGAATTGTAAGAACGATGACTCACCCTCAGGCCATGAGTCAAAAGCTGGAACACTCACAGGACAGGTGTAACATGCTAGCAACTTAAAAAAATAAAACAAATACTATCTAGAATCCCTTTTCCACTCCTACGGATTTGGATATGTGCAGCTAACTTGACAAGCAGCTGCCTTCCCTGAGAAAAACATATCTCAGAGACACAGCTAGATGTTATTTTGGACAAAAAAAGCAACTCCTGCTCACCGACTGATCATTGATCCGAATCTATTTTGAAATTAGCAGCTCCAATAATTGTTCCCATTCTAAAATATTTACTAAATTATTTCATTTCATGAACCCTTGCCCACAGCTTGGAAAGTAGCAATGGTTCCTCCCATCTTGAAGAAGGCTAATGCAGATACAAACATTCCCTCAAACTACAGGGTAAACAGTTTGCTCCATAATCCTACTAACATGTTGAAAGCACATATAAACCATCATTTCTGTGTCACCCTTAGCATGGAATACATACTAACAGCCTCAGAAGAACTCAGGCATATCCTGAATGCGGGTGGTATGGCTGCCCTCATCCTTTTGGATTTATCTGCAGATTTCGACACCGTATTCCATGTTATACTTATCCAACGCCTAAGGGAGTTTGGTGGTGACGTCTCTCCACTGGATTGGTAAATTCTTAGCTAGCAAGCGATGATACTTTCACCTTTTATGTCAAGTCCAGTTTCTTTAGACTGTGTGGCTCCTTAGCGCTCTCCCTGAGCCCACACTCTTCAAAATGTATATGCATTCTTTAGCAGTGTTAATCCTGAGTCACAGCTTTGAGGTGTGATCCTTTGCCAACAACACCCAATTGATAGTGTCTATGGCTGAGAGCAGTCCCAATTGCCAACAGAAATTCAGAGGTTGTCTGGTTTCAATTGCCACCTGGATGAAGGGAAAAACTGCTTAAGCTGAATTAGGATAATACTAAAGTCTTGATTCTAGGCAAGAACCCTCATGCCTGGAATGGCCAATGGCAGCCAGAGGAACTGAGACCTCCTCCTTTCCCAGCAGAAGTGGACTGCAATTTGAGTGTCAATTTGGTACTCATCTTTATTTTAAACAGACCAATGCAGTAAAACACTAATTAAAACACTGCGGAAATAACTTCTTCTCTTTACAATCAAGGCAACAAAAAAAAACACTTAATACACGCTTTCATTACGTCCAAGTAGGGTTATTTCAATTTGATGTATCTTGGTCTTCCATCTAAACTTAGGGAGCTACAACTGGTACAAAACCTGGCTGCCCATCTACTTCTGAATCCTCCACAACACAGCTCTGTTGCCTCCCTTTTTGAGAGATCTGCGCTGACTCCCTATTGCTAAAAGGATTCAATTTAAATCCTTGATGCACATCCAGAGCTTTACATCTCTCTGGTCCCACCAGGCTCTGGACTTTTTTTCAAGTCCTATGTTTCATCATGGAAACTCCGGTCCGCCAAATCTTTTCTTATTGTCCATCTCAAATTCAGCGAAATAAAATAGGAGGCAGATCCAAAGTGTGGTTCGAGGATAAGCTGTGAAACAGTCAACCTCTCTCTCTCTGGCTGAAGAAGGACCGCTGCAGATTCATGAAAGATGTGAAAACTGGGTTATTTAAATAAACATGCATCTGACTTTCTTGGCAATCCTAGTTTAGGAGGCCTCCCAGTTTGGCTCTTTGCTTCCATTTGTTGATGTTTAGTGCCGTAAAGCACTTTCGAAAAAGCACTACTGGGTATGGGCTCCCAAGCAGCAAGGCCAAGCCACAGCCAAATATATCAACACTAGAAAATGCCAATGCTGCCTCTACTTGTTTTATTACACAGTCTAGGTTTCACCTTTGATTGAAACAAGAAGTGAAGAGTTTTGAATTCATTGAATAAATCATCAGTTTTTTATTTTCGTATTACTTCATTTAGTTTTTTGATTTTTTTGTGTGTCACGAGTCATTTTTTAATTTACAAAAAAACATGAAAATACACAAGATGAGAATACATTATCTACATTTAAAACACTCCCCGACCTACATTCACACATACACTTTTGTACAAAACACTCAAACACTCTCATATACTCTACAAAAACAGACCTTGTTGTGTTCAAAGCCATAAGAGTGTAAAACAATGATAAAACCTTTGTATGAAATTTACAAATAGGTCAAAAAAGATATCTATGGCATTTTTGATTGTATATTACTTGTAGTAGAATTGTCATATTGTATCTGTTTTTGTAGAGTATATGAGAGTGTTTGAGTGTTTTGTACAAAAGAGTGTATGTGTGAATGTAGGTCGGGGAGTGTTTTAAATGTAGATAATGTATTCTCATCTTGTGTATTTTCATGTTTTTTTGTAAATGAAAAAATGACTCGTGACACACAAAAAAATCAAAAAACTAAATGAAGTAATACGAAAATAAAAAACTGATGATTTATTCAATGAATTCAAAACTCTTCACTTCTTGTTTCAATCAAAGGTGAAACCTAGACTGTGTAATAAAACAAGTAGAGGCAGCATTGGCATTTTCTAGTGTTGATGTAAAGCACTTTCGAAGCAATAGTAGCGCTATACATATCCGTGTTACATTACATTGCCAAGCCCTACTAACCACCTTTGCAACCACTGATTTTGGAGAATTTTGGATCTGGTTTAACCTATTTTGCTGTTGTCAGGCAGGTTATCGTCCACTGAACAAACCAATAGTAGAAAATGGGTGAATCTATTTGGCTGGAGGATGGTAAACATTTTGAGAGATTTATCCCTGAGAGTCGCAGTGCTGCTATGTTAACGCACCAACACCACATCCTAGAATTAATTACTTTCGAACATTGTTTTGATAATGTGGTTTCAGGCCTAAATGGACAACTAGCACAGATAATGCAATTATGATCTACTGCAAAAAGTACACAGAGTTCCTATACTTTGTAGTTCTGTGGCAAACAGGGCCCCTGGAATAATTGTGGCTGTAGCCTTGGGCAGATTCTATACTAGGTTTTAAGGTTAGGAGTTGAATGAAAATTAAGACTTCGAGAAACAGATGGGGCAAGGAGTACTAGACTAATACGATACCTTTGTCGGAGTCCTGTAGCAAGGAACTGGTATCCAACGCTTCTTTTGATTGATGAGAAGAAGGGCAATTAGGAGTACAAGGGCTGTCATAATGGGGACTGTCACCCACGCAACAGAATGTAGGGACGCTTCTTCACTTGACCGCGGTGCACTGGATTCCCTGTAGTCCACTTGCAGATGACCCAGTTCTGGGGGAGGAAAGAAATTACAAACGTTAGTATTTCTGCAATGTTTGTCCACTATGTTGGCTTTCCACACTCCACTAACGAGGCCTAATGCTAAGGAACTATTACCCTGATGAAGGATGCCATATAGCGGAGTCAATGAAACATTTGAACCTTTGTTTTTTACTCACCGAATTACACAATCCAAGGACGTAGTATGAACGCACTCATTTGTAACAGCGATATCAATCTGGTTTTGCGTTAAAAATTTGCAATGTTAGCTCATCAAATTAACAAGCAGTACCATATTACTAGCAGAAGGTTGTTTTATTAAGATGTTTTATGTAGCTGTAAGTGTATTTGCACAATGACTTTGCAACAAACTTGGACTAAAGGTGCTCTTGTTTTGGAATATATTTTAAAAAATGGCTGAATACTTACCTTTTGCAAACCTTAACATCAATGGCTTTAAATAGATGCTCTAATGTGTGGAACAGAGTCTAGGCACAAACTGCACTAAAAGTGAAGTCAATAATCTAAAAAAAACAATTAATTACTAGCTTACATTTTATTGAGTGGCCATATTCACTTGTATTCTTCCTCAAAGTGATTGAGAAACCTAGCCTGTTTGAGTCAACCTTGGTCATTCTGTAAGGGGCCCTACTATAGCCATAAAACAAATAGTACGGAGGTTTCTAAAAGTCTTCTGGCTTCTCCAATTTATCAGATTAAGGAGAGTAAAACAACAGTGGGAGCTTCAATGGAAGGTTTCTAGAGTAAATGGGTGTAACAATACATCAATAGCTCAAAATAAGCCCATAAAAGAAGAAATAAAAGCTGGTGATTAAGGCAGTGACTGACAATTAGACTGAGTCTGCCAGACGGTAGTATGGCTCAGTGAGTAAATCGGTACCATTAAATTGGTTAACAGTTACAGCAGATGTTTAAAGTACTTCGAAAAGGCAACTCAGTTGACTTATATTTCAAGACAGATACAAAACAAGTTCTAATAGAAAAATAAGCTATGATCATAGAGAACTGCGTGGGATCCATGATAGAAGTTATTAGCTCATAAATACCTCTAAATTGTAATAATGGAAGTTGGCAGCACTTTCTCAATATAAAGCTAGGATATATATTTTAATTCATAATGGCTACATTTTGTATGTGATCCAAGATGAGATCATAACCAAAATGAAAACAGGGGTTGTGATGTTTCTAGGATTACGTGCAGTGCCAAATTTTGCAGGTCATTATTGTGAACTCGCCTGTGGCTCGAGAGACAAAGGGGATCAATTGATTGTGCAATAATTTTAAGAGCTATGAAGCTCTACAGGAGCATACACTAGACTGACATGTCAGTGACCGAAACAGACATCCCACATTCTAAAGAAACAGAAAGGAGTGTCCTTCCATGACAGGATGTAAATGGAAACTATTGTATTGGTATTATTACATTTAGGCCAGGAGTTTAGATTAAGTGTCCCCTATCCTACTTCCTCACAAAAGTGGCCCAGATTTGACATTGCTGTATACAGAGCACAGTACTTTTCCTGTGCATACGATACTTTTGAGGAAGAAGCATGCTGGCTATGTTGAAGCAGGAGGCTACTGTTCCACAACAAAGACATTTCTTGTACTGTAGTACTTTTAGGTCGGGTTTCGAGACCTGTTGTATATACTTTGTGGGCTTCAAGTCCACCCATTGCTTTTCATTTGTTTGTTTGTTTCAGTGTCAATTAAAAATCCTTGCTTCCAAGAGGTTAATCTTTCCTCCTTTTCGTGGGTTGTTCACTTCCACTGAGCAGTGCTGCATTACTTGAACCCTTCCACTTTGCCTAATATTAGCATCTGTCAAGGGACTACTTTTCCCTTTCTCTAAGAGCATTTCACACGAACGCTAGATGTACTCAGTGGCTCCGACCTAAAAGTTCTGAACACAGGGTGGCGCCGGACAGCCGATGGATGTAAATCATGTACTCATCCTGGTTCTTCTCCTGCCCCCACCCCAATCACCTTCCCCCTGCTGTCGCTTGGTCCTGGCTGCTTCCCTTGTGCTTCTCCGACCGCCCCAGACCGCTAAAAATCAGCATAAAAAAGCAGATAGCTATGTCAGGAAATTAAAAAACTCGAGATTTCGGTTATCTCTTAAGGAATGCATAAGAACACGCCGCATGTACATCTGTCAGACTGCCCGAGAGGTCAAGACAGAACCGGGAACTGCCTGTTTGGGAGGTCATTTTCTGCTTCACAGGAGCCAGCGCTCCTGTTGGAGGGGGAGACCTGGGATTCCAAGTCTCTGTCATCCTGCTTTACTGCCACGCCAGCCCCATCCCCTTAACCCAGCCCACCTAAACCTCTAGTATAACTACATACATTGCTTGGTGTGAAAGTAATATTTACTTACCAGTGACTCAGTCTAGTCAGCAGGTCATCTCTTTCACATACCATTTCCTCCTCACCCAGCATTACAGAGCACTGCTTTCAAGTCACATGACTGCTCTACCTCCCCACCCCTCTCCCTTCTTCCCCTCCCACTTGATCCAACTATGCTGTATCACATGACACTTCTACCACTCTCCACTTCTTCAGCCACAGCCCCGTCATGCAGTGTGTCCCTAGGCATGTGCTTCTTTTTTTGCTGTTGGTAGAAGGAGCCTTGAGGCTCTAATATTGCTTTGCGTACTAAAGGCAAGCAGGCACACTTTCCAAAAATTTCATGAGCTGAACCCATTTAGAATTAGTTAAATACAGCATCGGCAGACAATTATAAAGTTTAACTCATACGAGTAGGAACAAGTTACATAGCACTGTAAGTCAGTGTGGACAGCAGCGAAAGAGGACTGGCAACAATCTGCAAGGGAAGCTGAGAGCTGCAACATGTGCCGTACTGTTGGCGAAGCAAACAGCAAGTCATACGGCTGAGTTTTGGTAGATTATTAGGCCACTCTGGCTGACAGACCCATAGTATCCATGGGTCACCCGAATAGGAGCAGAATCCCTGGAGGTCAAGCACTTTTTGTGTGTAAATGTGCGTGTGTGAGTGAGGTTAAGCCTTAAGTCCACAAACAATTCATCTCTCGACCTATACGCAACATGTGTCTCTCTCTCAGCTTACACAGACTTTGCAGGGGCATAGCTGCTATTACCACACTCCTGTGACTTTTCTCACCCATATTCCTTTATTTCAGCCAACACTTTAGAGTTCTGAAGTAGAGCAGGGTGGCAAATGTAACTTTAGTGTGATACAACTGTCATCTGTCACCTCTGCAAAATTAGGTCATCCATTTATTCTCATCCACCCAACCATCCATGTACTGATTCCCACAAACCATTAATAAAGAAACATTTACAAAACATTTCTGCCAACTACAACATGAGAAATTGACACAAACCATTTGGAACAAAATAACATACTGAGGCCTTAATAGTGATGTGTGTACTGCAGCATGGTCCCAAAACCTCCTTTTTCCACATGTTCGCTCTCTCTCTGCATACCAACATCCCCCTCACTCTGCTGTATTCATCTATACCCACTTTGATCCCATACAATAGGAGAGCTCCAATGTGCTTTATTGAAGGTTCCACTCCTTCTGCCCAAGCGGTACTTGCTCTGTGTATGTCAGGAAAGCTTACACTGCTGTGGGACAAGATGCAAGGATCAGCAGCGGCTCTGCTGTTAAGGCGGGTGAGCGTCGCCTAACTGCCTAAAGCAATGTCATGATTGGCTAAGGGAGTCTGGGAGACTGTGTGCTTCCTGCTTCTGGAGTTGACTGAAGAGCCGATGAGGACAGAGAAGCGGCAGCCGGCCTGCAAGTAAGTCTTTTTTTTTCAATTACCCCTCCCCGCCCACACTCCCCCCAACTCCCGCCCCACTGCTCCCCTAGCAGCTGTAAGGACTGGGTGTGAAGGAAGGCCTGAAAGGTTGCTGAATGTGCTTTACCTCTTACAGTTTGCTGCTGTGTGTGTGACATGATTGGCTTGCTGCTGTTTGGGCTCAACCTAGTTAAGGGTTGGGGACATGCACGCCCCAGCTCATGATATATCGACTATGTGAGGGCAGCTTGCACTGCAATGCGTGTGTGTGAACCTTGGCAAAACCTTATAACTATACAACACTCACAGCCTTGGTAAATGCCTGTTTTACAGATGCAAGGTACAGATGGTGTGTAAAGAACTGCTGGATACAGAGCACTGAAAGTATTCTCTTCCCATACGACTTCTGTTGGAATCTACAGGTAAGTGGAGAATTGTTTAGCTAATGGATGACATACTAATAATTTGAAGAAAAAAACCCTGGAAAATTACTGGACACATTCCTCCCTTCAAATCAGTCACGTACTTAAAGCTCAACTCCTAGTGTTTTATTATAACTGTGTCCACGACAGCGTGGGTGCCAGTATTCGGAATATAAAGCAATATTTAGAGCACTGTAGCCCTGTCAGAGGAGGGGAGAAGATTCCCTGGTAAATCGTACCTCTATGATGATGAACAATGTCGTTCTCGCCGGGTGTTGGCCACATTGCTGTTTTCAGTCTGTTGTCCTCCTTCCGGTCTGTCTTCTCGATGGGGATGTTGGTGGGCTCAGGGATGTACATCTCTGTAGATTGGGGGGACAAGCAGCATTAAACTTTGAGGAACAAGACCGCTCTCACCAATCTCAGCCTCCAACTCTTCACCCCCACATACCGCTCTCTACCCCTTTTTTTTTTTTTTTTTTCACAACCAGTTTATTGATGAAGATGAGCATATGAAATAGAGTGGCAGCCCACAATCAGGACTACACCACCAGACATTACGATACAATCACAGCAGTTAACCAAGTGTCCAAGCAAGAAGATGATGCAATCAAGGATATCAGAAAACAGTTACCCCACCTTCACCTTATTCCGCTACCTACCTACCCAACTCCCCGATCCCACCCTGGAACCCACCCGAACCCCATGCATGTGTGCACTAACTGTATCAACGTAAGATTGTGACGTGGGTAATGTGTGTGGACATGGGCTTTGCCAGCCAGTACGGGGCTAAAGGTCTTCTTCTTGCTCCACTGGAGGGTCTAGTGTCAGACCTCTATAGTCCGCCCACCTCTTCCAAATCTTAAAGTGTTTGCGGGGGCATCCTCGCGCCTCAAATATAGGTCTCTCCAGGCCCATACAGAAGTCCATACCAGCCTTCCATGCAGTCAGGGGGGGGGGCCTCACATTCTTCCACGCTCGGGCCAGGTCCCTTTTAGCCACCACCAGCCCCAGTAGGAGCAGGTGCCGCTTATAAATATTGCCACCAACCCCTTCCAGGACGTGCAACAGACCCAGACGGTGTGTACGGGGGAGGGTCCAGCCCAGCACCTCAGACAGACAGCCCCAAACACCCCTCCAGAAGCCAACCAGCCTAGAGCACGACCACATTGTGTGAAGTAGCGTACCCACCTCAGCCCCACACCGCAGACATTCCGGGGACCCAATCAGGCCCGCCTTCCACAGACGCTCTCGGGTATAGTATGCTCTATGGAGAATCTTGAATTGGATGAGTCGGAATCGCATTGCGATAGCCGCCCCCCTCGGGGATTCCAAGGCCTCTCGCCAGTCGTCTTCGTCCAAGGGGCCGAGATCAGCTTCCCAAGTCGTCTTCAGTGAGAGAAGAGTAGGGGAGCAGTGGGTGACCATGGTTTGATAAATGCGCGATACTTTCTTGTCCCCAAGATCACCCATGAAGACCTTCGCCTCGATCGGGCTAAATTCAGGGAGTGAGTCAAGGTTGGCAATGCTGGGCGTCAGTGCATGTCGGAACTGTAGGTACCGGAAAAATTGAGATTGGGGCATATCAAAGTCGGCACTGAGGGTCTGAAAGGATTTGAGCGACGTACCAGACATCACTTGGCCTAACTGCGAGATACCTATTGCATCCCAGCCATCGAAGCCTGACAATTTAGAGAGTTCAGGTAGCATGCCGTTCCGCCATAAAGGTGTTTCTGCGGTTAGTCGGCCCCACCAGCCCACGCGACGCAAGGCCTGTCGCCATATAGCAAACACGAGTTTAGTAACCCTTGGCAGCGAGTTACGCAGTCGGGGTGAGTATAGGATGGTATGGAGCGAGTTATCGCCCATCAAAGCACGCTCTAGGGCATAGGCCGGGTCCCCACCGTCACAGTACCACCATTCGTTCAGAATAAGGAGATGAGCGGCCTGGTAATACGACTGCAGATCCGAGGTGGCCAGGCCTCCACAGTAGGTGGACAAAAAGCATGTGCGCAGTGCCACCCGGGCAGAGCCTCCCGCCCAGAGAAAGCGGCCCAGCACTGAGTTAACCTGTTTAAACCACCGAGGTGGGATAGGATACGGATGGTTTTGCAGCTGGTAGAGTAGGCGCGGGAGCGCAACCATCTTGAAAATGGCAGAACGGCCAAAGATTGTCAGGGGCATTCGAGACCAAGTTTTGACGTCTGTCTGAACTCGTTCCCAGACGGGCTGCAGGTTATGGTCCCAGGCAGTGTCAGCCGAGTCTGAGAGAAACACCCCAAGGTATTTCAGCCCATTCGTGGCCATCCGTAATCCTGAAGCCCAGGGGTCTGTCACCGGGTCTCCTGATAGCACTCACAGGGTGGACTTGTGGAGGTTGAGATACAAGCCCGAGGCCTCTCCAAATTGGTGCATGATCTCCAAGACACGTGGACCCGAGCGTTGCAAATCAGTAAGGAAAAAGAGGACATCATCCGCATACAACGCGATTTTGTCCGACAGGGTAGCATTCCATACAAAGCCCCGTATCCGTGCATCCTGGCGCACTCTTGCCGCCAGGGGCTCCATGGCCAGTGCAAAAAGATAGGGGGAGAGCGGGCAGCCCTGCCTGGTTCCTCGGCCTATGCGGAATGTCTCTGACACCGACCCGGCGACCCGCACCGAGGCTGTAACATCAGTGTAGAGGAGCTTTATATAGGATAGGAAGACCGGGCCTAAGTTGAGCCAAGATAGTAAGGTAAATAGGTACGACCAGCCAACCGAGTCGAAGGCCTTGTTGATATCGGCCAGCAACAACGCCGCCTGGTCCCCCAGGGCTCCAACAGCGTCGACCGCCGCCTGTGCGCGCCTGATATTGTGTCGCGTCGCCCTTTGGGGCATAAAGCCTGCCTGGTCCGAATGGACTAAAGCAGTAATGTGTGGAGCCAGACGGTTCGCCAGAGCCTTGGCCAGTATCTTAGCTTCAGTATTAATTAAGGAGATGGGCCTGTACGAATCATGGCCATCTGGGGGCCTGCCAGGCTTCTGAAAGACCACTATTTCTGCATGGCGCCAGTCTGGTGGCAGCAGACCCCGAGTACGGGCCGCTTCCAGCGCTCGGCGGTAGTGTGGTCCCAACTGCACATGGAATTTTTTAAAAAACTCACACGGGTAGCCGTTTGGTCCAGGGGCCTTACCGGCATTGAGTTGCCCCAATGCGTCTCCCAGTTCCTCCGCCGTGAGGGGTGCATCCAGGGCCTCCCTGGTCTCGTCCGACACCGGCACCGGCGGGAACTCCGCGAAGAAGCGGGCCAAGTCGCCCTCAGGCAATTGGTCGCGTGGGGCATACTGGTCTGTAAAGTACGTGGCGAAGCTTGCCGCCAATTCGTTTGGGTCGGTTAGAACGTCTCCGTTGTCGTTCGTGAGACCCGGTAGTACGAGGGGCTGGAAGTTGTGCTGGCACAATCTATGGAGCATGGAACACGACTTGTCCCCCCATTGATACACCCTACTTCTGGTGGCGAGCCACGCCTGTTTGGCCTCATCTAGCAATAGGGACGCGTACGATTGCTGTGCCTGCAGGAGCAGCCGCAGATCCACCCCATCACCACCAGTACTGTGTTCTTGTTCGAGGGTCGCTACTCGGGCAGCTGCCTCCGCAGTATGTTCCCGTCGCTGCCGACGGGCCGCCGAGCACCATGCAATATCGACTCCCCGTATGGTAGGTTTCATAGCCTCCCACACCACACCTACGTCGGCACCCTCCACCAGGTTCTCCCGCCAATAATGGTCTATGGTTTCTCGTAAGTGCTTAGTGTACGCCGGTTTCAGGAGATGCCACGAGGACATCCTCCATCTAAACGGCTGCCGTTTCTGAAGGAGATCTATTTTAACCGAAACTGGGGAGTGGTCGGACAGGCCCCTCGGCAAGATGTCTGCACCCTTCACCCTACACAAGTATTCTCCAGGTAGAAATATATAATCCAGCCGCGAGAACGAGCCATGTACTGCTGAGACATACGTATAGTCTCGGGTTACAGGGTGCATATGTCGCCAAGCATCCACCCAGCCTAGCCCCTCACTCATGGCATGCAATCTGGTGGGCGGAAGGGAGGGGGGGGTGGGGTCGGTCACCTCCTGACGTCTCCGGCGATCCACACTCACGTCCATCACGTCATTCCAATCACCCCCAATCACTGCCAGTGATCCAGAGACATCTTCCCACACCGCAAACAGCCGCTCTGCCAGGGCCCACTGCAGGGGAGGGGGGGCGTATATACTTCCAAACACCACGGGCTCCGTACCCACCATGCCCTTAACAAACAGGTAGCGACCCTGGGGATCCACCCACTGCTTCTCGTGCACATACGCCACCCTGCGGTGTATCAATATGGCCACACCCCTGGATCCTCTGGAGAACCCCGCGTGGAAAACCTGCTGATATCCAAATCTCTGTAGGCCCAGTGCCTTCGTGCCCATCATGTGAGTTTCTTGAAGCAGTAATACATCTGCCGCTTCCCTTTTCCCCCATCGCAACACCGCCCCCCGTTTAATCTTGTCTAACAATCCCCTGACATTCCACGTAACCACCCGCATAAAGTCCACAGGGAGTCGATCGGTCGATTTAGCCATAATCAATCGGAGTCCACCATAAAAGCCCCCTAGGCCCGCACCACCCGCCACACACCACACAAAGCATCATCTTGGTACACACATGCAGTACACTAACTACCCCATGAAAAACTATCAACCCCCTCGTCCCGTGATCTGCAACAGTTCCCATCCCCAACTCAGCAGTCGCCTCCCCGACCGCCCGTATCCCGCCTCCCCCCACCCTATACCTCAATGAACCATGAAGTACCTGTCGCGGCATGGGTAGTCTCGAGCCCAAAACCGAGGGCCCGGGCCCACCCATACCAATGGATCCCAACATCCCAAACAGAAAAACCGTAAACACACCCCCCTCCCCTCGATGACCCACTCACAACTAGGAGAGTGGTAGCCCTTATATCGTAGTCCCCAAGTCCCAAACCCCACCAAAAACTCTCCCCCCAATTAGGAGATCAAACCAGTACTATCTCAGAGCTGCAGAGTGGTCAGTAGTTCACAGGTCTCAAGCGACTCAGCGCACCCAGCCCGGAGTCACAGCATTACTAGCAAAAAAATTGGAGTCGAGGCTCCGGAGACTTCAGTGATCTGTTCCCGACTGCTCCGAGTCTTCTGTTCTACCAGTGCCCTGTGAGCCATCCACCGAGGCCGCACGCCTGCGAGATTTAGAGCGTTTGGACCGCCCACTCTTTGTCGTTTGGTCTCTCTGCGCCCGCGGTGAACCCTCAGGGGTGCCTGGATGAAGTCCAGGCTGAGGATTCGGTCTGACCCGTACTGTTTCATCCGTCCACTTGAAAAGGTCTTCCGGGGTATCGAAAAACAGTGTCCGTGACTGGAATATCACCCTCAGGCGCGCCGGGTACAACAGGGAGTATTGTAGCTTAAGACCTCTCAGCTTAGCCTTAGCCGCCACGAAAGAATGGCGCTGTTGCTGCACGAGTCTAGTATAATCAGGGAAAATCATGATCTTTTGATTTTCAAACAGGAGGGTTTCCTTGGTCCTGGCTTCCCTCAGTATAGCGTCCCTGTCGTGGTAGTTTAACAGCCTAGCGATCACTGCCCTAGGCCGCTCGCCCTCAGGCGGCCTTTGCGTCAGGGCGCGGTGTGCTCTTTCGATAATAAAACAGGCAGATAGCGACCCCGGGGGCATCCATGACTCCAGCCACTGTGTGAGAAAGTGCTCCATATTGCCCTTGGCACAGCTCTCCGGAAATCCAAGAAAACGGAGGTTGTTACGCCGTGCCCGCCCTTCAGCATCCTCCACCCGGAGCGCTGTGGTTCGCTGCGCGTCCTCCACCGCCGCCATTCTCTTCTTAAGGGCACTTACATCCTCCTCCATCACTGACACCCTGGACTCGGCTTCCGTGATTCGTGCCACTGCGTTTCTAAGATCCTGGCGCAACAGGGTTACGTCTGCGCCAACTGCCCCTATCTTTGCGTCCAGCATGTCTCGTGACTGGGTTATAGCCGCCATGAGGGCTGCATTGTCCGGCCCTCCTCCTGATGGACCACCCCCCGACGATCCAGGGCCCCCACCGGGGCCAGTAAATTTGTCGATGGTCACCTGCTTGGTGGATCCACCACCTCCCCTGGTCATGATTGTCCGGGTGGATGAGGGCCACTAGGGTCGCCGGACCACAGTCGGGGAGACCCGAAAGAAGTCCCTTCGGTAAGGACTAGTGGCAGTCGAGAAATAGGGGGCAGGCGTCAGCCACTTCCCCCAGGAACAGCCCCCCCAGCCGCCGCCGACCAGGGCCCCCCGTGGCCCACGTTGCCCCTCAGGAGGCGCGAGGACTCCCAGCGTCCTGCACTGCTGCGCCGTTAATGTCACTGAATAGCGGGCCCGGGGGGTGGGGGGGGGGGGGGGGGGCGGGGAGGGCCACTACTCACAGTTGCTGCTCGCCGGGCCACCGGTCGCCCTACGTCCGTCTGCCTCCGACCAGGGTCTCCAGGGGATGCCAGTCACTCCTCCAGGCCGCCGGCCCCGGCCCGACACGAGGCCGCGAAAATCGAGGTCCCGGCTGCGCCAGGCCACCAGGCCGCCTCCGCTGCCACTGTCCACTCGTGGCGCCTGTGCCTCTCTCCGGCCCAGCCTGGCCCCAGGTGAAGGATCGTCGGTAGTGTCACGGCCTCTGGGACAGCCAACACCGCGGCCGCTCCCGGGCCAAGCAGCGCACTCTGCCGCTTCGCTAAAATCGAGGCCCCGGCTGCTCCGCGACCACCAGGCCGCACCTCGCCCCTCTCTGCTCGGTTCTGTCCGGGGGCACGAGATCACCTCCGAGCCCACCGGATGGTTCCCGGCGCCTTCAGGAACATCAGCCGTGGTCCGGTGGTGGGTTTGTGGGTTTGGGGACAGGATAACTCGTCGGATAATCGGCGGGCCGGCGGGAGCTCTAGCAAGCTGCGACCGCCATCTCTGCTTGCGTAGCCACGCCCCCCTACCCCTTTTTATTTTAATTTAATTTTTTTATAATATTTCTCTTTACACTCTGTAAATATGTGATATATACTTGTCCAAGCCGAATCGCTGGTAAAATGGAATCGTGAGAAAATCTACTATATATATATATATATATATATATATATATATATATATATATATATATATATATATATATATATATATATATATATATATATATAGAGAGAGAGATAACTCTAACCACTAGTACATGTAGTAGACCTTTGTACTCACTACCATTCCTATGTGATTCTTAGAGTTTATCCATTTGTATCTCTTCCTTGAGTGACTTTACAACTTGTACATTTGCAATGTTTTCTATTTGTATCTCTTCCCTGTGTGACTTTACAACTTGTACATTTGCAATTTTTTTTCCTGTTTGTATCTTTTATGTAACTCATGTAACCCTAAGTCCTTATGTATCGCAACTGGTTCTTTTGTAAAGCGCTCTGACACCTTCGGGTAATGTTCGCGCTATAGAAAATCGCATTAAATTAATTAATTAATTAAAAAATCCACCACTGATAACGGTTTGCACCCAAAGATGAATACATTCTTGATGGACTAGCCCTGCATGGTGAACTAGTCACGAACAATAATGGAATCTACTTTAGGAGTCGTTCAGAAAGAGACAAAAGGTAAACAGTTTGATTAATGTAGTAACAGATTCACATGGAACGTTAAGGAATAGTATAAGAAAATACACGTTTGTGCATGCGTATACCTACCCTATATAGGGCGAATAAGAGTATAGCAGGCATAAACAAGTAAATATTAAGATTCAAGATGGTTGCAAACTATTATTTTATTCCTTCTGCGAGTGAATCCAGGGTTTTCACCACACTGCTAAGCAGTTTCCTCCAGACCAGGATTTATAGAAGGATGAGGCAGGTGGGAGCGGATCCAGCCTACAATGAAGAGATCTGGACTGGTAGCGAGTATGGAGATTTTGCTGTAGGAAGCGGGGCACATACCGTGAACTGCATACTGAGCAAGGCGCGTTGCTCTGAACGTGATGTATCTACCAGGCCTGTATAGCTGCGGAGTTAAGGGATTATTTACTTGCTCAATTATCTTTAGAATGCAAATTACTTCATGGGATGCTCTGAGGTATATATCACTGGTGTCATTTACATTGACGGGTACCAGGTTGATGTTGGCTTGTACCTTTGCGAAAATCCTAAGTAAAGAGAGATTCGATATAGACATCTCATAATGCAGAAAGGTTTCTGAATACGTATGCTGGACAGAGATTGGACAGTGAGCTTGATGTACCGGAGTCCATTTAAAGGTTGGCGATGCCATTAGTATACAGAGTTCGAGGAGTGTAGAAGATGAGGTGCTGTTTAAGGTGATGTGTGAGACGGGATAAACCTCATCTATGGGGCATTCCATTATGAAGGCCTTGCTGACCGCTGATGGAGGCCATTATGAGAGGCACAATGTTCTTGTGCATGGGTGGCTTATAGGGTTGGGGATTCTAGATTCAGGCATTTCCGTGCTTGTCTTTTGAAGTTCCTTGGTTGACCAGGGTGCTTAATATAAGTAACATAAGAAGTACAGCCTTTTTGCCTTTCATAAAGCCTTTGTATCGTCCACAGTGCTATTGCAGAGTCAGTCTGTTATTGTGATTACTATTCTTTTCCCAGGGTCTTTCCCGAGATATTGAGTTGGATATGCGGGATTTCAGCTCTGGCGTCATCCACCTAACTTTCAGATGTTAATGGCAGATTATGCTGTCCTTTGTTGGGATGATGTGTCAAGGAACAGTGTTAGCCAGTGACGGAACTGCAGAACGGACATGCTGGGCTGTTAGTCAACAATGAATCCAGTTGAGCAGAGAAAGTGTCACTGTCCAATTACCTCCATGCACAGGTTTACATTTCTGTCCTAGAGGCTGCAGATCTGGCTGACTGGGAGGCTAGCTGGAGGTTCAGCTGGAACATAGCATGATAACACCAGGTCACAGGAGTTTTTCAGTTCCTATGATGATGATATTCTGAGGAGCTAATACTGCGTCCAGAGTATGCCCGGCTCTCTGGGTAAGGGTAAAGACCACTTGGACTCCTGGGTATGAGTGAACATTGCCCGAGTAACGATTCACATCCTGGAGCACTGAAGTTAATTATGGATTCAATACGCAGTTATCTTTTGTGGATGACGGCTACTCCTATGCAATAATTTACAGTATGTCATCATTCATGCAATGTATGGGTTTAGAAATTAACACTATTTGCCTAATAACAGAGTAAAAATATTTTTAAATACCACAAAATGATAAAAAGTGCAAATGTTTGGGTTCTGGAGTAGCGTGCTTCTCACCAAAAAGCGCTTCAACGCCTCACCAGGGGTAGCAAGCGCTATAAAAATGCAAACCTTTTCCCTCTTCTATCCCTCCACTATCCTTCTCAATCCAAGTAACAGACTAGCATATCCTCCGCTCAAATTACTTTCATATTTCACTGTACTAATTCACCACTAATCCTCTATGGGTTCCGGAGTAGCATGCTACTCCCCAAAAAAGCATGCCAACACCTCATCAGTGTTAGCAAGCTCTATATCAATGCAAACTTGTCCCCTCTCCTAACCCTCCACTATCCTTCTCAATCCAAATAACTGACTAACATATCCGCCGCTTAAATTACTTTCATATTTTCACTATACTAATTCACCACTAATCCTTTACGGGTTCCGGATTAGGGCGCTACTCGCAGAAAAAGTGCCATGACACCTCATATGGGATAGCAAGCGCTACATAAAGGCAAACCATTTCCCACTTCTATCCCTCCACTACCATTCTCAATCCAAATAGCTGACTAAAATATCCACCACTCAAATTACTTTCATATTTCACTATACTGATTCACCACTGATCCCTTATGGGTTCCACAGTAGTGTGCTACTCACCGAAAAAGCTTTTCGGGGTAGTAAGCCCTATAGAAATTCAATTACAATACAACAGCAGTGTTATGTAGATCAGCTGCCCAGCTGCAATCTGTACAACTTTAAACTACTGCTTGGAATAAATGTCCTTCCCAGAGCTTTCAGAAAAGCAAGCAAACATACTGCAAGCAAGCTCGGTCTGCCGCGCTTCAAAGGTAATTATATGGCCAAAAAGAGAACGCAACGAGGTCAGCAGCGGTGTTACCTGGACACATTGGACAGCAGCTTCCTTCGACATTGATGGGCTCCACACAGGGCAGGGCTGGGCAGCTGACCGTCGAGCACAGGGTCTGGCCCTGCAGGCAGTAGCAGTGCGTGCAGCTGTCGATGTCCCACCGCTCCTCGTCGGCGTACGTCTTTCCGTTGAAATGGCACACCACCTTCTTTGGTATTGTATCTTCTGTTGGAAGGCAATAAAAGGCGCCATTAAATGAATGACTGAGTTGCCCAAGAAACACAACACCTAAAAAAAAGGCCAAGCCAAGAAATCTGCCATCATTTTAAGCTGCAAGCAGCTTGCACAATTGAAGAAGGTGGCGCGGGTTACACTTCTAAAGTACTTGATAGGATAACATGTCGATAAGGCACACAAAAGGGACAATTCAGATTGAATAAGACATTTGTGAAGCATTTGTTTTACTAGTACTATACAAACCAAAATAAATTAATTGGATAGATTGACAAAAATGTGAATGAATTTTGAATGAGCTTTATGGTGAGATAAGAGAATAATCCCAAGTTTAATGAGGGTCGAGGCCACGAGTAGGCCCCCAGCCATAAAATATACAGACAGGAAAAAGTGGTTTCCAGGCACCCTAAACTCGATTACCACTGGCTAGCGCTACAAAAGAGGTTGATGTTTCGCGTGAACTCCGTGAATTCTATCCCCCGCTTCCCAAACTAAAAAGTACTTGTGGGGCAAACGTAGGTTAAATACCTAGATCTACTATTTAATAATGTCAAACAGCGTTTCTGAAATGCAACGAATTCAAATAATCCACTATTTCTTAGCAATACAACTCAGGGCTCCGACCACTAGATGGCAGTCATGCACTATCTAATGTATAATTGGATCCAGTAAACATGCTTGTTAGGTAGCTACGTTCTTTGTAGGTGGAAAGAAACCACAAAAAAACAAGAACAGGACCAAGGTTTTTTTCAGACACACAAACCCCCCATTGTGACCGCTTCCTTGTAACAAAATTACAGACATATATTCCAACAATCCGCAGCTAGGCTAGCAAATTAGATACTCGCTAATATTTTCAACTCCAACTACTACCCCAGTTATCCAACTCATGGTGTATCAATGTGCACATTATTCTACCGTTTTATGCATAATACACTTTTGATTCAAGCTCATTTATAATTTCGGAACATTACTTTTTGTGGAACATAGTAGCTGTGAAATGTTCAGATCGCCTGATTAGATTCAACATGTCAGCACCTTCTGCAGTAGCACTGAACAATAGAAGGAAGGTTGCAATCATCTACCTAACAATGCCCGCATGCATTCATAGAATTCTGTGTGAAAATGCATGCTAACATTAGATTATAATTCGAATTCAATAATACTTGTCGACTGCCGACAAATTCAAATTCAAGCATGCATTTTAATTTAACACTCTACCCACCGCCGCTTAACAATATCGCTGTTCTGACACTGCATCATAGTGAACCAAACTTAAGTCACACTTCGAGACATCTTAGGGATTGTGGGGGCCCTGGGCCAAACTTATTTTGGGGCCCCTGTTCGGGACAGATTTGAATTTATGATCTCGTTTCAGCTCTTTCATGCCCTTTTTGGCTAGGCTGCTGACAGGGCACAGGCACATCAGTCCAAATTCTATGTGTTCTTATATTTAATATAATATTCAGGGATAGTCAAGTGTGTTTTCAATATTGTAACACAGCATCAGCTCACTAATATTGCAAATAATCTCGGTGAGGCCCCTCCCATGTTCTATGTGAGGTTCTGTTTTGCTCTAAAAGAACAATCACAACACTTCTCTGCAAAATGTCTGCAATAGACTCCCCACACACCACCACCTTTGAAAATAAATTAAAGGAAAACGTCATTTAAAACAATTTATTGAAGTAGTATTCAAGGTCATCGGGTGAAAACTGTCTGCAGAACAGAGCTGGCTCTATCAGGGGGCCCCCTAAAAGGCTGGCATCGTCGGCTAGAGCCCACTTTGCCCATGCATTTAAACGTCACTGGAGACTGCATTACACCCAATAACGTTTGCGGAAATGACACAGAGCCTGAGGTACAGGACCCTTTGGAGGTCCAAACTCTGCGATTCACAAAACCACAGGTCCTGCAATAACAAACGGGTATTTTACAATGTACAAAAGACTTTTTAAGAGTCAAAAAAAATCTTTCAGGCTTATAAAAGTTTATTTCGCGAACATTTCTGAAATACAAAGAGGTGGTGGCCAAAAGAGAAATCCCGTGATTGTTTATGCATCAATAGTTGGAGACCTTCACTGCAGACGGAACACCATTATGCCGTTACCGAGTCTCGAGTTGGAGTGCTAACCTATTCGCAAAGGGAAAGCTGCTCTTGTGGGACTACTCTTCCCCCTAATTTTACCCCACAATATATTCCCAAATTGTAAACATAATTTTTTTTTAAAGCAGTAGCTGTACCTTTTATGAGCTTTCTCTGCTTTACAAAACAAGCATTTGCAATGTAATAGGTCTAGCATTTGCCAGGGTTGGAGCTATTGGCACTGTAAATGACTATCTTTTACCCATGTGTTTGGAGTGGAGTGGACGTATAAACAAGCATTTGCAATGCAATCGGTTTTGCATTTGTGTAAGAGCTCTTGGAGTTGAAAATGATAATATTTTACTTTTTTTTGTATGCAGTGAAGAGATGATATTTGCATAGTGCTATTGCCATCCATATGAAATCTCAGACTGGAGAAGCAGAAAATGGGAAATAGGTTATGAGGGAGAGGAGACAAGAGTAATATGCTGGCTGGGAAAAAAAGTAACAACATACAAAAAAAATATCAAACACCCTTAGGGAATGCAACATTAAGTAAAGCATATGACAGGAGATATATGTACATTGATCTCCCACTAAGTAACACTAGCACACCGGAGACATGTACACTGAACTCACTCGATGACCAACATATCAATCAATCAATCAGGGGCTTTTAAAGCGCGCTACTGACCTGTGAGCGTTTTAAGGCGCTGGAGGGGTTTGGGGGGGCAGCTCCGGGTCAGCCAAAAAGCCAGGTCTCGAGAGACTTCCTGAATGTGTGCAGAGTAGGTGAGCGTTTGATGTTGACAGGGACTCGTTTCAGGCCTTGGCTGCAGATTCTGCAATGGCGAGGTCGGCGGAGTAGAGGATTCTTTTGGGTACGTGGAAAGAGACTCTTTAGTTGAGGTATTTAGGTCCGATGTTGTGGAGGGCCTTGTAGGTGTGGGTGAGTAGCTTTAGGGTTACTCTCTTCTCGACAGAGAGCCAGTGGAGGTCTTGCAAGTGTTGTGTCATGTGCTCATGTCGTGGGGTGACAAGGACGAGTCTGGCTGCAATGTTCTGGATGGTCTGGAGCTTGTGAAGCCGGGATTTGCTGATTCCAGGGTGTTTCTGTAGTCCAGTCTGCTAGTTATAAGTGCGTGGGTGACTGTCTTTCTGGCTGCGGGGGGGGGGGGGGGGGGGGGGGGGGGGATGGGATCCACTTGAAGGTCGTGCGTAGAGAGTTGAAGCAGGTGGAGGCGACAGCGTTGTTCTGGCGAGTCAATCATGGTGAGGGAGGAGTCTCAAATGATGCTGAGGTCCGGGTGTGGTCCGTCGGGGTGGGTGAGTTTGAGGGCGGAGGGTTCACCAGGTGTTGTGCACGGCGGTGGGAGAGGGTCAAAGGACAAGGACCTATGTCTTCTACGAGTTGAGCTTTAGGCAGCTAATGCTCATCCAGGCTACAACGTCATTTAGTCCTTCCTGGAAGGGGAGTCTGGTGTCTTTGGCGTTCTTCGTGAGGGAGAAGATGAGCTGGGTGTCATCGGCGTAGGATACTATGCTGAGCCCATGCTGTCTGATGATGGCAGCGAGGGGGGACATTTAGATGTTTTAGAGCGTGGGGCTGAGCGATGCTCCTTGGGGGTTCTCCACAGTTGATCTCTGTGGGTGCGGAGAGGGTGGGTGGGAGTCTGATCCTTTGGGTTCTGCCAGCGAGAAAGGAGCAGATCCAGTCGAGGGCGGTTCGCCGTATTCTGGCGTTGTGGAGTTTGGCTGCAAGGGTGAGGTGGGAGAAGGTGCTGAAGGCAGCGGAGAGGTCTAGCAGGATGAGGGCAGCTGTGAGGCCCTGGTGGAGAAGCACGCGGATGCTGTCAGTGGCGGCAAGGAAGGTGGTCTCAGAGCTGTGGTTGCTACGGAATCCGGACTGGGAAGAGTCGAGGATGGTGTTCTCTTCGATGAAGGTAGACAGCTGGGTGTTGACAATTTTCTCTGTAACTTTGGCTGCAGAGGGAAGGAGAGAGATGGTCCGGTAGTTTCTCAGGTCCGTCTGGTCTGCGAGGGTTTCTTGAGGAGGGGTGTTGGACTTGGGCCTTTTTGCAGGGTCATCCCTGAACTTTTTGCCTTCCTCCTATTTTTTTTCTGACCTGTTTTTGTTGGTTTTATGACTCTGGGCACTTTACCACTGCTGATCAGTGCTAAAGTGCATATGCTCTCCCTATTGTAAATTGATGTATGGATTAGTGAGTCCATGATTGGCTGATTTGGTTTACTGGTTAGACCCTAGTACAGTACACTGAGTGTGCCCAGGGCTTGTAAACCAAATACTGCTAGTGGGATTGCAGCACTGATTGTGCCACCCACAGACGCAGCCTGTAAAAATGTGTCTCAGGTCTGCCATTGCAGAGCCTGTGTGCAGTCTGGTACTGCCATGCTGACTGGGCAAGTGCACCCACTTGCCAGTCCCTAAACCTTCCTTTTTCTTCATATCAGACACCCCTTTGGTAGGCCCAAGGGCAGGGTGCATTGTAAGTATAAGGTAGGACATGCCCTGGTGTGTGTGGCATGTCCTAATAGTGAATTACAGCCATTTTCTTTTTTCACTATTGCTAGTCTAGCTGTTCTCCATAGGCCAGAATAGGCAGTTAGATTATTACATCTTATAATCCTAACTGACTCAGTTAACATGGTAGAAATTCAAGTATAGTATGCCTGAACTCAGAATGACAAAACACATCTTTTAGTGAAGTTGATTTTAACATTCTGTGTTTGAAAATACCACTTTTAGAAAGTAGGTATTTTCTTGTCTAACTACCCAAGCCTGCCTCTGCTGGGTTGTGCATTCCTTGTCTGGAGTTTGAGTGACAGGGCTGGGGGATTCCAGGAGACAGGTTGAGTCAGCCCTGTGGTGAATAAAGAGATCTGCATCTAGATGGGTAGGAGGAGTTGCACCTGGTACCTGAATAGGATTGTGCCTTCCCTCCACAATGCTGGCTCCACCTCCTGTGGGGCATCTGATGTTTCTGCCCTGCACTGTGAAAGGAAAGAAGGAGGCATGTAAACAGAGTGTTCCAGAACTGGTTTCGACTAGCCAAAGGCCCCTCTGCCCTCAGAGGACAAAGGATTTTGGGGTATAAGTATTGGGACCCTCATCCCAAGAAATTAGATCACTTTTGGAGTACAAGAAGAAACCTTTGCTGAGGAGAGGAACCTGGAGAAACTGAGGAGAGACTATCCCTAAGCTTAAGTGCTGCTTGGGGTATTGGCCTGCAGTGGTTGCCTGACTGCCAAATAAAGGAGAAAGGACTTTGTGTGCACTTTATTCAACTTGTGAAGGATTTCCAAGGGCTTGCGAAAAGAGCTTGCCTTCTGCTGAAGTCTCAGGAACAACAGATTTCAACCCTTAGCTCCCGAGAGTTCTTTGGACGTGCCTGCTGCTGTTTCGGGCCTTCTGAGGGACTGTGTCGCAAGGAGCTGAAAGCGCGACTCAAGAGGGAAAAGCACGTCGCCGTCGCAGCCGATGTGGTTGCATCGTGGATGTCGTCACTATAGCGGACGCATTGCAACGCATCTCAAGAGAAGTCCTGCAACCCCGAAGAAGCGTGTCGCCGTCGCAGCCGCTGCATCACTAAGTAAGGATGTCGCCGCTGTAGCTGTCGCATTGCACCGCATCACAAGAAGCACCTCTCATCCACGAAGCGTGCCGCCGTCGGAGCTGTTGTCGTCACATCACTGAACAAGGGTGTCGTCGCTTCAGTTGTCGCATCGAGCAGAAGCGTCTCGCATCATCGGGGAAGAGTTTCGCCACCAAAGCTGCTGTTGTCTCATCACTGAACAAGGGTTTCGCCGCTGCAGTGGACGCATCGAGTTGAGACTTCTCGCAACATCAGAGAAGCATGCCGCATCAGGAAGAACTTCACGTCTTTATTTCTTTGCACCAGATCTTTGCCGTATTTCCATCATTGCAAGACTTTCATTGCCCTGAGTGTCGTATCTTAAGGTACATTGACTCAAAGTGTTACATTTTAAGAACTAAAGAGAACTAAGCTAAAACTACCATTTTAAGTACAGTATTGTCGATTTTTGTCGTTTGTGGTCTTGTGTTAAGTCTATGTAAAGAATACTTACTTTTGATAAAACCTGTGTGGTGTCCATCTGTAGTGTTGTCACTTGATTACTGTATGTGTTCACAAATGCTTTACACACTGCCTCTGAGATAAGCCAGTCTGCTCGTCCCAAGCTACCAAGGGGGTGAGTAGGGGTTAATTTAGGAGTAAACCTCCTTACCCTGACTGGAGGCAATGGTCCCTATTTGTCACAAGTACCTACCTGTGCCAACTAGAGACCCCCAAATCTAACAAGGGGCTTAACCTTTGCCCGCTTCCAGTCGTCCAGGAAAATGCCAGATTTGATGGTGGTGTCGATGGTGCAGCGTGGCTCAGGTGCTAAGGTGGCAGCAGCTCTGTAGAAGATATGAGGTGGGCAGGGGTCTGTGGGGGCTAGTTTGTGGATGCTCTTCATGGTTGTGGTGGTATCTTCGGTGGTGAGGGGTGTCCAGGTGGTGATGGAGGACTGGCTGTCATTGCTGGAGCGGAGAATAGTTTCTGGAATGAGTTCGCTGAAGTTGTCGTAGAGGGTAGGAGCCAAGCTTGTTGCAGAGGTCCTGGGAGGGTGTGACGTCCGCTGCTTCGCTGGAGGGTTTTGTGAACTGCTGGATGATGTTGAAGAGTTCCTTCATGTTGCTGGCATTGGTGAGGATCTTGTTCCGAATGAAGGACCTCTTGGTGGAGCTTATGAGTTGGTGGCATTCTGTCATGGCCTTCTTGTAGTTCTTCTGGTCTTCTGTGGTTTTGCTGTTTCGCCATCGTTTTTCAAGACGTCTGTAGAAGCGTCTGGTTTCTTGGAGGTAGGTGGTGAACCAGGCGGCCTACAGGGGGCATTGTTTGTTGGGGTGGAAGAGGAGTGCGAGTTTGTCTGCGAAGCTGGTGATCCAGCGGTGTAGTTCCTTCGCTGCAGAGTTGGCGTCGATCGTAGCGATGGGGGGGGGGGGGGGGGGGGGGAGAGGGTCATGCATGAGGGTGGAGTTGAGGTAGTCCTCTGATCTTGCTCCAATTTGTGGCGGGCAAGGGGCGGGCTTGTGTGAAGTGGCGGTGTTGAAAGAGAAGTTTACCCAGTGGTGGTCTGTCTAGAGGGGCTGCGAGGTGTGGCTGAAGCAGTTGTTGCTTCTTCCAGTGAAGATGGGGTCGAGGATGGGTCCAGCCTTGTGGGTGGGGAGGCGACGAGCTGCTTCAGTCCCAGGTTGTCCAGGAGGGCGTGGAGTCGGGGGTTGCTGTGGTTTGCGAGGTAGAAGTTCAGGTCTCCAAAGAGTATGTGGTCTGTGGAGGCGATGGCATGGGGTGCGATGAGGTGAGCAATGGTAGTGGTGAAAGAAGCGCTAGCTCCTGGGGGTCTGTAGGCAAGGGTGCCGCGAATTAGGGTTCTGGTGGTTGGTGTTCAGCATAGACCGCTGTCAATTGTTCTGTCCGGGGTTGAGTGCGAGGAGGGCAGCAGAGTCGTAGCGGTGGGAGGTCAGAGATCCAGGGTCCCTGGCGCTGGTTGTTGCCAGGCACATACGGGCTTGCCTTTCGCACTGTGCAGCAGCCACCACTAAATAGGGAAGCGGGAGTCGGAACCGGCAGGGGAGAGGGACCGCGGTGGGATGAGCGGCAAAAATGGGCACAACAACTCCACAGGTACCAACAGTAAAACCGACAAAACACAACTGAATCTTAAAAGACAGAAGGCAATTTAAAGACACAGTTTAACCAAGACAGATAATAGACATAGAAAGCGTTCTTACCTACATTCACAGTGACGCACTAGAATGTACAAGGCTCACCCTGTCACCCTCTCTCATCAGCATACACTAGTGTGCAACCCTAACACGCTACGTTTGAGGCACCAACACAAGACTCCTATATTTTTCCTGCGTCACTTAAACAGAACAATAAGACCTTTGAAGTAACTGTAAGTGATCATAAAGCACTCTGCAATATACCTGAATAAACACATAAATAAGTAAAAATCACACCTTTACTTCACTACTATCACAACACATAAAATTAGACAACGGGTGTCACTGTGAAGCACAAGCAACTCACTTGTGCATCATGCCTGGGTCATATTGTTATAAACACGCACACACATTCAGTTCATAAAGTTGAGTTGCAAGCAAGCGATATTAAATCAACATGGCTGTAATACACACCGACACCACTGTGTATCTGACACACAATACCTCTCCCAAACACGGGCAACAGCAACATGCTCAGGGCCCTGCCCGCCGTGTCTCGCGCGCACAATGCCAGTAGCAATTAATGCAGTCACAGGGCAGCCCACGCACCATAGCCAAGCTGATCCCACAGCAGTTCTGGCCGTGACAGGCCCACCCCGAGTCTGGTGGCGGGGAGGAGCGGTTGCCACCTTCTACTGCATTTGAATTGGAATGCCCTGGGAAAGACCTCTCCCCGGAGAGGAGGGGCTGTTCCATAGTGCAGAGGAGAGGGTGCACTTCACACCCTTTTGTTTTTAGATCCACACATTTTATTCAAAAACATATAGATACTACAAAAAATATACTGTGTAATCCGATCATAAAGTGAAAGTAGTACAGTGGTGCATCTCTAGAATTAAAAAGCGCGATGGAGGCGAAACCATGTTAAAGCTGTGTTCACGATATGGGACCAATAAAAATATAGGAATGCAGAAAGGCACAAGTAACAAATGGTAAGGGGTGGGCGTGGTCAAATCACCCTAACCAAATACGGTATGACTATGAGCAGCGCATGCACGCTGCCAGGCTGGACCTAAACATGTTTGCAGGCTGGCAGGTCTGCTGTTTCCTGCAGACCTACATCCCTGTACTCGTAGCCAGTCATAGGGGTAGCACATTGAGACCTGCCAAATCAATGTTCATCAGGTAAGTCTTTTACTTTCCCTTGCAAATGGATAATTTACGATGCAACATATTAGTACACAGGTTGCATAGCAAACTGCACACTGATTCACAAAGTAGTCCATGTGCAAATTGCTCATCCCTGGTTTTTGAACAGGTGATCGTACATCCGACTCATTGCACCTAATAACACCTGCTAATATAAACTTTATGATGCTTGTTGATATCAAATTATATCCTGCCAACACAAACAATGCATACAAAATTCACATCTAACCTGAACTAACATGTTTAGTGGTAGTACTTGAAACTATACTTACAATTGTTTGCGGACCTCAGTCGTAAAGTGTCATTCACCTCACTTGGCGTTCAAGAACACATTCTGACATTGCATTGTAGCATGTATCAGATGCTTGCTAATACCACAAAGTAAAATTGCTGATAATACTGCACTATGTTATTGCACGTAACAATGTTGTATGATCCCATTTGAACTAAACACGCTTTGCTAGCATATCACTCTACCATATAATAATTGCTGACATCGCGTTGTGTCCAATACTAATGTAACCAAGGTGCGTTTAAGTCTACTTAAATTAAGTGTGCCCGGCAGCAACGGTGTGCCCAGCAACAAGTCACCAGAGTGTGATAAAGAGCATGTCATCATGGTGCAATAAAGAGAAGATCATCATAGTGCGTCCAAGAGCATATCATCAATGTGCGGAGGAGAGCATGTCTTGCAATTGTGGAAGTTGGTTCTGGTGTTGGTGAAATCTTTGGAGAGGAAGAGGATGAGCTATGTGTGTAGCTGGAATAGGCTATGACGTTGAGTCAGTGAGATCTGACAATATTGGCCAGTGGTGTCATGTACATGTTGAAGAGTGTGGGTCTGAGTGATGAGTCTGGAGGTACTCCACAGATAACTTTTTGGGGTTCAGAAGTGAATGTTGGTAGGCAGGCTTTTTGTGTTCTTCCAGTAGGGAAGAAGGCAATCTCTCTGAGAGTGGTTCCTTGGATGCCGATGTTATGCAGCTTTGTAATGAGTGTGTGGTGAGAGACAGTGTCAAATGTTGCCAAGAGTTCGAGGAGGATCAGTGGCGCTGCCTCACCCTGGTTGAAGAGGGCTCAAATGTTATCAGTGGCTGCATTCATAGCTGTTTTGGTGCTGTGCTGGGAAATTCTGGATTCAGAGGTGTCAAGGAGATGGTTCTGTTCTAGATGTTTAGTGAATTGTTAGATTTTTCTAATACTTTGGTAGGGAGATGTGTTGTTAAGTTCGCTGCGGTGGGCTGATTTCTTTAATAGGGTGTTGACCTCAGCGTGCTTCCAGACTTCAGAGAAGGTGGCCTTAGCTATGGGGGTGTTGAATAGGGTGGGGAGTTTGTGGCTCCACCTTGGCTGAAGCTGTGGTGTTGGCATGGGTCAGAGAGGGCCCCTGAGTGGACCAAGTTCACGAGGGAGGTGGTATCCTGGGGGAAGAAGTGGTTCCATGTGGTCAGTCAGTTGTCTGTGGTGGTTCCGGAGAACTTGTGTTGGTTGGAGAAGTCGGTAGGCTTAGGTTGGGGTTTGCAGTTCCTGTGGATTTTGGTGATCTTGCTGAAGTAGTTTGCAAGGTTGTTGTAAGGGGGTGATGTTGTTTGCTGCAGCTGCAGGGTTGGAGAATTACTTGGAGATGTTGAATAGTTCTTTGCTATCATTGGAGCTTGACTCAATGCTTGAAGCTAGGACTTTTCTCTGCATCTCCCACAGCTGTCGGTGGTAGAGGATGAGGGCCTTCTTGAAGGAAATCCTGTTGGTGATGTCCTTGCTGGTGCGCCATCTCCTTTCCAGTTATTTGCAGTGGTGCTTAGCGGTTCTGAATCTGTGTACCAGCTGCCTGCTTGGTAAACGTTCAGTGCTTGTTGTTGCCAATGGGAGTGATGCTGTCAAAGCAGATTGTGATCAAGGTGTTGAATTTCCTGAAGTTTTGGTCTAGGTTGCTGGAGGAGTCTAGGTGGGTGGTGTTGAGGGTGTCTATCCGTTTGGACTCTGAGACTTTGCTCCAGTAGCGATGGGGGGTGCTGTGCACAGTGGGGGAGGAGATCCATAGGCTGGTGGCGTTACAGTGGATGATGGCGTGGCCAGTTCAGGTGAATTCGGTGGCGTAGCTGTACATGAATCAGTCACTGGAGGTAAAGATGTAATCTAGCTTGTGACCTGAAATGTGCAAAGGGATTGTTGACGAGTTGGGTGAGGCGGATGTTGCTCATGCTGTTGAGGAGTGGTTTTGGTGTCTTTAAGGTTGTCGATGTAAAAATTGAGATAACAGAGGAATATGTAGTCATTGGAGTCTATGGCGAGGGTGGCGATTAAATCGGTGACGAAGTTGCAGAAACTAGGTTGTGGCCCGGAGGTCGGCAGGCAAGGTTGCCCCTGATGATAGTCTTTCTGTCCCTTTTTGAGCCTGAAGTTTAGCTGTTCCATGGCTGGGGTGATGTCATGTGTTGTGGTGATGCACTGGATGGATTCCTTGTGTATGATTGTGATCCCTCCTCCTGGCTTATTGATGCGGTTGCAGTAAGAGATCGTGTATCCTTCAGGTATAAGGTATAACAGTGGCAATGACACAGGTGGATTTTGAGTGAAGCCAGGTCTTGGTGAGGAAGAGGACATCAGGTGCAAGGCTGAAGATGTGTTCCCATAGCTCAGTGGCATGTTTGCACAGCGAGCATGAGTTGAGGGGGGCGCATGCGAGCTGGTGTTGTTGTGCTGGTGTGGTCCGCAGTGTGGTCTGAGTGGGCCTGGTTAGAGTACTGGCATGCATGCTGTAGCAGGTGAAATGGCAGTGGGTGCAGGTAAAAGGCCCTATTGTGGAGTTTGGAGTAGCACAGCAGCAGTGTTTGTTGAGGGGGTTGAGGACGCAGAGATTAGTGGTGGTGTCGCTGCGGTGGGTGGAAGGACCAGAGTTCGTAGCACTGGGTGTGAGTCAGGCACGGATGAGCGGAAAGGGGCTTTCCTTTGAGTGCCCTGGCGCACCAGTTGCTCAGCCGCTGCATGGCCGCCATTAAATAGTTCCTGGAAGGTAGAACGGGTGCAGGTGCAGTGGGCATGGCTACAGAGGGCAGGAGTAAGATGCGGGAAGAAGTGCAGGAGAGCAGGTAAAGAGCGGCTGGAGGCGGGTGGTGGGAAGCGGGTGAACAACAGTGGAAGCAGCAAAAGGGGACAAAGGTGGGGCAGAAAAGCATGAGAGCACGGGGAGAGAGACAAAGAGAACAGTGAAGAGGAGAGAGAGCAGAAAAAGTAAAAAAAATAGGGCAACAAAAGAGAAAAGGATGCGAGTGAAAGAGACCAAGAGAACCATGAAGAAGCAGAAGAGGAGGAGAGATGAGTCCAAGAACAGGAGAGAGTGATAAAAACTAAAATGTAAGTCAAGCAACATTGACAGCGGAAGATAAAACATCTGAAAGCGTCTGCTCCAATATAGCAGCAAGTAAGACAAAAACATTGGCAATAATGAATGACGGTTGGGTTGCTGCTACTTATTTTATTTTTTTATCATACCATTGGAGAGAAGAAGGCTGTGCACCCTCCAAACCAGACATTCAACACACAAAGAATACGATAGTCGATACCACCTCTACACTCGGGGGGGGGGGGGCACTGGGCGAAAAGGGGGCAGTATTCAATTAACCTTTACCCCTTGTGTGCATAGCCGTCCGACGTCACGGTGGACATGTGCTGACGATGGCCGGGGTCCGTCCGAACTCCGCCCACTTAATGAAACCCCGCACAGCGCAAACATTTGCGCAGCGCGGAAGGGGTTAAGTGGATGGCAAGACCTCACCCACACCACTGAGACATGCTTCATAACTGACCAGTTTGCCTCCTACACAGATAGGATAGTACCATCTGGGTGGTCTCAAACTCGCAATGAGGGAGCTCCAATAAAATAGTACTGAACAAGTGTAGGATCCAAGCAACACTTAAAACTGCTATTACAGATTGCAGCAGTGGCAACAACCTCCCCAACCCACCCTATGTGTGTAACAATGACTAAAATAAAATAGTAGTGGGTGCCATCACAGATGACACTCCTGCTGCAGGAAAGAACGAAACATAGAAATTACAATGTAATTACCAAGTATAGTTTGCTGTTTTAAAATGGAGCACACAACCATAAACAAATATGCCACAAGTAATTACATAAGATTAACCAAAACTTTAATCACTTTATAAAATATCAAGATGTATTCCATAATTTTGATGCATAGAGAAGGTTATCCTTATTAAAATGTTTGTGAAACAATTAAACCCTTTCCATAACAGAACAAAAAAGGGTGTCCCATGAACAGGTAATAATACATGCCCATAATCATGGCAATGAAGTGCCAAATTACAAAGTGCAGGGCAATACAAGGACAATGCAGACAAGAAAATACATAGTAGGTAACAGCTGGTTATTTCTTATATGACATCCGATGGGTAATGCAGCTGTGTTTCGCTTAGAAAAGACTTCCTCAGGACTGCTATGATACAAGAAAAATGTTCATACTATGAATTCTCACATACAATCAACAATATAGTGCAAATGGGTAGGTCGATTGCAAATCGCACACTACACAACAACTGGTTTATGCCAGTGAGCGTTTCCTCTGACACTTAGTGTTGGGGCATTATACTTCCCCCTGTATGGTAGGTTTTTAACCCTGAGGGTATACTATATACTTGTGTGAATGCCTATAAAGCGAATGGAGGTGCGCAAGGTAATAAAGTCCAGTCTTGTTATTTCAAAGCCTTTATTTGTTCTTTTTTCCCATTGAACATATATCCTTAATAACACATACTGCTCACCCAATGTGTTTCGTTCCAAACAGTGGGAACTTCATCAGGGCTGAAAACCAATTAACACAAAAATCAAATCAAAATACAAATAATACACTCAATTTATGACAAGGAGAACACAGGACATGCATAAGAAATGATCCTATATACAACACAGATTTAAAAGATTGACTATGTAACCATTCCGGACCAATTGCGGCCCCTAGTGGAGCTCAGTCTACCTTTGACAATGACAATGACTGGCCTTAACCAATCGGCCATTTCAAGACTAGCAAATGCGAAATAAGAGTTTTTGAGAAGGACACCACTGACAACAAGGAATTTATTATAACATGATTACATAACCAACAAATGACAATACATTACAGGAAACTAACACCGAAAATATAGATACAAAATATGCACGGGACAGCTGTACCTTGTGCCTTGTCTTTTTGCTTTCTGGGCACTGAATCTATACGAGGCAATGGCTATTTTATAATTGACCCCGTGAATTTAAGAATGACAACTTGACCTTTTATGTGTACGGGAAGGGTTCTAACCCCCTTACCATATAGTGTTGGAACCAGGTTTCAATTTGGGTACCATTTTATTTAACTGTACAGTACTATTTACTCCAGAAATTCGAAACCAGGCTTTACTGGGGGCACTATTTTATATAATAACTGTACGATATTACTCACTCTAGGGATTTGAAAATGGGCATGATGATGCCTTGGGAATTCCCTAAGCAACCAGCACACTGAGCTGGAATGAGAATATTGATTTTCTGGTGAAGATTGATCCTATTGATATTTTTTAGTCAAGGTGAGACCCCAGATCTACGGTGCGCTTTGAAAGCGACGTATAATCTTCCCTTTCCCATGTCTCTCCCCTTCTTCCCCCTCTGTCGGATTGCTTGTTACCGCTATGGACATAAATACTTTAGGGGACTTCTTAGCTACAGTTTGGCTTGGAGGTGAAGTTTTAACTCTCAGTCTCCTTCACTGTCTCTCTCCTTCACCACTTCTTTTTTACTACTTATTTTACTATTCCCTCTTTTTTCTGGTATCTTCCTAGTACCGCCGCATACTTTCTTTGATCACTATACAATCAAGTCTTGAGTCATTAGGGACAACCAAAGTCCGACAACTATAACACTATTTGTACATAATGACAATTTTAAAATTGGGATACTTTGTAAACGCCACTATGGTGCTACACTTTTAATACAGGTCTAATATTTTTGATAACTTAGATACATTTAAACACTGGGTTATCAGTTAGTTAAATTGGTATGTTCTAATGTCCTCTGGTTTTCGATAAAGCTTGCGTACAGTTGTCCCGTGCATATTGTGTATCTTTATTTTCGGTCTTATTTTCCTTTAATGTATTGTTATTTTTTGGTTATGTCATCATATATTAGATATATTCCTTGTTGTCAGTGGTGTCTTTCTCAAAACCTCTGTTATTTCGCATTTGCCAATCTCGATATGGCCAATTGGTTTAGGCCCATCATTGTGATTATCAAAGTCAGACTGAGCTCCACTAGGGGCCGCAATTGGTCCGGAATGGGGACATAGTCAATCTTTTAAATCTGTGATGTATATTGGATCATTTCTTATGCATATCCTATGGCGTTCTTGTCATAATTTGAGTGTATTGTTTGCATTTTGAGTTGGTTTTTGTGTGAAATGGTTTTCAGCCCTGATGAAGTTCCCACTGTTTGGAACGAAACGAGTTGGCTGAGCAGTATGTGTTATTAAGGAAATATGTTCAATGGAAAAAGTACAAGTAAAGGCTTTGAAATAACAAGACTGACTGGACTTAATTACCTGGCGCACCTTCATTCACTTTATCGGTTAAGGATCTGGAACACAGAAGCACCGCAGTACGCCAGGTGCTGGAGTGATCGTGCGCAGGACTCTGGATTAACAAAACAAGCGTGAGGTGCAGATCTAGAAGTCCGCCGTTGGGCTCTTTTCAGTTGATATTTGGCTGAATGCTGTTGGCATAGCTGCCAAGGTTTCAGAATGCTACGTGTGACATTTTCTTAATTTCAGAGTAAATATGAGTGACATTTCAACGACTATGAGTGACACTTTGTCACAAGCAAAATCTATCAATGAAGGTAAGAGAAACATATAGATATCAGAAATTACACCCATACGAGCAATGGTAAACTGTAAGGAGATCTTAAAACTGCAGCAAAGGCCCAGAAATGGAAGGGCGCTAACTGGAGACTCCTCCTTGCAGTCCAGCTACACAGACTATTGATACTAACTCAATTTACTAATCTGAAAGTAATCTAAGCTTTACGTGCAAAACATTATTTCATAAAGTAAACAGCTTCAGTTATGGTCCACAGCAGAACTCCTTACAAGAACTTTATTAACGTTTCTTGCACACTCACTTTTTGTTAATACTCCAGTCTTGCAGCGTACTAACTCATGGGGGCTGGAGGTCACACAGACTCTGAAAATGCCCCTCAATTCTTAATATATTTGTAGCTAAGTGAACGATTAAACGATCAGGGGTCCCCACCGTTTAAAACAGATTTGCATGTAGATACTAAAATACGCTACTACCTGGGAAAAAAAATCACAGGCCCAGACTGTAATCTTGATACCATATGTAATAAAATTAACTCGTACTTGTACTCCATTTATCAGCACAGAAAACTTTCATTTTTCAAGAAGCAACACTTGTTTTACATTTCGGTGCGTACATCACCACAAAGAAAATGCAAGCACCTGACTCCATCTCGTAATTGTTTGGGGTAATATGAGCAGCTCTGTACTTACAACACAGCACGTGAAATTCCGTGGTGAAACACTGCCTTGGATCAGGGATAGGAGTACCGTGTTAGCAACACAATAGCAGGAATCGTTCGATGCCTAGTGACCTGGTGACCAGTGCGTGGGTGGAGGAGGGTGGGCAGGCATTGGCTTTAAACAGGGACAGCCCCTGGTGCGCATAAGATGAGATCTGGAAGAAAGGCACCGCTTGGACGCCTGCGTGCGTGGCAAGGAAATACAAAACTCCCGCCCGCTTGCGTCTGCCTCTGGCCAATCACACGCAGACAGGGTGTCACTTCAGGGTTCACAAGGTAATAGCAGTCCGAGTCTGACTTTGCTATTACTGACACAGACCGAGTTCTCGGCCATAATGATTGCCAGCAGGAATGATTGGAAGTAAACTATGAGTGACTGCATTGGTGAAATTCCCATTAGTATATCTGCGCCGGTTGCCACTCATCCCTCACCACCGAGAATATATCCACGTGTCCCTGGGAGGTGACACCGCCCGGCGATAGGCTAGCATTATAAAACCAATAATAAAGCAGAGTGAGAGATATCACACGCACTCCCTTACTTCCAAATGACTCCCTGGCTAACGCCGACCCGGGAAGCAGCAGCTGCACAGTGACTTCGACTGGTGTGCTGTGGACTGCTGAACCACAAGAGCTATGTCCCTGCCCGGTACTTGTCTCAGCCGCCGGTGGCTTCGGCTCTCAGCGCGCTGCAACTAATTACCATAAAATAATCGCTCCTGGCATATGCGCTGCAGCGCTGCATGTGTTTTAACCAAAGTGCTGCAGTGTCTCAGTCAAATGATTTTATGCCCCTCACTGTAGGCACACTTACTTTATCAGCAACGGCAGGTGGCAGCGAGAGCAGCTACACTGCGGCCTAGCTCGCCTCTCGCTCTCTGTGCCTGGTGACCGTCTCTGCTCTGGGCACCTCGGTTCCGTGCTCAGTTAGCCGCCGCCCGCTCTGGGCCAGGCCAGGCTAGGTTGGGCCGGACACCCATTATCACGGCGAGCTCATTGCAGACAACAGAGCCAATAATCTAAAATTCAACTGCTGCCCGCTCAGGCCACGAGCAACCTACGTACCTGTCCCAGACATCCGTGGTCCGGTCTGGATTCGCGCAGAATCAACAGAGGCTGCAGGCACCACTTAACCCTTTTGCCCAGCACTGCAGTGACCGCGGTTCTCCAACTCTGTTCCGGAGCAGGCAAGCGGCTCCTTGATAAGAGGGCAGCACAACAGGTGCGAGCAGCGGCAGGCTCCATGGACTTAAGTCAAACGTTTGGAGGCACTCAACTCTCTCGAGTCTCCCGCCTCTTCTAAGGACCAGGGACCTCACTTCCTCTGCAGGCAGTCGGACGTGATGAGGTCACATCCGATTAACAATCCCCGGCCCAGTCGATACATTTGTAGCGCGCCAGCTCTCAGAGAGCTGCGCAGTCTGCTGCTGTTAACTCTTTCGGGACACAGGCAGCACCACGAGCACCAGAGAGCCACGGTGACGAGCACAGTGACAGGCGCCGTTGGCTCGCCTGGCAGGTGCACAAATGCGTGACATTTCATTTCAGTGCGGTGATGCGGATCACCACACTGAAATGCGTGGGCGTCACACGTGTTGCGTGACGCTTGGCAGGACTGTGTTGGGTACGAATTCAATATCATGCACGCTTAAGCAACCCAATCCAAACAGATTAGGATATTGGTCCTGATAAATTGCCATGATCAGTTTTGACAATAAATAGTCAAGAAACATGTCAACCTTCTTATAAGTATCGCCTTTGAAGCTCATTTGGAACATTGCATCCATTTCTAGCTATTCAATATTTTTTAATGATAACAAGGGGACCCACAGATTATATAAACTAGGGTATGCCTTAGTTATTTTTAACCTCACACAACACCAGTCTACTCACATTATCACACTTAACACTGCACTTCACTCTTTGCATCAGCAAAAAACAAAAGAACTCCGGCAACGAGCCCCTACGTGGGGCCCGTTGGGCATTACAGCGCCGGCCCAACGAGGAGCTGCCCGATGATGAAGCATGACATCCATTCGGGTGTGTGAGGGATCTTGCGCCTGAGGAATCAGATCCCCCGATCTGACGCTTCAGGCTTTTCCTGCCTTCTTCCTCTCTATTTAGGAACCACATGCTTTTTTGACTTACCAGCCTGCTTGGGGGTGCCAATGCCTGACCTTTATTCACCCCCTTGTGTACTCTTCCTCATAATTTCTCACAAAGGAACGGCCAATAGGACAGAGCTGATGTAACTCTCCTCCGCTGGTACAAGAGTGACACGTAAAGTGAGGCATGCACGTTGAAACGCAGCTTCAATATAGTCGAGTTATAAATACATTTTATTATATACCACTAGAAAAAAAAGCAATTGACTTTTTAAGTGAAACATCATAATGACTTCCGTTCAGTGGTAGATTTTTTAACGTATTCAAGCTGGTTTACCAAATGAATGTGCACCCGGGGAAAAGTGCGATATTTTCGGATTAGGACGCCAGAGAAATATGAGCCTCTCAAAACCAAAGGTACAGCAAGTCATTGAAACGTCCTCAAAACTTTGGAACAGGTTATAAACCTACTGCAAGGCTAGGACAAAACACTGCCAGACGATCTAAGTGCTCCATAACCCCCTTTACAGGAGGTCCCCTGAATTCACGCAGGTTTCAATTATTTAAACTGCGGGGATATATTTGAAAAACAAGTCTTGTTTCAAGTTTTAAAAAAAAACCGGAGAAATGCAGGTTTACTGAGTGAAACAACGCCAGTAGCAACTTGCTTTGAAAGCTTGTTACGGTATGCAATATCAAAATCTAACTGCTATTTAATGACATGCAGGGAAACAGGCTGTGCGAGCAAAAATGCCAAATATTTCATTTTGGACAGCTTTGCACCTGTCCAACAGAAGAAAGAAGAAAGGAAAAAAAGTAACTCATTAACTCTTGAATAAAGTTGCCAGCATTCTCCTTAACGCTCTTGAGAATATTTTAGAAAAAGTAGTGCATTCTTTCCTTCTAAATACGTGCCTCCCTGCTGGATGTACAAAGGCTGTTCTAACTTTTTTGGGGACAAAACAAAGCCTTGGTAAAGATTTCCAAATAAAGTTAATCTGAAAACAAAGGCAGCTGTCAAATATAACCGTAAACGAACTGTAATGTATTAGCTTTGTCGACAAAGTAGTGCTGATGTGTAAATGTTGCTCAATGTTCCTGGCCTAGTGTGCTTATAAATTCACCAATTTCAAATTTCGTTTTGGGTGAAAAAAAACAAACTTGGAGCCATCTTTCAAACTCTGCATAAAGTGGTCTTTATATTTTACTAAGGTTTGACCTTACTGGTCGAATGTGGAAGCAAATCCATTATTTGCCACTACTTTGGCCTCCTACTTCTCCAGTCTATGCCCATCAAGGAATATATTCCATAAAGTGCGCTCCAAGGGCGCAAAGGACGTGTGTGCCATTTTTTCACCCCTGGGGAACCGCTGTATTACAGCAGGACTCGCAGATGCCTCTGCAGCCCTTCCCCTATTACAAATTGTGCCAGAGCACATATAACACTGGCACTATCTCACGAGAAAGATCCCTTACTTGCATGAAGGACGAATTTTTGGGGGTTATGCGCTTATTTTTCCACTTCCAACTTTAAACTACAGCATAGAAAGAAAAACACAAAAGGGAAACAGCAGCAGAAGAAAAAGATTAAAGTGACAGAGAAAAAAGGGATGAAGAAATCTGCGAGTTAAAAATACGGGAGTGTCTGGCGGTGGATGAAAGAGGTACAAGGCAGAATAAAAGATGAAGCAGTTTAGATATTTGGCACCCCTGACATTCTATAGTGGCAGCCGTGGCCTTTAAGTAAAACTTTTGGCTCCAGCACTTTTTCTTTCACAAATTAAGCACTGGTAAAAACATTCATGCTATTCACAGTTACCCATTTACAATTCTATATGTTGAACCTTACTCCAGGTAAACTCTTTTGAGTCTCTCCTACTATGGAATAAAAGCTCATAGAACAACTGCATCAACACACTAAGTATATTAATGTAATGCATCTATATGGAGTTCCTAAGAGATATACACACTAAGCAACTTCCACAGTGCACACAAACATTTACCACCGTTAAAGCACATTTGTGTCCGGACACTCTTCTGACATGGACCAAAGGCCTCACGCCACCATGCCACCCAGCCCAGTGAGGTGGTGCCTGTGATGATGGTGGATGAGTTTGGATAAAGATGAACAGAAGACCCACCTCCAGACTGGAGAGGTCCATCCACAATTGCAAGTCTGAGTGTACTAACTGGAAAATATGCATCTAAACTGAGAAACTCCCTTGGTCTTGTATCCACTGCCATCGCAATCACCACTGGAAGGCCATCATCCACCATCTGCTGAGTGGAACCAGAGTTAACTGAATCGTCTGTTGATGATGGCAACCCTTAGATCCAACCCTGGCTACAAAACGAGTGGTACATCGTATTAGGACCGATTGAGAGGGTTGCCTCTCCTGGGACAGCTGAGGTCTGAAATAGCCCTGGAATTTTCAGTATTGTTGATACAACTGCCTCACTGGTAAGGCCATGCGCAAGGAATGAGACATATCTCTGCTATTGTTGTAAGGTTTGGGGAAGGAGCCAGCCTCGCCTTTCAAAATGCACCTCACCATCAAAGGACATTTCCCACCCATCACAGAGGCCTGGGCATGTTCCAAAAAGCCATTGGGGTGCATTCAGGCATGAAGGCGAAGTGTGATGGCAATGCCCATGGACCCAGCCACAGGGTCTGCAGAATCCACATCACAGTTCCCTATGTGCTTTGAAGCATTCAAACCATCACTGACCAAATAAGAACATGGCTGTTTCATGAGCATCAGTAGACTTGCAACTGCCATGGAATGGACACATTGCCCTAGCAGGCATGCAGGATTTCCCACATGAAGAGTGAAGCTGCCAGGCACAAAACGTGTCCAGCACATTGTGTACAGTTGCTTAGACTCCCTGTTCGGCGCAGTCATAGGAAAAGAACAGGAGTTCAGTTTGGAAGAGGAAGCCTGAACCACCATGCTCTCTAGCAATGGGTGTGAGAACAAGAATTTTCGGTCATCCGGACTCGGCATGTGGTAAATATATCATTACAAAATTACATTTCAAGGAAACGGTACCATCAACCTCACTGTTGACCATACCAAAACAAAAATCCGGTGTCTCTCTACCACTCCACCCACAGTTCACCCCAAAAGTTACAGGTTCGAGGTCCTGCATCAGCAGTTAGGGCTCTGATGCTAGTTTGTTGGGAACGCACTCAGTCAAGAAAGGACGCATTAAATACTGGAACAAGCACACGACTGAAGTGGGTCTACACATGTCCATTGTCAGCAAACACACCCGTAATCCATAACGCTATTGTTGGTGACACGTAATAATGTGAGGGCCTACCTTCCATAAGGTACTCCCTATTGTCTGGCGATTATAATGGATGTGAACTAGCAATAACGAATGTGTGAGCATATGACTGTTCCACACCCAAATACACATGTAAATCTATGTGTTACGAACGTGTTGAGATATACGAATTGTAAAACCTCAATGAACAAATTTAAACAAACAAAAAAATCCTGACTCGGCATGTGACTTCGGGTAATTTGTCTGTATCTTCCTAGGCCCAAAGGGCTTCCTCCAGCCAAAACAGGTCCCAGCAGTACCAGTGTATGATTTTCAGACAGTACAGCTCGGAAATAGTAAGCAACCGCTACTCATGGCTTATGAGCTGTGATTTGTGCAGATCGTGCACTAACTCAGAGAAATTCCTAGTTAAATATATCTGTAACACATAGCTAACTCAAAAAAACAAGCATTCAGCTCTACACTTAGACAGCACAACTCTTTATGAAAAAGGCCCTGAAACAAAAGCAGGAAAATACCACCAAAACAAAAAATAATAAATACTGTCAACAAGCATACAAATGTGAACATTAACAAAAACAGGTCAAATAAACAAATTCATGTACATATTATACATCACAAAAATGACGATATTTGTGGCCTGATACCTCAATTGTTAATAGAAAGGACTCTGTCCCCCACAATTTCAACCTTGACAGGCTTTCTCGAAAATAATATTCTCAAAGCTACACTTAAGGTAAGATAACCTCCCATCAACGTGGTGTAAAAAAAAAAATATGTTTGAGGGAGTACACTTATCTTATCTCCTTGCACAAATGGCTTTTATATTCACCCCTACAATAACTTCTTGGAGGGAGAAAAGTAAGTAAATTAGTACTCTGATAAGCACAGTAAACAGGGAAAGGGAACCAGGAAGGAGCATCCAGATTAGAATTTTTCAGAAGTGGAATGATTGAGGCTTTCCTCCACCCTTTTAGAAAATGACCAGTGCAAAAAATCTCATTAAATATGGGTGGCATTTGCCTCCAGGACAAAGTGCAAAATTCTTGGGGGACAGGGATCCCATGGTGAGCCAGATTTGGCTTGCTTTCACCTCTTCGACGCTCATGACGAGCTGAGCTCGTCATGAGCCAGGGCGCTCCGGTGCTCATGACGAGCTCAGCTCGAAATGGCCCGTGGAACGCTCAGGTGCGGGGAGAGTTCCCCCGCTATGCTGAACGTTCCACGGAGCCAATGCACCCGTGAGAAGCTGAGCTCGTCATGAGCACAGGAGCACTGTAGCTCATGACGAGCTCAGCTCGTCATGAGCATGGGGGCGCTGTGCGCGCCCCCCAGCACAGCGGGGGAATAACCCCTGCAGCGAAGGGGTTAAGAGTTTTAGTGCCTGGTCCACCGTTATAGCAGAAATGATGGAAAGAGAATTATCCTTCCTGATGTGGAGAGGATTTGTAGATGTACAAGGGAGGTAGTCATCTGAGGCACACAGTGTGGCGTTCCCTCCAACTGAGTTTTTGAGACATTGATTATGGAGGTGGTGATTCCTGTTGTCTAGCTAGTTGTGTGAGGGGATGAATTATTGGAGATGGAAAAAGAGATGTATACAATTTTAACCTTGGCTTGAAGAGTAGCTCCCAAGGTATTACCGAACTGTTGGTTGGCTATAGAATTTTTTACCTCTGGGAATTTGGAAAAAATGTTAACGAATTCAAACAACTCCTTGGAATAATTTTTGGAAACTTCTATTTTTGTAAAATATTGAGTTTTTTCAGCTTGAATGATCTTTCTATAAAGTTGTATATAAGCCTTGTATGATTCTTTATTAGTTGGCTTCATATCCAATCTCCATTTCCTTTCTAGTCTACAGCATTTTTGATTTTGAAGTCTAAGCTTCTTGCTAAACCAGGGCTCTGAGGGAGTGAATTGGCGGTTATTTTGGCTTCTGGCTGGAACCAAATTCTCTCTTCCAGTCAGTGATGGTAATTATTAATAGAAAGATCATGGTCAGTAGAGACTTCAGGTGAGTTCTGGGCATGATCAAAATGAAGCTGGTCAGTGTTGATCGTATGCCAAGGCCAACACCAAGAGTGTGTAGGAGAGGGATCAATAATAGTTTTGTGGAAGAGATCCCTGGTCTTGAAACTAACCACCAGATGGTCAGACCAGAGGGAAGAAGGCTAGCCAGCTAAGCTGTGTGTTAATAAAGAAGATGGCATTGAACTCATTGGGCTAGGCCTGCACTAGACATTAAGGGGCACATGCATCACAATTGTAAATTGCAAATACCTAATTGCGAAATTCCTGAGAATCGCAATTAGGTCATCGCAATTTACAATGCATGAAACCCAAAGACTTTCAGATTGCGATTCCTAGGGGGTCGCAAATCGGTCTACCTCATTAATTAATATTAATGAGGTAGATCGCAATTTGCGACCCACTAAGAATCGCAAAAATCACGGGGATGGTGGCCTGCTGAGGTCAGCAGACCACCAGGTCCGTAATTTTTTTTTAAATAAAGCAGTCTTTTTTTTGTAAAGTAGCTCGTTTTCCTTAAAGTAAAACGAAAAGATTTACTTTTTATTTTTTAAGACCAGGCAGTGGTCAATAGGACCACTGCCTTCCCTTAAAAATGTTTTTACAACCATTCACAAAGGGGAAGGGTCCGTTTGAGAATGGGTTACCACCTACTTGAAGAAGGCGGTAATATGCAAATGTTTTGTGACCGCATTCACGGTCACAAAACATTCATGCAAACCATTAGGATTCGGTATTTGGAAGGGACGCCCTAAACACGCCTGTTACACATACCGAATCGCAAACCCATTTTGCGATTCGGTAACAGGTTACGGAATCACAAATTGGGGTTTGCTGCATCTGAAAAGCATTTTTTGCATTTACAAATAGGCCTATTCTGCGGATCGGCCCGTTTGTGAAGGCAAAAATGCTTGATGCATGTGCCCTACAGTCTATAAGACTGACAAATTCCTTATCCAAAGATTCTTTAGATGATCGTTATAATTACAGGGTATGGTAAAGTCAGGGTGATTAGCTTTTAGTTCTACCAAGTGGCAGATAAATACGGTTCTAAGCCTAGGGGGCCTGTAAAGTAAGACTCCATTAATGAAATACTGGTTACTAAGTTCAAAAAAGGATTTTGAAATGTCCCTTAAGGATGATCACTAAACCGCCACCTCGACATAGGTGAACTTGTGGGCAAGAAACCGACGGTAACCTATAGAAAAAATATCTCCTTCAAAGATCTTATGGTGAAGAGCCACTTTCAAACTAAACAACAAACAAATTGGCTAACTAACCAACGGAAAGGCTTTAAACCGTGCAACTCCTGCAAAATAGGCCGGAGCATGACAAGCATTCTTGAACCAAATGGGAAAGTGATGCCAATTGACCAGAACATTACTTGCACCTCCAAATTCGTGATATACATAATAGAGTGCAAATGTGGCATGAAATATATAGGGTGCACAACTTGTATGTTAAAAAAACGAATCCTGGAGCACATATGTGCAGTCAAAAAAGCCAACATGACATATGCCACGGCAAAACATATGAGTATTTGTCAAAAGGGGGATTGGAGAGCGATGTGCTTCTACGGAATCAAAATGATACCCCTAGGAGACCGAGGGGGGGTGATCGTGTGAAAAAACTATGCCAAAAGGAGTCCTGTCTGATCATAAGACTCAGGACAAAATGCCCCAGAGGCATAAATAATGACGAGGAACTTTATGTGCACCTGGAATAGGATATCAACCAGCCCTCCAACGTTGTGCAATATAGGACACCAACTGTTAAAAGGGTACTGCACCCAAATACACATATGCAAACAATACAGAAGTCCTTTTAAAATACGTGCAACTATGCGTTAGAAATCTATGTGATTATGGGTACTAAACCCTAATGTGACGCCATCTGTACTTTGCACACATGCAATATAACAGCCAAGCTTGAAAACATAGCAAGCCATGTGAATTAATGTAACAACCTGACAAAAAGCGTAATTGTCTTTGTTAACTGTATAAAGTTTTGTTGAAATTTTGTTTTAAACTACATATCCCATAATGCCACTTGAAGGCAGAGGTGGGACTATAAATAGTGAAATTAAGGAAGGACTTACTGACCATGAACAAAAGCCTAGAGTGGCTGAAACGCGTTGGTGGGTTGAACGCTTACAAATAAAATAAGCTCAAATACCATTCAGGAGTGCTGCATCCTTTGTGATAAAATATAAATACACATATATATATATATATATATATATACACACACACATATATATATATATATATATATATACACACACACACATATATGGTGCAAGTTTAAAAGAAGCAAGTAAAATGTAAATACAAGTCATGAGGACTACCCTAACAAAAATGAAAGTAATTACTTTTAAAATGCACTATGGGAGATGAAGTATTATTTTAGTCATGTGACTTACGGTTTACATAGCACGCACGACGCACTTTGCAAAACTGTTTTCCACATGTGACCAAGGCTAACCCCGAAACGTGTAAGTATTAAGGAAGCATGATGTGCTGCTGAGCCTTTGAAAAATAAAAGCTGCAACTCAACTTCAGTATTGGGCCTCAGTGTTGTCTCAAGAAAGTGAATTGATGGGTTTCTCCGTGTCCATGTGTTTGCGAGGTCGCCCTGTAGGGTCGGGGGCTCCTGTGACCTGAGGGGTGGGGAGGGGGGGGGGGGGGGGGGATTATTTCAGTGCCTTCAACTCCAGCACTTAAAACTTGCATTAGAGAAATGAGATGCATTCCTTATTCACATTTAGATACTTTTTGGCATTGTGCACACACTGAACAGAGTGGATAAGAGGCAAGGCGACCCATCTACTTGGCATTTCACAGATGCAAGTTGAAAATAAATATTTGACCAATTCCATCTAAAAGTCTTAAAACTATTGGGACCTGTATCATGGGCGTAGTAATGGACTTTGCAGCAGGTGCAATGGCACTGGGCTCACTGAACCCTAATTACTGCTATATTTTGCTAGCCAAACAGAAGAGGGACAGCTTCCTTGTTTGCACTAAGGCCCCTGGCACCTTTTCTACACCACAGCCCTGCTTGGTGATATCAATGGAAAGCGAGAACTCCGTTAAAACCGCACAAATTGTTCTTTAATCATCCCTAAAATATTTTCAGAAGCAACGTGATAGAAAACACGGTGAGCCTTCTCAACTCGCACTGTGCAAATGTGCTTGCAGCCAGACGGATGGAGACCCGGAAGAGGAGGGTTTCAACAGATTTTTGGCCTTAACTGCCCCCGTCATTCATGGAGGTTTCAGTGACGCTTCAGAGTGCAGAGAGAGTAAGAGTGCAGCGTCTCCTCTGGGAGCCGAGGTGGCGCGAGAACATGGCGACGACAACAGGCGTGCGGTGTGATGCATTGCATTTTGCAGTTGTACACAGACCACTTAACCCCAGGCTCATTTTTCTTCTTATAAATCATTTCAGCGCTTCAGAAAACGAGAAAGTAATTCTCGCTTTATCGGATTATAGACGTCACAATCTATTATTCATACACTTACAGCCAAGGGTATGGTGTGCTTTGAAGGAGAGCGGCTGGAAAGGTTGAGAGGGGGAAATTCGCAGTATCGGCTGAGGGAGCGCAGGCCTGCCCCGCAGTGCTTAATTTGGGCCAGTGCCAGGGCTGCCCGTTGTGGGCCCACCGCACTCATTTTTGGGGGCCAACACGTATTTTTCTTTATCAGATACTGACCATGAGCGAGAAAAAAACACGAGACGAAAGGAGGTAAACAAGAAAGAAGAAAAAAAAAACGGGCATAAAGGGAGAGAGCAGGGACTAGCAAGAGTGAGATAATGGGACAGTTGTGTCTGGTAATTGATTAAAGAGCCCTTAGGTGGATTGAACACTATGCAGACTTGGTATTCGGCGCGCAGATTTTTAATAGCCCCGCCGGAGAAGAGCTTAGGGCACCGGCATACTTTCCTTAACAAATTAAGCAATGCACCCGCTATTCCACCAAAGCACCATTACTTCATCAAATAGAAGACTGCCTGTCCCCTGGATGGAGCTCCAATTCCCTGCTCGAGAGGAGCAGGCAAGATGGACTGGAAACAGAAGCGTGCATGTCACGAATGTGATGTACATAACCTAGCATACCATGCTACAGGACTGTAAAGGCCACAGCACCGCTGAATGCTGCAAAACATGTTGGGTCCTGCATCTCATACAGTGTGTCACTGTGACTCACAAAGCCACAATTTTTCGTGTGGCACAAATATTTGTTGTGCAACCAGTAACTGCACTGGGCACACAGTTTCTTATGGGCACCCACACTATTTCTTCTGGGTGCAGTGGGTGACTTTGATATTATACTATTTTTTTCAACGCCGCGTCAGAACAGACAGCAAAATGTGTTATCAGCAATATATATATATATATATATATATATATATATATATATATATATATATATATATATATATATATATATATATATATATATATATGTATATATATATATATATTACACATATACACACACACATATATATATATATATACACAGATGTATATACACAGACACACAGATATATATACACACATATATACACACACATACGATCACACATATATATATATTTAACATTATTTATTATTATTATTTGTGTATTTTGTAAAGCGCAACAGCTGCCCCAACGGGGCGTCCCGGCGCTGATAAATCATGGAACTTAGAGGCTAGGCACCAATGGGGCATTATATGGGGAAGAGATGTGTTTTCAGGGACTTTCGGAATGCTAATTCGGTTTGACAGGCTCGTAATGCAACCGGGAGGTTATTCCAACACCGAGTGGCACAGACCTCGAATGTTTTCCCTCCGGCGCGAGTACGTTTAAATCTAGGGGTTTCCAGCAGAAGTAGGGAATTTGAGCGTAATGTCCTGGTGTTGACATACGGTCTCAGAGTGCTTTTCAGATGGGCCGAGCCTTTGCCCTTGGAGGCCCGGAAAGCCAGGGTCATGGCCTTAAAAATACATCTCTTGGAAATGGGGAGCCAGTGGAGTTTACGGAGGTGTGGGGAGATGTGATGTCTGGCAGGAATTCTCTCCACCAGCCGAGCAGCAGCATTCTGGACAGTCTGTAACTTGTGGCATAGGCCTGCTGTGATGCCAAGATATAGTGCGTTGGCGTAGTCCAGGTGAGATATTATCAGGGCTTGTACCACAGTCTTACGGCAGTCCATCGGCAGGTAGTTGATGAGCCGTCTAATTGTCTTGATCTTAGCAAAACAGGATGCTGCTACTGTTTGAACCTGGGCGTTGAAACTGAGATGATTATCCCAGCGCACTCCCAGGTTTCTCACCGAGTCTTTAGGCGTGGGGGCATGGCTGAGATCATCCGGCCACCATAAATTAGAATCAAGAGGGGATGATGAGTTAAAAAACAGAATCTCTGTCTTTCCAGCGTTGAGTCGGAGGGAATTGGAGTCCATCCAGCTAGAGATGTCTCTTAGACAGTTTTTCAATGGGTCGAAGGCAGAGGCAGTGGGGGTATCAAAGGTGAAGAGTAACTGAATGTCGTCAGCGTAGGAGGTGGATTTAATCCCAGTTTGCGCAATCAGTTTAGCCAAGGGGGAAAAGTAAACATTGAACAAGAGCGGGCTCAGGGAGGAGCCCTGTGGAACTCCCCATTTAAGTGGTCTAGCGGTGGAGGTGTAGGGAGGGGTGTATACCTGCTGAGTACGGTCACCCAGGTAGGAAGAGAGCCATCTCAACACTGTACCGCCAATACCCAGGTCTCCCAGCCTTCTCAGCAGGATCTTATGAGAGACGGTGTCAAATGCTGCTGAGAGATCCAGCAGCACTAACACCGCCCTCGACCCTCGATCCAGCGTCCATCTCACCGAGTCAGCCATTTCAACAAGGGCCGACTCCGTGCTGTGGCCCGATCGAAAGCCGTGCTGAGAGTCATGCAGGAGTCCATGGGATTCAATATAGTTGGCAAGCTGGGCGTGCACCAGTTTTTCCAGGATCTTAGCTGGGGCAGGCAGGAGAGAGATGGGCCTGTAGTTACTAGGGTTATCTGGGTCAAGATCAGGTTTCTTAAGGATGGGGACTAGGGACGCATGCTTCCATTTTGCGGGAAAAATGCCCGTTCTCAGGGATTCGTTCCAGATATGGTTAAGGAATGGGTTGAGCAGGGGTGCCAGTTTTTTATATTGTTTGGCTGGCAAAGGGTCCTTGGGGGAGCCAGATTTACAGTTGAGTAATTCTACCAGTGTGTCAGCCTCAGAGATATCTGCAAACTCTAGCAATGAGGGTGACTGTAGCGGGTACGTAGTAGATTCCTCACCCGACCCTGCACTACTGCTGATGGGAAAGGAGGAGTAAATAGCCTGGATTTTTTCCTCAAAGAATTGTGAAAGTTTATCACACAGAGACTGGGAGGCTGGTTGAGTTCGAGTCAGAGCGCTGGGGTCCGTAAAGGATCTGACTATGCTGAAAATCTCCCTGACGCCGTTACTGGCATGTCTAATTCTGGAAGCCAGGAAGTCCCTTTTATGATCCTCAATCATTCTGCGGTATTCTTTTAGAGCTGTTTTATAGGTGATTTTACTGTCGAGGGAATAGTTCTGCCTCCAGGAGCGTTCGAGGGCTTTGCATGAAGCCTTTTTCTGGCGAAGCATGTCCGAGTACCAGGGTGCGGATGGAGTGGCCCTGTAGGTTTTGATGGGTTTAAGAGGGGCCATAGCCTCTAGGGCTTGGCCGATCCAGGCGTCAAAATGGTCAATACCTCCATCCGGATCAGATGATGGGGAGGGTAGAAAATTATTCTGGTGTTCCTGGAGCGTTTCAAGGGTGATACGACTCCAGTTTCTGCCTGATGCTTTGGGGGCGATGGTAGGTCTGATGGAGCGGGAGATGATGATCTCAAAAGAGATGAGAAAGTGATCTGACCAGGTGACCGGGATGGGAGAGGCTACCAGAATGCTAGGTAGGTTGGAACAAATCAGGTCAAGGGTATGTCCCGCTTTGTGAGTGGGGGAATCTATTTTTTGCTCTAGATTGCAGGTCGCCAGTGTAGAAATAAAATTATTGCTATGTGAGCATGATTCATCGTTTACGTGAAGGTTAAAATCTCCTAAAGCAGTGAAGTTGGTGTAGCGAGTGCTAAGCTGGATGATGTAATCCGTCAAGGCCGGCAGGTAGGAGAGGTTGGAATGGGGAGGGCGGTAGATAAGTATTCCAGAGCAGGAGGTGGACGAGGAAAAATGGATAGTAAAAGGTAGACCCTCTATGCAGTCAATAGGGTCATATGTAGGGAAGGAAGCCGTCCATTTGGATTTGTGGATTAAGGCAACACCACCCCCCTGTTTACCGTTTGGTCTATTGGCGCAGGTGATGCTGTAGCCGTCCGGCAAGGCAAGAGTAATGGTGGGGTTAGTGGTCTCATTCAACCAGGTTTCAGTTAAGAAAAGCAGATCCCAGTTGTTGTCCTGGAGGGACTGCCAGATGTCAATAGCATGTTTATTCAGAGACCTGCAGTTAATCAGTGCCGCTCTGAGGGAAAGAGAAGGGTCGGCTCCATGGGAGGAAGCAGAGCACCGAGCGAGGGCCGGGCCAAGAGTTGAGTCCAGAGAGGGTAGTGAGAACTGGCAGGTTTCACATACGTAAATGTGGCTCTGGGCGTCCGGGATAGACCAGAGGCAGGTGGGGCAAGGAGGGGGTCTCAGAGAAAGCAACATGGTCCGAGAATGGATTGTGGGGGTAGTGCTGGTGAATCGGGCAGGGGAACCGGCCCCGGTCGCGTCATGATCGCGGACGAGCGCAGACGAGCTTGCCTTAAGCGCGCCTTCGGCGCGCAATTGCCGCGCCCGCTGCGCTCGTCCGCTGCGCTTCCGGTAGATACACATGTATAAAGTGAGGGGGCGTGGCCTCGAAGTGGGCGTGTCCCTGTCGCAACGAGGACAATGGCGGGAGAAGTGGATCGGCGATTTTCGCCCGTTTCTAGCGCTCGTTTTTGCTGCAGAAGGGTACCTGCACACTGTACTCGTGTGTCAGGAAGTGAAGGTGGGTGCAGGTTAAAAACACAGAAATGCACTTTTAAAATGAAGAGCTGCGCAAAGGTCTAACTGCTCCCGGCTGTGCCTCAGGAGGTTCCGTAATTAATCTGCCGCGCTAGTGATCAGCGCGCTATTTGTAGGTCTTGCAGGGGGCGTGGCCTCGAAGTGGGCGTGTCCCTGTCGCAACGAGGACAATGGCGGGAGAAGAGGATCGGCGATTTTCGCCCGTTTCTAGCGCTCGTTTTTGCTGCAGAAGGGTACCTGCACACTGTACTCGTGTGTCAGGAAGTGAAGGTGGGTGCAGGTTAAAAACACAGAAATGCACTTTTAAAATGAAGAGCTGCGCAAAGGTCTAACTGCTCCCGGCTGTGCCTCAGGAGGTTCCGTAATTAATCTGCCGCGCTAGTGATCAGCGCGCTATTTGTAGGTCTTGCAGGGGGCGTGGCCTCGAAGTGGGCGTGTCCCTGTCGCAACGAGGACAATGGCGGGAGAAGTGGATCGGCGATTTTCGCCCGTTTCTAGCGCTCGTTTTTGCTGCAGAAGGGTACCTGCACACTGTACTCGTGTGTCAGGAAGTGAAGGTGGGTGCAGGTTAAAAACACAGAAATGCACTTTTAAAATGAAGAGCTGCGCAAAGGTCTAACTGCTCCCGGCTGTGCCTCAGGAGGTTCCGTAATTAATCTGCCGCGCTAGTGATCAGCGCGCTATTTGTAGGTCTTGCAGGGGGCGTGGCCTCGAAGTGGGCGTGTCCCTGTCGCAACATTGCCGTCACAAGTCGTATGCGGCCTGATTATTTTCTTGGAAAAACTCAAATTAACCTCCTCACGGACTTCGCAACACTTGCTCAGTGTAATGCAGGGTGCGAATAACAAATCTTTGGAGGGCTGTTTTTGGTTTCCAGAAGAGTTTTGTTTTTGACACGTACTTACTAACAAGGGTCCTGCTGTGACTCAACTGACAGATTTACAGAAACATACTTTGCTGTCTGTGCACTGCAACAGAGGTTTTCAAGGCAGATTAGCACGTTTTTTTGTTGTTGAAAAGTTTACTTAACATTTTCCGACATATACAAAGCTATGCAATAGCCACAGTTCGTTCCTTCACAAACACGTTAATGATTGAAACATTTGGTATCAACGTGCTATGCTATTCTCAAAAAGCATATTACAAAGTGACACACAATTATACAATGTTTGACCAATACATATTCATTCTGCCTATAACCCCGTAGTCCAGAATGCGAGCTTGACCATGCTCAAAAGAGTATCTGAAACATAACAACATAGTCTAGTAGCTAACTTATTTCAACCACGCCAGAGGGTACTATGCGGGAAGGAGTCTGACTAGGAGCGACATGTTCCAGGTTCTGCAAATGTATCTTGAGCGCATCCCACTTATCTTTTGGTCGAGACTTGGGTGGGAGCAATGTGGCATATAGTTTGCACTTAGTATTGCAATAAGTGAGACTAGTAGTGAGCGATACTTCAGTGGTCGGAAGAAGTTTGCTACCCCATTTAAGGGCAATCGCCCGTTTAGCCAGAAGCAGCGCCAGCACAATAAATTTGCGTAGTTTCTTGGGCATATTATAAACATATCCCAGGAGGGCGATCTCAGGAGAGGGTTCTATTACCAACCATGTCATTCGGGATATTAGTTCAAAAATAGAAGTCCAGAACACCAATAATTTGAGGCAAGTCCATGTCAAGTGGGGAAAGTCAGCATAGAGACAGCTGCACTTATGGCAATGCGCGGCTGGGATGGGTCAATCGCATGCAGTTTGGCCGGCGTCATATACGCTCTCCATAAATATTTAAACGGAATTAATTTGTGCCTACTATTGTAGGGATACTTCTCTAAACTGCGAACAACTGAAACTCCACTGGTCATCCAAAATGGGATGGCTCAGATCGCGCTTCCATGCAGTACGAATCTTAGTGTCCGGGCACGGAATCAGGGTCATGCTGGCCTTCTGTAGCCTAGAGATCAGTCGAGTCCCATCCGAGCTGGATATTAAAAGCGGTAAAGGCTCAAAGGACTGTGGTTCCAGTGGATATTCCGATATTGTAGCATGCAGAGTCCTACACATCCTGCTGGAAATAAACTGATCCATGAAAGTCAGTCCAGCTCCACGACTCTCCCCAGCATTATCGAATACCTGCCCATCCGGGAACAGGTCGCCAAACTTATTATAGAGTGAGATTTGAGCACTCGCATAACTAATTTCTCTTCAGTGATAGGGAGCCATGGGTTGTGAGCTATGGGGATTTCGAAGTACAGGGAGCCACGTCCAGTCACTTGCGATAGTTTGCGCCAGGCCAAGCTCGAGGTGGACATTTTCTGTATGCCTCTAGGGTCACAAGGAAAGCCCTGGGGTAAAATGGCGTGAAGTGGAGTCTAGTGCGTCAAATGAGATGCAGGTTTGCTGTAGGGAATGCGCGCATTCGGATGGTACCATGAGTGGGAGGGTGCACTGTGCCGCTAGGTAATACATTCTGAAGTCTGGGGCCCCTCAGCCCTCCGCTTTCATATAGCAAGGTCATGGTCTCCCATCGCACTCTATGTCTTTTGCCACCCCAAGCGAGCCTGATAGGATGATATGAGGGTCTTAAAAAACCATCTGGGTGCGGAATACGAATATTATGAAACCTGTATAGAAACTTCGGATGAACTATCATCTTCATGAGTGAAATTCTGCCTGACATGGAAAGCGGGAGTCTGATCCAACGTTCTACCTGCGCCTCAAGATTGTGTATCGCTGTACCATAGTTCAGTTCACCATCTGGTCCGCCTCTGTATGGATCTGGATACCCAAATATCTAACCGAATCGTGACACCATTTCAGCGGGAACTCACATTCCCATTCAGGGGTGTCCGTCGTTAGAGGAAAACGCTCGGACTTACTCCAGTTAATTCCCAGTCCAGAGTATCCACAAAAACGCAGGATCTCTCTAAGGAGAGGATTCAGATTGTTACGCGGCTGGCGGGCATATACCAATGTCATCCGCGTAGAGCAAAATAAGGAGAGGGCCTCTGTTAAATTGTATACATCTGTGGAGATGTTTCTACTGGAAGTGGCGCATCAGAGGGTCAAGTGCCAATATAAATAGTGAAGGCAATCAAGGGCAACTCTGCCTATTGCCATGAGTGAGGGTGAACAAGGTGGACAAAGTACCATTCAGATGGAGTCGTGCTGTAGGGGAGGCGTAAAGCAATGCTGTGAGGGCTATAAAACCTTTGGGGATGCCTAATTTCTTCATTACGGCCCCTATAAAAGGCCATTCCAAGGAGTCAAACGCCTTTTCTGAATCAAGTAGGACCGCCGCAGCCGGATTCCGGCGCGATTCTATGGAGCCTCGAAAACAATGTACACAAGTTTAGTGCAGTGGACCTTTGTGGAACAAAGCCAGACTGCACTGGTGATATTATACGATCCAAGAGCAATGCAGTCTCAACGCAATCATTTTGGCGAGGATTTTATAGTCCAAATTCAAAAGAGATAGCGGTCTATAAGAGCCACAGCTAGATGGGTCCTTGCCTGGTTTGGAAAGCAAGACAATTACAACCTCACGAAGTGTAGGAGGCAATATTTTATTCTTTAGGGCCTCATTATAGACCTTGAGAAGGAATGGGGCAAGTGTATCTTTTAAGTGCTTATAAAACATGCCAGTAAAGCCGTCAAGCCCTGGAGCTGTAGTACCATTTAAAGCATCTATGGTGCTGATAATTTCTTCCTTAGAAAATGGATCCGCTGAAAACTTTTGCATATAATCCTCCAACCAGACCATAGCGATCTCATTGAAATAGGACCTACAGTCCTCGTCATTATACTTTGCACGTGCGGTATATAAATTTGTGTAGTAATGATGGAACTCATCTCTAATCTCAGCTGTGTCGGTGTGTAACTGCCAGTCATCAGAACAGATAGATGTAATGTCTGCTTTCCCCACGCAAGGCTGCAATAATTGCGCCAGTGTACGTCCCGGCAAGTCCCCTTCGCCATACCGTCTGGCGGTGGCATATTTCCCCAAAAAGTTTGTTTCACTTTCAGCAGCTTCCCTGAATTCTGCCAGCAGTAACAAGCGGCTAGCCTGCTTAGCCGCGTCTCGGTGCCTAAGTTGGTCATCATCAAGGGCTTTTAAACTGTCCTCTATGCGAGCAATCGTGCTTCTCAATGATTTAGCGACCCCGGAGTGTTTTGCAATACATAACCCCCTTATGTACGCCTTGAATGCCTGCCAAACTGTCACCCGTATACTGACGGAGCCCACATTTAAGTAAAAATATGTTGTTATAGACTCCTGAATCTCAGCAGAAAATACTGTATGATGCAAAGCCTATCCTGGGAACCTCCACTGTCTTTCACAACCCTCTGGTCTAGGAAGACTAATACGCATAATGGCCGGTGAGTGGTCGGAGTACGTCCTAGGCAAATAGATCATTGACCGGAACCAGGGTGCCATTGTATGCAAGATCAGCCAAAAGTCCAGTTGTGTCCAAGTGTTGTAAGGAGCCGAATAGTGTGTATATATAGCTTATTTCGGGGTAACGCACACGCCATATGTCCACTAGGCCAATGGAGACACATATATCTGCGAGGACCCTGCAAGCACGGGGTTTCGTGCTATCAGTTTCAGGCTGCAGAAGAAAGGTAAAATCTCCCCCTAAGCATATGTAATCCGCGCCTAAGGGAAGCAACATAGCATGCAGAGTGGAAAAAATCAGTGTCATCAACATTCGGCGCATGAATACACATGAAAGCAATGCAGTAACCCACACGTTTCCCCGTTACCAAAGTGAAACGACCTGCTCTATCGGTGTAAGGCAGATTAGCAAATTCACTAACCAAAGGAGTATGCAGATAAATAAAATATCCTCCACTTTGAGCCAAAATGTTGATGGCACCAAGCAAATGACCCAAACCTCCCTAGCCTTGTCTCGCCTATTCTAGCATCTACCTATTCATCCTTTCACCCTTCCATCTACCCACTAATATTCACCATTTCACTTTTACATTCTACCATCCACTCGTTCTTCCATCCATCATTCAGGCATTCACCCATTTATCCATCTTTTACCTGTCCTCTCATCAATCCATCCTTTCAACCACAATCTCATCCTTTCACTTATTGTTCCTCTCCACCACCCACAAATTCCATCACCCACTCATTCACCCTTTTGTTCATTTCACCCAACCACGCTTTTACCCACCTACGCTTCATGTCACTCATAAATCCATTCACTCACCCACATTTTCTTTCATTCATTCACCCTTTCATCCAATCATGCATCCTTTCATTGCTCACAGATCCTTTCCTCCACCCACGCATCCTTTCACCCATCTTCTTTTTCACCCATCCTGTCTCCCCCCTACCCATGCATCCTTTCACACATCTGTGCATCCTTTCACCAATCCACCCTTTTTTTCCATCCTTTCACCCTTTAACCTCTCCTTTCTTTTAACAGTATGTTCTTCTTTCCCTTTTCTGTCAACGCCATCTTTCTTTTACTTTAATCGCGAGCTTTCGCCTGGAGAGTTACAGACAGAAGAAGCCCGTAAAGAACTCAACCCCCGCAGTAGTCGGAAAAGCGAGGGTGTGGGGTTTTGAGGGGGCTCACTACGCCTCTGGCAGCAACGGCAAAGACGGGGTTAGGAGAACCTTGCATTTCACTCACCTATGCAATAAGGGCAGCACTGCCCCTTTCGAAGGACCGGCCTCTCACAGGTGACAAGCGGACAGGACTCCGAGTAGCAGCTGATGGCGCCATCCATGCACACGCAGCTCGTGCAGACGTTGGGTTTCCAGGACTCTGCTGCCAGGAAGATGTCACCGTCTTCGTTTTTGCAGTAGCGTGGCATACTGTCATTGGCAGACGACAACGGCTCGTCTGGATCTATTGGAAGAGGCAAGCAAAGGGAAGCCTGGTCAGAAACGTATAGTTGCCTCTTTTCTTTTGGGAATAAAGAATGAACACGGTTTCCTCATTCCTGTTAGGGGATTGTATCAGCCACCACAAACAACTGTCACACCTCTTATAGTTCTGGGGTCCACACACTGGCCTGTGCTGTAAATATAAGAAAGCAGAGGGGAAATACAGACCAATGTCATTTGGAATACAACTGGTTTACACTGGCTGTATAGTGACTATTCAATAAAATTGTCATTTGTGTCACTACAAGATTAATAACAAATTCTTATATCGCCGTAAATATATCAAAATGTATAGGTTGGCAAGGCCGCAGCCACCTTCTTGATAGGCAGCTACAAAGGCATAATGTGAAGATAGCAGCAGATGGTTGGGCTGGCAACAAACTAGATTCAGCTGCCCCATGAACTTAGGGACATGACAGGCAAATTCAGCATCACTGTATACAAGCCCAAGATCACCATTAGTTTAGGGGTTATCAGCAGAACAAGGGTGACACCATGATTAGAAAACAGGAAAGAACATGCCCCGGTAAGGGAAAAAAAAAATCAATAAAATCTTGCTCATAAATCAAAGTCATATTTGTGAAAGCAGTTAAAGGTCACTGATGTTCAAAGCATAAAATGTATTGACCTCATTTAAACTGGTTACGACAACAGGATGACAGTTCTCAAAAAAATGTCATAAAAATCAGAGGCAACAGACTCAGAAGGATTCTGAATGAAATGAGGCTAATCCTTTAGCAATGAAAGCAAGCACTGGAGTACCCAACAAAACTTATGCTAACAATTGCAAATGCATCCATACACAAATGCAGTTTGCACACTTTCCATGCACAAATGCAGTTTGTATCCTTTACATGCACAAATGTTGTTCAGGATGTTGTTGTTAAAGTCAAACATATTGCGAAAACTGAATACAAGTGCAATGTTTGAGAGATAAATATATATATATATATATATATATATATATATATATATATATATATATATATAAAATAGGAGCGGACCAGAGCGCCCCACAAGTTTTAAAAATTTTGCGAAGATTCATCAACTGGCGCCAAAGTTATTGGAAACAGAATGTTGTGAATTTCCTATGGAAAATAGGTCCTAACTATAACTACCTACTGGCAACATGCTAGTGCACACCATGTGATTCAATTCGACAGAGAAAATACTACTACGTTTGCATGGCACATCAGAGTACAGGGGTAAGTGATAATCACATCCCATGTTAATTCCACATGGAAACAAATTTATAACTGAATAAATTCATGGGTTATAGCAAGATTGTTTCTGCATAAATGCATAGTTACGGTCAAAACAGTATAATACCATCAGTGCATAATTTGTGCAAATCATCGCATTCTGTAAACATAACACTCAGTGCAAAAAGACAATTTAGTTTAAAAGTATGATATAAATACTTAAAAACATTTTAAATACAAAAATCAATTGTTATTATAAAAACTGTCCTTGAACAATGTGCAATCCTATGCAATGGAAACTAGATACTCTGTGCAAAAAACGCTAATAAATACTTTACTGTTAAGACCATGAATACTATTTACAATCCTGCGTGGACATCTAAAATTGATGGCAAACCCTTTTACTAATAATGATGCCTCTGGGACATCTACTAATGATGGCAACCCCTCTGTTCTCAGATACCGCGCCTACGTCTAGTAAATATCTACTAATAAACTATTTGTGCCCCTAACACCTATAATGACAAGTGCAAAACTCATATTGTAGATTGGTTTGTCAGTCCCTATCTACAATGTCAACAGGTCAAAGAAAAATAAGGGTGAATGACGAAAATTTTTATATAGAGAAAAATACAGCAAAGAAAACGACATTTGGGCGATATAAAAGGATAATGTCATATGAGAACGGCCTCTAGAATTCAGATGTTGTTCATTGACTAGTTGAGGGCTTGGGAACAGGCTAATAATGACCTTAATTACTAGGTCAACTGTAAAGAAAATGATATAAATCCTCTGTGGTGTTAAGCTCATTCGGCACCTTGGTATCCAGTTCTAGTATCATCTTGGACTCTAGTTGGCGTAGCATCTTATCTCTATCCCCTCACCTGCGCGGTTGAGGGACAGACGTCAACACAAAGTAGCTGAGACACTCTAGGTTGTTATTGCGTACGCTTTTGAAGTGCCTCGCCACTGGATACGCGTTGTCATTGTTCACAATCGCCCGAAGATGCTGCAATATTCTGGCGTGCACAACAAGCCGAGTACTCCCAACATACCTCACGCCAGAACATATACAGCATATTCTGTCCTGCAATTATAATTGCCCTTGATCTGTAATGGCACAGGACTAAATGGGGTCGTATAGGTGCTAGTGTTAACACCAAATTTACACGCCGGGCAACTTGAGCACTTAAAGAACCCAAGTTGTGGTGGAAACCAGGATTTTTTCTTTTGGAGTATTTCAGGAAATGAATTGGAGACATGATTACGTAAGGAGGGTCCCCTCCGAAACGTGATTTTTGGATTGTCAGGTAATTCAGCAGCCAAAACACCATCAGTTTGGAGAATAGGCCAACTTTTAGACAAGATGGACCTAATCTTCCTATCCTGGCAGCTGAATGATGTAATAAACCTGATGGGAGAGTTCTCAGGGTCCTCACTATTCCTAGTGATCTCGCTGGTCTGCTCTAAAAGTGAATCCCTGGATCTCTGCTTCATTTTACATACTGCCCTTTTGAGAGTTAGATCGTTATACCCTCTAGCTTTAAATCTAGTAAGGGCTTCTGATGTACATTTCACTAATTCCTCTGCACTGCTGCAAATTCTTTTCAGGCGGAGCAGTTCCCCATAGGGGATATTATCGGTTGTGTGTCGCGGGTGAGCACTACTCGCGTGCAAGGTGGAATTACCCTCAGTGTCCTTTCTAAAGAGGGTGGTTGCCAACTTGCCAGACTTAGTGTAAACCCTAACATCTAAAAAGTCTACTGAGCTTTTACTGATATGATGAGTGAACTTTAAATTGTAATCATTGATGTTAAGTTTATCAATAAAGTTCACAGCACTGGCTTCATCCCCCCTCCAAATTAAAAACACATCATCAATAAAACGTGCCCACATTTGTACATGTTTTGAGAAAATGTCATGGTGATAACCCATGAGGACCCGCCTCTCCCAATAGCCTACGTGCAAGCACGCATAGCTAGGGGAGAAGCAGGCTCCCATGGCCACACCCCTCTTCTGCAAGAAGACATCCTTACCAAACATAAAATAGTTATGGTATTGGCTCCAAGACACTAACTCGACCAGCATCTTATTATGATTGTAACAATCTGACGGTCTGGTGCTCAAAAAATATTCTAGAGCCTTGAGTCCCGTGGGGTGTTCTATACTCGTGTAAAGAGCCTCGGTGTCTAATGTTATCAACAAAAAGTTCTTGGTCCATGTAATGATTTTGATTTGATCCAAGAAATGTCCAGTATCCTTGATGTATGTGGGCAGGCTTGTAACCAAGGGTTGCAGAAATAGTCTATATGTATATATATATATATATATATATATATATATATATATATATATATATATATATATTTTTTTTTTTTTTTTTCACTGAAAAAAAAAAAAACGTTACAGGGAAATTCGAGTTAGGCTTAGAATTCACATATACAAAACAATTGAAAATCAGCAGTTATAGCTACCTGAGCAAACTATAACTTGCGTCCCCACAATGCACTGCTTATGACTCACACATTACATCACTCATGTCATGGTCAGTGACCTCACTGATGACATCTCAGATGACATCACTGATGACATCATCCAATGAGTGTGTTTCATAAAAGTTTCGGAGACAAAGTTATATACTAAGCTACTGCATAAGCTAAATTACTATTCTTTTGTACTACTAAAGAGTGCTATTGTTTCTAACATATGTCACCTAAGTGGCTGTGTGACTATCAGTATGGGAGTGGGTGTGTTGAATGGCTTTATGGGTGAACGCGTGTGTAGCAGTATAGGTGAGTGACTGTGTGAGTGAGTGGCTGTATGGGTGGATGAGTGGCTGTATGGGTGGATGAGTGGCTGTATGGGTGGATGAGTGGCTGTATGGGTGGATGAGTGGCTGTATGGGTGGATGAGTGGCTGTATGGGTGGATGAGTGGCTGTATGGGTGGATGAGTGGCTGTATGGGTGGATGAGTGGCTGTATGGGTGGATGAGTGGCTGTATGGGTGGATGAGTGGCTGTATGGGTGGATGAGTGGCTGTATGGGTGGATGAGTGGCTGTATGGGTGGATGAGTGGCTGTATGGGTAACTGAGTGGGTGTGTAAGTGGCTGTATTGGATAGTGTCAGTGGCTGTATGGGTGAGTGGGTGAGTGAGTGGTTGTGGGAGCGCTTGTATGTGTGAATGGATATATAAGTGGTTGTGTAGGTGTGTGAGTTGGTGCATGCACGGTTGTATGGGTGAGTGAGTGGCTGTGTTGAGAGGCTGTATGGGTGAGTGGGGGTGTGAGTGGTTGTATGGGTGAATTAGTGGATGTGTGAGTAGCTGTAGGGGTGAGAGTGTGGCTGTGTGGGTTGGTGTGTGGGTGAGTGAATGGGTGTGTGAGTGGCTCTATGAGTGAGAGGCTGTGGGAGTGGGTGTGTGGGTATTATGAGTGGCTGTGTGAGCAGCTCTGTAAATTATGCCATTTGAGATGTCATCAGTGATGTCGTGAGCAATGTCACCGAGGAGGTACATTGCGGGGGCTTAAGTTATAGTTAGCTCAGGTAACTATAATCGCTGAAATTCAATGGTTATGTATGAGTAAAATCTGAGCCTAACTATTATGTCCCCATAACCTTTGTTTTTTTCCAGTGAATTTCTATGTTTTTTCCATGTTATTTTCTAACTGTATCGTCCTGGTAACCTTTTGGTTTATTAGTGGATTTTAGAGTTTTTTAATGCTATTTCCCAATTATAATGCCCCTGTAACCTTTGTTTTTTTAGTGAATTTCAAAGGTTTTTGATTTTATTTCCTAACTGTAACATCTAACTTTTGTGAGTGGGGGTGTGCAATTGCCTGTATGGGTCTGTGAGTGGATGTATGGGTCTAAGATTGGGTGTGTGAGTGACTGTATGGGTCAGTGACTTGGCGTGTAAGCGGCTGTGTGAGACTATGTATGAGACTGTGAGTTGCATACTACTAAGGGGGACAGTGAATTACCAAATGGGCATTGCTTCCAGGTGATTTTCCACTTTTGTATACTCGCAGTCCTTTTAAGGGAGAACCATAACCTCTGCTCTATAGTGAAGATAATAAGACTGCAAAGAGGTGAATCTACACCAAAGAAGGGTACTTACTCTTAGCTATATGAAGCAAGTGCTTCTTTGTTTGGTAGAGATGTCCTCAGATTCCTTGGCATCAAGAAGGCGTCATCGAAATCTGCACGAATTGAACTGGGGGCTTTTTAGTAAGGTATCCATCATCTGTTAAAATTAGGGATGACCTTTTCATACAACTAAGGTGGTTACGGCGGGTCCAAACGAGTGAAGCTTCAGGTGATTTTGCACATTTGTATACTCGTAGTCATTTAATGGGAGAACCATCTACTCTCACCAGGAGAGGCCAAGAAAGAACCTACTTGTCACAGTCACTAAAGATTGCACTCTGATAGATCAACGATGCATTCACCTTCCCCAAGGATTTCAGATAATTTTTCAATGTGGAACTGCTGAGAAAACACACTTGCTTTGTCTTCGCCTAGCCCTGGAAGTGGAGCTTCAACTGGGGCACTTGCTATGTTTATTTTTGTAAGTGCCTCCCACTGAGGTTTAATATCTGTGAAATGAGCATCAGGGCCAGAACGGCCAGGTCAAAACTTAATGGGAAGGGGGCCGCCAGGCCATCTACCTGGGCCGATTCCAGACTCAGGTAACCCCATCCCCCTGGGCCCGGTCTCTTTATGCTTGGTGCCCTGCAGCCAACCCAGGGCACAGGGGACGGCAGGGGCAGCCTCAGTGTTCCCACGGTCCCTGCTGGCTATCCGCCTCCAGCGGGATTCGGCATTGCTCCCACACATAGAGAGCAGCAAAAAATGCTGCTTTCTGCTTGTGGGGGAAATCTTTTCATCTGTTCTCCTGCCAGCTGAAAACCGATGAAGTCCACTTCTAGCTGATGGGTGCAGTCTTCCGGTCCCTGGGAGTGGACTTACTGTTTGCTCTAGCATGGCGGGAGCTGTCAAAGCAAAATCAAACTGCTATCTCCCGAGAGCAGGCACCCCGGGGATAGCAGGAGCCGCCGGCCCTGGGGGGGGGTGGTCCCCAGGGCCATTGGTGGCTCCAGGAGGGGTGCCGTACTGCCCCCCTCCTTTCAGTTTCAAGGGCCTGCCCTGGGAAGGTGGTGGTTCCCGGGGCCAAGAGCAGCCTAGAAGGGGCCCACACAGCCCCCCCTCCATCTAAAAAATGAAAAAGACACAGGGAGGTGGTGGTCCCTGGGGCCATAAATGATCCTGGTGCAGACTATGCCGCCCTTACCTTTTATTATTTGGATTTGTGGCCCCAGAGAGATGGTGTCTCCAGGCCCCTTAAAGGGCAATGGAGGGTGTCCACAATTTTCCCTCCAATATATTTATAAAGCCCCAGGGAGGTGTTTGTCCCTGGCTCTCTTAAGAGCTGAAGGAGAGGGGCCACATGCTCTCCTTCCCGATTAAGCATGCCCTTGGGACCTGGCCCACCAGTGGGCTAAAGTGCAAACAAGCGCGGGAGACCAGACATGCCTTTTTTTGTTGCTGCAAATCCTCGCACTTTCGCAGCAACAATTTAAAAAAAATGATGGGGCCCCAGCACCAGGAAAATTACTGAACAGATTTATACCAAATAACAAAAAGGGCTCTTTCTGAAAAAAGAGCTACCTTTCTGCCAAAGGTGGTGCAATTTTATCCAGCAGTTCGGGCTGTAGTCGTGTTCAAAATCCCTAGGAGAATTAACATGGGAAATGCACTTGACTGATGAACCCAAAACTTTCCATGCCAATAAGACCCAGTAGCACACATTTTTGGGGACGTTTTGTGAAAATGTCGTCAACCGGCACCAAAGATGTCAAGTCAAAAACGCTTGTCCTCTGGAAACTAGGTCCTAACTAGAAATACCTACTGATGACTGCCAGTAGGTAATAAATATACATACATATAATGGCACAAATTGTATATTAGAAGACTGCCCTCACTCACACACGAATGTGTGTGACATGCTTCATCATCGGGTCTGCTTACAAAACATCCTGGCATAGCCACGCACAGGATGGAGCATAGGGAGGGGGAAGACAACAATACACTTTGTGTTGTTAGACCTAAGAAGGTGCAACTCGGAGCGACCAGCACTGTGACAGGTTTGCCCCCAGTGATGGGCCACACTCGGTGTGGTTCCTGTAGTGTGTGCCACTTAACTAACAACACGAAGTGTATTGAGACTGGTCTAGCCTATCCCTGGGAACAAAGGTCCCATACCAACTACAACTCCAAGGGAGTATTTATTTGTTTACCTGCCCATGTCAGAAGTAGTATGAGGGTATGACCAGCCGAAGAGTAAAAACCCGAATCATGGAACATCGTAGTACCATCAGATATGGGAGGTCAAATACAAAATTGACTACTCACTATCTAGAGGCCAAACACACTATTGAGAACTTGAGCTGGACAGTTATTGAAAAATTACAGTTGGGATCAGACGCGGGTGACCGGAATAGAGCACTCCTTCTGAGGGAACAAAAATGGGTGTATCGACTAAAAAGTCACTTGTGGGGACTGAATGACGATATTCCATGGCATGCTCTCACTCGGTAAATCCTTGCCCGTATTACTGGGGTCTCATGAATACTACTTACAGACTATGTTAGCTATGACTTATGTGTGACATCTCCCCCCTGTGGGTGCGAGTCGTTGCCTTCTGTCCTTTTGGACATGCGATGACTATGTAGGGTGATGACTATGTAGGGTGATGACTATGTAGGGTGATCCCATCAAGCTAAATGGCCATTGTAGTGGTGGCACGGCCGTGCCCCTCAATTGTGGAACTATTGGTCCTGGGCTACATAGTTACATAGAGGTACACACATACACACCAGAAATCTATCTCAATAGTTTTTTAATACAGTACGGTTCCCCCGACTTTGCAGTTTAAGAGAGAACGATCAAGGGTGGAGGCTGGGTTCCCTGCTATTAGCAGACCATCCCTTTTAATATAGATCCGATGTGTGATTATAACGCACTGGTGATTGTCGGATGAGCCAGGCAGGGGAGTGGCTTTTGGATTGTAATCAAAGCCCCCGCATTCGTTTCTATGGTTGGCTGCGTGCCTACGCGCCATGATGCACTCACCCCCGCCTATGACACGTGACAGGGGTGGATGCGGAAAAGATGCTTTTAACGGCATGGCGGCGGCGTCTTTCCGCTCTACACGGCTGAGTGACGGCAGGCACGAATCAGTGTGATTTCTCCTTCGGAACAGTAAGTAATACTGCTAATAGAGCATATGTGGGGGAGCCTTATGGGTGGTAACATCATAGAACTTATGTGAGCTCTGAGTGAACGCTAACTGTGTATACGTTGTTATTTTCTTTCCCTGAACACAGGTTGTGTTCTTAGGGGTCCTCCTTGCCCCCCGTCAGTTCGGGTTCACCACTGTGTTAAACTCAGTGAGTGCAGGACGTGTTCTCTTTGTGTTCCTTGGGGGGCCGAGAGTTACAAATATGCCCTGAAAGGAGAGGTATGCCCGTTCTGATTTACGGCTACGGCTGAGAGTGGAGAGACATGTTTTATTTTCTGACAGCAAATATGAAATTATTTGGATATCCCAGGGTCCTATTATGAGCCGATACTGGGTAGGGCTAAATAAAATTCCAGATCGATATAAAGCATAAAATTATACTGCCTATTACACATGATGAATGGAGACATTTTACTTTGCATCACAAGCCTGTGTGTGTTTTGTTTTGTCATTCTAGTATTTGTATCCCGTGTTGGTGGGAATGAAATCCACATGTGTTGGATCAATTTTGGTCCTGTTGCCACCTTAATATTAACCAGAGTAATTGTAACATTCTCCGCACTGCTGGGCATTGTGCTTTTCGATCTTTTGCTTACATTAGGTCTACGAGCATTTTGTATTGCATTCTGGTCATCGCGCACCGCTTTGCTGGGCATTGTATATTTAAATTGGAGCAAGCGCATTTTGTACTGCATTCTGGTCATCGCGCACCGCTTTGCTGGGCATTGTTTATTTAAAGTGGATTACTCGCATTGTAAAGTTCATTCTTTTCATCGCGCACCGCACTGCTGGGCTTTGTGTTTGTTTTAACTTTACCACGTGTTTAAAGAGGTACTTTCTGCTGTTCATAACTACCTCGTACTGCTGGGCATCTCCCCTAACAATTTCACTGCCGCTGGGTGCATTCCTAATTGTAGCGCCTTCTCTGCTACACAGCGCTTCCTGCCACCACTGCCTACATTCATCCCCATAGCGCTCCATTTTAATCAGGTTTGGGCCCCAACCTCGCACGGCATCGCAGCATTTATTGTTGTTGTTGCTGCCATTTTGTGTGTGCTCCTAGACCCTCCCTCCACCTGGATCCCGCCTCCCAGCTGACCCTCCCACGCTCCGCCCCCACCACTGTCCATTTAAGGCAGATGTCCCAACGCGCAGCGTCCACGCGCTGCGGCCGCGCCGAAGGTGCGCCAACGGTAAGCCCGTCTACGCCCGTCCGCGCCAATACCACGCCCAGCGCCAGACCCCCTGTTCCTCGCCCCACCCACCCCTCCCACATTACTTACGACTACACCACCCTCCTAGCACTAAACCCCGGGTGACTCCCCACCTGCGCCCGAGCCGCTCCTGGACACACCCATGGACCCTTCGCATGCAACTCTTGCAAGTATGACAGCACCAAGGCCCACGCCACACCCACTACCACCAAACAGAGATCCGACACCAACCACCTAAAATGCTTCCTGCTCAACACCCGTTCGGTCCACAGACACGCCATCGACCTTTGGAATCTACTAGACACCATCTCTCCAAACGTCGCCTTCCTGACAGAAACCTGGATGAACGCCTCCTCAGCTCCGGACATCTCCAAAGCCATCCCGGACGGCTACAAGATAATCCAAAAAGACCGCACAATCCAAAAAGGAGGAGGCATCGCCATCGTCCATAAGAACACCATCCGTGTCTCAACCAGCTCAGACGACAACCTCGCTAGTGCCGAACACCTTCACTTCCAGATCCACACCGACCCCAAGACCACACTCAGAGGCACCCTCCTATACAGGCCACCAGGACCCCGCACACAATTCAGTGAAGACATCACTGACTTCATCACCCCTTACGCCCTCCCCTCCGAGGACTACATTCTACTGGGAGACCTCAATTTCCATCTAGAAAAGAACAACGACAACAACTCCATCACCCTTCTGGACAATCTCGCCAACCTCGGACTCAAACAACTTGTAAACACCCCCACCCACAACGCAGGACACACACTCGACCCTATCTTCACCTCTAGCAAACACATCTCCTTCAGTCACACTTCAGTTCTCCATTGGACAGACCACAGCTGCGCCCACTTTGTCTACAAAAAGACCACAACCCATAGTCATCCTCAACCTTCTCTGCGAAGAAACTGGAACAAAATCACCATCAACCAGATCTCCTCAGCACTTCTTCAAAACCCCCCTGCCCTCTCATCGAACGCCAACCAAGCAGCCATTAAACTCACTCAATGGCTAACCAACAGCGCTGACACCCTAGCACCTTTGAAAAAACGTCAAATTAAACTAGGCAGCAAAAATGTCCCCTGGTTCAGCGATGATCTTAAGAAATCCAAGAAACTCTGCCGCTCCCTTGAGAAAGCCTGGAAAAAAGACCCAAACACCAGCACCAGGAACGCCTTCAAAAACGCCACCCGCATACACCACCAACTGATCCGGACTGCCAAGAAAGCCGTATTCAAAGACCGACTAGACAACAACGCTCACAACAGCAAGGAACTATTCAACATAGTCAAAGAATTTACCAACCCCACTGCCAACTCCAACGACATCACTTCCTCTCAAACCCTCTGCGACTCCCTAGCTTCGTTCTTCCACGACAAAATCGCAGACATCCACAACAGCTTCGACAACCAACCCGGAGACCAACCCACCCAATCCTCTGCCATACCCTCACCCCCCCTGAACATCCTTACTGACTGGTACCCAATCTCCACCGAGGAAACCATTCGCCTGATGAACTCCATCCACTTAGGATCCCCCACAGACCCATGTCCTCACCACATCTTCAACAAAGCAGACTCCATCATAGCACCCTATCTCCGAGACGTCATCAACGGCTCCCTCAAATCCGCCACCTTCCCGGAAAGCTGGAAACACGCCGAACTCAGCGCCCTTCTGAAAAAACCCACAGCGGATCCCACCAAACTCAAAAACTACCGCCCCATTTCGCTCCTACCATTCCCGGCCAAAGTCATCGAGAAAGCAGTCAACAACCAGCTCTCCGCCTTCCTCGAAACAAACAACTCCCTCGACTCTTCACAGTCCGGCTTCCGAGCCAAACACAGCACTGAAACCGCCCTCATCGCAGCAACAGACGACATTCGAACACTACTGGACAATGGAGACACAGTCGCCCTCATCCTCCTTGACCTCTCCGCAGCCTTCGACACAGTCTGCCACAGCACCCTTCTACAACGCCTCAACAACATCGGAATCCAAGGAAAAGCACTGGATTGGATCACCTCATTCCTTGCCGGAAGAACCCAGAGAGTCCACCTCCCACCGTTCAAGTCAGAGGCCACCGAAGTCATCTGTGGCGTACCACAAGGATCTTCACTCAGCCCCACCCTCTTCAACGTATACATGAGCCCCCTCGCGGCCATCGCACGCCAACACAACCTCAACATCATCTCCTACGCTGATGACACTCAACTAATCCTCTCCCTCACCAAAGACCCAAACACCGCCAAAACCAACCTACATAAAGGATGAAAGAAGTAGCCAAATGGATGAAGCTCAGCCGTCTCAAACTGAACTCAGACAAAACAGAAGTCCTCATCTTAGGTAATTCTCCCTCCGCCTGGGACGACTCTTGGTGGCCAGCTGCCCTAGGAAAAGCACCCATCCCAACTGACCACGCACGGAACCTGGGCGTCATCCTGGACTCCTCACTTTCGATGACCAGACAAGTCAACGCAGTTTCATCATCTTGCTTCAACATCCTCCGCATGCTCAAAAAAACATTTCGCTGGATCCCCACCGAAACCAGAAAGACGGTCACTCAGGCACTGGTTACAAGCCGCCTGGACTACGGAAACACCCTATACGCCGGTACCACCGCGAAACTTCAGAAAAAACTCCAACGCATCCAAAACGCATCAGCCAGACTCATACTAGACATACCGCGTAAAGACCACATTTCCGGTCACCTAAAAGACCTCCACTGGCTCCCTATCAATAAGAAAATAACGTTCCGCCTCCTCACCCACGCACACAAAGCACTTTACGAACTTGGACCAGAATGCCTCAACACGCGTCTATCATTCTACTCCCCATCCCGCCAGCTACGTTCTTCCAACCAAGCCCTCGCTGATATTCCTCGCATCAACAAATCCACCATGGGGGGAAGATCCTTCTCCTACCTAGCAGCTAAAACATGGAACTCCCTTCCCATTCACCTCCGCCTCACTCAAAACCACCTATCCTTCAGAAAACAGCTTAAAACTTGGATTGTTGCGTGTTTATCTAGGTTCCTGATCGATACTGTGACCTTATGCCCCTATTCGGCTATAAATCCATTTATTCCCTATATTGGCATAACCGTTCAAGTGCGATTTTCTGAAAAGTCATCTCTGGCCTCACACGAACAGAGCCACATTCCAGCATAGTTCCCTCTGCCACTTCCTTTGCGACCAATTAGTGCAATGACAGAGCAGTAGTCACTATCTGATATTCCTAGATAACACTCCGAGTTCTTCAACAAGATAAAAACTCAGCAAACCTGGAAATCCCCGCTTGCTATGTTTTGATTAGTAATAGAACTCTAATGAGCAACTGATAACTATCACTTCCTAGTGACATCTTTAATTGACGTCTTATGTCCAGCAAACTTGCGTCAAACCCGGCACCTGTCAGGTATAAATATTACCAACGTTGCCTTAAGCAATTGCCTGTTGTACGAGCTACTGAAGCCAGCTGCCTGCACGACCCCGTGTTGGTAAATCTAGCACTCTGTCGCTGCAGCCTGCTGTCCCTGTGGTGGTGAAGCTGCTGATACCATTATCGCCGCTAAAGCGCGAACTATGGTGCAGTATGCTTAAGGAGCTGAACAGCCGTCCCTCTGCGAAGACATCCAGCAGATTCCAGCTGCCCGCGGACGCTGTCCCCCCTCCTTCCTCGACGCGCTGAAGAGACCCGCTGCCTTTCTCGTGCAGAGAAATCCAGCCACAGCGTTTCCGGTTTACCCTCGCGGGTGACTGGGATATCGAGAGAGACCCCTGAAGGAGATACCAATCCTCCATCATTCTATTCAGAGGTATGGTGTTGACTAAACCCTTAGACAAGAATTCTTGAAACAAACCTTGGCAAAACCAACTTAACTTAAAGCTACTTACGTACTCCCCTTTCACGTGTTAGGCTTAGGTCAGGCACACTGGGGTAGGCTTAGTTAGAAGCACCAGTTGAGTATGTTAGCCTAATGTATATATGACTGTATATATGTTTTATTACTTTTAAACCATTGTATGGCTAAGAAACCATATCAATGCTTTTACAGTTCTATTTCGCAATACTTATCTTACTGTACGTACTTTTTATAATAACAATTATTGCAATTGTGGCAATACATTTCTCTTGTACGAGAAGAAAGACTGTTCAATAAATGTTAACCCTTTATTGACAAACGCCCGTCTCTCTATTCTCTACATCTCGTGAAAGTAAACTGCACTAGACTGACTGAGTGAAATACATGTCTATTGTTTCACACGACCCTAGAGATTGACTCTTGACCTGAGGAGCAAAGTTGTCATGTTGCACGGTTGTTGGAAAGCTGAATCCCTTCTTGTCTGTGCCAAGGAAGCTGATCACTTCCTATGCAGAGAAGAAAGTTTCCAGTGACCTCTGAGCTAGTTGGTAACACAACCCAATTAAGTTTAGCATAGTCAGTGGAGGCCTGGAATATCCGCAGTTCCACGTCGGTACTACTGTTTATGTTATTCCAATGCGCAGGGCCTAGTGGGAAACTAGGAACTACACTACATGGCGCCCAACGTTTGGTAAGGCGATAAACTAACGCAAGGCAGTTAGAGTAACTCAGTCGTGCATATTTCACACCCCTTTCTCCCGTAAATACTCCAATAGACGTCTGGAGTGGGTGAAAGGTTAAAATCCGCCCGACCTTAGTAGGAAGAGATTCCTATGTAAAGCTCTGGTTTATTCAACGTTGAAGGATACAGTGTTCCAAAATATTGTGCATCTAATCTTTGTCTCCTTGGAGACCTACTTTGCAAACCTTGCATTTTTACAATGCCAGAAAACGGAACCACTGGGGGCGCAGTAGATGCGACTCAGCAAGGTCCCGAATACACAGACCCGGATGCTATTATCATCCCGGTCCACTTAAGAAGATCTATAACTTTAAAACTTATAGAAAACGGACTGACACCACAAGGTGGTACAGTAATTTTCGTGATAGAGGCTCACGAGTATCGGCAGACAGAGGTATTCTATTCATGGATAAACTTTCCAGCGGTAAACGCTATAACAAAAGAGTTTCACTATTACAAAATAGAGAAACCTCCGGAAGAGTACGCTCCTTTCGAGGAGATTGAAATTCCACTTAAATTTCAAGAGCACCTGCTCTGGTTTAATGGCGCCCTAAAACACAATGATCACATTACCAGGCTCGGTCCACTAGGTAGACCAGGAGCCACGTGGCCGGTTCTAGCCAGCTACACACCACATCCTGACATTGCAAAAATGTCTAGAGAAGAGCTGTTAGTACAGCTAAACACATTAATAAAAATACATAGGCAATTAGTCCAATATGTAATGCGGACTGCAACAGTCCAGCCAGCTGTTAATGTACCACAGCTGACCCCTCATCAGGGGAACACAAATAAAATTACACCACAGAACATACAGTCATGTCTTGGTAAAACACCCGTAAAACGGGAACAAATTCCTTTCTGGTTAGCACAGAAAATCACTCAAATAGAGGCAGTATTTCCTGATACTACCCCTATTGAGAAACACAGAATCTTGACCATCTGCCTTCCTATGGGAATCGCACCACACGTGGAGGACTGCGACACTTGGAGTACAGTCTTTGCTTCCATTTACACAGAAACACACGGTGTTCCGTCTATGGCGGTAATACCAGAAGTGCTAAAACAGATTCAAAATGAATTCGGTCCAGAGCCCGCTTTAAATCTAGGTATGAAATTACCGAAAGACTTCAAGCAGGTCTCGGCTATATTATTAGCCAATATAAGAGGAGAAGCAGCATCTGTGGCGATCCGCCAGAAGTTGAAGGAAACAGATATAAAAGATCCTGTTGAGCTTGCCAAAATCATAGAAAAATGCTATGAAGAATTAGGTAGAGACAGCTTGGGTGGAAAACCAGTTAAGCCCCAACTGCTCGAAAATCCTGAAAAATTATTTATTAAAAATAATTTAAATACTCCTAAAAAGAGCTGGGATGGAAATAAACAATCCACTCCCAAGGAAAAAGTTTTCCAGTCCAGAGGAAGGTCTCCTCGATGGAGGGAAAGAACTCCGACTCGAGAACGCCAGTCTCCCCAGAGGGAGCCCTCTGAGAAAAGATATAACCTTAGAAATAGGGATAATCTGAAAAAACCTGATAGATATCAAAGTATTGATACACGTCCCTCTCGATCTTTTCCACAGAATTCGGAAAGAAGAGGACGGTCAGACCCAGGAGAGCACACCAAGTCCAAAGACAAGGAACCTGCTCAAAATAAGAAATCTCAATTTCAGAAAAAGAAGGTAGCCAGTATTAGAGTAATCAACCATGCCGAGAATACGGAGGACACAGTTGAAAAACGGGGAGTGGGCATTGACAATGTTGGACAGTGCAGCAGAAATCAGTATAGCGCGCAAGATCTTGATGAGTCATCTGGAGACAGTGGACACGAATGAATACATTCAAGTTGAAACTGCCGACGCCAGACTTAGCGAGCCCCATAAAATATACGAAATAACATTGCGTATAGAGGGTGATAAGACTAGGAAAATTAAGGGTCTATTTTGGGATAAGCTCTCAAAAGGCTATGATATTCTGTTAGCTGAAAAAGATTGGCCCCCAGAGTTTGTCAGGGAGTGCCCTCGTGGCGAAGAAGTGATTATGCCTGCCTTCTCAAATCATATACCGATTCACAAAAAATATACATATGCAAGGAAATGGGCAGTAGCCCAGGCACCTGCATTATATAAAAATCATGTAGGATGGGATGAGGACTCACCTCCTCACAAAATCCAATTAAAAAGTGAACCAACTGCCCAACGGCAGTATCCCATAAAGCAAGAAGCTAAAAAACAAGTCAGGGAGATCTTAGATCAACTTGAGTACCAGGGGGGTGATTGAAACATGCACCTCTCAAATGAACAATCCTTTGTTTCCTGTCTCCAAGCCAGACAATTCATATCGTCTAGTTTTGGACTACAGACACCTTAATACATGTTGCAAAACTTTTGCAGTACAAAACTCGCATAGTGCAGCCCTAATGAATAATATAGTTAGGAAAAAATATAAAACGACATTAGACATTTCTAATGGTTTCTTTTGTCAAAACATTGCACCAGAAAGCAGATATTTGACCGCTTTCTCCGCATTTGGGTCACAGAAAAAATTCTGTCGACTCCCACAGGGGTTCAAGAACAGCCCAGGACTATTCTCAGCTAGGGTAACAGAGTTACTACAAATCTATGATGATGAAGCATTATCTTACGTAGATGATATTTATCTCACAGACGACGACTTGGATACTCACTTGAAAAGAGTGAACACCATTATACTTGGGTTCGCAGCAGAGGGTTACAAATTCAACTTTAAAAAGTCCCGAATTGCCCATCTGACAGTACTATTTTTAGGGTACGAATTATCAAGTGAAGGGAAAAGCCTAGCGGACAACTTCTTAGAGAAGTGCGCTGTACTCCAAGCTCCAAAAACGCTGAAGAATTTACAATCCATTCTAGGTTTTCTGAATTTCGGAAGAACTTACATTCTAAATTATGCAGAGAGGGTTAAACCTCTCTACGAACTAATAAAACCTGATTTTAAACAAATCAATTGGACTCAAAAACACACAGAAATTTTGAGATCACTGCAAACAGACATGTTAGCAAAAACAAAATTAGATACACGTGACAACACACATGATCTTGTAATCCAAGTCATCCCAGGAAGATGCGGATTCACGTACCTGACCTCTAATGAGGGAGAAAAGGTACCAATTTCAATTAAATCTCACTTGTACACACAAGCAGAAAAAGCATTCAGTCCCACAGAAAGAACTGTGAAAGCAGTGCAAATCGCATTCGCAAATGAACGAGAACTAGCACACGGCAAACGGATTAATATCCTTACAGCGGAATCCGCCTTCGAGGCGCTATTCAGCCCAGTAAACCTGCCAACAGTGTCACTGGATCCGAAATGGATACAGTGCATAGATTCTCTAGGAGCGGAAGACGTGAAATACTATTTCGCCCCGCAATTTGAAGAACTGAATGATTTAGAGTATGAAGAAGAATATCCTCTGCCAATCGAAATTCTACCTCTCCCACAATACGCCTGTATAATCTATACAGATAGCTTTATACAGCATTTCAACGTAGAGAGCAAATCCTATAATGCAGCGTGTGCGATCATTAAAGGTCGTTGGCTGTGCGGTAAATTCAGACCGAAAGTAACAAAAACTGAATCTGTAAGAAACTGTTCGGTTCAAAGAACTGAAATCAGATCTTTAAAGATGGCGCTCGAAAATGCAGAACGTGAATTCCCGACACTTATAGTGTGCGATTCTCATTTTTGCGTCAACTCTTACAACAATAAACTGCAGAGTTGGATCGAAAACGACTACAAAGATGACACAGGTGCCACAATAAAGCATAAATTGCTCTGGAACGAGGTAGCTCTTTTACACAAAGAACTACAAAAGACTCACGTGATTCACGCACAGAGTCTTCAACGTGATGGCGTTCACGTTGCAGGGAATTCATTGGCTAATACAGCCACAGCGGAAGCAACTAACCCGGCTTCCGTAGCCACAAAAAAGCGTACAGATAAGTACATAGACGGGGAAACCATGCTGGCAGTAAAAACGACCGTAAAAGGCGACTGTGCAGCATTACCCGTAAACTATCCACTCAATTATGCATACGTAATCGATGCAAACTCCGTTCCTTTTGCTCGAATCCCTGGAGTGGGGGACAGAGTAATTCCAAACAGGAGCAGGAGGGGCTTCCTCTTACTGGAAGCACACATGGGGTTGGGTCTGAGACACCAAACAATCAAAGCCTCTCTGAAAGAATTACAATCAGAGTACTGGTGGCCAGGAATGAGTATAGATATTCAATGTTTTGCTCAGAATTGTGAAAACTGCAACCGAGATCGCAGAAATGAACAGGCCAGTGTAGTTTCAGGATCCCTTCTAGACAGCATAAGGCGGTCTATCTGCGCAATCAAAGAAGAGAAGCGCGTCCCAGTGTACACCATTAAGACGAAAAGCACTTAAAAAATGAGGCCTCCAGCACTCGGCTGACGCTAGAATGGTTATAAAAGATTTGCGAGTCAATATCGGCACATACGCAATTACCACGTTCCATTCTGACCAGGGTCCTGCTTTCAGCTCTCGAGCCTATAAGGAGGCCATGGCCAGCATGGGAATTGGGTTGCGGTATTCTTGTCCGTCATACCCCGGAAGGGAATAGTGTGGTAGACAGAAAAAACCGTGACATAAAGCAATCTATAACAGCGAAGGTATTAGGTTCAGGCGCTGGGTGGGTCAAACATTTAATAAGTGTCCAGACTAGTCTTAACAACATGCCAAGAAATTCTCTAAAAGGTTTCAGCCCATACGAACTATTGTTCGGAATTAGAATGCGAGTTCAGGAACTCGATAGTCAAATGTCAGTGGTACAAGAAAAAACAACAGACTTTGACATCAAAGATCGTTTGGCTGTTTTACAGGAACTGAATGAAACAAGAAAATCATTAAGCAACATAAAGTTAAAGCAACAGCCAAGTACCACTGACGAGGCACCACCCGCAACAGCCCCAGCAAGGCCTGTCTGGATTCCAAAGATTGGGGATCTAGTCAGAGAAAAGATTGCGGTGAAGAAGGAATTTGGGCCTTCTTACAGAAAAGCAGTACCTGTCTTAGCTGTCACCGGAACAAGATCAGTTGTGCTACCGCCCCTTGCTGGTAAAAAGGAGAACAGAATTGTGTCCATCGATCTGGTAAAACCACAAGCATGTGGCCTATAATCAACAGTAGGCCCAGTGGACTCCCAAGAAACAACAGAATACCCAAACTTGCAACAATCCAAGAGGTTCAAACTGAAAGACTAATCACATTCGATCAGCCTGCAGTGCACAATGAAGGACTATGCAATAATGCCATGGAACTCGTGCCTCTTGAAACACAGATTGAAACAGTTCGTCAAGAAACAACACCAGTCTACAATGATGTGGCATCAGAAAGTGCTACCGAGAGACAGATTGAAAGAACAATCCCATCAATTGACAGAACTGCCTCTGGTTATTTCATCAACTTCGACAACTTCTCTGAAGATTTAAACGACCCCGAAGTGATGCCAGAAACAAAAAAGTCTTTTAAAGAAAAAGCAACGGAACTCCTTCATCAACTGAAGGAAATCTACCTAATTTCCCCTTGGCTAGAGTTCTGGTTCGGTCTAGGTGTATTTTTCCTCCTGCTTTGGCTCATCATGGTACTATGTTTGGGAAAATTCATTGAAGGAAAATATATTACAATGGACACAGCAAGTCAGAACATCAACCTAGTCCTGAAACCACACAAATCATCCCACGTGAAGAAAAGAGAACTGTCAACAGTAAATGTCACAGCAATTCCAATACCTGGTGGGGTAGTATGGGAGAAAACAGACTATGAGATCTATGGTCCGGTAGAAATCCTGAAGTATCCTCATCAACTAAAGGTTTCCTTAAGTGACTTTGTGACACCTAGTACATTCTCTGATGATTGGGACTTTAACAGTATTAATGACATGATGTCTGATTTAGTAATGTCAGCTAGATTCACAGATCATGATTATTTACAAGGTTCATCTAGTTATGAGCAGTTATTCTGTTACACCCACTATGGGGATCATTACTTGCATAAATCTGCACAGCCTAGAAATGTTTTTATGTATAATCAAAGGGAACATTGTTCTACACCACCTAAAAGCAGTTCTAAAGCATTTTTTGAGAAATTCAAATACTTCTCAGGGTTTAACACCAGTGATGCAGAAACGTTTTATTACAAACTGTTAGATAAAACGGGAATGAAAACAATGCTGACAAATTCTAAATTGATATATTCAGAAGCATTTTATGACAAAATGATGACATTTGGTTTTGATTATTGGAAAAATAATATTGAAACAAAAACAATTTGGGGTACAAAAGATTGGCAGGTGCAAGGCATTGAAGCACTATTTAGAACCTGCATGATACCAGAACAAATGTTATTTTTAAATGACACAATACACCAAACATCTTGTCTTGGCCTAGCTAAGATCAAAGACCTTAAAACACCGTCTATACCAAAGCCAATACCTGAAAATATAACTGCAGATATTGAGTTAGACGTGTCACAAATTTTACATTTCAACAGAACACATCCTGATTGGAAAAAGTGGTTAATCTGGCCTACAGACACAAATAGCTGTCAAGATAGATTCCTGAATAAAACACAGGGGTTAAAAATGACCAAATTAGACCCTAGATATTCCCAGAGACAACATCCAGGGATTATAACAACATACAGTGTAGGGAAACTCTGCCTTGAATGGCTAACCTCGTCCACACTGGCTGAAATTAAGCAACACTTGTCTTTATTAAAAGATGGTGCTGATTTGCGCGATTTCATTCTTGGACCACGCAAACAGCGTCAAAAGCGTTTCATAGCGACCAGTATCTATGCTGCTTACAACGAGGCTTGGAAAGTAAAGCAAATTGAAACTGCTGAAAAAATACGAGAAATTGATCGTATTCATTTGGAGAAATCACTTTCTGTGGTAGACAATGGGTTAACGACTCTGTCTTCCAGAATATATTCTTTGGACAATATTGTATCCTCTGCCTTTGATGTGATAGACAGAGATTTGCTAATGTTACAACATGGCCAGTCTCAATTACGCTCTATTATAGAATTAGGCTGGACGCTGCAAAATCTTCGTTCAGGCTATGTGCCTTGGCGTTTAATCAACACAACGTCATTATTTTCCAGTTTTAACCTTACTGATAAACAGATCAGTTTGGCACAGAAAGGAGCAGACTATACAATCCTGAGCATCGAAAAACTCGAGAGATTACCATTGACAATGTCAGAGAGTCCTGTCATTGAATGGATAATACACGGAATTATCACAATTCCGATAACAACTTTCCGATTTAAAAAGTGCCTTGAGTACATACCTGCTGGCCAGTATGAACAATTGGGTAAAGGATATGTAAAATCCGAATGGAAATTACCATACACTCATTCTTGCTATAGTGACAGTGACAAAAATGTATTTCTTAGTGGTGAGAATTGTAAACATTCACTAAGCGGTATACTTTTGTGTCAGGGTATTAATTTACACGGAGCATGTGATGGAAATTCAAACAACCTTTCATGCCACCAGCAAGTCACACCTGCAACTCAGATAGAGCCCTTCTTTATGCAACTTTCGAACGGGAGTTACATTCTTAGAACGGATCACAGATGTTGTGGCCTCACGCCAGGGAAAAGTTATCTAATAGAAGTAACGTCCATGGTCAAATGTTGTATGCAAGCATTGTTTCCGAGTGGGCCTGCAGACATAGTGACTCCCATCTGGCCTCGTCTGAATCTCTATTCTATACGAATTGATACATTAAGCAAAATGAAATCTGTACTTTTACAGACAACAGTGCCTATAACGTCATCTAAAGAGACGTATGATCTTCTAGTTGCAAGGACAGCTACTGAAATTCATGACCTTTTATCAACAAATTGCCCCGTGCATTTCGTAGAAATGTTCAGCCAACTCCTTAACATGTCTAGTGCAACAAGCATCCCAGGCATATTTAAGACAGTCTTTACGGGACTGCTAACACCCTTCCAGGCAATTTTGGGAATCTTTCCTAATTTTGTGCACTCCATTTTTGGCGGCATACCATTATTTTTTGGACTCGTCGCAGGGATTCTATTTTTGACCCTCCTGCTACGTTATGGCAAGCCTCGGCTCAGACATAGCTCCCATGGGAATGGAAGAGACAATCCTAGCAATGCGCTACCGGGACAGGATAACTAACGTCCTTGGATTGGCCAGGCTGAGAGATCTTAACATGACCTGGTTCCTTTCATTCAGACCGATATGGCAAAATTGCATTTTACCTGTGCTACGGTGTATGCTTTGCGGCGATGAATGCGTGTTGGACATCTGTCTTTCACTTCCATCAGCAGTACCAATGGACGTCGATACTTTGCTCAGTCCAATAACGGCTCACGCATTGTGTTGTCCCCAGCGGCTACCAATCCTGATGACGGCATTCGTGGAGACTCCTGTGCTACAGCCAAGTGGTAACAGTGGAGCGAGTGACAAAAGCAACATCATCCAGGTACAACGTTCTGTGAGCATTGCTGGTCCCGACTATGATGACAGCAATCATTCTCACACCTGCCAAGTTACAGCGCTATCTAATTTGGTTGAACTATCACCTGAATTTGTAGACCAATTCTTTGAGAGCCTGTCTGATACGATGTTCTCACCCGTACAGAAACAATAACTTTTAGAAGCTTTCCGACACACAGCGTTCCCATGAACTCTGAATTCGGCCTTCAGTTTTGATCAACAAAAACTGCCAAGAGCTTTTGAAATCTATTTTTCCCCGTTCAAGCTATAATTCTTTGAATTGGACAATTTTTCTAATATTGACCTTTTTTGGCACGAACAATTCTTTGCTTAACGTAAAAACTATTCTTAGAGAACAGAAGCTTCACACTTCTATTTCTAAACACATCTAGAGACATAACATTACACCAGCCTCTAGCACACGTTATTACAATGCATTTTTATGTGATGATTTATCTCGCCCTTCTTCTGTCAGAGATACTTCATGTGTAATTCCTTTTGCATAATCGTTCATTGATTTCGTATGCAATAATTTTTTGAATGATTTCTATGCTTTATAAAACGTACAGTACCTAAATTCATGTATTACAAGTACGCCTATTTCGAATGCATTTATGTATTTTGGGGTGGGCAATGTTACACATGCATCTAATTGCTTTAGTTTTAGTAATTTTGATGGACATTAACCCGTGGAGTGGGTGTTGCGTGTTTATCTAGGTTCCTGATCGATACTGTGACCTTATGCCCCTATTCGGCTATAAATCCATTTATTCCCTATATTGGCATAACCGTTCAAGTGCGATTTTCTGAAAAGTCATCTCTGGCCTCACACGAACAGAGCCACATTCCAGCATAGTTCCCTCTGCCACTTCCTTTGCGACCAATTAGTGCAATGACAGAGCAGTAGTCACTATCTGATATTCCTAGATAACACTCCGAGTTCTTCAACAAGATAAAAACTCAGCAAACCTGGAAATCCCCGCTTGCTATGTTTTGATTAGTAATAGAACTCTAATGAGCAACTGATAACTATCACTTCCTAGTGACATCTTTAATTGACGTCTTATGTCCAGCAAACTTGCGTCAAACCCGGCACCTGTCAGGTATAAATATTACCAACGTTGCCTTAAGCAATTGCCTGTTGTACGAGCTACTGAAGCCAGCTGCCTGCACGACCCCGTGTTGGTAAATCTAGCACTCTGTCGCTGCAGCCTGCTGTCACTGTGGTGGTGAAGCTGCTGATACCATTATCGCCGCTAAAGCGCGAACTATGGTGCAGTATGCTTAAGGAGCTGAACAGCCGTGCCTCTGCGAAGACATCCAGCAGATTCCAGCTGCCCGCGGACGCTGTCCCCCCTCCTTCCTCGACGCGCTGAAGAGACCCGCTGCCTTTCTCGTGCAGAGAAATCCAGCCACGGCGTTTCCGGTTTACCCTCGCGGGTGACTGGGATATCGAGAGAGACCCCTGAAGGAGATACCAATCCTCCATCATTCTATTCAGAGGTATGGTGTTGACTAAACCCTTAGACAAGAATTCTTGAAACAAACCTTGGCAAAACCAACTTAACTTAAAGCTACTTACTTACTCCCCTTTCACGTGTTAGGCTTAGGTCAGGCACACTGGGGTAGGCTTAGTTAGAAGCACCAGTTGAGTATGTTAGCCTAATGTATATATGACTGTATATATGTTTTATTACTTTTAAACCATTGTATGGCTAAGAAACCATATCAATGCTTTTACAGTTCTATTTCGCAATACTTATCTTACTGTACGTACTTTTTATAATAACAATTATTGCAATTGTGGCAATACATTTCTCTTGTACGAGAAGAAAGACTGTTCAATAAATGTTAACCCTTTATTGACAAACGCCCGTCTCTCTATTCTCTACATCTCGTGAAAGTAAACTGCACTAGACTGACTGAGTGAAATACATGTCTATTGTTTCATACGACCCTAGAGATTGACTCTTGATCTGAGGAGCAAAGTTGTCATGTTGCACGGTTGTTGGAAAGCTGAATCCCTTCTTGTCTGTGCCAAGGAAGCTGATCACTTCCTATGCAGAGAAGAAAGTTTCCAGTGACCTCTGAGCTAGTTGGTAACACAACCCAATTAAGTTTAGCATAGTCAGTGGAGGCCTGGAATATCCGCAGTTCCACGTCGATACTACTGTTTATGTTATTCCAATGCGCAGGGCCTAGTGGGAAACTAGGAACTACACTACAGGATTTTCGACAAATAATCCCCCACCCTTCCCCAAGCGCCTTGAGACCCTCTGGGTATGTAGTGCGCTATATAAATTCTCTGACTTGACTTGACTAGACTGGGACGGATAGAAGTCCTGAGGAAGACCGACGTGACCAGTTTTGGCGCATAATCATACGGTCGAAACATGTTTACACGAGCAGTTGAAGGAGGGGTGTTTTTGAGAACCTTATATTCTCTATAAACACACCCATCCGGCACTATTTTTTAATCCTGACCTTGGGGCCCATGAATAAAAGGGTTGGATGGGGCACCCATGAGTCAATTTTAAACACTTCGGACACTGCACTTTTTCTATCACAGCACCTAGTCACCAGGGGATAAACACCCTGACATTATTGTTTGTTCTTTATGTTGTTTTGTCTTCCCCCTCCCTATGCTCCATCCTGTGCGTCTAAGCAGATCCGACGATGAAGCATGTCACACACATTTGTGTGTGAGTGAGGGCAGTCTTCTAATATACGATTTGTGCCATTATATGTCTGTCACTCTATCATATTTTTTTCTCTTCTCTCTGCTCCTCTTGGTGTTCTCATGGTGTACTCTAGGGGGTTCGGGGTAGGTGAGCTTCAATGACCCTCTCCCCTTTTTTCTGATTATTAATAAATATACATATACACACATTTTCAAGAGTCTGTATACATAACATTAGCTATGACTTGAACTCCAACCTGCACGCGGACTGTGCTGCCTGCCTGTAACAGATAAAATACTTCAATTATTTCAGACTTCATAGGCACCTGTGAAAGGAGAGCAATAATTTCTCTTGTGCTTCACAGGATGACCTGATCTTTGTCCCAAAAACCGAGACAAGTATTTAAAATTAATTAAAGCGTCAGGACACCGTGACAGTCCTCTGAAACCCAGGTCTGCCCGGAGTAATTCGGGACGTCTAGTCACCCTATCACATGGTTACCCAGTGAGGAGGGAAGATCACACAGTGGCAGGAAAGACAGCTGTAAAGAACTCCACAGAATGCTTACCAGCTCTTTTTGGAGGCTGTAAGCAGCCGATGCCTATCAAGGGAAGTCAAAACACCCCAGGATATCGGTGACAGTCTCAGGGACCCTTTGATTTTTTGGGTGAGGGGGAGGCGTGGCGGGATTTGTGGAGGGCTCAGTGCCTCTCAGGTAGCTTTAGGCAAGAGGCCTGCTTCATCCTCACACAGCACAATATGTTTGTAGGTTGGCAGAGTCCACAGCATGAGGTCAGAGCGCAATACTCTGAGTGGGGGAGCTCTGATAATCTTTTCTTTGGAACCCAGCCTTATTAAACATTGCCATACTCTTTTTTGCCAAATTGCTGCTGCTGTTCACCAGGGGATTCGGGGGAGCCGCCACCGCCAAGAGTCAGCGGACTACATTCCCCAAAGAACCTCTGCGGTACGCACGACGCCACCGCGTTGAGAGGCGCCAGGAGGCGCTCTAAAGGAACGTTGAACCCCATTGGGAGCGGGAGTTCTGATAAACTTTTCTTTGGAACTTGGCCTTATTAAAAATTGCCATACCATTACTTGCCAAATTGCTGCTGCTGTTCACCGGGGGATCCGTCACCGCCAAGAGTCAGCAGGCTACATTCCCCAGCAACCTCCGTGGCGCGCACGCCGCCACCGCGTTGAGCGGTGCTCAAAAGGAACATTGAGCCCCGCATCGCGGGACGCGCGCGGGCGGTCCGGGAGAAGCCCGGGACAAGGGCGGGGCTGTCTTAGGCCGTCAGAGGCCGAAGGAGGCTGGGCTGGGCCACCCCCCTTGGCTCTCAGTAGAAAAAGGTACCAGCGGTAAAACTAAATTATTTGCTGTAAACTATCAAAACGACACTGTCGCAATGATATTTTATGGCGGATTGCTTTTTGCAGTTAAATTTGACTTTGACTCTATTGGAATCCGTTAAAAATTCTGTCTGGACCACAGATAACACGCTTTGACTGTAGCAGGTTATATGGCCCAATATTTAATATTGAGGTGAATACTTACTGAGTTCAACGGCCATATAGCTAAAAGTGGTCACCAAGCTGGTCATATCATTCTTGGAATTGGAATTGGTACTGGAGGGTGAAGTGTTACGTAGCAGCATTTTTGTTGATTAGGGCAATTACTGTTTACTATTAACTGAAATTGGGGAAACACCTAATCATGAGCAAACGAAAGGGTGCAGTAGGCACACTTGATGATTTTATAATAAGAGCTGAATCCGTATTATGCCACGAAATTGAATTAGCACAAAGAAGGTTATCACTTGACCCCTCAAAACTTCCAACCTATAGTCAACCTGGTATACGCCTGTCAACAAATACACCACACTTAGACGTGGATAGCTGTACCGTAATCCCCCAACATGTTTTGAATAACCCTACATTAGAACCCATGGGGTCTTTTAATGTAAATGAACCAGGGACCCCAGGGATATCAACAAGATTACGAGTGCAAAAAACAGCGGGAATGACTAAAGAAAAAAGTAAGAATTGCCTGAGGGGAAAAAGAATTGGTGAAAAGAAAGGGAAAGCCGGGGGAACGGGGAGATTGCAAAATGGTGATATCAATGTACCAGAATATGAGGAGGTCTTGTGTAGAACAATTGGGGTGCAAACTTATGCTGATAACTTTATTAGCCTAGGTAGAGAGAATGAAGCAGTTAGAGCGGTAGAACAAATTATAGCGGATATTTTTAAAACAACCGTAGACTCTGTACAGACCCAAATAAATTATGGACAGCAAAATGAAGGTCATGGTTAGCAGAATCAACCAGTTAAACTTTACCATAGCCCAATTAGGTGTCACGATTGGGGATGGAAATAGATTAATTGAAGATGGGGCCAGACTACTAGCAGATTTTAGGATTATCCAAATTGAAAGCATGGCAACCAGTGATGATAAACATATTCAGAAACAATGTAGAATGGAGCTAGTAAATAAAGCTGGGACGGGGGAAAGAGCAGAGGAACTAGGGGACAGTGAGTTACAGAGAAAGACTGTTACTCGACCCGATAATAGAACAAATCACTCAGAAAGAGATAGCTACAGGGCAGCAGTATACAGCCAGAAGGGGACTGACTTGACTCCTAACCCTGATGTCCTGAAGCTACCTCCTGCCACATGCCTCTATGTCCTGGTTCTAGCTGGGGTTCCAGCCCTGCGAAGGGATCAAAATGAATCCTGGTTCAATCTTAGGAATAAAGCAGTTGATTGGCTCTCCAAGTATAAAAAGTTCAACCCCAATAAAACGAATGAAATCCTGATGGTGCGTAGGGTAGGGTGGGTGGGGAATTCTCCAAAGGATATACAAGGCTATTGTATTGTTATAAATTTTAAACACCCTCACATAGTACGTACCTTGTTGGGAGCACACGAGGAGATACTAACACAGAGTACTAATATCCGTGTTCTACCATTAGGTTATTTTTATAAACCTACTGAAATAGGAAGAAATCATAATCATGGCAAATTTCTATTTCTTGAGACCTTCAACAGCTTCCAAGAGTTAACATCTCTGGAGGCGGTTGATTGTCTGCAACCGTCAGAGGCTATAGCAAAAGATTTCCAGATGCTATCTGTAGAGAAGGAATTAGGGGGGAAAAATAAGGTAACAACTAGTAATTATTGTGAAGAAATGGAAGTAGGGGAAGAGCGAGGTGTGAGCGAAATTGCACCATTAATTCCAATAGTAAGTGGAATTTGCGAGAGTGTACTGGCTAGGGGAGTCACTGACACAAACCATATGTCAAGTGATGGGCCTATGAGAGTCCCAAACCCCAATGACCAGGTAGAATTAAAAATGATTTCATGGAACACAACAGGTCTTGGAAGGAATGACAGACCCTGAGTGGAACGATTATACATTGAAACAAGTGATATTTGTATGCTACAGGAAACCTGGGCATTGAAGATTCCACACAGGGTAGGATATAAAACTTTTCATGTGGCCGCAGTCCCATCTGTAAGAGGAAGGCCCTCTGGTGGCCTAGTTATATGGGTAAAAGTGACCCTCGATATTAGAGTCACGCATTTATGTATTGACTCATTAGACATACTTGGAATAAAAATAGTAACTAAAGATAGAAGGGTGCTGCACCTATATAACATCTATAACAGACCTTGCCCGGTTTCCAAGGAGTCTGTAATTATAGAACATTTGGATTCCATTCTTAACTTATTAGACACAAACATAAGCATAGTAATAGGTGGTGATCTTAATTGTAACTATGAACCTATTACAGGGCTTGGAAATATTTTAGAAGAGGAAGACAGTGCTAACAAGATTTCTACAATGTACAGTTCCAAGATGGTTCAGTGCACTGTGTTAGCACTCCAAATCATGAGACTAATGGTTGGGCATGGCCTGAGAGCATGCAATGGACGTCTACCATCTGACGTACCGAAGGCTCCAAACATTTGGTAGGAGTAAGTCCCAGAGCAAAATTGATTATATAATCTTATCGTTTGATATTTGTCTGTATGCAGTAGATCTAAATATTATGCCAAGAGTAGAGAGTGACCACCGTCCGCTTGAGTTTGTCTTTCACAGTAGATTGTTGCTTAGCTCAACCGAGAGTAACAGTGTAGCTTATGTGAGCCCAGATGATATTATAGTTCGCAACAATCGTCGCTCAGTTAAATGGGCGTATATGCTGGAACATGGTGAACTGCTGGCAAGTGTTTATAATATATTTGCAAAAAAAGACAGGCAGGTAGGGAAATCCTGGTATAATAAGGACTGTCGCAATGCCAAGGCTGAACTAGTCCATGCTATAAAAAACAATAATATGCCGACAGTCAAAGAAGCTAGATTAAAATACAGGAGAGTACAAGAAAAGGCCAAGGCTTCATGGGATGAAGAGATTTGGTCTGACTTACTTACTGCTGCCAAGAACAATGATCAAATGTCATTTTGGAGACTTTTGGCCAAAGGAAATAGAAAAGAAAAAGGTTCTAGGGATGTTTATCTTGATGAGGTTACTTGGATCGAGCATTTTACTAAATTGTATGGAGCACCTGTGAAGGATATGACTCTTTCAAATGATGAGTTATTCTTGAGTCCAAGTGAAGGTAAATTAGATTTTGACCTACAGGAAACAATACTGGCAATTAATCTAGTTAAAAATGGGAAAGCCCCTGGACTAGATAAAATTCCGGGAGACTTATATCAACAAGAAATTAGTGTCTGGGACCCCTATATTAATTGTTTATGTAATGCCGTAGCTGCAGGTGCAGATCTTCCGGAGAGATGGAAGGGGGGGCGGAAATCATTACAATTTTTAAGAAGGGCGATATGAGTGATCCTGCAAACTATCGCCCTATTAGTTTAATCAATATTTTACAAAAGATTTATGCAAGGCATGTTTTAAAATCGTATAAACATTTGGATTGAGGAAAAAGCAGTTCTTACAAAGTTTCAGACAGGGGTTAGAGCCAAAATAAGTACTAAATATCAGGCCTTAAGGTTCTGCTGCTTGTGTTGGAAGTATGTAAATATAAGACAGAGTCATTTATATGTAGCCTTTGTAGACCTTAGGGCTGCGTTTGATCTTATCCCCCGAAATTTGATCTGGGAGACACTCAGCCGCCTAGGGCTACCAGACAACCTTTTAGAACAGATTATGAGGTTGCACGAAAATAATTATGCTAAAACCAGGTGGGGCCCAGGCGGCGAATTAACAAGGCAAATCCCCATAAAGAGGGGAGTTCACCAAGGCTGAGTGTTGGTGCCTACACTATTCGTCAACGATATCCCATTCTTTTTGGAGGGCTGCAAAAATGATGACCAAAACTGAGGGGAGAAAAAATACCAGCCCTCCTTTTCGCTGACGACACCATACTTGTATCGCAAACACCTAAGGGACTGCAATGTCTACTAAATACATTCCAAAAGCGAAAAAGGCCTTGAGATTAATACAAATAAGACGAAGTATATGGCTATAAACCCTCATAAAACCTTCAGAGAAAATGTAGTTTTAAACGGTCAATAATTGGAACATGTTAAGAATTTTAGCTACTTGGGTGTTTCCCTGGATTCCAAATTATCTTGGAATACCCAAATTGAAAAAATTAAAATTATACTATCGCAAAACAAGTTACTGATTATGAAAAGGCATGGAAATAGTCTTAGCAAAGCAGTTTCGCCAGCACTAGAGGTATTTAAGTTCAAAGCCCAATCGGCAGCACTATATGGAGCTGAATTATGGGGACCCTCGTGCAAAAAGGTCTTTGAGGTTGGTGAAAACAAATTTTATAGAGCATTGCCAAGAATACCCGTGCGCACGCCACCAATACCAATCATTCTTGATCTGAATATGAAACGCAACGTTCACCATGCGATCTTGAGACCACTGATGCTTTGGGTTAGACTTTGGTCGACACCCGAGTTGTTCGAATATAAGGATGGATTAAAAGAAATAATGGAATTGGACAAAGGACCCCCCCTGCACCCCTGAAATATAACTTTGAGAGCATTTTTCACACACACATGCCCCAAGGGCATGTGTGTGTGTAAAATGAAACTTTCAAAAATGCACTTTTGTGCATTTTTGAAAGTTTTCACAAATTACCATGAAGGTCAACTTCATGGTAAATTACCTCTCCCTATTTGCGAATTCGCACATTTAAAATGTTCATGCATTGCATTTAAGAAATCTCAAATTGCGATTTCTTAAATGCAATCGCAATTTTAGAAATCACAACGGGATTGCGATTTCTAAAATTGCGAAAAACATGATGCATCCCAATTTTGTAAATGGGATTCGCAAGCGGCCGAAAATTGCGATTTGCACCGTTTGCAAATGCAATTTACTTTGATGCATGTGGGCATTTGTTACTTCTGTCCATTCGTCCAAATATATAACACAACAAGTAACATTACACCTACACCAAGCCAGGGCTATTGGCTTTGTCAATGGTTGTAAGTTGCATAAGATAAATAAGCAACAACTATCACTTCGTTGCATATAATAATGAAAATACTATTTGGTCTTATGGGAGAAGTTCTGGCGTAAGGCTAGAGCAGCCCACCTTCGAGCTGAGAATACAAGTTCGAGCCAGACGTCCTGTGATTCAAAAAATTAATATGCTCTTGACTAATTTAACTGGTGCTCGTGTTAAGTGCGCCTAGGTGCCCTATATAAAACTGAAAAACGAGATCTCTTAAGTTACATCAAAGGCAGTGGCAGGTTGCACTATTGCAGTTAATGTGTTTTTTTTACCCTAAGGGTAAAAATGGAGAGCCCGATAGGGACGTCTCGGCACTTGCTTTTACCAGGCCCACTTAAAGCCCTTAATATACTGACAAGTTATCTGCTGGATTAGGTCAGTTTGCTTATTACCGAATGTCCAGTAGGTATTGGGGTTGCCCATCATTTAATATGAGTCTGCTAGAATTATCTTTTCTTTTCCCTCAAGCTTCCCACTTCTGAGGCTGTCCAAACTCCCCATTGGCCAGATCAGGTATTTCATCATCTGCTGCAAGGATTACCGAACAATAGGGCCCCACTCCAGAGACATTTGTGTGATTTATGCTAGTCCAGGCACCATAAGCATATATCAAAGAGCATGAACTAACTTCAAAGGAAGAGAGATCTGTAGAACCCAGATTACAGGTAACGCTGTTTGCTAGTGCTCACCCCTCCCCACAACAGATATGCAAAAATGAAATCAAGAATGACAATTTGAGAAGTTTTAAGACATGGACAAAGTGGGAAACTGCCCAGGGCCCCTAACTTACAAGGGGCCCCTGGGAAAGTAAATTTTTTCTCTACAACAAACTTGAACATAGGATTCCATACTTTATGGAATAATGGGGCTCCAATTAGCAGAAAGTGAGTATAAAAAAAATCTAGTCTGTTCAGAACAGGGGCCCCAATATATTTTTTGCCTTGGCCCTTCGAAATCTTAAGACAACACTGCCTTGGATGCAGAAGGAACTGTATCCAAGGTGGTCCCTCCTTCAAAGACACATGGGCAGGAGTAGTTGGAGAATGATGAACCATCTACGTTTCAAATGTAACCCTAGCACTTCTATAAGACAGGCAGAAGGACGGTCTGAAAGGGATCATTTAATTTACAATAGAAATGAAAACAATTACGCATCTTCATGATGCTGAAGGAAAACAACCCCTTTGCATGCCCACCAATGTGATATGTTTCAAAGAGGACAATAATTATACAAACTACAAAGGAACCATCTCATAGAGGGTGTTTCAAGGTTTCTGTTAAAGAAGAGTAGGCGCTGCTCACCTGAACACTGCGGACAGCAGGAGTCCTGCGTACGGGTGGGGTTCTGGCACAATAGGGGCGGGCAGACCTCAGTCTCGCAGAGGACTCGGGCACTGTGGCAGGTGCACTGGGTGCAGGTGTCAATATTCCACGTCTCTCCCTCCACAAAGTACTCCCCTCCTGGGGCATGGCACACAGATGGGTTGCTCAGCACTGGCTTTTCTCCACTGGAGTCATCTGAGGAAAAATAGAGCACAATTATAAAAAAGGAAACTATTGCTTTAATGCCTTGATTATTATTTTCTGTTATCCAATGTTTACATTATCAACAAATGTGGAAAGTGCACGATAACAAACTGAACACTTCAAATGTGCATGCCTACAAATGTGCTTATTTTCCCCCCACTTAAAGGTAAGAAAGAGCACCAAAGCCAGGTGGGAGCATGTGAAATAAGCACGCACTTCTCAGGCTCATCTGGGTGAGAGAACAGGTTGTTTCGCTGCAGCATTGCAATTTCTTTAATGGGATTGCTCCAGTCAATACTTTAAACTGGCAATTACTAGCAGGCCCCGAGTACCTGTGTGTTAGAACGTTAATTATTAATTGAGGTGTGTGGTAGTTCACCACAAGTAATAAAATCACTAATCTTTCAGGTTTAGGCAAAGGTTCAATAATTTAACCAGACCTCAACCCTTGGTATCTATGGCACAGAGCAGACCGGCTTAACTTAAAGAAAATATATAAATCATTTAGATGTACCAAAAAAAGTCAAAAATACATCAAATTAAAAATCACACCCCAAATTATAAAAATAGAGTAAAATTTACTAAACAAAATGACATCAAACTGACAAAACAGAATAACAGGAACGGAAGGTGTGGATGTTTGAAGATTTGAGAGGAAAAGCTTCAAGAAAACATAAAGCACCAATTATAGGTACTATTAGTGCAGGAACGCGACCTGGGAGCCATTTGAGGCTGACCACGATGGAGAGAAGGCCGGATACACCACATAGGTTTGTCCCAGACAAAGATTTTTCCTTCTGACCTAGTGTCTGAAATGGAATGGAATGGAATAGGTTTTTGTAGAGCGCGATAGCTACCCGCAGGCGTCCTAGCACGAAGTAACTGAATACAGGAGTGTGGGGCAAGTCGGGAATTATCTGCTGAGGAAAAAGGTCTTTAATTTTCTTCGAAAGGGCAGGATGTTTGGTTCTGAACGGATCGAAAGTGGAAGAGAGTTCCACAGCCTTGCCGCGTTAGTAGAGAACATTCTGCCTCCACTTCTTTCTTTTTTGTATCTGGGCATAACGACTTGGAAGGCATGGGTCGACCTTAGCTGCCTATTGGGAAGGTAGGGGGTGATCAGTGTGTGGTTGAGGATTGCTCCTTTCCTTCAGTAGGCACGGTGAGCGATGCACAGGCTTTTAAAGTTGACTCTATCTTTTACTGGCAGCCAGTGAAGTGTTCTTAATTCATTTTTCACTGATTGCCGGCGGGGAATGCGCAGGAGAGTGCGGGCAGCACAGTTTTGGATAACCTGCAGTTTTTTCAAGGTGGATTCAGGAGAACCTAGGTATAGGGCATTACCAAAATCCAGTCGGGACAGGATAAGACCCTGGACCATGATCTGTCTGGCCTTGAAAGGGAGAAGTGGTAAGATTTTTCGAATGAGCCTCATAATGCTCATGCAGGTGGCTGCTAGTTTGGTTGCCTGGTGGCCGAAAGTTAATGCACTATCCAGCCAGATGCCCAGGCTCTTGATGGTATCCCTGGCTGGGGGGACTGGGCCTAGTGCTGGTGGCCACAGAGAGTCAATAGATTTTTGGGGGGAGTTGCCTAGCACCATTAGCTCAGTTTTGTCGCCGTTGAGCTTTAGGTAAGACTGACTCATCCAGGTGCATACTGCCTCCATGCAGCCTCTGAGATCATTGGAGTGAGAGGAAGGATGGGTCAAGGTCACCACCAGTTGCGTGTCGTCGGCGTAGGACACGACTTGCACGCCGAAGGGGCGTATGATTTCTGCAAGGGGGAGCATGTAAATGTTAAACAGTGTGGGGCTCAGGGATGAGCCCTGAGGAACCCCACAACTGAGAGGTTTACTGGATGAGACGTTATTGCCCTCGCAGACTCTAAAGGAGCGGTCAGAAAGGAAGGAATGGAGCCAGGCTGCAGCAGTGGAGGTTATCCCTAGCTCTGACATTCTGTGACATAGGATGTCATGATTTACAGTGTCGAAGGCGGCACTGAGGTCCAATAAGATAATGGCTCCAGTGCCACCCTCGTCCACAATCTTTCTAGCTCCTTCTGTTACTGCTAATAATGCAGTTTCAGTTCCGTGCATAGGCCGGAACCCTGTCTGCGAGGTATCCAGGGAGCAGTTTGCTTCCAGGAATTCAATGAGACATTGATTTACATGTTTTTCTGCGAGCTTAGTTATCCACGGTAGCAGAGAGATTGGACGGTAGTTTCCCGGGTTCATCTGATCTAGGTTTGGTTTCTTCAGGAGGGCCTTAACTGTAGCTTGTTTCCACTTAGGGGGAACAAGCCCTGATGCGAGGGAGTTGTTGATCACATTCTGGATGGTTGGAAGAATGGTGGGCGTAATTGTTCTTAAAAAACGTGCTGGAGCTGGGTCACTGGGGGAGCCAGATTTTACCTGAAGTATAATAGTTTCCAGGCTGATAGGCTCCAGAGGTGGGAAGGCTTCCAGGAGGATAGAGGGGGTGGGTCCAGCGCACTGCTGTTCGGGGCAGGGGTGAGGGGATAGGGTGAAAGAAGAATAGATTGTGGCTATTTTATTGTGAAAATAGTCAGCCTGTTCATTGCAGCGAATTTGAGCGGTCTGAGGATCTGGTGGTTTGTCAGGGAGTTTGAGCAAGTTTTTAGCGATCTTGTAGATCTCCTTGGGTTTGGATGCTGCTTCATTAATTTTGTTTTCGAAGTAAGTGGATTGAGCTTTTTGTATATTGGTTTTGTAGGATTTTATAGATGCCCGATATTCAGTTTTGCTGGTATGGGAATAGTCAAGGCGCCATTTCCGTTCCAGTCTCTTGCATTGTCTTTTGAGAAGGCGTAGGTCCTCTGTGTACCAAGGGGAATTTTTGGGTCTCTGTTTAGGTTGAATATCCTTGAATGGGATAATGAGGTCAAGAGAGGTGGTGATCCAGTTGTTGAAGGCATCATTGCTGACAGTCGGATCGGGGTTATTTTGTGGGACAGAGGATTCCAATGTGGAGGTCCACAGGTTGGTGTCGAGCTGTGACCATTTGCGGTCTCTTCTTGAGGCAGAGGGAGGTGAGGGGCGGGATCCTAATGGTGACCAGGAGAATGGGATCAAAAAATGGTCAGTCCAGGGAAGGGTAATGGGTGGGCTAACTGTAAGATGAGTGCAATTACTGAAGATAGGATCAAGAAGATGACCTTTTTCATGGGTGGGTTGCAGTACTAGCTGGGAGAGATCTAATGCTAGTAGGTTGTTACGCAGTTCGGTGGCTGCCGAATCCGAGGGGGCGTCCAGGTGCACATTTAAGTCACCTAATATGGTGTAGTTGGGTGAGGAGCAAATAGCATTGGCTACCTCAGGGGCAAGCTGGTTTATGAAATTAGTCGGAGTGCCAGGTGGACGGTAAATGAGAGTTCCCGAGAACGTGCAAGTGGGGGAGAAGTCTAGTGAAAAGGTGAGGTGTTCGCAGCTGGGTAGGTTGGTTTGGGAGGAGCGGCAGGTGAAGCGATTTTTGTATATGATAGCTATGCCGCCTCCTTTTCCTAAGTCGCGATCAGCTCGGAGTATGTGGTAATCAGCGGGGAGAGCTTGAATGACTTCAGGGTCGGAGTCGGTTTTAAGCCAGGTTTCCGTGAGGAATATGGCATCAGGATTTTTGTCCGAGATCAGCAGGGATAGTTCAGTGGCATGTTTGGGGAGAGATCTGCAGTTAAGCAGAAACATGCTAAAAGATGGGGGATGTATGGAAGGGTAGCCTAGGAACCTACAATGTGGACAATTATAATGTTGGCAGATGGGGTCCCATGATGAGAGACAGAGATAGTTAGTGTGCCCCCGTAGTTGATGTAAGGCTTTGGAGGAATAACGTAAGAACGTATTTTGAGCAGCGGCGGTGGCCCCTGGTCCCGGTCAGGCGCGGACGGGCGCAGACGGGCTTGCCTTTGGCGCGCCTTCGGCGCCCCGCCGGCGCCGCCGCTGCGCCCATCCGCTGCGCCTCCTGGGAGTGGGAAGCATTTAGTAGTAGCTGGGCCTCGGGGTGGGAGGGGCTTAGCAAGATGCTCGGGTTCCTCACCCAAGATGGCGGGCCCGGATTTCGAATGCCTCGGGAGAGCAGGAGGCTCTGACAATTCTCGAGGGGGGGCGAGGTCCGCTCTGACTCAGCGGCGACCTAAATCGTGAGTAAAGTACAATAATTGCCTATATTTCACAAAGTGCAATTTTAAAAGAAAGGCTTTCCGAAGTGCGCGATTTTTAAAAAACAAAGTCCTGCTATTCAGATCAGCGTCAAGAATTTAAAGATTTAAGCAGAGTAACAGCACTGTCCCGGCTTCCGCCTCAGGACCACAACATACACCACACTCACTCTTAATCAGTGGGGAGTGGTGGAATGATTAGTGTCTTTTGTAGTAGCTGGGCCTCGGGGTGGGAGGGGCTTAGCAAGATGCTCGGGTTCCTCACCCAAGATGGCGGGCCCGGATTTCGAATGTAGAAATCATCCAGCGCGGCAAGATTGCATGCTGCACCTGAAAAAGTCCTCTCAAAGCTGGATAGCTGGTGGACGAGGTCCCACTGAAGCCTTTGGTTGTGGCAGAAAAAGCTCAGAGAAGGAAAAGTTAAATTTCATAACCAGATACTTTTTGCCCCTTCACCGGTTAAGATCTTTGTTCAGACTTCATCTCTTTTTATGAAATAAAGAATCTTTCAGCAGAGCAAGGCGGCAGGCTGTACCTGGTAATGATGCACGAAAGTCAGAGCGGCTTGCCATGAGGGTCCACTGAACATATTTTTCGGGCAGCAAAATGTTCAGAGCATGCCTAACTTGATTTTCTTGCCTAGTAAGATTGCCCCTTGGGTGAATTGACCTGGGTAGTTGGCCCCGGTCCTCCAGAAGTCGAAAATGATTTCTAAATCTGGTCATGTGGGCACTTCAGGAAAAAGGGCTCTTGCAGCTACTGTGTCCCTATAACTACACAAAGATCAGCCAGCTGACCTCTGGAATCAACTTCTTAAATTTGGGCACAAGCGGGAGCAGGTCCAGCTCTTCTCACAAGTCTTAAACAGCAGGTGCAGTACTTCTCCTGTTTTTCCATAGGTCCAAAAAGTGTTATACAGAGACAGTGGTGATGTCCACTTTTGCACAGCTCAGTAGCCAGTGAGTGGGGTTGACCTCTGGACACTCCCTATCCAATGTAAGCACTCCTGGCCATTTTTGTAGTGCATCCTGTATGTTCTACAGTACACTGGCCCAGAATGCACTTTTCTATAGGGAATCCAAGGTTGTAATTGTATTTATTATGGAACAGGCTTTCTGCTCTTGGAGGATGCTTGTGTGCCAGGCATGGTTGTACTCAGGGAAATGAGCAGTCTTCTCCACCTAAGCTACACCGCAAGGTTCTGGACCAACTCCCCCTCTCCTGGGTTGGTGCCCAATTGACTACCCAGAGCCAAACGAGCAAATGTTTCCCTCTTCCTTATTTTTCCACTTCACCTAAACTAAGAATCAACAGGCTTCCATTCTGTCCCTTTCATGTTAATAAAGTTCCTGGTACCGCCACAGTTGATCTTCCTGAACTGATAAGGATCACTGCCCCACACCCAACTCATCCTTTCACCAGGAATAAGCCATTCTCCTGCTCAGGGAGCTGTTTTCACACCTCACCAGGGTCAAACACTGGCAGAGCAGCTTCTGTCAAGGTAATGCAAAATAGCCTCCATGAGCTCAAGGCAGGGAAAAGGCAACATTCTAGAAGTTACCTTTTGTAAATATGTATTAAAACTCTAACTTCACAGTTGATTTGGATTTGAATTAATATTAAAAACAGTAGTTGAACCATGCCTCTATAGCTTGTCCCAACCCCCCAATATTAGAGTTAATAATTAATTATTTACTCTATTTTCCTCATAGGAAACCTATAGCCGTTTACAGTGAAAATAGCATTTAGGGCTTGTCACTGGCAAGGACATAACACATTTTTACATGTCTCGCTTTTAAATACAATGCACCTTACCTTGTGGGTTCCAATGCCTACTCAGGGGTGAGGAAGGTGTTTTCTTGTCAAAAGGGTTAATTTGACAGATTGGAATGCAGGTCTAAACTGCAGCAGTCGGGCTACATAGGTAGGCCTTAAGTCATGGGTACTCACAAACTTTCTCTTGGGGGCCAAATTTACAGTGTGGTTTGTGTCCGAGGGCCGCACCGGTGGGGGCGGGGTCAGTGGGGGTGTGGGCGGGCCTAGAGTAACAAAAAAAACTGACTATGAGGTTGAACACAGGTCCCTGCAGCTGACGTCTTCGTCCACTGAGCCACAAGACCCACATAGACACATCTCTGTCTCTCTCTCTCTCTCTCTCTGTCTCCCTCCCTCCCTCTATCTATCTATCTATCTATCTATCTATCTATCTATCTATCTATCTATCTATCTATCTATCTATCTATCTATCGATCTGTCTCCCTCCCTCTCTCTCTCTCTGTCTCCCTCCCTCTCTCTGTCTCCCTCCCTCTATCTCTCTCTCTCTCCCTCCCTCTATCTCTCTCTCTCTCTCCCTCTATCTCTCTCTCTCTCTCTCCCTCCATCCCTCTCCCTCTGCCTCACTCACCCTCTCTCTGACTATCTCACTCCCTCCATCCCTCTCCCTCTGCCTCACTCACCCTCTGACTGTCTCACTCCCTCTCTCTCCTTCCCTCACCCTCCCTCACCCTCCCTCTCCTTCCCTCACCCTCCCTCTCCTTCCCTCTCTCCTTCCCTCTCTCCTCCCCTCTCCCTCACTCCCCTTCCTTCTCCCTCACTCCCCTTCCCTCACCTTCACTCCCCTTCCCTCACCTTCACTCCCCTTCCCCCTCTCTGTCCCTCACCCTCTTCCCTTTCTCCCTCCCCTATCCCCTTCCTTCCTTCACTCCCCTTCCCTCACTTCCCTTCCCTCACCCCCACTCCCCTTCCCGTACTCCCTCACTCCCCTTCCCTCACTCCCCTTCCCTCACTCACTCCTTCACTGCCGCTTCCCTTCCTGCCTCCCTCACTCCCTCTGCCTCCCTCACTCCCCTTCCCTTACTCCCTCCCTCACTTCCGCTTCCCTCACTCCCTCACTCCCCTTCCCTCACTGCTGCTTCCCTCCCCGCCTCCCTCACTCCCTCTGCCTCCCTCACTCCCCTTCCCTTACTCCCTCACTTCCGCTTCTCTCACTCCATCACTCCCCTTCCCTCACTCCCCTTCCCTCATTCCCTCACTTCTGCCTCCCTCCCTCTGCCCCCTCACTCCCCTTCCCTCACCCCCGCACTGCTGCTTCCCTCCCCGCCTCCCTCACTCACTCCCTTCCTCCCTCACTCCCTCCCTCCCTCACTCCCCTACTCCCCTTCCCTCACTCCCCTACTCCCCTTCCCTCACTCCCCTACCCTCACTCCCCTTCCTCCCTCACTTCCGCTTCCCTCACTTCCCTTCCCTCACTTCTGCCTCCCTCCCTCTGCCTCCCTCCCTCTGCCTCCCTCACTGCCTTCCCTCACTCCCTCACTCCCCTTCCCTCACTCCCTCACTTCTGCCTCCCTCCCTCTGCCTCCATCACTCCCTTCCCCCACTCCCCTCACTCCCCTTCCCTCACTCCCTCACTTCCTCTTCCCTCACTCCCCTTCCCTCACTCCCTCACTTCCTCTTCCCTCACTCCCCTTCCCTCAGTCCCTCACTTCTGCCTCCTTGCCTCTGCCTCCCTCACTCCCTTCCCTCCCTCCCTCACTCCACCTCCCTCACTCCATCACCCTCCCTTTGTCTCCGTCCCTCTGTCTCCGTCCCTCTGTCTCCGTCCCTCTGTCTCCGTCCCTCTGTCTCCGTCCCTCTGTCTCCGTCCCTCTGTCTCCGTCCCTCTGTCTCCGTCCCTCTGTCTCCGTCCCTCTGTCTCCGTCCCTCTGTCTCCGTCCCTCTGTCTCCGTCCCTCTGTCTCCGTCCCTCTGTCTCCGTCCCTCTGTCTCCGTCCCTCTGTCGCCCTCCCTTCCTCTGTCGCCCTCCCTTCCTCTGTCGCCCTCCCTTCCTCTGTCGCCCTCCCTTCCTCTGTCGCCCTCCCTTCCTCTGTCGCCCTCCCTTCCTCTGTCGCCCTCCCTTCCTCTGTCGCCCTCCCTTCCTCTGTCGCCCTCCCTCCCTCTGTCGCCCTCCCTCCCTCTGTCTGTCTCCCTCCTTCTGTCTGTCTCCCTTTCTTGGTCTCCATTTCTTGGTCACACTCTCCCTCCCTTCCCTTTCCCTCCCTCTTCCTCTGTCTCCCTCCCTCCTTGGATGAGGTTATATCAAGTCTGCTCACCCTGGCACCGACAATTAAATCTTTTACCCATCGTCGTTGCATTCTGGTGAGGGCATGTTCTACTGTTAATTGCCTGCCTGAAGTTACCCTGAACTGAAGGCCCCTAACGAGGGGAAGGGCAATTCGCGCCACGTAGCACCAGCCAAGCTGTGCTCAGTTAAGCTATTCGCACCTGTTATTTTGACCTCACCCTCATCCGAGAACAATCTTGTCCACTGACCCTATTTTGTGCATCATACCTCAGCTTCACACTACACATGGAAAATATGCCAAAGTAGTTAATAGAAGATTTCAAAGCTTTGATTGGCTGAATCAATATCGGAAATCTAGTAGTAGAGATGTCAATAAGTATTTCTATCGGCCATGTGCGCCAACATTCAAATTATTGCCTTTCTGTTTCTCTGTATTTAATTTAGAGCATTCTGCCCTGTCATCTCACCCTGCCTGTGAAGTTGACGGGTGCGACTGTGTGTGTGCCCTGGGTGAGACAGCTTCAGGGCACACACACAGCCGCACCCGTCAACTTCACGGGTCTTTAAAAGAACATTTGCATGTTAATGGGGCTTTGTAGTATTTCACCTCTTCGTAGGCCCCTGCAGCTCCACTCTGACTACGGAAACGAATCACCCGGCCCCCACAGAGCAGCAGTCTCTCGGAGTCGCGCTCCGGTTGAAGACACTCTTTAGAAATGTTTCTGTAAAACACGGGTACTGAAAGGTCCGCGGGCCGCCAGGGAAGGCTTGCCGGGCCGCCAGTGGCCCGCGGGCCGTACTATGAGTACCCGTGCCTTAAGTCATGTTTTCCTTGCCAAATAAGAACCTCATTTTGCGCAAGCATTTACAGAATCGCAATTTGAGATTCCCTAACTGCTATGCTAGTAGACCTCGCAAATTGCGATAATGCCTTACGGAATCGCAAATTACCACCAACTTCAAGTTGGTGGTAAGTTGCGATTTCCTTTAAAAAAGCACTTTTATGCTTTTTTCAAAGTGCCATGTGGCACACATACATGCCCTTTGGGCATGTATGTGCGCCACATGCGCCCACATGCACAATTCAGGGGTGCAACAGGGTGTCCTTTAGGAACCCTTGGACCCTTGAAATTGTGCGTGCAATTTGCGAGTAGCTACTGGGTACTGGAAAATTGCGCGCGCAATTCTCATGCATTCCTATGGGCCTCTTGGCCCATAGGAATGAATGGGAAGCCATTCCTTATTTGCTACTAGCAATTTGCGAGTCGCAAATAAGGAATGTGTAGGAATCGCAAAAATAATTGCGATTCCTACCTACATGGCATTTTGCGAGTCCTTAATAGCGATTCCCTAAAAATCGCTATTGAGGACTTGCTAAACTGCTTTTACCTACATCTGGCCCTATTTTACATCTGAAAAGTACACTGTAATTTACATTTAAAATCTTTGTCTCATGAATGTACTGCTTACACAATCCCATCCTTTTTATTACTGTTTTGCACTGCAGCAGAAATTTTTATTGCTAATGTCACCGTTCGAGAGCATGCACCAAACCTACGGGCTTTGACACTTCTTGTTATTTGATTGGGTGTCTGGCTCAAGTTACACTGTCTGTTTTGAAAAATCGAATAGAGGCTGGAGTCTAGACTAACTAACTGTATGCTGCCGCTAGCTAGAAGCAAGTGAGAGCACGCACACTGAAAGCCCTTGCTCTGAAGAAGGCTTGGCATGCCTTGTTTGCACATTTTCCTGAGTAAAGAAAGCTATATAGCATGCGGGCATGTAAACATCTGAAGGAACGCAGTAAGAGTTTCTAATAAAGCTGTCATGCTACGAAAGGAGGGAGGGATGGGCAGAGGAAATGTACCACGCAAATCCTAGCTGAAGAAAGCAGGAAGCTAGAGAGGAAAGGCATCCAATTAAAAAAAACTGCCTCAGAATACCACACTATTATTTAAATGGGTACCTGCACTTTTTTTATTCTGAGGGGGGTACCTGAACTACTCAGTATTGGTGCAATACTTCTAACTGGAAAGTAGCAGCACTTCTCAGAAGCAAAGAGGTATTATAGTGTAGGGTAACTGCTTTTCTACTTGTCCATTTCAAGCACTGCATGACATGGTTTTTATATTTATAGTACGTATTCTACATTTTTTTTAAAGGTAGTGAATATACATTTAAAGTGCATACAATGTTTTCACCTTTAAGGTTTTGTACTGAAGAGGTTAGAAATGCAACTATATTATAGCCTTATAGCCCGCCGTAACGGGCTATACCGGCTATTAAAGGCCCGCTGAATCGTTAAAGGCCCGAGCCGAAGGCGAGGGACTTTAACGAGACAGAGGGACTTTAATTGCCGGTATAGCCCTGCTACGAAGGCTATTAGAACACTCTACCACTAAAGGGCAGAATGTTCTAACAAATTAAACAAAGGGTTCTCGAAGCTCGAGGGGATATAAATCGCCTCGAGCTTCGAGAAGCCTTTGTAGAACATTTGAATGTTTCTCTGCGGGCCTTTACCGGCCCGTAGAAGCAGGGAGCACCTCATTGTCTGCAATGGAGCTCCCGACATTCCAATGTTCTAATGTTGTATTGAAACACCATAAGCATGTTTCCTTTCACTAAGAACGGAGTTATTTATCGTCTCTTCCGTTAATACGATTTTACTTATGAATTTGCACAATGATTAAAGGTCGGAAAACCATTGGTTTCAATTTAATATTTCCACAGAGAAGCCCCTTCAATTTACTGATTTATCCAGGTTCCACGACAGATGCATGGTTTGCTCTGAAATATAGGACTAAAATTAAATATTCCCCAAAATAACCTCTTACTTGGAGCAAGTGTCCTAATAAAAGTATAAACATTTAGTATTTATTTATTTCAATTATTTATAAAGCACGCAATTGTCTGGTCAGAAGACCTGGTACTAAAGAATCCACTGCCACAAAGTATCTGGAGCTAATTATATGGCAGAGAACCAAGGCCGTACTGGAAACCAAAATCAGCATTGCCAAAATGTTGAAACCAACCCCACACTGCACGAGTCTGACACCAGAATGGGATTTGGGGCGTGACTAGATCATGGCAGCACGTCCTGCTTTTAATGCAGCCCTCTGTCCTGCAGCCTACCGGGAAAATGCCAGAGTGGCACAATGCCCAATCCAGCCATGTTTAAAATGTGCATTAAGAGTCAAATCTTTCGAATCTTCCTGAATGTCAAGTGACCAGATGTTTCCATTGAACACAAGGGAAAAGAGTTCCAACGTGTGATGGTCAAAAAAGAAAAGGATCATACGCTAAAGCAAGTACTCCTAATCTTGAGGACCGTTAAGAATCTGGATTTTGTTGATCTCAGTGCCACTGATGGACTAAAGGCTGAGAATAGCTTCCAAAAAAGCTGGAGCCTTGGCTGTTCGTTGTTATGTGGCAAGTTCAGCAGGCACTGGAGTCTGAACAAAAAGCCAGATGTGGGAACAGAGGGTAGAAGGCCAAGTAGCAGTCGTGTAGCTACATTCTGGATTAATAGCAGGCGGTTAATCAAGTAGGCCCAATAAAGTGAATTGTCATAGTCCAGCATGAACCAATGAGGCTGGAGAAGTGGCAACATTGAGCATCACTGATGCAAAGACGTTAATCTGAGATAGAAGAGAGGGAGAGTGGTCCAATTGCTCGGTGACCCTTTAAATCCCACTCTGCATGCCGCTCCCACATAGAAGAAGATTGAACAAGTAACAATTAAGGTTGGTGCCTGGCAAGCCACCAAGGGCATGTAATCACCCACTGGAGGGATCGTAATGCACTACAACTCCCAGCATGTTGTTGCAATACCCATGTGGGAGCAGAATGCAGAGTGGGATTTAAAGGGTTGTAATGCGCAGCCGCACACTAACTGCTTTGCTCTATGATTAAGGGGCATGCTGCCTCGAAACCCGCCAGGGCGTCTTGAATAAACTCTGTCTGAAAAGCTCTTAGCTGCAAAGAAAGGTTCTGTAAACGTATCCTGGTGGAGTGGCGTCCTTCAAGCACAGACAACTTTGGAGAATATATAAGCTCCGTTGTGTCTTTGGTTCTTCAACCGCGAGGGAAGGAGAAATTGATATATATATATATATATATATATATATATATTCAATTAACCCAGCAGCCGCCGAGCTCCGCGCTACTTAAGCCTCTAGACGAAGGCGGTTCGCGTGTAGGTTGCGAGCCTATACATCAATTTGAATCTTGACCTTTCAATCAGAGTTCGTGTGTTGCTTGACTCGGATTGAAAGGTCAAGATTCGAATTGAGATATATATTACCTACTGGCGGTCGCCAGTAGGTATATATAGTTAGGACCTAGTTACCATAGGAAATTCCGAACATTCTATTGGGAATAACTTTGGCGCCGATTGAAGGATCTGCCTGTACTTTTCCTTAAATTTGCCTTGCTGCGCTCCGCTCCTTCCCTGAAAGTTTCGGGGGGATTCGTCAAGCGGGGGCCGAGAAAAAAGGGGGGTCCCAAAACGTGTTTTCCCCATGTTAATTTCCATAGGGACATTCTGACAAGGCTACAGCTCGAACGGCTGAACGGAATTATACCAGATTTGGCAAAATGGTAGGGACTGGTATGCAGCAGTGCCTTTTGTATGTTTGGTGTAAATCCCTCCAGTAGTTCTTGAGAAAATTGAATTTGAAATTTTTCAAATGGCATTTTCTATGGGACCTTTAGACACGGCTACAGCCCGAATGGCTGAACGGAATTACACCAAACTTGGCAAAATGGTAGGGACAGGTATGCAGTAGTGCCTTTTCTATATTTGGTGAAAATCCCTCCAGTAGTTGTTGAGAAAATGAATTTGAGCAAATTATATATCTATATACGCTCAACATTCTATTGGGAATAACTTTGGCGCCGATTGAGGAATCTGTGTGTAATTTTCCAGAATTTTGGTAGCTCCGCTCCACTCCTTCCCTGAAAGTTTCGGGGGGGATTCGTCAAGCGGGGGCCGAAAGGGGGGTCCCAAAACATGTTTTCCCCATGTTAATTTCCATAGGGACCTTTAGACACGGCTACAGCCCGAACGGCTGAACGGAATTACACCAACCTTGGCAAAATGGTAGGGACAGGTATGCAGTAGTGCCTTTTCTATATTTGGTGAAAATCCCTCCAGTAGTTGTTGAGAAAATTGAATTTGATAAAATTATATATCTATATGCGCGCACCGTACGGTACGCGTACCGTACGCGCACCCTTACGTGCGCGAGCGAGTTTCTGATTGGCTGGCAGTAGACTGTCAACATTCCAAACTGTCCAAACCAAGAAGTGTTGGCCACCATCTTGTTTTTCAGGAGAACTGAGGCACAAGAGAGCCCAAAACAAGAGTGGAAAACACGAAAAGGGGGCAGTGTAGAGACCCCCCCCCAACCCTCTAGCCCTTCTCAGGGGGTCCCAAAAGGACCCCCAAGGGCAAAAATAAAAAATTTAAAAAAAAGAAATCGCGGGGTACGCGCACCGTACATGTAGGGTACGCGTACCGTGCACGTACCCCGCGATTTAAAAAAAAAAGAAACATTTTTTTGCACTTGGTGGTCCTTCTGGGACCCCCTGAGAAGGGCTAGGGGGTCAGGGGGTCTCAACCCTGCCCCCTTTTTGCGTTTTCCACTCTTGTTTTGTGCTCTCTTGTGCCTCACTTCTCCTGAGAAACAAGATGGCTGCTCAGGTGGTCCCAGAAGGATAATAACATATATAAACGTTATCCGCTAATAGAATTAGCATTTACAAAACCTTTGAAATTTATTAAAAAAATATATAGGTTTCACATCAGATATAGTTAGAAATTAGCATTTAAAAAACCTTGCAAATTCACTGAAAAAACCATAGGTTTCAAGTCTTATATAGTTAGGAATTAGCATTTAAAAAACCTTGCAAATTCACTTAAAAACCATAGGTTTCAGGACTTATATAGTTAGGAATTAGCATTTAAAAAAAAATTGCAAATTCACTTAAAAAACCATAGGTTTCAGGCCTTATATAGTTAGGAATTAGCATTTTAAAAACCTTGCAAATTCACTTAAAAAACCATAGGTTTCAGGCCTTATATAGTTAGGAATTAGCATTTAAAAAACCATTGAAATTGCTCCTGTATAGTTAGCTGTACTAACTATATTTCGAGCACCCGCAATCCACTGCTGATGATGTCACATATTACATCATTCATGACACGGTCAGTGACATCACTGATGACATCACTAATGACATCTCATTTGACATCACTGATTACATCACTGATGATATCATTCATGTGATAATACAATGCACCTCCTCACACTCTAATATAACCTTTGATACACCCAGTGTTAAATACAGACTACCATTCTTGAAACCTTTGACACACCAATACCAGTTACTACATACGCACTCACTGATTCCTAGGTCTACACACACATTCACTCATTCACCCATAGAATCACTCATACATACAGTCACTCATTAATACAACACTATCATATGCACTCATACACCTATACAGACACTCACACACTGCCACTCATCCATGGAGTTACTCACACACCTAGTCAGTCATGCAAAGAATCAATCACACTTCCATTTCCTCAACTATACAGGTATACACACACCTTACTTATTCAAACATATACTAACACATACTTACTCTCTTATACAATCACTGTTACAAGTACACAATAATCCATATAGCCACTAGCACATTCACTGGCTCTCATGTATAGTCATTTATATATGCCAACTCTCACATGCACTGTTTTACATATGTACTTACTTGCACATGTAGCACTGAGATATCCATTCACTCACCAACACACCCATACGCACAGCCAACCGCCCATATAGCTGTTCCCACATGCACTCTTGAACTCATACACCTAGTGAATCAACTGCTCACACATCTATGCACAGAGTCACACACCTCCCACCCGACCACACACACACTCAGTCTCCCATTCAAATACTTGGGCAACCAATCAATAACCCATATAGCCACTCATATAGCTACTGATCAACACATGCAGCAGCTTACACAACAGACATACTGATGCACACATTCAGACAGTTTAGTCACTAACCCATGCATTTAGTTAGACACATTTAATCACTCACACATACAGTCAGTCACGCACCTACTAAATCCTTCATCCAGACACTTCTACATCCACTCATTCTTCAATATGTAAAACATATTTAAACTTTACAGAAAGACACAGTCACTGGATGATGTCATCAGTGATGTCAAATGAGATGTCCTCAGTGATGTCTTCAGTGATGTCATTTGAGATGTCATCAGTGATGTCACTGACCATGTCATGAATGATGTAATATGTGACATCAGCAGTGGATTGCGGGTGCGCGAAATATAGTTAGTACAACTAACTATACAGGAGCAATTTCAATGGTTTTTTAAATGCTAATTCCTAACTATATAAGGCCTGAAACCTATGGTTTTTAAGTGTGTATATATATATATATATATATATATATATATATATATAACTAGATGTGCGTAGATACTCTTTGTGCCTTGCTATTTGTTGATGTGTAGAATTTATAAATAAATGTAATTAACTGGACCAGAGAACAAGGAGTTAAAATGGTGCAGGATATAAAAGCCCATTAAATAGGCCTCGTGAGTATGGGTTTAATTGGATTCCTCTGAATGTGAGGCAATAAGCAGCGATTGCTCCTGCTCTTTAGGATGTAGTACACAATAATATGGAATCTGACATTTTCACTGCAGTACCGAAAGATGGAATCTACAATTATTAGCCACTATAAAATCAAGTACCTGGAATAATCCCCATATAACCTCCACTCCTATATTTCCCAGGTATCAGTGTGTACATCATTTAAATTCAGCTAGCGAAAAAAAAGAGAGAATGGAGGCAACCCCTGAAAGCATAGCAGGATCTCTAACAGAAACCAGAAAGGATGCCCCAGGGAGCAGAATGTTTAAAGGGAGGTGTTTTAGCTGAGATTTGAAGATGCTTGACGCCATGTGGGGGCAACGGAGATGAGAAGTGGAAGAGGCAAATTCATACTGTTAGAAGAATCAGGAACTAGGTCTGGTAAGCCACTAAAAATTCTGAGGTTTGCACATTCCGTTTTACTCTAAAACTCGTTGTTCAACACATGGTGCCAGAATTTATTTAAGGAAGAAAAGCAATAATTCTGGCCACAATTATTTTTTAGAGTTATTACAATATAAATATGTCATGATGTTATTTACCAACACCATCCTAGATGCATCACTTCTGGCTCGCATACCAAGGATGTTCATTTGTAAATGCCTCTGATGCGTAGAACCATATTCAAGCATGTCCACAAATGGCAGCAGTTCACACCACTCCTAATAATTTGGTTGACTCGCTTTAACTGGAAATTTAAAAATATTGGTTAGATTGGTCTGGCATGTCTATTTGTTGCGGTACCATCAGTCTATCCTGTAACCCACTTACTCAGCTATCTGAATACACTTACTTCAACCGGGATTGATGTAAAAATCTGCCACTCATATCAGGGAGATGGCATACTGTTGTGCCTTCTTCAACTTTTGAGAAGTGCAACAACGTATTCCATTCTTTAGCTGGGTTTGTAAGGGCCCCAATCACCACATCACAGGAGCTCCATCAAGGCAAAAGAGGCCATCCACTGGGATCTCTTTGTCTCGCTCACCATGTGGGTAAGTTATGTTAAGATGCTTTCTTTTGCAGATGGGTTACATCCACCGCTCTTCTGTTCGACCTTCTCTGAATATGAACACTTGATGTATCCAATAACTGAGACCTTTAAAATGCCAATCAGAAAGCAGTTCTTTCAATTCTGTTTCCACAAGCTATCCAACACAGGAGAAGGAGAAAGGCACACAAGTCTTGCACTCGTCAGCACAGAATAGAGACAGTGAAATGAAATTCACTGGTGCAACAAACCAGAGGTGCGATCCTTCTACACCTCTGAAAGGGATTTACTGCGCAAAATAAACAAACAGCAGTGGTTCAGCACTCAATTTCAAGTTCAGTTATAGCACATCATAAGTCTTCAATACATAGTGCACAATTTCGAATGATAAATTATTGTTGTCTCAAAAACACTTAAAAACACAATAACGTGCAGTAGCCAACGCGTTTCGTCCACCAGGGACATCTTTAGGGCTCAATATACATGTTGTCGTCTTCTATATTCCTCATTATATGAATAGTAAAAATGGATGTTGTTTTTAGAGATTTTGGAGTACAATTGCTCCGATAGAGTTCCAGCGTGGCGTCCGGTTCTGCTGAACGAAACGCATTGGCTACTGCACGTTTGCTGCGATTTTAAGAAAAGGATGATCAATAAAGATTTTTTGGAAGAAGAAACCACTTTCACATTTGTTTATTGAGACAACAATAATTTATCATTCGATCTCTAAAAACAACATCCATTTTCACTATTGTAGGGATAATGACTGCCTCCAACGCACTGCACCGATGGGCTCAAGGAGCCCGTCATATGTGTGGTGGTCGGTCTTTCCGACCACCAACCATCTGCCCGCCATTGTAATATGGCAGGCGGTAAACATGCATGGGAAGGCCGTGAGATCAGACATCGTAGTCCTAAGAAAAAAATCTAGATGCAGGTACGTTAAAGAACACACCATATATTAATTTTAAAGGTATTTACATTAAATTAAAGAAAACAAGTATTTTTTTAAATTATGATTAAACTTTTAATTTAAAAAACTAAACTAAAATGAAACATAGGTTTGTACAAAAACTGTAATAAATAATTAAATATATAAATGAGTGATGGAATTTTTGTAATAATTTTAAATGGTAAACAAACTACATTAATACTTATGTATAATTCTGATTATGTGTGTAAAGTTACTAGTAGTAACTTTACACTTGCAAATCTTGTTCTTGCAGGCTCCACCCCCAGTTTTACAGAGGTGGAGACATGCAAGTCTGCACCTAGCAGTACATTTACACTGGGAAATGGTGAATAAGAAAAACATTTTGGTACTAGTAGGTGCAGTAGTGAGTTTACATGAGAGTAAATCTACGAGTATAAATCTACCTATATGAAAAGGGCCCAAAATATTTAACACTGTGGACAAAAAAAAAGAGGAAGCCATTAAATAAAACAATGATATACCATACATATTATCCAGTACCTAAAAGTAACCAGGCTCAAGGCTATTTTGTTACCAGTGTGAGCAACACAAAAAAACACCCTGCACACGTCAAGAGCTTCATGGTTGATCAAGGTAGCAATTTCCATCATTTTCAGGACTGTTTCCTCCTGTGCACAGCCACTCCATATCGGTGTTCCACAAATGCAATTTGAAGCATGACCAGCCCGGTTCTATGCATGTAAAGCAATGACTGAAGGATCTGACTGCGCGTCTGAGTGTGCATGACGCATTTTGTGTATTAAGAGTGAGACACTGCTTTAACTCCTGATTCCATCTGCAGGGTTTAAATCAGAACTTCCACTAGAAGCTGCTGAAGTCTAGGTGTTTTGGTATTACATTCCAGAGGGGGTGATCTGCCAATCTAGGCTGGACTGTCACTGTAGTGGAGGATCAAAGACCGCTTTAAGAATGGCTGGACCATGTCTGCAATGGCACAGACGAGCCAACAAATTATGCGCTGGAAATAAGTACATAGAAATTGCCAATGGCTGAGATTTAATTAAACCACTTTGACGGATCACTGTTTTCCATTGCAATATATCCCACATGCTTTATGCCTGATTTGTCGCTGTTTTATCTAAAACGATACTCATGTTGGTTGCGGTCTACACAAAAACAAAGTCAACCCCCCCCCCGTCCCCCTGGCATTGGACAGTGAGAGTGAGTGAGTAGGGGGTGAGGGAGGGGAACTTGCGGTTGGACACAAATGTACCCAAATGCACTGCAGCCTAAGGTTATCTTTCATATGTTTTTCCTTTTGTGTATTGTATCTAGACCGAGTGATTATCGATCTCTATGTATGCACACAGTCATTCTCTATATGCCCTATGATTGTTTTTTTAAACATTTTTATTATAGTTCAAGACAAAGTCAAGAACTTGGTGTTTCTTTAGAGAAAATAAGAATAGAAAGAACTGTTATTGTAGAGCACAAGCAAGTGGCATAGACGGTATTAAACTAGAGAGGAGAACCGTAAAAAAAAGATTACTTTCACTGCAATAACTGGTCCTTCACCAGCTTACGAGATGAAGTTTCGGTTACTTCACACCCCTCAGCGGAGCAAATACAATATTGGATTTGAAAAAAACACACATTGATAAAAACAGGCCCTCTCCGCCACACCCCTCCATCAAAAGAAAACGTGCCCATTTTAGAAAATTGCCCCTGCCTCCATTTAGAAGTCAGAGGGACTTGGTTTGTTGTACAGATGCAAAACGCCTTCTAAGCTCACACTTCTATGCAATATATTTGCCTGACTGCAGGCCCTGAAGCGATCATAGATTGAGAGTACAGAGTCAGATAAGACGCTGCACTGTCTACGTTATCAAAAAGCAGGTGTATTGCAAAGACTTCCATGCATTCCAGGCAGACCAGAAAGCTGCGTGATGGAGTGTTCGCCATACCCTCGAAAAAGCTATTTTAAAGCATTTTGCAGCAATTTGCAGCTGCTAATCGCTGGCATCCTAAGAACTCACTTATTTATAGAAGTGACCCCCGTACAGAACAAAAAAGATAGACTCGGTAATGCACAGAGAAACGTTCCACGTCCGGATTGGTTTAGCACGTGTTGCATCCTTTCAATGAAAGTCATGGAGGCAAAATGATGACATCTCTTCTTGGTCTCCCGGCGCAGCACACTTTAGTATTCCCGGTTGCCTTCTACGCTTTGCACAGTGGCAGGCTAATATGTGGCTCAAGTGCTGTCACCACACAGGAAATCTCCCTTTCAAGACTAACCCACTGAAATCTTCCTTGAGCAGGGAACATATCCATACTGTTAACACAGGTGTCTAACGCCAGTGTGACCTAAGCCCCGAAGGAGGGTGACAGCTCAGCTTTATGGTGTTTGAGTTGCAATGCAGCTCACTCCTTTAACTGTAATGAGCCTTTGGTGTTGGCAGCTGGATAGCAGGCTCCACATAATAGGACAGTCGAGGTGCTGAGACATTTGATTTTTGCGCTACCGTGGGGAATAGGACTTTGGGGTACAAGAGACAGGTCTGTTCCCCAGGAGTATTGGGGGAACCAGGCGCAGTCTACATGACTGAGCTGGTTTGGGCTACATCCGGTAAAGGGTGTAGCCCATGGTAATTATAGTGCTCCATTTTGGGCTACCACCCACCATTTTGTTGGTAAGTGTACACAGTGACATCCCTTTATCAGTCAGTGAAATTTGGTGACATTTGGTGTGTGTAGGCCAATCGCAGTTTTTGTTGCAGTGTATTAGGCAACATTACACCACGCAACATGCAGTACCCGCGGCCTTGAGGGAGTGGCCGCGGGTAATAAGCAGCAATGTTGAGGAATTTCCTGGGTAGGGGGAGGAGGCCGCACTCGAGCCACTGACAAGCAGGAAATGAAGGCCCCATTGGCCGTGGTAATAGGCAGAAGTCTGCCAGTGTGACGCAGGTGGGAGGGTAGGTGGAGGGGCTCCTGCCAGTCAGCAGGCTAGAATTGCTAGGCACATTTGGAGCTGGGGAGAGGCAGTGCAGACTGGGGGCATTGACGTTCCTTAGTACCTTGAGTTTGGTGGGGGAGAGGTAGAAGAGCTCCTTTCATATGGGCTTCCTCAGTTCGGCCATGGTGAAGAGGGGTCTTTGGCTCCTTGCAGCAGCTTGAGGAGGGGATGGGCTATGGCACAGCATTATTTGGCCATGGTGCTTGTGGGGACTCTGGTGAAGAGGGGACACATGGGCGATGCAGGTGGGGTGGAACTGGGATTCTCAAGCTGCAGGAAAAGAACAAGGGTGGGGACAACCTTCAGTTTCAGGAGTCAAGGTGGATAGAGGGACAGGCAGACATGAGAGAGAACTGGAGTGTCTAGCTGCGGTGGCTGCCACGCAGGCAGAGCCACGCGGTAGGCCGTCAGCATTGGTAGCAGCCATGCTTGAGTGGAGCAACGATAAGGAGGCAAACAAAGGGACTATAATCTCTGTCCTGCTGACACTATTCAGTCTAGTCTTGAGTGGTATCCTTATTGGAGTTCTGATTCAATTTGTCTCATATGCAACGGTAGAGTTCCAGAGCCTCAGATCGCTATAAGCAAAAGATCGACCTCCGGCTCTGACTCTCTTAATTCTGGGGACCGTGAGCAGTAGCTGATTTGCAGAGCACAGTAATCTCACTGGCTTGTAAGAGGTAATGCGGTTCTGAATCAATTTAGAGCCTTTTTTATGAATTGCTTTGTGTACAAGACATACAACTTTAAATTGGACTCTCTTGTTTATGGGAAGTCAATGCAGGGCTATCAATGCTGGCCTTCCGGACTGGTGTTTGGGTATGTTTTATAATAATAATATGTGCTGCGTCATTTTGTAGAATCTGTAGTCCTTTCAAGACTGTCTGAGGGCTTCCAAGATATAAGGAGTTTCCATAGTGCTATTGAGAGATTACAAGGCCTTGAACCACCAGTCTGCATGTTGAGTCTGGAAGCCATTTTAAAAGTTTTCTTAGGGTACAAAGCAGGTTGAAACAAGTAGTTGCTCTTTGCTTCACTTGGACTTCCATTGTCAATCCCTCATCCAGCCAAACTCAAACTTTTTACCTCTGTTTTGGGGGTAGGCTGGTTCCCCAGTACAGCTGGCCAATTTATTTCTATCCACCTTGAAGGATTGTTGCCCACAACCATCACCTCGGTCTTATCACCGTTCAGCTTTAGGGTACTAGTCGCCATCCAGTTCATTAAATGTATAAGACAGAAATTAAGGAGAGGTGAGGTATTTTCTGTTTGATCGGATAAACTAACGATCAATTGAGTATCGTCAGAGTATGATATTGACAAAATACCATAAGAGTTTATCATCTCTGCTAGCGGAACAACATATAGAATAAAAAGGATGGGGCTAAGGGTCGAACCCTGTGGTACTCCACACTTGAGGGCAAAGGTGTCAGATTGCTTATCTTCTAGTACTTCAAAAGCACGCTTGTAAAGTAAGGAAGTAAGCTATTTCAGGGCTATGCCTCCAATGCCCCCTTCAAAAAACATTTTGATCAATTTTGGGTGAAATACTGTGTTGAATGCAGCACTGAGATCAAGTAAGATCAGAGGTGCAGTGCCACCCATATCTAAAATGGTCCCAACTCTTCTGTAGCAGCTAAGAGAACTGTCTCTGTATTTCTCCCTGTCGCGAATTCTGTTTGGGTGAAGTGCAGAATCCAGCTGATCTTATGGATGGAGCTCATTTTGCAGAAACCACGTAGGGTGTATGCCACACAGGCAAAACCGTGTCCGCAGGATATGAGAGGTGCTAGGCCAGAAGAACATTTTGGGGAGGGCAGGGAATTGTAAAAGCAAGCAGTTTTTACAGGACGCAGCACACAGGGCATATGACCTTTACAGGTGTCCAAACTGTGCAAGGTAGCGGACCTGGGAGATCACAGTGCGGCTCATCTGCTGTTGTGTGCCTGAGCTCGGCCTGGTAGGAAATCGAGTCATTTTACATGTACACGGTTCTTTCCTACAGTTGCCTCAATTTGTCACATTGACTTTTGACACACATTTGCATTTGTGACACTTGGGTTAGTTTCTTAGAAACACTGACCTTGCTACCACAGAGATCTTCGTGAGAACACTACCACACTGCCTTGGCATTGTGTACATGGCTCTCACATACGTGTACAAATGTGTTTGTTATTACATCCATATGGCGACACAGCTATCTGTGGAATACAAACAATGGCAGCCTGATTAAAATCATGACCAAAGGAAAGGATACCTTTTTCTATATATAACCTTTTGTTTCCCAAGTATAATCAGAGGAGACACTTCTGCTGAATTCGAGGAGTCCATGCATGCTGAAGCTTTCGTCCACCAGCTGACAGACATCTCTGTGAGGTGTGTCCATATCATGAAAAAGACCGGGTCCTACTCTCTTACCCACCAGATAAAGGGGTTCGATCATACAGAAAGGGGTTTCTTGGCAGACCATACATTTACACCTTGGACACGTAGGTTAGGGTTTGCATGGTAGGAGTATGCTAGATTGCTATGATACTGTATATGAATGCATATATAAGTTGTCTCAGCAAGATGGTGGAACTCTTCATTTTATTCATAGTCTTGACACTTAGTATAACTTTTGTCTGCTTCTGTCTATTGATCAATTCAGCATATATTTTATATACAAAAATCGCTTTGGTTCAATAAACAATGAAAAACATCCCCTACGTGAATTTTGTATATTTCTCTGAGAGAAAAAGACCACGAGTGTCAGAGCAAAAGGTTCTAGGTCTGTCACCACGGTTCAAAGGAAACAGGGTTGTCATGTTCAGTGGTTGCCAGCACTGTTCGTTCCCTGTCTAGGTTAGGGGGGCTAACAGTGGCACTGTGGGCTAGCTGGTCCAAGGGATGAAGTACTCTGTGGAGGTGCATGGAATCGTTCTGGCACCATCCTAAGTTTATGTTGTCCACAAAAGTGAAGTTCCTACTGATTAATGGAAACCACACTACACTACCGAGAAGAAAGAGAAGGCGCGGCCCAGAACGGTTAGCCAGACAGCGTCATGGGACTCTGCAATAGGGGGCACAAGAGGGTCTTTGGAGGCCTTGCCATGGCAATCTATGGAGAGGAGCAACTCACTCGGGAGCAGCACAAGTCCACATTAACTGCATCCGCGGAATGCCTGAAAGGATATGGTACAGCCTCTCAGGAGATGGTATATAGCAGCCCGGGAAGGGGGCGGCAGCAGCAGACAAAAGCAAAAGGCATGACTGCGGAAGGGTAGGTACGTCAAGGACACTGGGGTAGGTATAGAAGAAACGAAGAGAGAAGAGGCAGAAATCCCAAGGAAGGTAGGCGTTGACAGGGAAGGGGGACAGGTGGACAACAAAACACCCGGGAGTGCAACAAAGGACACGTCTACAGGGGTAGGGGAGGAGGACAGACAGGAGGATAAGAGGAAGGCAGAAGAGGCAGGGGTGAAAGAGTAAGGAGCGTAAGATCGGAAACTGCCCTACATGGGGGCAACTAAGACAGTAGGGGCTCATCTGATGTCAAAAAAACAGAGTATTTGGAAAGGTGAGTATGTGGAGACGTTCACACTCCTGCACAGAGAGCTTAGGGCAAAAGAAGGCTCGGAAGAGGAGACGTATGAGCTAGCAAAACGCCCAAGAGTGTCCATGACCATTCAGCATTAGACAACAGCGTTCATGATCTATGCCAAAGTCGATTTTGAGAAGTACCCAGAGAAGAGTGTAGCGTTATTTAAATATATAGACATGATACATAAGGCACAAATCTCTTTTGGGGGCAAAATGCCTGGGCACATGACCAGGAGATCAGGGCAAGCATGACGTTGGATCCCGAAGCAAAATGGAGTGAGTTGGTTATGGACCTGTGACCGCAAACAATGAGCTCCGCAAAATTTGGCTAGACCATATGCACAGCAAGTGGTTTGCCCTTAGTATATCGGCCCTTTCAGGCCGGTCCCACCCAGAGAAGGGTGAGAACTTCCATAAGGCACTGGGAGAAACACAAGGTGCTAGTTGAGATTTCAATAGAGGGATATGCACCACGGAGTATTGGTGATACAGACACGAGTGCTCCAAGTATGCAGGGAGGCACCCGCTTGTCAACTGCTACGGAAACTCTGAGGGAGCGCCTGGAATCCAGCAGGGTGCCCACAACTCTCTATGAAGCCAGAACTCTGGGGGAGCAGGAACATCAGAAGGCTTTAGGGGGGAGGTGGAAGAGCTCATGAGACTCAAGGGAACAGGTCTAACGCCGGTTAAATTGAAGAGATTTAGATTTTGGTTGGGCTCCTACCCGAACAGGAAGGATGCCAACATCTGGAGGGAGGGTTCACATGGGGTTTCAGGCTGGGTTACACAGGTTCAAGGGTAAGGCATTGGGCTGAAATTTTTAAGTCTGTTAAAGCACACCCCCAGGTAAGGCAGGACAAACTACTCAAGGAGAAATGGGAAGGCAGTTGGCCAATGGACGATTTGATGGTCTCCCCGATAGGTCTAGTACCAAAGAAAAAAGCAGGGCAATTTAGGCTCATAAAACAGCTGTCACTGCCGGAAAGCCAATTTATCAATGACTTCATTAGGGAAGAGTTTGCGTCTGTGCTTATTCCTCAGTGGATGTGGCCAAGGTGGAGTAGGCAGGAGGAGGAGCTTAGATGGCAAAATACGACATAGAATCAGCCTTTAGGTTACATCCTATCCACCAACATGATTTTCAATTGCTGGGCATTCAATTGGAAGGTTCATGGTACTTGAATAAAGCACTCCAAATGGGATGCTCAATTTCATGCTCGCTCTTTGAGCATTTCAGAACTTTTCTGCAGTGACTGTTCACGCAAACAACGGGTCACGAGAAGGTGACACATTATCTTGATGATTTTTTCTTGGTCACAAACTTCGGTTCCGCGGACTGCCAGCAGCTGCTGGTATGTTTCCAGGAGCTCATGGAGGATGTGGGGGTTCCTTTGGCCCTGGAAAAAAGGGTGGTCCAGTGACTACCATCTCTTTTCTAGGAATTGAGTTGGGTACAGCGGACATGATCGCACACCTTCCTTATGACAAAAAAATTTAAGATGCGGGTACTGTTGGACACGATGCTGGCAAAACGTAAGATCACAGTACAAGAGGTACAGGTGCTCTTAGGTCATCTCAATTTTGCATGTAGGGTTGTGTGGGCAGACAGGACGCTTTGCAGAAGGCTGGGTTTGGCACTATCAGCGCTTTCCATACCATACGATCCCGTGAGACTATCTGCAGGGGTAAAACTCAGATCTACAGAAGTTGAAAAGTTTTCTGGACTCCTTTCATGGCATTCCAATCGCAGCATCACAAGCTTTTGATTGGGATGTTCAAAGTATTATGATGCCTCAGGCAGCATATGTTTTGGATTGTATTGGCAGGGTCGCTGGTGTGCAGAGGAATGGCCTGATTGTTGGAAATGAGGGGGAAGGAGCATAGTATTTTGGGAGTTTTTTCCACTACTGGTAGCGGTCACACTTTTTGGGAACATTACTGCAGCACAAGAAAGTACTCTTCCAGATGGATAACATGGCTGTGGTCCAGGTAGTTAACAGTCAGCTAAAGACAAGCAGGTCCTCAAGTTATTGAGGGTTTGAGAAAGGACATCTTGTTTAAAGTCGGGCACATACCAGGTGTGGACAATTTTATACTGCGGATGCTTTGTCTCATTCGCAGTGGGAGAGGTCCCATGGACTGGCCATGGAGGCAGACAGACACAGAATGCGGATGCTGCCAGAGTTATTGACAGTAAAAGACAGAGGCTGTGTCAACTGGTAGGCCGGTTCTTGGCGGCATCTACGTGTAAGTCATATTACCATGCTTGGGGTGTTTCTGAACTTGTCTCCACTCAGGAGTGGGACAGGGTTGAGGACGTGGTGCAACTAATCCTACGACTGACAGAGAAAGGCCTCTCCAGAGTGACAATCACAGGGAAGTTGGCTGGCACTGCCTTCAGGGGGACGTTCTTGTGAGGCTATGCACTATCAGCGAAGGAGTTGGTAGGACAATGTCAGAGGGTTGGGCTAGGGAAAGAGGTAAGTTGGGCCCTAGGAGAAAGCCTCTTTCTTGAAGGTTTTCTGCAGGGTAATTCAAAGTTTGCCAGAGTTGTGCTTTTCTCAATTTGAAGTAGTTCTTTTCTCCACACTTATGACATGGGTGTGTTTTTGGAGCCTTTAGAGTGTCAGAACTCTTCGGAGGTTGGGGACCCTAGGGTTGGCAAGGGAGGATGTTAGTTTTCTGCAACATGGTCTTGAACTAGGTTTACTGAGGTCAAAGACAGACCAGAGGTCGAAGGGAAAGGTAGTCATTTCGCAGTTTCAAGAAGAGGAGGTGTGCCCAGAAACATGGGGCAAGAAATTCAGGGCGCAAGCGGTAACATTGGAAGGGGTGGTGTTCAAACACTAACAAGGGGATCAGGTCCGTTCCTTTCACTTTTTAGCAATCCTGAGAAAAGCAGTCACAAAGCTAGGGTGGTACCTACTGAATTTGCACTTTTTCTTTCAGGATTAGGGCCGCAACAGAGTCAAGTAAGAGGGGGTGGTCAAGGGAGCAGATAATGGGGCTGGATAGGTGGTCCTCAGACTGTTTTCAGAGGTAGGTTAGGACCAGCGAGGGGGTAAGTGGTGATTGTTGGCCGGATGCTGTGTTTAAACTGTTTTCTTTTTCACGTTTGGTTCCAGGCCTGTTGGCTGCTGGCTTGCCGGTGTGGACTGTCGGGCATTCTTTCCTAAAGTGGGCGGCCAGGGCTACAGGGAGGAGTGCATGGGGTAGAAATTTGGGCTTTCAACACAGATGTTTGACAGATGACAGGTTTGGTATAGGTGGTATGTGGTGGAAGGAATTCTTACCCAAGCTTAATATGTTTATGTAGAGTAATACTTTTCCGGACATCTTGATTATTCACGAAGGGAGGTCGGTCCTCCAGCGGTATTGGGGGAATCGGGCGCAGTCTACACAACTGGGCTTGTATGGGCTACATCCAGTAAAAGATGCAGCCCAAGGAGTTTATATTGCTCCATTCTTGGCTGCTACCCACCATTTTGTTGGTAGGTGTACAGTGTGGCAGTCCTTTAACAGTCAGGGAAATTTGGTCCCACCCGTCCACCCCCTGTTGATATCGTTTTGGGGAAAAGGATAAGCTGGCTTTGATGGTCACGAATGTGGCAGGCTGGTTGCAGCAGGTGCATATGGGAAGATTTGTATTGGTTGTTGCTTCAGACAGGTCTGAGAACAGGGCAGTTGCCCCACAAGTCCGCAGGCCTTCACTTAAGGTTATTTTCGTTAATATAGGCTAAGCAAGCAGAAAGGTTGGGTCCCAAAAACTCACACCGGAAGTCCTGGAGTTAAAATGTTATCTCATAGGAATAACAAGTTGAGTACAGGTTAATTAGTTCACTCCTAGGCAGAAGGGGAAGTTTAATGTAAGACTATCTGAGAAGTTCAGTAGGTTATCATGTTAAAGTTTGAAGTGTATGTATACGGGGCGGGATAAGGGGGGGGTGGGTAAGAAGGAATGTAGGTGTTTTAATATATAGTGAGGTTTTGGTTCTGTAAGGCCATAGGCCGAAGATGTTTAAGCAATATGCACCTGTTTCAACAAAACGGCCTTTTCCACAGTCAGTGGTCTGTAATGTGCCCAATTTCACCTAACAATGGTTAATAGCACAGCCATTTTAAGATGTGAAGGGGCGGATCGCATGGGGAGAACTTATGTCCCCCACGGCATACCCATTCTCAATTGCAGTATCAGTCCTTATCAAACCGCAGTCCGGAACAACATGAAGAAAGCCTGATAATGAAAATATCTTGAGCATTGTCATTAAGATAACTTTCTACTTGGCAGATATGCAGCCAGTGGAATTAGTCAAAAATTGATTTATTTCGAACTCTTGTAATACGTCATTTTGTTTGCCATCCATCTACCCTCTCCCAGAAAAACACTGAGAATCCAAGACACTGACATGGTGTTAGAAGTGTCAGACATTTAGGACTAAGATCTAAAATATTTGTTCATTTTCTAAAATGATTAATTTGTTTTAGAACAGCTCCTGTGGTTTATCCAGGGGATGGGTGTTGTTTAGGCAGGTCAATAAAAAGCATTCATATGGTACATTGAGTAAACGTACTCAAAACAGTGTTTTAAGTACTACATTTAATAAGTCCCACATTTGTACTAGCTTTGTCACCTAAACAGAGGCCGTTTCTGAACCTGACTGGTAAATATTTAGAGGAGTTAGCCTGTGTTAAGTAATGAATTAACTTTTTTTTAATTCAATACATGATTTCTTATAACAGATTCCTTTCCATTTTTCTCAATCCTCTCCAAATTTAAGACTACCGATTGTTCTTATGCCAAACACCCCATTGTATGTCTATTTTAGGGGTTATTACATTAACGCCTGGATACCGCCTCTTGAGCACAAAGAGCTGGATAACGGGCGGTCAGCTCCAATTCAGAGAGTAGCCAAATTGATGGTACTGGGCACCATCACCCAGATAAAAGTCACCACCACCTCATTTCCCCCTTCATAGCCATTTTATCCCACCCCTCATGCTCCTCTCTCAGATATGCAATCAAAGGTTATTTTTTTTACTTTGATTTAAAGATTTCTCCCCCAGACTCCGACATCGGCAGAGGGAATGATTTGCGAACCAGGATTATTCCATCCTCCTCTTGAGTGTGTCACAAACGTCAGTACTGTTGTAATCTCAATTCAAATTTCAAGTTAGCCGATACCAACTCTTCTTTCAGGGCCACAACTTCACCAAAACTACAGGGAGGAACCGAAATCCAGCACTGTGTGTACATTCGGTGAGTACTTTTCCGGGGTATAGAGAATTTAAAAAGGCCGATGTTTAGCGTCTCTGGACATTAAGATGCAAGCTGTCTATCTGATATCTCTAGAATAACATGTGGAGTGAACATCATTTGTGTATGTGCTCTAACACACAGAAGATCACAAACCCCAATAAAATGCATGTAAACCTCCATAAAAATCAAATGTTACTCTGTGTTTTTTACGGTATTTATGCACATGCGGTTATCATATTAGGGAGCCTTTATCATTTGTCAGCTGTTTAACAGTGTGTGGAATTGTTGCCACACAAGTGCTAGAGTTGGTTGTAAAAGCTGATTTGCTGATTCTATCAATGACATTGTCTACATCAGGCCTGTAGAGCACAATAGCAACAGAGAAATACAAAAATATTCTGGCTAGAAAAGTAATAATTGTTTATAAAACAATAAAAACAGTGCTTGGACCAAGTATTACTCATCCTGTTTGGTCTGCTTTAAAAAAAACAAAAGCAGTCAAAAGCAGTGCATAAAAAAATAGCTCTGTAAGTTAGTGCTCCTCCTGAGGCAGTTGATCGTTCCCTGTAGTTCACAGGTTTATATCCTATTACGGCAAACTTTGAGCCTTTCAACTTCAAAGTTCTAATAAATAAATAAATGTACTTTATAAAATACTACACAAAGAGTAAAGAATGTGTTTAATCTTAATGTATGCAGGTGTCACAACTATGAAACAGCAAGGCTAGAACAGCAGGCACCCTAAACAACAAGCAAACAAACATCTTTCCACCACCTGTTAATAACAAATTGCACTTTGTATTGAGACCAACAAGTGCAGTGTGCCTCTTGTGCATTCACGCTCTTTGCGGTGATTGGACTTCCTGTGCCCTCGCTTGCCTTTAAAGTAGTAAGGGCCCTCGCCGCTCCTGCTCCATACTCTATCAGCAGTAGCTACTGTTGCCTTTTTAAGTGTGTTCATGGGAAGCTGTCACTCCTGCAGGCCAGACTGTCCACAATCCTTGGTTTTGGGCATTTGAGGCTGCTCAACTCTGGATTCTGCAGGAAGCATGGTGAACTGTCTGCAACCAGCCAGAGAGATCTGTAGAGAAAGTCTGGTAGGCGAATGATCTGAGGAGTAGAGGCCATGGTACTCATTCAGTAAGGAGGGCTACACTTGAAGCAAACCAAATACTGGTGAGTCAAAATTCTGGCTTTTCAAGGTCTGAAGGTGTGTAGCGGGGATAAGGTATTGTGGAGAGGGGAGCTCCTGTGTGCGTTGTGGAAAGAATTAGAGGGCAGATTTCCTCCAAGAAGTAAAAACACTTTCAACTTCAGGTTCTAACTGTGAATATGGAGAAAACAAAAATCCTGTGTTTTGGGAAAAGGGTAAAAAATGTTAATTGGTTTTTAGATTTAGACAAATTAGAGGTAGTAAGTGAATATAAATATCTAGGCCTCTGGTTTGACAGTGCACTAAAGTGGAACATCCACGTGGCGGCACAAACTTCCAAGGCGTCCTCATCGGTCAGTGGTTTGAAAAAATTGAATAAGGACTATGGGAACATGTCTCACAGACCCTTACTAAGAGCATTTGAAGCAATGATACCTCCACAAGTTCTTTACGGTGCTGAAGTGCTCTATCTGAGTGGTAAAAGGGGGTGGGACCGGGAGGAAGGAAAGATAAATAAAATGCTGTTGTCTCTTCCTAACGGTTCCATGTTGCAAGCAATTAGACAGGAGGTAGGCTTGACGGCACGGGAGGTCAAGGCACAAATGTCACTGCTAAGATTCTGGAACCGCCAGGCGCCTGGTGGTGAACATAAGGTGTCAATTTGGTGCAGAAAGGAAATACAAGCAAGCAGCTTACATTGGGCACGGGAAGTGAGGAAAACCCTCCAGCAAGTAGCAGTTCATTTAAAATTGACCCTCGAACAACCATCCCTGGATTTAGTCTTTACCAAGAAAATGCTTAGAGACCGAGGGCACGAATATTCTAGATCACAAGACCTGGAGTACCTGAAGTTAAAAAAAAAAAATCAGTGAATTGGGTAAGGAACGAATGGGAAAAGGAGGTCCGATTTCCATATTTGGATGTGTTACCCAAGTAAATGGTTAAGGTACGAAATCATGAAGGTCCGGGTAGGATTAAACCCATGGAAGATCAATAGTAAATTAAAAATAGCCTTGATCCAACCAGATGGTATTTGTAAATGTGGCCTAGGCGTCAAGAATGATATTTTACATATACTACTGGATTGTACATTGATTTTAGCTACGCGTAGAATGTTTTTACGTCCAATATTTTTAAAGTATAAGGTGAACACACGGGTGGAGGCTGTTGCTCTCCTCACAGAAATGTCGTTTTTGGATGTTACAATTGCGTTGGGGAAATTTTTAAAAGCAACAAGAGAAGCTGTAATGGAGGCATCCAAGGAGGTTGGGAAATTTTAAAACACTAGGATTTTAAAATACGGAGAATGTCAATTTAGTGTTTTTATGGTTTTAAATGTGTATAGAGTGTTAAAATGATTTAAGGTGTAAAATTTCTTATTGCTAAGTGTATCAATGGTTCTGTGTTTGGTTTATAGACTATTGTCTAAATAAACTTTGTTTTTACTACTACTACTACATCTCAGTGCTTAATTTGTCAAACAAAATGTGTCACAGCTCTCGTCAGCAGGCCACTGCAGCTTGCACCACACACTGCCCCTGCCATGCTACCAATGATAGTAGCAACACAACTACTAACCATCACACTCCGAGAAGTGTGACAAATTCAGACTATTCCAAGCCTCTAAGGTGTTAGACTGGCTTGGGCGGCAAGTAATAGCAATTTTTTATGTATATTGAATTAATAATTAACTTTTGTTGTGGTCATCTCTAAATTCGCCAGAGATAGTCACCTTGTGGTAGACTGTCCCAAAGGCTAGTGTTGACAATTTAGAGCCGGTGGCGAGCACCGTAAACCAACGGCTTAAATTCAGCACTCTACACCAGTCCTTTCAAAATGTCAGTCAGTTTAAAATGCCCCTTATATTATCTGCTGTGTTTTATGCTGCTTTTCAGGCAACTTACTAGGACCAGCTCTACTCTGAATTACGAGCCTGCTGTTACTCTCGGCCACCACTAGGATAAAACAATACATGTGCTCTGCTTAAGGAAACTATCGAAAACAAACTTTGCGGAAAAAAAAATCCATTTAGGTGTCTCCTTGGTCACAGCCAAGAGACAGTTCATGTAACAATGTGCCCGATAGAGGCAGCTTGAACATTTACCCTCCTTGTGATGGTCATAGTCTGGAGGCTATATCCATGGATTTCTTCCAAATCATCCAGCAACAGATAAGCCTAAAAAGTCTTCTAACGTGAGCTCGGAGCCCCTTTGAGCTTTACCCATTGAATGCCATTGAGCCAGCCCCCAGGACAACAACAGAGATGGTCTGGTCATGGTGACTTATTATAAATATATGTAAAGGCACAAACAATTTTAAAGTACTAAAAAGTAAAAATGCGATCGTCTAAAGGTGGTAGCATTTCTTTAGCACAATAAATTAATACAAATATAAATGAAAGCAAAGATTGGTCCATCTGCCTGGCACTTAAGTTGATGATTACTTTTTAGGCAGATGTGCATGTGAACAAACAAAATGCCACCCCCTACAGTGAATAAAGCCAATGGCAAAACTAGGCTGGCCCACTGAGCGGTGGTAAAAGCGAAATGTGAATGACACTTTAACAGACCAAAGGATGAAGAAAGCTGTTCAAACAGAAGAGATATATATATATATATATTCCACCTCTCAAGTAGAAAACTACAAGTGACATTATATATATATACACACTACTATAACTGCTGCATATTGTCACTGTGTTTCTTTTTGGTTTGTATGCAATAAAAAGATTTTTTTTAAACCCATGACGGCGATGTGGTTAAAAGTACCAGGATGTGCAACGACATGGGACTCCATAATAAATCTGCATCTCTCACAAATCGTCTCCATTTTCCAACGGTCTTAAGGATTCAGGAACCAAGGACTTCTTCCGCCTGGTGACCATAAGGTCAAGTAAATCAATACAAATGGCTGAAGGTGAAAAAAGTGCACTTACAATAGATATATTAGGTTTCAGTGCTCAACTAGAAAGCCAGAGTACATACAGTGTCTGTATCTAGTGGAGTAGGGATAAAAGCCAGAATGTATGATGATGTGTTTTTTTCATCTGGTCCTTATGTGCTGCATTAATGCAAAGCAAAGGATAGAACAGCCATTACCTCAACATCCTCATTACCTAATGAGGCTATATCTGCGGGGAGCTGAAGATCATACGGAATCCCCAGTGAGAAAACTAAGCAGACAGGATTTGGGAAAAATGCTTCCCTTTGGCAAGTGCAGCTTAATTGCCCCATAATACTTTACTTTGGTCTGGTGATTTTCTTTCTTATAACCGGACGTGTGATTGACGGGGAAACAAACTATGGATCTGCATTAGCTCTTTTTATTTTATTTTTTTCTATATGTAGAGAAATGCTGCTAGGTTCACCTTCCAAGTTTAAAAACGTACAAAATTACTTGTACTCTACCAATTCAAACAGTAATGTTTGCTATCTTGACTCACCGCAAAGCGCTTCAATGCCTCGTCAGAGACAGGAAGTGCTATATAAATACATTTTACAATTATAGTAGTTGGGATTGCCGCTCTGAAAGATATAGATATTGTCTGACAGAGTTGTCGCTAGACCCCCTGAAAAGGTAGACGTTTAGAGTGTGTTCCACTACAAAAGGGGAGGAGCTATGAAATCCATAAATAGGCTGTTACTTCGCTCCCGCTCCCTTGCTTTTCGCTTCTGGAGTTTGTACAGCGCCAGGATGTGACAAAAGAGGGATTACTTTACATATCTGACAAAAACAATGAAGTTGTACGTTGTCATACATCCTTGTCAAGTAGGGAACATGTAACATCAATGGCAATTGGATTGGCAATCTAGTTATGTACTTTACGATTTTTAGGCATTTGGCTGGCGCACAATGTCGTATGTTTTGATCAAAACAATTGCTACTCCAGTAAATCACCGATTTGGAGCAATAGCACAAAGTCATTTCGATTGTAGCTTCTCAGATGGGATTCCAGATACTGTAGCACTTCCACATTTATTGGATTTTGGCCCAAGAATTTGTGGTCAAATCTTAACTTCCAGTGAAGTGGAGTATGTTCGTCAAACAGTAGAACATATTTCTGAGGCAGAGTTCAGTATTGCAAAGCAAAGATGGTGGCTAGTACCAAGTCATTGGAGAGGGGTGGGAGAAATGTCAAGAATCACAATTATGACGTGCCAAAAATGTTTTGTTCACTAAAAAATGATCTGGAGGTATAATTATTTTCAATTTCTGCATTATCATTAGAAGGAGGGAATACCCTTCAATTCCCCTGCAACCCCCTTGCATGCGTATTTGTTGTCACTCTTGACAATAGGTGTTAGCAAAGTCAATAGGTCTGGTGGTTAAATATTTTTCCATTTTTTATTCCAAGCATGCATCAGAAAATAAAAATAAATGCCACCTTCTGAGCGTAGCACTCACGCTTGAAATAAAAATCTCAAATAGAAAATAATCATTATGTCTTAATAGAATAGTATGAGTGTTTCCTAACAGGCAGGTGTACTTGAAGCAGGTCTAAAATGCCATTTCTGTTTTCATACACATGGCAAAAATAGGATTCCTGTTGGCATAACCAAAAAGTACTAAGGACTTTAAATTATTGTATCCTGAAGACATTTTTCAAACACACGTGGGCGACAAAACCCGTTACAAAAAAAACACAATAATAAAGAACGAAAGAAATATTGCCAAAGTGAAGCACTGGCCCACTACCCCGACACTGAAATGTGCTTCTTTTTAAGTGGCTGGGCAGGGCTAGAGAGCCAATGGCTGATATGGGCTGACCCAGTGCCCCATGCTGTATGGTGTGTTGGGCAGATGTACACGTGAATGACAGTTAAACAGACCAACTGATGAAGAGAGCTAACCCAAAGGCCCTGCTTGCGCGTTTATATTTATTTCTATGTATCCATTATTTCATTAGATGAGGTTGACGACACAAATAAACATGTCTCTAGGCTACACCTAAAAAACAGCACTCATTTGTAAAATTTGTAGTTTCTTCACTTCAAGTGCATTTTATTTTCACAAATAGTCATAAATCCAGGAGTAGTGAAGAGATCTATTTCTTAAGATATATGTAACCAGAGAAGGAGATTCATTAGCTAGCCAAATAATTATGACAACCAACTTTTAGCAAAACTACACTTTCTACTTAACTCAAAAGTGCTCCAAAAAACACACCAACTGAGATACTGACTTTTCAGAAAGTCCACCGCTCCCTTTTCAAACACATCGGAAGCAAACTGACTGCCGAAGACGCAGTGCAGGAAAATCAACACCAATTAAAAAGTTGGAGCTATAACTTCTGTTGTTGTTACAGTCCACAAAACCAGGCGCTGGCAAGCAGTGGTGGTACGAGTTCGCCAATTATAAGAGGGAGCTGTCTGCCAGCCATCATGGAAACAGCTGTTTGCGGAGTGGGGAGTCTTCTAAATGCTCAACACAAACGACGGCGCAGCAGACAAACCGCTGCTGCGGAAGTGAAAGCAGGGATCTGATTGGTGGTCAGCAAAGACTGGCGTCTGGAAATAACGCGCGTTATGAGCCGCCGGCGTGCTTGCTTGTCAACCAGTGCGCTCTAAATGTTTTCTGCACAGATGTGGATGTGTATTCTCTTGACAGTAGGAGACGGCTTCGGGATGGCGCGGCAGTGGGAGTGCAACACAACTTCTGCTATTTCAAGGTTCATAAAATAAAAACCAACGAGTTGAATAATCATGACATCCATTCTTACAGTACCAAGGCAGAAATCCTTAGTGGAGTAAGCTATAGAAACAGACCGTACTACTGGTAATAACAATAATTGCAGCAAGATTTTATGTCATCAGCCGAGACGTGATATTTTGGGTAACTTTTTTTTTAACTTATGGCAGTTTTTGCTGAGCCAGTCGTCTCGTGATGCAGATTGTACATATATTTATACAGGATCCGTTGCTTTGTACTATGGATGGATTCTTCGACTGGCAGCGGACTGCGAGGCCCAGTGCTTTTCGGACCCAGTCTAAGCAATGATTGACAGCAGCTACAATACTAGCACCCGGAAACACCATATATAGACCCGGAATCAGGGAGTCAATGTATTCCATTGTTACTGGCTATGTTAAGTACTTCTCAAGTGCGCGTGCAAGTCTTGAACAAATAGCATTATTAGGCATATAAACTTGCTAAAGGGTATACCTGAAATTAAGGCAGGCCAAATACATCAAATATGGTAAGGCACAACAATAAATGAGTCCCAGAACGCTATCTACTGATGGTGCCAAATTACTAAAGTACGCCAGAAAAAGAAATCCCTTTTTTCAGTGTAAGCAGGCTAACTCCAGAAGGTAAATTATATTTTGACTGAAGCCCTCAATATGCCCACCGCTCTCCACAGAGAAGGAAAGTGAAGAGACCGTTTCCCATTTACATCTTGCCAGCAGCACGACGCCTGCTACAACACGTACGATCGATGGTGTCAAACAAAGCAGATTTGTTAAGTGATTTCAGCATGTTGACGACCAACATCCCACCCTGGGCCTTCTAAAAATGAATCCTGATCTGAGCCTCTCAAAGGCTACAATTCACCTCATATAGATTAAACAGATGGTGAACAACCACACATTGTCAGATATGCAAGACTGACTATTTAAATGGTGAAGCAACTCTAGGAATATTAGAAATGTAGCAAAACACGAGGGGCTGGTAAGAACAGATTGACCATTTACTCGATTTGGCTTATGCCAGATGAACAAGTTCAGTAGCACCTTCAGTAGTTAGCTTCAGCAACACTTTTTCTGGTAGAGACTATAGGCCAGATGTATCAAATGGTTTACCCATTCTGTGTCTATGGGAAAATGTGTTCATACATATGGCCCTATGTAGCCACAGATTCCTCATAATTGGAATATTTTCCATGCAATAAACCAGATCTGGAAACTTTTTAGTAGAACTTCTGTGTGCTGGTAAGTGGCACCATGTGAATCAGCACTGACACTGTTCTGCTCCAGATTGGCGTGAACCGGCTATAAAGGCACCACTACCATGCGCGGATAGCAGCTGCTTTCCAGAGTGTCTGTCGCCCCCAGACGCAGAGCCCCAAAAGCAAATTGGTGTGATTTGTGTGCCAATTCCTAGACTTGGGATCTTATTAATGGATATAATACAATCACAGAATGGAGAGGATGGGAGGGTCAGGGAGGAATCTGCAGCCAAAGTCTCAACTAGAAAGATCATTACCAAAGGTAAGTAATGTCTTCTTCTGATAGAGACTTCTGGCTGCAGATTTCTCACCTTTTGAATAGATACTAAAGCAGTATGTATTTGGAGGTGGGTGTGTGAATGGACTCAAACCAGAAAGTACAGCAGGACCCAGCGGGAAAAATGCCTCTCTCGATTAACCAGACTGTCCAAACAATAGTGCATCATGAACATATGGAGGAAAGCGCACGTAGTTATATGGTAAATGTCCAGGATAGGGATTTGCGCATGCCATCGTAGTAGTAGCAGATTTAGCCCTGGAAGAATGATCATGCAGTCTTTCTGGAGGCTGCTTTTTTGGCCACTGTGTTACAGATCTTAATGCAGAGTTCGATCCAGCAGGAGATGGTTCTCTTCTACAGAGCGTTGCATTTTTCTAATCCACGAAAACCCATACAGAGCTGATCGTCCATCTGGTAACCTTTGGTGTGATCTATGTAAAAGCTTAGCGCTCTCTTGTGGTCCAAGCAGTGGAGTCTCCCCACCGCCTTAGAGGGATGTTGACAAAAGCTGAACATCGTCACAACTTTAGACAAGAAAGATGCCCTTATCCACAATACCAGCTGAACTGGGATGAAGGTTGTGTATGGTGGGTTGACACAGACAGCTTAAATCTCACTTACGCACTATGCTGATGTAATGGCTGTGAGGAACACTGTCTTGAGGGTGAGAAGCTGCAACAGGCAGCGGTGAAGTGGCTTGAAAGGGAGTGCACTTCAGCAATGTAACGGCCAAGCTATGCTCTCAGTGTAGCATCACAAAGGGAGAGGGATGAAACAAATGTTGCAATCCTTCTGAAAGACACATAACAATGATTGACTTAAACAATGAAGGCTGATACGGCAACCACAAAAAAGCAGAAAAAAAAACAAAAGGTACCCTTTAACTGTGCCCCTTAGCAAAGCCTTGCCAAGCTAGGGCCAAAATAAATAATAAAACATCAGATAACTTCGCCTGAAGGGCGTCTCTCTCCTGAGTGTCGCACCAAGCCACAAATTCGTCCCAACAAAAGGCATATACAGTTTTTATCTGGCAGCCAAAATTACATCAACCACATCCAGAGGAAGGTTAAATGTGGTCAGCTGTCCCTGCTCAATCTCCAAGGATGAAGGAAGAGATGGACCAGGCCCAGGTGAAGAACACTGCTCTGCTGCTGTGAAAGCAGATCCTCCCAAAGGGACTACCTGGTCAGAAGATGGATACTCAAGCCCAGGAATTCTGGAACCCATATTTGCCATGCCCAATCCGGGGTTACTAGGATTACTTTAGCCTGGTCGGTCCTGATATTGTTGCGAACCTGGGGCAGCGGAAAGGCACTTAGGAGACCCGAGTTCCATTGGAGGCCGAAAACATCTCTGAGTGAGAGACACCTTGGAAACTCCAATGCACTGAAGTGCTTACATTGTGTGTTCTCTGCGGTGGCGAAGACATCAAGCGAAGGTTCTCCCAATTCTCAGAAGAGACCTTGTGCCACCTCAGGGTGTAACTGCCACTCGTGGCCCACTAGTAACTGACAGCTGAGTTTGTCTGCCCGGGCATTTAAAGAGCCTGCCAGGTGGTTCACCACCAGCAATACTGCTTGGTGGTCCAGCCATCACCAGAAGCCCATGACCTGTGGGTCTGTGACCTCTACCGCCCTGTTGGCTGCGATACCACATGATGGTGGTATTGTCCTTGAGCACCTAAACTAGCCTCCCCTTGATGGATGGAAGGAAGGCTTTTAACACCAAGCGGGCAGCCCTCAGGTCTAGAAGGCTGATATGGAACCGGGATTCCTCTAGAAAACAGAAACTTTTTCTCTCCCCTCTCCCAACGAATTAGTGGAACATCAGTCACCACTGTCAGCTCTGGGTGGGGAAGTGAGAGGGGCAGGCGCAAAACTAACTGCAGTCCAGAAACCTCCACTGCAGATCTTTTGCCGTCTGAATGTGGTTGGGGAGGACCCCTTGATGTTGGGCCCACAGACTTCAGATCCCATACTGAGCCCACATGCCACCTGGCGTGCATGACCAGCAGGATGCAGGAGGCCATCAGATCTCAACGTGGCTGTTTTGCAAATATCCGGGATAGGGATACTCCTCAATAAAGCAGAAGTAGCTGCTTTACATTTAGTGGAGTGAGCTTTAGGTTTAGTTGAGAGTGTCTTCTTACCTTTTTGATAGCACAGTAGAATAAAGGAATCCATCCATTGCGAAATGGATTGCTTGGAAGTAGCTAATCCTGTAAGGACTGAACCATAGTTGATAAACAATTCGTTCGATCTGGGATGTCATGTGACTTAGCAAGATAAAACTTCAAGACTCTTCTCACATCTCGAGAATGAAGAGATCTTTCAGCTGGAGTCGAGGGAGTCTGAAAGAATGTGGTTCATGATGGCCCGATTAACATGGAAATCTGAAAGAACCTTAGAGAGGAATTTCATGTGAGTTCTCATAACCGCTTTGTTGGAGTGACAAACTGCGTATGGTTCATGAGAGCATAATGCTTGGATCTTGTTAACCCTGCAGGCTCATGTGATCGCCACAAGGAAAGCGGTTTTCCTGACAGATTTTGTAGTGATGCCTTGTGAATGGGATCGAAAGGTTCCTGCATAAGCCGTTAAAGGACTACATTGAGTTCCCAGGGAGGTGAAGGACACCGAATGGGAGGGAAAACCTTTTTCAACGCTTCTATAAAATCCTTGATCACATGCATTTTGAAAAAAGAGGTTTGTAAAGGTCATTTTCGATAGGCAGTAAGAGCTGCCAAGTGAAACTTTATAAAAGAGACTTGCAAGCCAGATTTTGTCAGAAGTAGTAAGTATGGAAGGATTACATCTTCCTGACAAGTTATAAAGCCCACATTTTTAAAGGGACCATACATGCAAAATCTCTTCCACTTGAAGGCATATATGTAGAACATGTTGAAGGCGGCTTAGCCTCTCTGAGGATTTCCAGGCAGCCTTGTGGCAGATTTAAGTGCCGGGTACTGCACTAGCTCTTGAACCATACAGCCAAATTCAAGGAGGAGAGGTTGGGGTGGAACGTCTGGCCTCCGAACTTCGTTAGCAGGTCTGGTCTGCATGACAGCTTGAGATGAGGATGCTCTCACCAGTGAAGAAGGTTCGGGATCGACCACTGATGTGCCCACTCTGGAGCCTTTAGGATCATCTTGGCTCTTGAGTGGTACAGCTTTATGAGGATTGAAGGAATCAGGGAAATCAGAATAGAGTAGAGAAATCTGCTGGACCAGTTGATCAGAGGGCATTTCCCAGTGTCCCTGGAGGAAAGTAATTTGAGGAGAAGCGTTGGCATTTTTTGTTTTTTGCAGTGGCGAACAAGTCGATGGCAGGATTGCCCCACAGTTTGAAAGCGTTTAGTACAACGTCATCGTGCAAAACCCACTCATGGTTTTATTGCAGAACTTTGCTGAGTTTGCCTGAGCATTTTGGACACCCGGAGGGTGAGTTGCCATAATCATCAGGTCCCGGGCTATGAGCCATTCCCAGATTTTTTTAGCCTTGTATGACAAGTGCCTGAACCTCATTCCTCCCTGCTTGTAGAGGTAGTCATTGGTGGCTGTACTGTCTGTCTGAACAATGGGCGAAATGCTTGCAGCCCCTGATGGACTGTGCATAGTCTGAGGATATTGATATGATAAGTTCTCTCACTGAGACGACCTGCTCTAAGTTAGGAAAAGATCCATGTGGGCTCCCCATACCAGTAACAATGCAGCCCTCACTATTGTTTAATGACGAGCTTCCTGATGAAATGGCATACCTATCAGCAGGTTGGTTGGGGAGAAACACCATTTCTGGAACATCTTCACATGAAGGAATAGTTTTATCTTGTGTTCCCAATTGCCTGTCAGTTGGTCCCACCGGTCCTCAAGACATTTCAGCAGAGGTCGCATGTGGAGACGGGCATTCGGTGTTGAGGAAGATGCAGGAGGCCATTGAAGCGAGAAGAGACAATACTGTTCTTACCGTTGGATGAGAGGCTTTCATAAAAGAATGACACTTCTGAAGAATCGATAAGTCCTCCTCCGAAGGACACACTCTTGCCTGTATTGTGTCGATGGAGGCACCCGGATAATCTAAGGTTTGAACCGGGATAGACACTGCATTGCTTAGGTTGACATGAAGCCCTAACCTTTGGAGAAGTTTGCAAGTCCTGTTGTACAGAAGCTGGGCTTCCTGAGAAGTTGAAGCCTTGATCAGCCAATGGTCTAGGTATGGGTAGACTAATATTCTGTATTTCCTGAGAGGGGCAGCAACTACTGCCAGGCCCATGGAGAATGCTCTGGGTGCTGACTTCAGGCCAAACGGAAGTACTTGGTACTGATAATGTGCCTGCCCCACTACTAACCTCAAGAACGTTCGATGCTGTCTAGCTATTGAAATCTGAAAGTATGCTTCTTGAAGGTCGATGGAACACAGCCAATCACCCTGGTGTAATTGGGGATAGATTTGATGTAATGTCAGCATCCAGAGCTTTTCTCACTAAATTAATCTATTAGCTGTTTTGAGGTCAAGTATGGGTCTCAAATCGCTCTTTTATTCCTTCTTCACCAGAACGTATCTGGAATAAATGCCTGTCCCTAGTTGTTTAAGAGGAACAGGTTCCACCACTTGCTTTTGTAAAAGGATGTTGACTTCCGATGTTAGCGGCTGGAGTTGGAAACTGAACGGTTTCGGAGGTATGGACGGTAGAGGACTGGTGAATCTGAGACAATATCTATTTTGCATAATATTCAGAACCCAGGCAAGTCTTGTGTTGTTTTGCCACTCTGACAGATAACGATAAATGCTTCCCTCCCACCAGAGTGGGTAACAGAAAGGTGGGGGTGGGGGGGGGTTGGAACAATTCAGGGTTGTGATTTAGATGGTTGTTTGCCACCCTGAGCAGGCTGCTGGGTGGATCTTCCCCTAGTCTGCTTCCATTAGCAGGGCTGATAAGGGGCATTGATTCTGTTGCTGGCTCCCCTGATACCACTGAGGGGTTTGACCCTTCTGATAATAAAAATGGCATTGGTAGAGCTTGAAAGATTTCCTCTGATCTCTGGGTCTTTCTAAGCTGACTGCCTTGAGAGTCTCAATTTCGGCTTTCATTTGTGGCATCTCCTCATCAGAGTGGCTTCCAAAGAGGGTAGCATCGGAGAATGGGAGATTCAGTATCCTCTGTTGATATTCTGGCTTTAGGGATGTGAGACTAAGTCAAGAACGTCTTCTCGGAGCAACACCATGGCAGTACTCGTGCTGCTAAAAGGGAAGAGTCTGCTGCAACACTAATGATTTGGTTGGACACCATTATTCCTTCACTTAGAATTTGCATGAAGTCTTCCTGTTTATCTCTGGGGAGATGTTATGCAAACCGCTGCATGGATTCCCATAGTGCCCTGTCATACCTGCCAAGGAGTGCTGTTGCACTAGCTGCTTCAATTGTGGTTGCTGCAGTCTTTACGACCCACTCAGTCTAACTTTCTACTCTCCTTATCAGGAGGCACTGTAGAAGTGGGAATAGTGGCATGGTGCTCTTTTGACGCTACCACAATCACGGAGTCTGGAGAAGGGTCAGTATGGAGAAAGACAGGATCTTGTTCTGAAGGGTATTTCTTTTGAAGCCTCAATGGAGCTGATTTAACCGAGGCTGGAGTTAGGAAAAAGCCCATAAGCCGGTTCTAGAAGACCTGGCACTAGTGGCAGCAGTGTTCTTGGTGCTCACCTGTGTTGAAGTGTCTCTAATATTAGTGATGTTGTAGGTGTTTGGCGCTGACATAGCAAAACTGAGTTTTGCAGCTCCCCTCATCAAGGCCTCTTGGAATGTGGCGATATCATCCACCGGTGATATGCGTGGAGGTGGAGAATCTGAAAGTGCTGGAGAGTATTGTCCAATAGACATGGAAGATGTATCCATGGTATGATGTCTAGACCGAGACCGTCGTAAATAGTGACGATGGCAAAAGTGCCTGAAAATGGAGATGATCGCCGTGGGATAGGACGGTGGGGCGAGAATGATGGCGCGATCTGGACCGAGATTTGGGCCTTGATGTGAGAGTGCTGGTGTAGGAAGCACTGGAGGTGTTGGAGGAGGTGGTGGCGGCGGAGGAGATGGCGCTGGTAGAGGTAGAGATGCCGCTGGAGAACAAGGTTCAACCCTTGAAGGGGAGTATGTTCCGGAATACTCAGAATCTGGAGATGAATAAATACGCCTCCTTTTTACTTGCCTCCTGTAGCTTTGATGACGTTGAAAGACTTCTCGACATCGACCGCTCTAGATGCCTCAACATTGACCTGCTTGTCGACGGCGAGTGGCGGCGGTGCCTCAACATCGGTATGGACCTCAACACAGATCTGTTTCTGTACCTCAACTGTGTTGTCATCGATGCAGATACACCTTGCCACAACGATCTACGGCGCTTCATCAACATCAGACAATGTACTGACAGCGAACATGTAGGTGCCATACCACTTCTTGATGTCAACTGGAACCAATGGCATTTTTCTGCAGTCTTCTTCCTGGCACGCCCTCCAGAGACAGAGCCCTGGTAGAGGACTGACCCTCTCCTCGCCCTTTTTCTGCAGTCTTCTTCCTGGCACGCCCTCCAGAGACAGAGCCCTGGTAGAGGACTGACCCTCTCCTCGCCCTGAGGTCCCACCTTCAGACTGTGTCTTTTGTCTTCTTCGCTCGGCGGTGCCATGGAGGCAAATTTTCTCCCTGCCCTTCAGGCTGCGTCTTGAGAAGTTCCTGCAGTGGTGTCAAGACTCAGGAACATGGGTCTCTGGAAGGCAGATAATACAAACCTCATAAGGGTCTGTTTTAGCCTTTTTTTCAGCCCCAGTCTGGGCATTTATCAAACAGAGAAGTCATTTGTTCTGACAAAATACCTAAATTTTCTGTCAGGAAAGAATGGAAAATGCCAGATAGAAACCAAAAACGTAGAGTGAACTAGTTGTCAACAAGATTTACTTAAAAATGTCGCGGGACAAAAAGCCAAAACAGGCCAAGCTCAATGCTGCATGGTCATGTCAGCAGGGGCCGGAAAAAAGAACTGAAGCAACTGCCACCTGTTGAGCATGACGGGATACTGGTGGCCCTGGGTTCTTAAAAGCATAGTCTCTATTTCTAACTCATAATAACAACCTATGGGGATACACTGTCCTGCTCTCCTTCATCTCTATCAAAAAAGGGGATGTGAAAGACATTTATGCTGTTTCTTAAAACATCATGAAATTATAAACATACACTTCCTCCTGGCCTCTTTTTCAGGTACAAGATGAATAACTGGGCCACTGTTGCCTACTCCTATAGGCTCGCATAATCTTCTTAATGACTATGCGGGACTTCCTGAAAAAAAAGTGAAAATCGGCACTTAAGAAGATATATCATGAAAAAGTGCTCCGGGGTCCCCGCACGTGGGCGGGACTATTCAGAGCTTATGACTATAGTGGAAATCCCCTTAAGAGAGAAATGATGAAATGCAGAGTAATTATTAAGAGATGCCCTTTCACCTGAAATTAATACATCATCCCATGTACTACCAATGTTTTTAGCAACATCATTTCAGAAAGCAAACAGCTCCTGAGAAGTAATACGGAAATCTGACATCATCATCAGCTATGTGGTGTCACTACACAGCATCACAGTAGTCGTATTGGCAGTTCCTCTTTGGGCTGTTATTAGCCATACATTTATGAGTGGAGATTTGCATCTGCTCTACAGCCAAACTCCTGTATTGCTGCATGCCCACGTCTGCCCTATAACAAAGGCGCAATGCCACTAGCCCCTGATCACAAAACTTGCACCAGCATCTCGAAAAATAAAGGACGCCGCCCCTACAGCTCCTCATTCCAGATCACTTTCAAAAAATGCAAATTGTGGGGTGGTGAAACTTGCATGGCATTTTATTATCTGTTACAGCGCCTGTGGCCCTGCTCTAATTGCAGACTTGTAAATTTCACAACCATGCTGTTTTCGTAAGTATTGACAACACTAGCTTTCACATTCCTTGTAACACCATTCTTAAAATACGAACTGAAATCAAACAGGGGTGCGCAAACACACAGGGTCACAATAGGTATCTTAATATGACACTGAAAATCCTGGGTACCTGGACACGATGGACAGCACTGCCCCGGGTGTATGGTGGGACTGGCACAGTCTGGCACAGGGCAGGTGATCAGGGCACACATCTCTCTGCCATTGTGGCAGTAGCATTCGCGACAGCCGTCATGCCAGCTCTCCTCGTTTTCATGTCGGCGTCCATCCATTGACAGGCAAGATGTCGTTTTCACAGACGGCACAACAGATGCTGGTACTTCTGAATCAAATAAACAAAGTAAACTGTGTCATGGAGTTTCTCGGGGCAGAACACTCATACAAATACGGAATGTTGTTTTCTACCCTTCACCAGTTTATTTTATGATAAGCTTTACTACAAGATTAAAGTTATACAGCCAACATGCAAGTAGATGAAAATCAAGTACAGCAATGCAATACATCAAAAGTTAGCTGAATACACCAATTCGGAAACTGAAACGTCAGTCATACATTCTTCCTTATTCACGTCCCGTGAGAATGTCAATGAAATTCCAGGGAGAAAGAGGGCTTCCCAGCAATGATTTTCAGGAATGATTTTCAGGCCAATGGGTTTGGACAGGGAGAAGTAAACAGCTGGTCTTCAACATTTATCCAAATGATACATTTAAACAAAAACAGCATTCAACGAGCAAGAGGTAGTTCTAGTCTTGTTTCGTTATTTGTGTGTTCTGTTTTTCAATATTACTAATAGCGGAGTGAGTTTGGCAGTTTGTATAGCGTGAACGCACCCACCTGCTGATAGCATTTGTAGCGCGCGCTAGTCATATTGTCATGTCAAGTTTTATGGGGCTTGTGGCAGTCAGCCAGTCTCAAGAACTTTTGGACTGATGACTACTAGCTTGCAGTTTCTAGGGTTAGAAGACGGGTGGCTTTTTTCACCCAAATTTCTTCGATGAATTGTCCCCAGTATCATGCCTCAATTTTGTGTAGGACTGGTGGCATGACCACCTTCCAAGTGCTTTGGAATCCTGCAACACTCTGCTGTAGCTCAGCCTTTCTTTATTTCTATGCCACATGAACGAGGATGACATAATTGCTCTCTGCACACACATCATCCCAAGCCACTTTGCAGAGGTTAGTTTTGGCCAGAGCAGGTTACATGACGTGAATGTAGGAGATGATGTGAACCGCTGAAACCAGAAAGGAGGTGCATGGAAAGGGAAATAAAATAAACAAGCATTGGCAAAGCCAATAGGTTTCGCCTATACCAGATCTATTGGCATTGTCAATGTTTTTTGCATGCTGCACAGCAGCACGAACTGCTGTGCAATAAAGCCTAAACAAAAAAAGCTGGTTACTTGATAAAATGCATGCTAAATGCAAACTAAAAAAACACAAAACGGAGCAAACTATTAATGGGAGATACAGGGTCACTTTCCATCTTCGAATCAAAGAAATTTAAACCCAAATAAGTAACACCACTGGCCAGTAACCAGCTTTGCAGTGCCAAAATGTAATTTTTGTTTTATCTCCAGGAAAACAAAGTGAAGAGATTTTCGGTGTCAACTGGCACCATGTCCTGAACGGGACTCCATCAATTTCGGCTAGTCCGACCAACACTCCTAAGCTGCTGGGAATTCTAGTTCCAAACCTTGAAAGTGAAACTAAACACTAACATGCTTAGTAATGCCGTTTGAAGACCCGGGAATGCCATCAAAACTAAAAGCCTTTCATGCCCACCCCAGTTTGCATTTACATGCAGGAGACATCTGTTATACGAAAACAGACACGTGAAACTTACATTAAAATATGGTCTAGTATACAGCACTTGAAAAGCATAAACCACTTCACCTCATAAAGCTAATGGGAGAGCTATGCTTTTTACTTTGTTCAAGAATGTGCTTATCATTAAATCGTGCTGCTCTGTAGTATGCAACTGTATGTCACTAGCTCATTTAAGACACCAACGCACATAACAAAAATGTAGTTTTACAAAATGTCACCTAAAAACGGCAAAACTTTAAAGGGGTGTTTTTCGTAAGCCTTTTTTCTGCATTTCCTTTTAAAAATGGCAGACGTTCCCCTACTTTGAACAATACATTGTTCTTCCTCGTTCTCTTGTTGTCGAACATGAGCAGCGCATCATCATCCTGTCAACAATTGCCATATGCTTTGATCCTGAAAATAATTTGACAGTTTGCTACAAGAACAAATGCATGTCCCGACAGCTCACCAGTAGTATTCTTTTGTTTTACAGATATTATCACTTTCTAAGCAAGTTGATTATACTTTCCTGGAATTTTACAAAATGATTTAAAATAACCTTTAATCACGGTTCTGACAGACTATGTGAGGAGCAACCGTCTAGAAAGACGACACCGCCCAGCACTTGACTTAACATGCTAGCGAAGTAGCCAAGGAAGGGGGTTGAGAACGCATGCTGGTCCTGCAGCTAAACCGCTTCGACTAGACAACGCGCTGGGAGAAAACATGGGCAACAAAAACCTTTAAATATACTTCAATGCAATGAGCAATATCGGCAACGCAAACCATTCAGCTACACCAGACTTCCTTCAAAAGTTTACTTCGTGTCAACATTAAAAAGGTAGTGAAAAGGAAGTTCAAGTAATGTATTCGAAATGTGGGATTTCGCAGTTTTGAAGTTTTGCACTGACGACAGGGCCAAACGATGTACTTGTCACTAAACGAAAATGAATTCTAGTGGACAAGACAACCCAGAAACACTTATGCGATTGATGTTCGAGTACATTTATTTACATTCAAATAAGTTAAAATAAATCAAAGTTGCATATGCATTCTGACTCGCACAACATTAAGAAATGAGTTTGTACATAATATACAAAGTATGTTAACTTAGCCGGACCATAGCTACCTTAAATGTGACTTCGGGGATAAACTTGTATATAATAAAACAAAGCACTATGGCGTGGCCAGCGCTGGCCGACATAGTGCCTTTTTTGTTGTAAGGCGGGGGAGAAGGAGCAAACATTTTTTTTAAAGGACGCCAGTGGGGTGAGAGGAACGACCACAACGAAGAGGGAGGGATGGGAAGGACAGGGAAAACAACAAGGACGGGAGAGTGGGTAGGACGTTTTAAGAGGTTTAGAGCCTTCAAAGACATGCACTGTTAAGGAGTGCCTGTGCCTGACTAAAAAGGAAGCAAAAAGTACCTGTATAACCTGCAGCCAATGGATTGACAATGACTACAGAGACCGGTAACTGTACTTGATCCAAACTCTATGTGCGACTGGACGCAGCAAGCACTGAAGAAAAAGTGGAAGCAGCAGGAGGCTCTGACCAATCAGAGGCAAGACGACGAAAGCGACGTGGAACCCAACCAATGGTAAGTAACAGTAAGTATTGGGTAAGCTGTAAGACCTTTGTTTTATTACAATAGTTTTCGCTGACAGCACATGCACGCTGTACATGCGAAACCTAAAAAAGGCAAGAGGAAAAAAGGTGCTCATCTTTATGACAGTCTGTACATAGCACTCAGCCCCCAATAAAGCATTCATTATGAGCTGTATTTTGAAGTCAATGGAGAAGCTTAGATAGATGCTACCTTGATACCAATTTTGTAAGTGGTGACACCTTAGGTCAAACGTATTGGATGCAGGCCCCTCGACAAATACTTTAGCTTTCACTAGCACCACATATTTGTTTACAAATGGCAAAAAGTCACACACCTAACCCTTTCACTCAGCAGCTTTGACATCATGATTATCATAAGAACTATATTTCCTATCTGAAAGGTATAGGTTCAAACTAATCACAGCTGAGTGCTTCCCACGTCCATCTCCCTATTATAACACCAACCCAATCAGGGTTAAGAAACCGGACAATATTGTCTCTGAAGTAGAGGGTCTCCCCAAAAACAACATGCTATGAGCACCCAGGTCAGTTTTCTTACATACACCAATGCTTCTCCAACAAATGTGCTGTTAATGAACCACTGAGAGACAGTGCAGATGCATGAATGGTGCACCCTTGCCAGTGAGAAACCACTCCAGTGATGTACAATTATTTCTATGCTAGTACATCTAAACTGCAACTACTAAGAAAGAAAACAAAGTCCCCAATGGAGGCAAGAACAAGGCTAAGTGGAATAGCTAGAGTAGGTTCTAATGGTAGATAAAGGATTGAAGTTACTTGGTTTTACAAAGAGACGCATGTTGGCGTAAACAAATCTGACTAAATCTGGTAAAAAATACAAGGGATATTGAAAGAAGATCCTTATTTGAAGAGAGTATTATTCTTTTGTTTATGGAAAGTTGTATAGTTTGAAAATTATGATACAGGACACATACTTTATTTATGAATGATCAGTGCACAACTACATGTAAAAAACAGAAATAGTATTGCTTTTTCCATCCATCTGAGGTAGATAAAATGAGTACCATTGAGTTGGGTAACAATAAACATCTGTTATTCAGCGCCAAGAGACCTATGGGTGAACGTGCACTTTACAAATACACATGTTATGTTATTCAAACTTGAGGACTGGGCAGAATAAAATATTTTTTATCTCAGGTTCAAAACGGCTTTCGCCCTGGCCGGAGTACAGTGGAGCAATCCCTAAATTTACTATTGCAGATGGGATAATATGTCAAAGCCAGGAAGGGTGCCTTGCACATGGATTTCATGGACCTCTACTATGTTTTGATACCATAAATTAAGCAAAGCTATGGGCCACGATGGAAAAGATGGGGGTTGAAGTAGCATTAATGGACCTACTTAGGCATCTGCATAGGGACTCAACAGACAAAATACATTATGGGCCAGACGGGCAGTGTTCGACCTCCACAAGCTCCAATTGGGGAGTAAGACAAGATTGCATTATGGCACCATAGTTGTTTCTATTCTATACAAATGGACTACATAATTATCTAGTGAGTAAGGGGAAAGACTTGCTATAGACTGGGAAGCATCGAAGCCTTAACCTTTTATATGCAGACTATGGGTTCTCCTTGAGGTCTACAGACTGTATTAGATGCATTTACCTCTTTTATGAACGAACTTGACTTAAAGTTAATTTATTTTATTTATTCAGTGTTTTATATGGTGCAAACATGACCCAATTGGGTATTTGAGCTCTTCCTAGTTCTATAGCATTCACCGTCACAACAGTTCGTTAGAGGAGGCCTTTAAACACAACTATAGCGCATAAATTTAAATTTGAGTAGAAACATTTGCAAATTAAATTAATAAGAGTCCTAAAAGAATACATAATGTGTACAGTCGACTGTACATAACAAACAGTCTGATTATACATTTTAGTGTATAACAAGGCATATTATTACTCAGTTAGTCTCTTCCTTGTAAGTTGGCTAGGTCTATAACTAAAAGTTAACTTGTAAAAGTCTTTTACAATGATTAGCGGCTCAAAATAAAAATAAAATAAAGGGTACGTTCCCTGGGCGGTCTGAAATTGCCAAAGTAAACTATTTAGGCATCACTTTTGTCTCAGATATGGGACATGGGGTAATTTATTGACTCCAAGATCATAGTCCCTTGCAAGAGCAAATGAGGCAATCTTTCGGTTTTCCTTCAATTTAGGCCACAAACCAATTAAGGAAATGCTACAATTACGTAAAAGTATTTCAGTAGGCACTTATGGAGCAGGACGTTGCGGATACATAAACCCTGTAAAAATGCAGAGGATAGAAAGGAAAATGCTACTTACCAGTATGCATCTGTTCTTGGCATGTAGAGCTGCAGAGTTGCACACTATGCATAGATCGCCACCTAGTGTTGGGCCCGGATGTTTGCAGTTTGTTGTTGTCCTGAAAAGTTCTCTGGAAGTCACGAGATAGGTGACTCCTCCTATGGACCACATTGCGCATGGGCATCGGCTCCATCCCCAGATCGTTTTTCGCCTTTGGGAAATGATGGAGCTTTGCAAGAACAGGAAGGATGCCCATATAGTTTGTATCTGATTAAGATAATACTGGAACAGACAATGGGAGGCGGGTGGGCGTGTGCAACTCTGCAGCTCTCCAAGCCAAGAACAGATGCATACTGGTAAGTAGCATTTTACGTTCGAGGCATATGAGCTGCAGATTGCACACTGTGCATAGATTGTATAGCAGTACCCACTCTTAGCGGCGACCACCCCTATCTGTTGCAGTAGTTTGGAATAATGTTTTGAGAACAGCCTGGCCCACATTAGCTTGTTGTTTGGTTTGCACATCTACACAATAGTGTTTTGTGAATGTGTGCAGTGTAGACCATGTAGCTGCTTTGCAGATGTCATCTAGGGGAATGTTCCCTAAAAATGCCATTGAAGCCCCTATTTTTCTTGTAGAGTGTGCTTTAGGAGGAACAGATAACCTATGTTTAGCTTTGTAGTAACAAATCTGTATGCCTTTGACAATCCATCTAGCTATCCCAGATTTTGAAATGGGATTACCTTTGTGTGGTGGTGAGAAAGACACAAAACGTTGTTTTGTCTAACGAAAGGGTTGTGTCCTATCTATGTAGTATAGCAATGCTCTTTTGACATCTAGGGTATGAACAGCTCTTTCCGCTACTGTCTGTGGCTGCGAGAAGAAAACGGGCAGTTCCACAGATTGATTGAGATGGAAGAGAGAAATTACTTTGGGCAAGAATTTTGGAATAGTACGCAGAACTACCTTATTGTGATGCATTTGCAAGAAGGGTTCTTGATTGGTTTGTGCTTGTAATTCACTAACTCTCCGCAGAGAAGTAATAGCTACTAGGAACGCAACCTTCCACGTTAAAAATTGTAGTTCACATTTGTGTAGGGGTTCGAAGGGAGGTCCCATTAACCGTGTGAGAACAACATTTAAATTCCACACAGGTGAAGGTGGTACCCTGGGGGGAATTATTCTTTTAAGGCCCTCCATAAAGGCTTTAATGGCAGGCACTCTGAATAGAGATAGATGTTGTCTGTTTTGCAGATATGTTGCTATTGCAGCGAGATGAAGTCTAATAGAGGTATAGGTTAAGTTACATCTTTGGAGATGCAGTAAGTATCCTATGATGTGTTGAATTGATACATCTAGAGGATCAATATTGTTGTTGTGACAGTATATTACAAATTGTTTCCACTTGGGTGCATAACATGCCCTAGTGGTTCGACGTCTAGCTTCTTTAATGACATTCATGCAGTCTGGATGAAGGTTCAGATATCCGAATTCTAGGATTTTAGGAGCCAGATCACAAGGTTGCGCTGAGCTGGGTCTGGGTGTCTGATCTCTCCACGGTTCTTTGTTAAGAGGTGTGGAGACAGGTGCAATTTTTGGAGTGGTACTACCGACAGTTGTAGCAGTGTGGTGTACCACGGCTGTCTAGCCCATGTTGGAGCAACTAGGGTGAGAGAATGCTGCTGTAGTTTGGGTACTACTAGTGGCATGAGTGGTAGAGGTGGAAAAGCGTACGCAAATCTGTTTGACCAGTTCATCCATATCGTATTGCCTTTGGACAGTGGGTGTGGATACCTGGCCGCGAAGCTTGGGCATTTGGCGTTTTCGTGGGTAGCAAATAGGTCTATGTGAGGTTGTCCCCACATCTGAAAGAATGGCTGAACAACTTGTATATGAAGTTCCCACTCGTGGGTCTATTGTGTTTGACGACTTAACAGATCCGCTATGGTATTTTGTACTCCTAAGACATGCTGGGCTAGAAGGAATATGTTTTCAGGAATAGCCCACCGCCATATGTCTTGTGCTAGTTGAGAGAGCTGCAGGGAGTGTGTGCCTCCCTGTTTCTGTATGTAATACATGGCTGTCATGTTGTCTGTGCGGACTAACACAGCCTTGTTTGATACTTGCTTTTGGAAAGCTTTTAGTGCTAGTAACTCCAGATGACTGATGTGTAGTAACTTTTGTTGCGGTGTCCACCTGCCTTACATGGTGTGTTGCAGGAGGTGGCCTCCCCAGACGGAGAGCGATGCGTCCGCAGTCAAGATTATCTGAGGAACGGTCGTCCCTTGGAAAATATTTGGGTGTTCCACCACTGCAGAGAGCGATGAGTCAGACCGTCTACCAACACTAGGTCTGTTAGTCGACCTTGAGCCTGGTTCCATTGACGTGATAAGCATTCTTGTAGCGGACGCATTTGCAAGTCTTGCATGGGGCACTATGAAAATGCAGGAGGCCATCATCCCTATGAGTTGCATGAATACTCGTGCTGGAAGGGAGTGTTGTAGCTGAAACTTTGTTAGAGGAGTTTGCATGCTGGCTATCCTTGCTGGAGTGGGATAAGCTAGCGCTGTTGAGGTGTTTATTGTGGCACCGAGGTACTGTTGTACCTTGGATGGTTGTAGATGGGACTTGGCGTGGTTTATTGTGAACCCCAAATTGTGGAGCAGCTCTATCGTGGCATGAGTGTGTTCCACGCATCGGTTGTATGAGCTGGCTTTTATGAGTCAGCCGTCGAGGTATGGGAAGACATGGATGTGTTGTCTTCGTAAATGCGCTGCCACTACCGCTAAGTACCTAGTGAATACTCTTGGTGCTGTTGTGACTCCGAAGGGGAGTACTTTGAATTGACAGTGTTACCCGTCTATCACAAATCTGAGATACTTCCTGTGAGCCTTGTGAATGGGAATGTGGAAGTATGCGTCCTTGAGATCTAAAGTAGCAAGGAAGTTGTTTTGTGACAAGAGCGGAAGGACTTGTTGAAGTGTGACCATGTGAAAATGGTCTGACTGTATGTATAGGTTTAGCGGTCTGAGGTCTAGAATAGGCCTTAGAGAGCCGTCCTTTTTAAGAACTAGAAAATATATTGAGAGTAAACCCCCTTGTTTTGTTGGTGCAGAGGAACTGGTTCCATTGCACTTTATTGTAGCAGAGATACTACTTCTTGCTTTAACAGTGATAGATGTTCTTGTGACATTGGACGCTGTTTGGGTGGAATGTTTGGGAGGGGGGGTAGAGTTAGTTCTAGACAGTAACCTGACTGAATAATTTGTCACACCCACCTGTCTGATGTGATGTTGATCCACGCAGGAAGGAATTGTTGCAGTCTTTCCCCCACAGGAGTGGAATGTTGGGAGGGGGAGGGGAGGAAAGTCATTGGGTTGGGGTAGAGGCAGAGCGGGAGTTGTTGGTTTTGCCTCTGCCTTTGTTGTTGTTACCCCTGTAACCCCCTCTCTGGTAGCCCTTGGTGAATGTGGATTGGCTAGAGGTCTTGTAAGAAGTGGAGGGACTTTCCGAGGAGTAGCCTCTAGTGTTGCCTCTGTAGGATGAGCGACGAAAAGAACGCCTGGGAGCTTGCTGCTGCAAGGCTCCCATAGATTTTGCTGTATCAGTGTCTTTTTTCATTTTTTCTAAAGACACGTCAACATTTGGGCCAAATAAATGTGTCTCATCAAATGGCTGGTTAAGGATGGAGTTTTGTACTTCAGGTTTAATACATAGCCAAGCATGTCTATCTAGTAGGGTGCTGGTATTGATTGCCCTCAAGTCGTTATCTGCAGCATCTAGGGCACAACGAATGGAAGTATTAGTAATATTTTTACCTTCCTTTATAAGTTCGTTGGCCCCTTTTTTGTATTTGTCTGGTAGGTGTTGCATTATACTCTAGTTCATCATAATGTGTTCTGTCATATCTTGCCAGCAATGCTTGTGTATTGGCAATGCGCCAGAAATTAGCTGCTTGTGAAGCTGTTCTTTTGCCGGAGGTGTCAAGTAGTTTAGATTCTTTGTCTGGTGGTAAGGCCTCACCTGATGTCTGAGAATTAGCACGTTCACGTGCATTAGACACTACTTAAGAGTCTAATGGTGCTGGACCTTTAATATAGACTGGATCTGTGGGGGCAGTTTTATATTTTTTCTCAATGCGCGGATTAAGGACCCTAGCCCTGACAGGATCCTTAAAAACGTCTGTTGCGTGCTTGATGACACCCTTACGCATTGGCTAAATGGCAGTAGACCTTTGTGTGTTATCAAAAGTGTCTAGTAGGAAATCTTCCTCCACCGCGTCAGTGTGTAAGTCCACCCCATGATATTGGGCAGCTCTTTGGACTAATAGGTTAAAACCTATAGTGCCCTCTGGTGGGGAAGGGTATATATCGTCTTGGGGGACATAAGGCACATCAGGGGTGTTGTAATCATCCCATGGACTAGGTGACTGAGGGGAATATTGGTACCTGCTGGGTCATGTGCGCCCCCACCTGTGTGCATCATCGTCTGGATTAGGGGATGGTGTAGGTGAATGGTGAGGTGGAGGAGATGTAGGAGGAGGAACAATATGGGGAGGTGGTGGTGAAGGGGCCCTTAATGGAGAGGTTGCAATGTTTCTCTTCTTTGGAGGAGGAGGTGGTGCTGGCACCTCAAGTGGTCTCTTCTTGGAGCGGAGAGTCAAGGGACCAGTCTTAGGATCCTTTACAAGAGTTTTTTGGTTAGAATCAGGTGTGAAAAGTTCCTCTGAATAGGGCAAATCCTTCAGCGTTGAGGATTTTGGCTCTGTAGGTTTTTTCGGCACAGAGTCGGTAGTTGGTTTTGGATCTTTTGGCACCGGGGATAGGCTGGCTCGAGCCCGAGCTGCCTGAAGGCTTAGTAGGCTTCTTTGCCGGGCCCGAAGGCGAGGCGTGGGAAGCAGTCTCTCGGTGTGCACCCGGGCCCGAAGGTGACGGTGTGCCTGAAGCCTTTTTGGAAGGTGTCGAGGAAGGGTTGGGGTCAACTATCTTACTTACGACCTGTTGAGCTGTAGTGACTTACTCGACATCCGAGTCTTCGGCATCTGGGGAGCTGGTACTCTCTTCGGCGTGCTGGTGTTCTGGCACATCGACGCCCTCTTCGGAGATGCCGTCAGGGATGGAAGCGGACGAGCGAGCCATAGTTCTTCGATGTCCGCATCTCCCACGGTTAAATTAGGACTAAAGTTTGTTCCAAAAGGCCATCTCTGCTTTGAAAACAATAGCACTGTGGTGATCAAGCAGGCAGATAAAGGGCGAGCCCTTGTTTTATACTTCCTGCCAAAAATCCACAAGAGGCTGAATGAACCACCGGGACGTCCAATAGTCTCCGGATGTGATTCAGTTCTCGAACCAATATCAAAATACGTGGATTTTTTTTTAAAACCTTGCCTCGCTGATGTACAATCCCACTTGAGAGACACTACTGATTTCATCCAGAAAATAGAAAGTGTAGAATTCGATGATCAAGAGCAATGGATGGTGACCTTTGATGTCACCTCCTTATACACGCAAATACCCCAGGAGGAGGCCCTGGAAGTCATTGAGCTATACTTAGAGAAAAGGCAAAGACCACACAGGGTCACCACTGAATTTATTCTCAGCTTGGCATCAGTGGCCTTGAAAAGGAACTATTTCAAATTTGGCAACACATTCTATCTCCAAACGAAGGTGACCGCCATGGGATGTCCCTTTGACCCGGAGATGGCGGTCCTCTTCATGGCACAGTTTGAGGAGAGATTCATTTTCAATAATAATTCATTTTTTGTAAACATAAAGCAATGGCTCCGCTTCATCGACGATATTTGGTGTCTTTGGTCAGGTCCCACAGAGACATTGGACTTGGACTTGTTCACCGAGTGGCTAGGTACCAGACAAAGATATTAAATTTAGTCAAGCCAGAAGCAAAACAAAATTGACATTTCTTTTTTTTTTTTTTAACTGTTTTTATTATTATTATACAACTCAACGGCATCAATCACAGGTTGTTTACATTTATAATACAAAATTAGGTTATGAGACTCATCACATTTATCCGCATCCATCTCCCCATATAGTTGGTAAACAGCACTCCTAATCTCGGGCCAATTGTGTACAGCTGTCATTCTATTCTTCCCCAGAGTCATCATCTGAACTGCCTTCATCAGAATTTGGTATTGGATCACATATATCTCCCCGGTATGCATTCCATGCAGCCCATACTTTTGTCCATTTCTGTGGGCACTCACGAGTTATGTACACAGTTCTTTCCGCTTGCATATTTAAGTCCATATCTTTGCACCAGGCCCCGAACGAAGGCACCTCCCTCGCTCCCCATTTCTGTGCTATATTACGTTTAGCTACCATGAGTCCTAGTGTGACCCATACCAGCCCATGGCGTGTTAAGTCATTTGGTTCCCACACATTTAAAAGGCATTTGCGCGGCTCCGGCAAAAGTGATACCTCCATTGTTTGTGATATTGTTCGTAGAACTGTTCGCCAGTATTCCGCCATCAATGGGCAGTCCCATAGAGTGTGGAAAAAGGATCCCTCTTCCCGCACCCTCTGAGGCAAAACGGGTGTTGAGCTCTTCCCATTTTGTGTGGTATTGTCCTAGTGTGGTATGTGCGGTGTAGGATCTTTAGTTGCACCAAGCGAAGCCTGGCTTTTGTAATCTGTTCTTTTGTAATGTTTCTCATTATGTTTCATTTCTGTTCCTAATGTGAAGCGCTCTGACGCCTTCGGGTAAAGTCAGCGCTATATAAAAATGCATAAATAAATACATAAAATGGCTGGTATTCCCACTTCTCTAGGGGATGCAAGGGCCTCTTGCCATTCAGTATCCTCCATGTCGCCCACATTGTCAACCCATCTCATTTTTAACTGGGTCATGGGATCTGGTAGATTATTGATTATTTTACGATACGTAAGAGATGTGGCTTTCCTGGGCATGTGATCCGTAAGTAAGCGATCTTCTAAAGGGGACGCCTCGGGGACCTCAGTGTCTAGTGGCAGCACCGCCATTAATGCGTGGCGTATTTGAGCATAGCGGAAGGTTTCCGTCAGGCCTAGGTCATATTGCTGCCGGAGTTGATCAAATGGCAGCATCCTCCCCTTGTCCCAAAGGTCTCCTACTGTTGAGATACCAATATCATCCCACTGGTCAAATCCTTTGCTTTTTCTCAAGTGATCCAACCTTTTAGTGTCCCAAAGAGGTGTCAGTTTTGTAATCTTCCCCTTCCATCCCATCCTAGTCTGTGCCGTGTGCCAAAGCGTTGCCATGTGTTTCGTGGGGCCTAGCAGGGCTGCGACCTGCCCTTTGTTATATAATATTGCTAGCATATTTCCTGTGCCTAATTGGGCCCGGTCTGCCCTAAATGCCGGGTCTGTTTGTGGTGCATGTATCCATTGATTTATTATTTTGAGGTGTGCTGCCCAGTAGTACATCTGGATGTTAGGGAGTGCTATTCCCCTATCGTACCAGCCCCGGTGCAGCTGTGCTTGCGCAATTCGCGCTGGTCTGTTAGCCCATAGTAGTGGGGACACCTGTGCTGCGATTTGCTTAAAATATGCTGGTGCTATCAGATATGGTGCATTCTCAAGGACATACAAAAATCTAGGTAGTGCCATCATTTTAAACAATGCTGCCTTCCCTAATAGTGTCAGGGGAAGGGTTTCCCAGTGCTTCACATCCCGCTTCAGACGTTCCAGTGGGGGTGCTAAGTTTTTGGCGAAGAAGTCAGCTGCGTCCGCCATAACATGTATACCTAAATATTTAAATGAGTCACGTGTGACCAGTAAGGGGCAGGTATCCGAGAGTCTTGGAGTGGAGCCTTTTAGGACGTATAGGATGGACTTTGACCAGTTAATGTGATATCCAGATATCTTCCCAAATCAATCACATGCCTCTAGCAGCACTGAAAGGGAGTTTTCGGTGTCAGTAAGATACACCAGGGCATCGTCAGCATATAGAGAGATGCAGTCTTCCCAGCCCTCCTCCCAGTGTATGCCCTTCAGCAATGGCGTACCTCTGATCCATATCGCTAGGGGCTCTAATGCTAATGCAAAAAGGAGCGGCGACAAGGGGCAGCCCTGACGCGTTCCCCTCGACAACGGCACAGCCTCCGATGTGTGCCCGTTAGCTGTTACGCATGCCATTGGTTTTGTGTATAGAAGGCGTATCCATGCGCAGAACCTAGGGCCAAGCCCCAGGTGTGCGAGGACCGCGAAAAGGTAGTTCCACTCCACCATATCAAACGCCATCCTTGCATCCAGTGACACAAGGACCGCTGAGTCAAACAGTGATGGTGCTTTAGCCAGTACCCCATGAAGGCGCCTAAGGTTAAGTGCGGTGTTTCTATTGGGCATGAAGCCGGACTGGTCTGGGTGGATTAAGTGTGGGAGATGAGCCATGAGCCTAGTTGCCAACAGTTTGGCCAGAATTTTAACTTCTGCATTCAGGAGTGAAATTGGGCGATGATAGGTACATTCGGATGGGGGTTTTCCCGGTTTAGGGATAGCTACTATTGTATTGATGCTTTGATCGAGTGGGAGTTCGCCCTTTTCCAGACTTTCGGTATACATTTTAAGCAGATGTGGGCTGATAGTTTGTGCTAGTTGTTTGTATAATTCTATCCATTAGGGCCTAGTGCTTTTCCGGATTGCAGTGAGCCGATTGCCACCTGTATCTCATCTTCTGTGGGGTCAGCCTCTAGTTCCAGCGTAGCCTCTTGGGATAATTTGGGCATTTCCATACTAGTTAGAAATGCTGCCGCCTCTGCCTCCGATGCCCCCGAGGACGACGTATACACCCCCCGGAAGTATTTGGTTAACTCAGTTACTATCTCCCTGGAGACTGCCGTTAATCGCCCCTCCTCCATCTGTATTTGTAGTATGTAAGGTGTTTTGTAGCGCGCTCAATTACTACCGGAGTATCCTGGCGCGAATGACCGCTGGGGAACCCGTCCTGGCTTTCCCTGTGAGATGGTCCCATGCTGGGTATCTCCAAGGTGAAGCCAGGCATCCCCGGCGTCTGTGGGGGGCCGTTGTAGCGATGAGGCAAGCTTAATGCCCAGAGTTACCGAGTGTGATCACTGCCCAAAGTGGGCACCGAGGCGAGAATTATCAGTCCGCTGACCCTGGTCCTCGACCCTGCCGCGTCGGGAATCGAACCCTGGTCCCGGGCCGTTCTCAGCCTACGGGTCTGCCGCCTCTAACCAGTGAGCCACACCTCGCCACCCAGTGAGCCACACCTCGCCACAACTGCCTCTACTGCCTCTCTCTCGACTATCTAGCCATGCCAGGAGTTTCCCGGCCTTGTCACCTACATCATATATCCGGTGCTTGGTCGCTGTGTGGGCAGACACTGTTGCCTCTTTCAAGTATTCCCTATATTGATGTTGCTTAAGCTGTAGCATGTGCGTATTCTCGGGCGTGGGGTCTTTCGCGTGATCTGCCTCAACTTTATGTAATTCTAGTTCCAGTTTCCTCAACTCTGCTTGTTTGTCATGTCTATATCCCGTTATGATCGCCATCACCTGCCACCTAATGCCTGTTTTGTATGCTTCCCATACCACCAAAGGGGAATCGACCGATCCCGCATTTTCGGCAAAGTAATGTTTACTGTCCATCCAGAGCTGCCTCCGAATTTTGGGGATTTCTGTGTACTCAGGGTAGATGGGGTAGAGTGCGCGGCGTTTCATGGTTGTATGAAATAGTCAGCACCACCGGTGAGTGGTCCGATATGCCTCTGGGCTTAATCGTAATGTCTTTAACATTGTGGAGATTGGATTCCACCGTCAGAAAGTAGTCTATCCGTGATAGACTTATGTGGGTTTGAGTGTAACGTGTATTGACGTGTTGTGCGATGGGTGTGTCTCCAAATGTCGACCAGTCCCAACGCCCCCGCATAGCTCTTGAGGCGCGAGACCCCAGTTGACGGTGTCCTATTCGGGTATCTATCTAAGTCATCGTCCATTGTGGCGTTAAAGTCTCCACCGATAACTAGCTCTCCCTCCGGTAGGGCAAGCAAGAACTCACTAAGTGCCGGGAGAGCCACCGCATGTAGCGCCGGTGGGACATAAACTGAGAAAACATTGATCAGTCTGCCCTCCCACTGTCCCTGTAGTGCGGCAAATCTACCTTGGACGTCTCTCTTGGTCTGAAGCACCAAAAAGGAAGAGTTTTTCCAAATCAAGATACCCGTACCTCTGGAGCCCGAGGAGAAGTCTGAGTGTATTGCCATTTTGTATCCCCACCTATCTAGTGCTTTTCATGCCGTGCTCGTGAGGTGAGTTTCTTGCAGTAGAGCCAGTGTCGGGCCTGGCGCTTCAGGGCCCGTAACACTAACCCTCTTTTAATTTTGTCCCCTAGCCCGTGGACATTCCAGGTTAACAACGTGAGGGGGGCCACTTGTGTTTCTGGGGTTGTGCCTTGTACTAGGTCAGCTGTGGAGCGTGTCGCCATATATGTAGTGGTTCGTGAGCATGGTCCACTTCCCAATTGTTGCCTCTGGGGAAGCGTTAGTCAACTGAAGGTGTGCCCTGTCATGTGTGCCGTAACAAAGTAGAACAATAAAAAACTGAATCTGAACTTCCCTTCCCCGTAGCCCACCCACCCACCCTGCCTCCCTGCCTGACTAACTCAAAACTGCCCGCCACCCCAACTCAGCAGAGTGCCTTGTCCCCCCCAGAGTCATTGTACTTGCGTGTGAAGGGTGAGAAGTCCAAGGGAGGGGGTATAGACCCTCCCATTCCTCCAAGTCCTGCTTTCGACCAGTATCCAAGGCCGACATGACCACCACTATGACTATTCGTGGGTAGGCCTCTTGTGGCTGCCTGATCGTTCCAAGTGTCAGCCATGGTCCTGTGCGTCCGCATTTGTTCGTTGTGAGTCCTCCAGGTCCCGATGTAGTGCATCTTGGCTGTCAGAAGCTTCTTCAGCATTCTTGTGGCGATGTGCTTTGTTTCCTCGGCGTGATTCGTCCGCTCGGCGCCATCCTTCTAGCCAGTCGTGGGCATCCTCTGGCAGTTCGAAAAACCACGTCTTGCCCTCTGCCACCACTCTGAGCTTTGCGGGGAACAACATGGAGTAGGGTATTTCCTGAGCTCTTAGTTCTTTTTTTACTTCCAGGAAACTTCTCCTTTGTCGTGATACTGCCACTGTGTAGTCCGGGAAGAATGAGATTGTTGAGTTCTGGATCTGTACCGGTGGTGATATTCTCGCCGTTTGTAAGATGGCGTCCCTGTCGCGAAAGTTGAATAGGCGTGCGAGCACCAGTCTGGGGGGGTGCTCCTATTTTTGGCTTGCCGCCCGGGACTCTGTGGGCTCTTTCCACTGAGAAGAAAGTGGACAGACCTTTAGGCTGTAGTCTGGTTTGTATGAGCTCCTCAACATAGAGGTCCATAGCCTGCTTGCCTTCGCTCTCCGGAATTCCAATGATACGGACGTTGTTTCTTCGAGCGCGTCCTTCCTGGTCATCCAGCTTCTCCGCCATTAATTTATTTTCCATCTCGAGTCGCGACAACGTGCGTTGCATTGTGTTCATGTCTGCCACTAGGGTTTTAGTGGTTTGTTCGACTTCAGTCACTCTAGTTGCCATTTTTTTAAAGTCCGCCCGCAGCAGGAACACATCTGTTGATATAGTTCCCACCATTGTTTGTACATTTGCGAGGGCTGCCATTATGTCATCTAATGTCACTTTGCGGGGGCCATCGCCCTCTTTGGTCTTACTGGAGGCGTTGCGCCCCTCTGGGAGTGGCGGGAACTCCTTTCCATAAGCTTATTTGTCCAGCGTGGGCTGCGTTGATTGATTGCGCGGGCCGCGCCCCCCCATGTTTCCCCCGCAGGAAACCTCGATGTTTTCCCCCCCGGCCCCGACTGGGTCACGAGCGGCCCTCTCGATAAGGTGGCTTCCGGAGGGGTAGGAAGGTGAAGGTGTCCCTCAAGGATCTGAACCGCTCTTTCTCTGTAGAAATCCTGCGTTAATTTTTTATGTCCACGTGTCGTGGCGTCTCAGGGCCTTGTGTGGTACTATCCAGCGCCGAGGGAAGGGGAGGGGGTTCCTATACCCTATGGTGCTTGTAGATGATCCAAGGTCCCCGGTGGTTTGCAGGTCCACTCCCCGGCGTCGCAGGTGGTTGGGCCCTCTGTCTACTTTAGGCCCCGGCTGTCTTTCCGATGTCGGGCCTCCCCTCGCTTTCAGCTTACCCTCTGGCCAGGATTCAGGATGTTTGCCCAGTCTACGCTTTAGGGGGTCCGCGCAGTGCCTCTGGTCCCGCTGCTGGCCGGACAGATCACGTTCCTTCATTTCCCCGCCAGGGTCAGGCGGCCGCCGTCGCTTCCTGCACCGGGAGGCCCTTGTAATTGAGGCCCCGGTCTCGGCTCTATGGTAGGCCGCAGTAGGACGTCCTTGCGTAGCGCACCCACCCAGTGTCGGATTTTTCACCGGAGTGGTACCGGAGGTTGTCGCCCTATCCCAACTGTCGGCGCAGGTCCTTGGGGCTCGGATATTCAGCGGATTAATGCCTGGATAGGTGTGGAGGGCTACACTACCCTCGGAGCTTCTCTAGCGAGCAGCCATCTTGCCGGCTGCTATCCAGGCCCCCCTGAAGTTGACATTTCTTGATGTTTATGTAATTCCACGAAATGGTGCCCTCACTGTGGTTTTACACCAGAAAGAGACAGATAAAAATTCGATTCTGCACTTTAAAAGTGCACATCCAAAAAGCCTAAAAGAAAACCTCCCGTATGGGCAACTGCTACGCATACGTAGAAATTGTTAATCTAAAACTGATTTTGACATGTTTGCAAGGGAATTTTGTGATCAGATGCAATTAAGAGAATATCCCCAAAAAACTTTAAAACATGCAAAAAAGCGTGCATGGTACACCCCACGTGAGACACTCTTGCAAAAAAAGATCAAACCACCACTAAATAGACTTGTTTGTGTGTCGACTTTCGGCCCACACACAAATAAGTACAAGCAGATCATAATGAGCAATTGGCATCTACTCGAAAATCTGGAAGTCCATTTTGCCCGACCATTATTTGCCATGAGGAAAAACAAAAGTATTGGTCAAGAATTAGTACGATCAGATATCTTTCAAAAAGAACCAAAAAAGGACTTACGCTCCCAGTGGGGGATGAAACCTATAGAAGGTCACCACAAATGTGGTAATTGCGTAGCATGCAAGTCTACTGTGGAGGGGAATGAATTCATACATGACAATATAAAGTGGAAACATACATGTTTTACTAATTGCAAGACAAGGAATGTGGTCTATGCTGTGGTATGCCCATGTAAAAAGATTTACATAGGGAAAACCAATCAGCAGATTAATCACAGAATAACTCAGCATCGGTCAAGAATTAAAACGAAAGTTATCACTGCTCCTATGGTTGACCACTTTCTGAAAGAAGGGCACACAGAAAGATTTCAAATGGACGGTATTAATATCATTTAATACATCCAGAAACTAGATTGATGTGGAAACATGGTTACTGTCTAGAGAAGCATATTTAATCATGAAGTACAACAGTGTGCTTACTGGTTTGAACGAAATGTCTGAGTTGTCTAGAATATAAGTATTTCTGATTCAAACAGTGTCTAAATGCAACTGGAATCAACAAGATACTAATTTAAAGGCGGACACATCTGTCTGGATAGTATGACCCTGACTTGTAAATATTGAACGGAATTTGACAAATACCTATACATGTCCATTGAGAAACTATCCCAAATGTTGCAGCAAGGTGAAACAGACCGCCGCATAAACGATAGCAAGCATGGGATTAGTGGTTAAACTACACTACCCATGAGCCCTTAAGCCGAATTCCCAGCTGACCTGGAAGTAGCGTGAATCCATTTCCGGGGTACAGTACCGGAACTGTGAGCGCGTGTAAATGCCCCCGAGCAAGCAGCAACTAGCGTAGTCAACATACCGATTGGGATTTATGCCAGGTGAAAGCCGCCAGTAAGATCGTGAAAGGTAAGGCTCTGAGTCACGAGCAGGCACCCGCGCGGATTCACAGCCGCGTCGGCTAATTGGCTAATCCGGTGTTGTGATCTCCATAAATCGAGCATCGAAATCCTCTGAAAAACGAACCGCCAGTGAGGAGGTTGAAGGCATCAAAGCAGGTAGGGGCACGCCTGTAAATGATGTTAAGACCATAAGGGGGGTGCAACAAAGCAGTTTTGATACTGACACTTGATTACAATGTCCCCATGCAGAGTTAAGCTGCCACATGATCGCTTAGGACTCTAAAGGAAACGTATGGTTGGGCAGTGAACGCCTTCACGCGATAATACATACAAACACCTTGCTGGTAGCATTTGGGAAAAGACGATAAAACCCAAGGCAATAGGTAGGTCGTGCCATTAGATGAAATTGCCCACATTGAATTACAAAGTTGAGAGGAGTTAAAGCATACTTTACATTTTCTTTTTGTTGTAGATATGACCAATAGGACTCTCAGTAAGAAGCCCTGATAAAAGCCCGTAACTGGAAAAACGAGGCTAGAAACGCGTCGGCAGACAATCAATTTATGTCCTTGAATTTAAATTAATTGTTTCTTAGAAATCAGGATTGAATGAACATTTAGAGATTCAGTATTTGTTCATTGATATATGTATGCACTAAGATAAATTGATGTGCGTTTTTTGATACGTATATATATGTGATGTATATGGGTCTGATTTGTCTTACATAGTTTTACATTTTTCTACATGTTGTTGATTATGAGTTTACGTGAAAGTATTATTGTTGCACATTGTCTAAGTATAATAATGTCTAAATACTGAGTGTCAAATTGTGATGTTGAGTATATGTGTTTCTCTGAAAGAAGAGAATTTCCACAGAATAATTTCGTAAAATATTAATTGAAGGGTAAAATAAATAACCCAAACCGCTAAAAGCATATAGTGTGGTTTCTTGAAAAATAAATAAATGGGACTCCAGGTATTTTTTGCTTAATTTGTGGTAAGATACGGCACTAGTAATGTGTTGCCGTGCAGGCTGCTTTTAATGTGTCAGGCTGACATCATACAGGTGCCTATCTTGACGATCAGGGGTGTAGCTTTGGGGGACGTTTGGGGTGTAACACTCCCTGAGAAAATGCATTTTGCAGTAAATAGTTGGTTGCAGGTGCTTTCAGCCGGGTATGGTGAGGCGTCTGTCAAATTTCATCCTAGATTTTTACAGGTCCCCACTGGCAAAAACACAGACACACACCCGCTAACACTCCGCACTCATTTCCACTGACATGCACGCGTGATTGTTGGAAAATCTGAAGCTCACATCCCCCAAGTTTTACTGATCAAGCTACGGCCCTTGTTGACGAGTAAACCCCTTTAGAGCCTTCTGGTTTAAATAAAAATAGAGAAGACAACAAAAACCCCTGTGCCCACCGGCGCTGTCCCCGGGCGTCCCTTCTCTGTACAAGAGAAGGTTATTTCGTTAACAAGACTGTTCCGGCGGCCATTACAAGAACTCATTCCGGCGAGAGCGACATGAGGGCAGAATTCTGCTTTAATGAACTGTGCCACAATCAAACGAAGGATGCATTGAAGTCCATCTCAGATGAGGCCCCGCTGACGTATAAAATAATTATAGGCATTCTTGTAAAAGTCCCTCATTAATGAAACTTTAATGCAAGAGAAAGGGGCAGATCACAAAGCAGCAGAACTGAAGAGTACTCTAGCCGCTAATTTAGTCAAACATTAACATCTCACCCCGAGAGGATAGGAGAGGCGCGAGCGGTCTGATTGCGCATGGTGTAAACAAAACAAAAAAGAGAAATAAAACGGGCACAGGAAGCTCTCATTATGCTGCCAGCAGAGACACGGAGGAGTCATTTGTTCCTCCCGTTGCCTGAGGAGCGCAATCAGTCACTCCAATAAACATGAGCCGGTGACTCGGTCTGTGCTGCATTTGTGTTTTGCTACAACCCTCGGCTTTCTTCACTTTTCTGAACACATTTTAAAGCACAATTTAGGCCTGTAGGTGGGAATACGTAATCGACTGATAAACCATTTTGGAGAAAGGGGACTGTAATTTCTATGCAAAAATCTATTTTCCAATTGCCTAACTGAGGGGTGTAGCTTTGACAATAATATTCGGGATGTGAGTCTGACATTCCCCAATAAAGGATGCTACCTACCCAAATAAAAAGGTCATGTGGTGGGCTTGAGCATGGTTTGAGTAGGCAGAGTTAGCAAAATTAGTTTAGAGTGTGAACAATGAAGGACTATTTTTTACAGCATTAATATATAGGTGGAACCATCCTTTGACCAGTCACATACCCATAACCAGTAGAATGTTACAACGCCCAGATAAATATAAAAAACGCTATACATTACTAGAAGCCAAGCACGTGATGTAGTGCCACGTTTACAAAGTGGTACAATGCAATTTCACATTCATATGCTATACACCAGAAGATAAGCACACGAGGCATGGCACTGTGCCATTTCAGTATAATATTGTGTGCTTGACATGGGTCACCGAACTGTGCATTTCTTTCAACTGGGGTATTTAAAGCTGGTCCTAGTTTAAAAAAATGCTCAATGCAAGGTCAGAGGCCAGACAGGTGAGCAGGGCATTTCCATGAGCCAGATGCGTAACTGATGCAAACGTGAAGAAGCCACGAAATGTTTATTGTACTTTGATGTCTGGAACCCTCACCCTATCTTCACCACCTGCTGCACAGAAACTATGTAGTGAGTGGGGCATTCAGTCCCATCTGACAGTCACCGTGTATGTTTTTTCCGGAAGGGCAGTGGACTCTTCTCTGGCCGCAACTCAATCGTTTTACGTGCAGTGCACATCTAAGGTCCCCATTTGATAATAAGCCAGTAAAAGGCCACAGTGCAATGATGGATGATGTTGTCCAGTCCAGTTCCTTGACACTAATCCAGGGCAGGGAGGACTAGTCAAGCTGCACTAGCACTAATCCTGGTCTAAAATCAGTAGACCAGGCTGAGGGTGGGCAGCAAGAGCAGGCTTCGTACAGGCTTCGGCTGGTTACCGGTTCAAAAGAGGATTCACTTTAAATCATTCGTTTTTGTGTTTAAGGCCTTCCACAAAATAGGGGCCGCATACATCGAGAAAAAGGTTTCTGCACTATGTCCCACAATAGACCTTGAGGTCCTCTGCTAGGCTTTTGACGTACATTCCAAAGTTCCTGCATTCTCAAGTGGGTGGCTGATCCTTTCAAGTGATGGCTTCTCGGCTATGGAACAGCTTGCCCCTTTCTCTTAGAGAGGTTCAGGATCTCCTCAACTTCAGGAGGAAATTGAAAACATGGCTTTTCCAACACTAGATCCGGGCCTGTCCGCTTTAGTGCACTCTATTTTGTGGCATGGTCTTTCTCAGCGCCGGGACACTCTGTGGAGTAGCCACGCGCTTTACAAATACCTAGTTAACATAGTTAACATAGCAGCCCAAGCACAGCAGCAACCCAAGCCTGTGGATGGAAACTGAAGGCCCAGCAACAGTAGCAGACTTGGCTGGGTGGTTCAGGAACAGCTTTCAGAAGATAAATGGGGAAACTGATGAAAACTGCGAGACAGCAGGAGAAGCTGCAGAATTCCTATCAGGATTTAAAAACATAAGACACAAACTTCCATGCATAATATATGAAAGTATAACACTGTTACAATTTGGTTAAAAAAAACACCCATATTTTCTTCAAGGGCACTTGTGAATTTTTCCAGTGCATTCAAGGCCAGGAAATCCTGGCCTCCCAATAAGTGTTGAAAATTCACTTGTTGGGAGAGTTTGCCCTATCGCCAACAGAGGTCTTGTGGATGACCCCAATCATTGCAGTGTGTAACAATGTCATGTTCCGCAACCAGGGGAAACGTCACCTTATAAGCCGACCAAATTAGCCAGTCAGCTGTGGTATATTACACAACTGACAAATATTGGACGGTGTTCCACCACACACACTGAGGTGAAGGAATGCCTGTGGACTAATTAATGGGAATAGCTCCAATAACCTTGCAGGACCCAATATGGAATCCTTCATCTGTATATAAAAAATTTCAATAAAATCCCACCCACATATCAATTCCTTAAACAAAAAGTGGAAGTTTAGGCAAATAACAAATGTACCAAAACTAGAAAGCAGGAACTGTGTATAGGAAACTGAGGTAGGGATCCTCGTTGTCCGTTTACTATTTCTAACTGGACAGTGTAAAAGAAGCAAGTGGCTAAGTGCAAAACGGTCACATAAAAGGACTGTCTGCACTTTTGAAAATGTAAGATCCGCGCATGACAACACTGTCATCTTTTGCTAATATTCCACCCATGGTCATACTGGAAAGCAAAATCAGCCCAGGCAAAAATGATTAAAGCTGCCAAAACTGGAAGAGGATGTGACTCGAATCGAGCCCTAGGGGAGACCATCTGGTTCTGAAAAAAGCCTCCCTAGCCTGTAATTTACTTGGGTAAATACCAGAATGTCAAAATGGCTGGTTGAGGCCTGGTTAGTTCCAATCAATGTTCTATAAAGCACTCTCCAGATCCAAACACACAGTGGCCTGCAACATGATCAAAACTAAGCCTTATCAAGTCCCAAACACAACATAGGTCTGCATTATACAGGTGTTTTTTTCAACAGAAGAAATCAGCAAAAACATGAACTATTCAGGTTATACCCTGAAAGGTGGCAATGCTACTGCATGTTTATTACAAATGCCATTAACCAATGTTTAACCCCTTCCCTGCTGGCCCGATTCCGCCCCCGTGCGGTAAACAAACGAACAGGGGCGGGCCATGACGAACCCCAGCCGTCATCAGCACACGAGCACCGTAGTGCATGACGGCTGGGGTTCGTCACCAGCATGGAAGGGGTTAATGTGTGCTGGTGTTTACTAGTGCCTTGCACTGGCACCCATTTCGAACTACCGGGATATATTGAAGAAAGTCCACAAAATGGTGGTGATGTGAGTCTATTTTTATCATATCACAGCAGTGACATGTTTAACTATTTTATATGTATTTTTAATGATATAACTAGCACTTCCAGGCCATTCCCAAAGTTTAAGTTGAGCTGGAATAGTCCAAAAAGTCACTCTTGCTTGAGTGTAATCGTTAGTAGGCCACCCTGGCACTTGCATTCAGCAGTGGCAGAGGCAGCGGACTCCTGCAAAATACTTAGGGACCTAGCACTTAACTTTTTACAAATTAAGCACTGCAGTGTTAGCCAACCATGAGCTGCCAAATGTCACACAGCCCAATGTCATTTAAATGCCACAGAACGTTTCTATGTACAGGCATACAGAGACATACCGGACATCCTAGGGCAACCCTAGCAAATATGATCAAACCAGCCCCAAGCTGCAGGAGGCCACGACTAGAACGGGGGCTTTCACGATTGGGTCAATGCAGCACACCCAGCTCTGAAAGCAGCTCCTAGCCTGGGCCTGCCAGGAAAATACCAGAGAGGCTAGTAAGACCCAGTAGTCAAACTTCCAGGGCCAGCAACATAGACGGTTCAAACACGGTTCTTGTGCGTCTTAGATCCCAGCTGTTTGTTTCCTATCGACATGCTTTTTGGGATGTACATGCACTGGGTGTGGATGGATGCCACTTCTCAGTCATGACCAGATAATCCATTCCTACAACGCAGCAATAGCACGTTTTAAAAGAATGCATTTCTCTGCTTGATGTCCAATGTATTAATAGTGCGTAACAACACAATTCACGCGTGCGCGTGGTGAACACACGGAAGCAACGGCTGTGGTAAAAAAAAAAACCAACAAAAAAAGATTCAGTGATGCAGCACGTGGAACAGGCCCCGCCTCGAAGCCATCATATGCAGTCCGTTCCCTTTTGGCTTGAAGTATGGGCTCATTAAAAAGTCATTCTCAATCCCGTGATGGGTTACTTCATTAGAATGGAGTAATTAAAAAACGAAATTACCACAAATGGGAAGCAAATCCCTAATAAATAGGGACGTGCTGACAGTAAATGGCTTGAACATCTACCACGGGAGTTATAAATACCTCCTCGTTGTTCGTTGATACGTTTGCTTCTGTCATTGCAATGTCTTCCACAGGTGACCCCCCCCCAGCACCCTCCCCCGCGCACGAGCTTTGAAAGGATGGAGAGGGTGGGCTGGACTTGGGACGCTGCCACCTACCTCGGCACTTGCAGGTGAGACAGCCATGACTGTCCTGCTCGAAGCCCACTGCGCAGACCTTCCCACAGGGGACCTCGGGGCACTTCTTACAGCGACAGATGTCACAGCCGTGCTTGTTCTTCCTGTGTGACAAAAAAAAGAGCCATCCACTGGCTATTAGAGCAAGAAAGGGACGACAAAAACCTCACAAACCAAAAGCCTCGTCAGATACAAGCGTAAAAGTTCAAGGTTATAAAGCAAACAGTGTGCCAAAACAACAAACCCCAAGGTCTTACTTTCAGCAGAGAAGCAACTGGTTAAGACTCATCGGAGTAATTAAATTAATCTTTGATTTTTTAGGTTGAAGAAACAATATGAAGAACCCCATTAACAAATCAGCAAAGAACAGAACATTAGAATTTCTTGTTGGAATTTGCCTCACAACAAACTGACCACGCTTCTTTATCGCCAGGACCATCCCGTTTCAGGGTTGTTTCTCCATCGGGCCAGTGAAGGAAACAGCTTATGGTGACCCTACAACCTACCAAATGATGACGCCAGATTGCTATAAGGGGCCTCAAAATATGGCTTATTGCTAGTGGTAATAAAGCGCCCAAACAGAAAAATGTCACTTTAGTTGGGACTATGATCTTGTACTGGAGCCGCCATTTTGGGTATGGCACAGGTCCTTGAGTGTACTAATCCATACTTCACATCTCCAGGAAGGTTCCTATCAGAGGTGGTTCTGTTTGGCAGCCCACAACCAGAGACATTGTCTCTGAAGCAGGACAGAAAAGCGAGCTGCTTAGGACAATGCAACAACAGCAAGAATATCACGTGTTCAGTCACTGTTTAGGTGAACATCCCCGGCCAATGTGACTGGATACCCTGTTTTCGTGATACACACAGCAGTGGGGAGGGGTCTAGGTCACAAAACACTCTGGCAGTTGGAGATAGGGTGTTGCTCTCAACCACCCTTCCTCATTTCCAAACTGTGTTGACTGACTCCGTAACGCTGGCAGAGCAAACCTGAATTATACCCCTGAAGCAGTGGCCCAGCATTACTAAGATGGTAGATAAATTTATAGGAAGGATTAAAAAACACATTCACACTGGATAAAATGCACAACAAACACAGATGATTAACATTATTTTCCCAGGATACGCCAAGAATACACATGCTAAAAACCACTACAGTGGACAATGAGATGATACAAGACTGTGATAAACTTTAAACTGGTCTAAAAAAATTGACAGTGCAACTACTAGATACTTTAGAGCAGCACTGGGTGTTCTTGTACAGTACTCAAGACAGCTTTACATATGTATCGGACTTCATAAGTACAAGGCTGGAGGCATTTGTTGGAACCAAGCTCATCAGATGCAGGTGAAGACTGTAGCGTCCTTCCCAGCCCGGGTACCCACTAATAACTAGGCCTCACACGGACCTTAATATTACACGTCTTCTTTAGTCTGCTTGTAACAGAAAACTCAAAATTCTAAAGCAGCCTGCATTGCATTCGGCTCCAACAATTCGGTCACAGCTCTACTGAATCCAGCAGGAGCCAAACAAATTCAGTAATTGCTAACTCACAAGACACTATATCTCCTCCTCTGTTTAATGAAAATGTTAAATGTTATTTATACACATACATAAATCTCAAATGAAAAACTACAATTATATATATATATATATATATATACACACATACATACACTTAAAACTTTTCAATCAATCTTTTTGCTGCTTTAATTATTCAACCTCATCTTGTCATAGGAAACGGTCACCATCAATGTCCAGAATCTGCGTTGATGGTGGAGAGGCAACAGCAGTTACTGGTGCTTCAGAACCAATCTCATGATCAACATGTAGATCAGATGAACAAAGTCTCTGGTAATAGACTTCCCAGGGCGCTGGGCAATCACCATGTGTCCCTTAGTAGAAACCACTTGAAAAAAGTCTGCATCAAATAGAATATCAGATCTTCATTTCTGCATCTGCCATGCAAGCACTCGACCTCCTCTCTTAAAAATGATGTTCTTCGCATGTCAGATTTTGACAGCATAGGCTTTCAACTTTTGTTTATGAACCATGTCTTTCTCACGAATTGCCTGCTCATCTTTCTCTCTCGGATTAGCCTCAAAGACCACATCTCTGGACACCTGAAAAACCTCCACTGGCTCCCCGTTAACAAGAGGATTACTTTCCGCCTCCTAACCCACGCACACAAAGCACTCTATGAACTTGGACCCGAATGCCTCAACTCACGACTTTCCTTCTACACCCCCTCCCGCCACCTTCGATCCTCCAACCAAGCCCTTGCAACTGTACCCCGTATCAACAAAACCACCATGGGAGGCAGATCATTCTCCTACCTGGCAGCTAAAACCTGGAACTCACTTCCCACTCACCTTCGCCTCACTCAGAACCACCCTACATTCAGAAAACAACTTAAAACCTGGATATTCGACAATTAATTCCCAACCCTTCCTCAAGCGCCTTGAGACCCTCTGGGTATGTAGCGCGCTATATACATTTCTTGACTTGACTTGACTGAGGTATCTTGGTTGTCACTGGTCTCCCAAACATCAATGTCACAGGACTTTCACCTGTAGTCGAGTGAAGTGTTGAACAATAAGCTATGAGGGTAGAATTTAGCACATTTTTTTTTAGCTCGGCTTCTCGAGAGTAGCATGCTGCACTGCTTTGTTTAGCGTACTCATAAAGCGGTCACCAAATCCGTTGGCCTGCGGCCACAGAGGTCTGTTCTGATGATTTATATTCAGATGCTCTAAGAAATCTTCAAACTGGTAAAAGGCGGACCACTATCAGGTTACAATATGGCTGGGACACCCCATGTCACAAAAATACTATCTAGTCTCTTAAGGACTCTGTCTTCATTGGTAGAGAGATCCTCAATTAACAAATCATGAATATTCATCCACAATCACCATCAGGTGATGTCCACTGTCAAGTGGACCGAAAAAAGTACATGGCTACTCTCACCTAGGCACAATTCTGGAGATCTGACATGTTTAAGGTATGTTGAGTAACTTTTGAAGAAGGGCAGTTGCATAGACGATAGATCTTTAATTCCTTTTCAACCCGCTCATCAAGATACAGAAACCAGACATGCTCATAGAGAGCTCATTTTGTGGCAAAACACGATACTCTTCGTGAGCCACTTAAATTGCTTTCTGCTGTAAACTCTCCAGAAACAGGATCCTTGACCGTCGCAGTATAAATCCTTCCTGATTATGGACAGTTCATCTTTGACATCTTTGATATTCACCATCACTGGTGAGAGTTCGAAGGTGTTGGTTCTGTGACTGACATGTGATTATATCTTTCAACTTTAGCATGTCACTATCATAGCTTGCGGTAGTGATAATCTAGGCTTACAAAATGGCAGCTGGTGTGTTTGATTTTACAATGCAATTGATCTAGGCTTCGGATGTCTAGGACAGAGTACCATGACCGAGTATAGGCACTCTGGAAAAGGAGTCAGCAAACCTCTGATTCTTCCCTGGACGATGCATAATGCTAAAATTGAATTCTTGTAATCTTAGTCCACATCGTTCAATGCGAGGAGGCAACCTGGCCTTTGGATTGCTAAATATAGTTTGTAAAGCTTGATGATCAGTTACCAGCATAAAAGGCTTCCCGGACAGGAATACATGGAAATGTTCACAAGCACATACCGTGGCTAAACTTTCTTTTTTCAGGTTGTGAATAAGCCTGTCCTGTTTGGGACAAACTTCTAATTGCATAGGCCACAATATGGCTTCAAGCATTCAGGAATCTGCTGCATTGGGCAAGTATAGCGCCTAACCAGACTAGGCTAGCGTAGATAACCTCTGTGTGAAGTTTTGGATTGAAATTAGCCATTTCAGTAGCATTCTAAATGCCTTGTTTGATTTTCTTAAAACTGTTCTCACATTCATGTGACCATTGAAATGAAACATTCTCTTTCATCAACCCACTCAATGGAGCACTTGCAATGGCAAAGTCTCACATATATCTGGAACAATAGCTGGCCATGCCGAGAAATGAACGCACCATAGAAACATCTTGTGGGGGAATCAGCATTTGGCAGTGCTTGTACTTTAGCAGGATCAGGTATCATACCCTCATCAGAAAAGATATGGCCAAATAATTTTAGCTTTGTCTTGTGGAACTCACAATTATCTGCATTCAAAGTTAAACCTGCATCAGCCAGTAAATAACACACTTGTGTGGGAGCCTTATTGTGCTCTTTCTTGTAAAGCTTTGAAGACCAATACTAATCGCTATAATTGAACGCATTCATGACAGGCTGTATGATACAAATCACACAAGGAGAGACAAAGGCGTGAGAGGTCCAGCATACAGGCCCCAACCAATAGGGCAAAACACAGGGGGAGGGGGGAAAAAGGAGGGAAATGGGTGTGAAGTTCAGGCGGTAGCTAGAGAGTGCCTAGTAGCACTGGGAGTGCTCCATTAAGGAGCAATGGCCCTCACACACCCCAAGGGGTGTCATGCTTCATCACAGGGCAGCTCCGTGTTGGGCTGGCGCTGCAATGCCCAATAGGCCCCGTAGGTGGGCTCTTTGCCAGAGTTCTTTTGTGGTTGCCGTAGTGAAGCTAGGTGTTACGAGGGAGCTTGTGTGTCGTGAGTAGAAGTGAAAGAAAGTGCTTGTGATCTAAAAATGGCTACAAAAAACTCCATGGGTAATTTTATTCACTGAGTTCCTGTGATGTGTGTTAAAAACAACTGTTGAGTAGTGGACTGAAGGGGGGGGGGGTTTTATACCCGCTTTGGTCTAGATAAATGTGTGTGAATGGTCGACATGTTTCTTGCCCTATAATGTCCAATGGATACAAAAGACTCCAAGGGTAATTTTATTCTCTGGGTTTCTGTGCTGTGTTAAAAATGACTATTGAGTCGTGGACTGAAGGGGGGGGGAGAGGGGGGGGGGGAGATTAAACCCACTTTGGTCTAGATAAATGTAAGTGGTGGATGAATGGTCAACATGTTTCTTGCCCTATAGTATCCACAACTTTGGATCCACATCTAAAACACAACTTCATTTTGTGTGCAGACATAACCCCGTGTCCTTCAGTCTTTTGCTTTGGCTTACTTTACACACTCATGACAGATTCATTCTGGGCACCTCCAGCCTTCATGTCAGCAGCTTGTCTATCCGCACGCTCTTCAGCTCCGGCAGCTATTAACACTTGCTCCAGACTAGGAGTTTCGCTCAGCATTTGTCTGAATGAATCTGACAAGCATCCATCAATAACTCTAAGACATATAGATTCGTTGTCTATAAATTAATCGATCTTACAGTGTTTGATGATCGTGTTGAGTCTCAGGACAGGCCTGCGATGACGTTCTCTGCAATATCCAATCACCGTACAGCAACAGTGATGACGCTACAGCACACGGGCCAATCCCGTCGCGGCGTCAGTGAGGGGGGCTCGGCTCCTTCAACCAATGGGAGCGCGGCGGCTTCGATCTTCGGCCCCGCACCTCCAATCAGGACGGCAGATGGGAAAGAGGTTTTCTGGCCCCGGGCAGCGGCGGTGAACAGGCGGCAGATGATATTCGAGGGCGCAGGTCACGGAAAGACCGCCCTCTCGGCCTCACAACCGCTCTAGAGCAGAATTCACGAGGGGAGGCACCACAGACCTCCGACCCTTGCTGGGAATGTGCCGATGAGCACACCGATCCCTACTCACGCTCAGCAGTTGATCACCAAGCACGCTCCAGGTCATAACAGCACGATCTGCACGGCGTCTTGGGGCTTTCTTTAGGAACCTTTTAACCCTGGGTTCCAGGAACAGGAGGCCAGCTCTTCTCAGGCCCTTGGAGATTCAGTGAAGACACAGCACACAGCAAAGTCTTTTAAGTTCAAGTACGCAGGGGCACAGCACACAGCAAAGTCCCATTCTCCTCAGCTTCAGTTGGTCAGCAGAACAGGTCAGCCCTTAGAGCACACAGCAAGGCAATCTTCCTTCAGTTCTTCAGCAGTCCTTCTTCCAGCAGAGGTTCCTCTTGATTGTAGAATCTGATTTTCTGTTGTCAGGGGTCCTTCTCTTATACCCCAAAAAGTCTTTGAAGTTCTTTGAAGTCTTTATGCAAGTGGGCCCTGAGCCCGGTCTAAACCAGTTCTGGGTGTTGCTGGGGGTTTGGGGGTTTCCTGGCTTCCTTCTTTCTTTCAGTATCAGGGACAGAGGTGACAGTCGCCCAGCGGGAGGTGGAGCCAGCATTGTGGTCAGGCAGGCACAGCCCTAGTCACTCCCAGGTGCTATCTCCTCCCACTTCCTTGGCAGCAGACGCAGCCTTTCATCCACGGGCTGACTCAGATAACCTCCTGGGGGCTCTGCAGCCCCTGTCACCCTCAAACCAGACAGTCAATCCACAAACAGTCCCAGGCACACAGAAAGGTTAGACAAGAGAACAGCCACTTTCTAAAAGTACTATTCTCAAACACAGAAGTTAAAAACAACCCTTCCTAAAAGATGTGCTATTAAATTCTGAGTTCAGGGATATCAATCACTTATGTCACATCTTGTTCCTATGAGAAGATAGGCTGGTATCCATTGGGACCAGCCTCCCCCATGTTAATCTATGGAGCAAGATAACCTTGCAGCAGTGAGCACACAAAATGGCTGCTGCTCGCTACCAGAGCATGTTACCTGCACTAGTACATGCTCTACCTTACCCATACACTGCACCCTGCCCAGGGGGGTACCTTGAGCCTTCCATAGGGGTGACTGATGTGCACAGACAGGGAAGGGTTAGGCCCAGCCAGTGGGGACACTGGCCAGGCGGACATGGCAGTCCACTGACTGCACACAGGCCCTGCGCTGGCAGGCCTGAGACACCATTTTAGGGCTACTTATGTGGGTGGCGCAATCTGCGCTGCAGGCCCACTAGTAGCATCTGTCATCACCAGCCCTGGCACACACAGTGCACTTTACTAGGGACTTCATGGTGATACAAATATGCCAATCAGGTATACCCAATCAATATGACAATTTACATAGGGAGCACTTACACTCTGGCACTGAACAGCAGTGGCAGAGTGTCCAAAGCATCTAAACCAGCAAAAACGAAATCCAGCACAGCATCAAAAATACAGGAGGCAGAGGCAAAAAGATGGGGGAAAAATCACGCCAAGGGTGTCAGGTCTAACAATATCTAATTAAGATAAAACTGGAACAGATACAGGTCCTGGGGAGGCGGGAGGGAGTGTAGTACTCTGCAGCTCTACATGCCAAGAACAGATGCATACTGGAAAGTAGCATTTTCTGTTCGAGGCATATGAGCTGCAGGTTCTACACTTTGCATTGATTGTGCAGCAGTGTGTCCCCTAGTGGTGGTCACCTGTATCCGTTGCAGTTGTCTTCTAGGGGAATTTCCTTAAGAAAGTCATAGAGGCTCCTACTTTGCGTGTAGAGTGCCCCCCAAGAGGAACTGTTAATGTATGTTTTGCTTTTTGATAGCATATTTGTATACATTTTACAATCCACCTTGCAATTCCAGCTTTAGTGATCGGGTAGCCATTATGTGGTGGAGAGAAAGATACAAACTATTGCTTTGTTTTACGAAAGGATTTGGTCCTATCTATACAATAAGTGTGTAGAGCTCTTTCTGCTACAGAGTCAGGGTTTTGGAAAAAAACAGGTAACTACAGATTGGTTTAAATGAAAAGGAGTAATGACTTTTGGAAGGAATTTAGAATTAGTTCTTAGAACCACCTTGTTACAGTGTAACTGTAAGAATGGTTCTTGTATATTGAAAGCCTGTATCTCACTTACTCTCCTAAGAGAGGTAATAGCAATAAGGAAAGCTGTTTTCCCCATGTGAGGAATTGCAATTCACATTTGTGTAGACTAGAGGTTCAAAAGGCGGTCCCATGAGCCTTGTAAGAACAACGTTTATGTTCCACACTGGAGAGGGTGGTAACCTGAGGGGAATGATTCTTTTTAATCCTTCCCTAAATGCTTTAATAGCAGGCACTCTAAAAAAGAGACAGATGTTGTCTATTTTGTAAATATGCTGCAATTGCTGCAAGATGTTGGCGATAGAATATGCCAAGTTACATCTTTGTAAATGTAGAAGGTAGCAAATGATATTTTGTATAGAAGCCTCCAGAGGATCAATTTGGTTATTGTTGCAATAAATGGCAAATCTTTTCCATTTAGCAGCATAGCAAGCTCTAGCTGTAGGTATCCTGGCCTCTTTAATGATGTTCATACAGTCTGGTGGTAGGTTAAGATAACCAAACTCTAAGACTTCAGGAGCCAGAGCGCCAGATTCAGTTGATTTGGGTCTGGATGTTGGATGTCTCCATGGTTCTGCGTTAGCAGGGATGGTGTCAGACGTAGCTTTTGGTGTGGAACTAGGGATAGTTCTAGCAGAGTTGTATACCACGGTTGGCGTGCCCATGTGGGAGCTACTAAAATTAGTTTGAGCGACTGTTGCCGAAGCTTGCGCACTATTAGTGGTAGTGGCAGAAAAGCGTACGCAAATCTGCCTGACCAGTTCATCCATATCGCATTGCCCTTGGACAGCGGGTGTGGAAACCTGGCGGCGAAGGTTGGGCATTTTGCATTTTCGTGTGTGGCGAACAAATCTATGTCTGGATGACCCCACCTGTGAAAGAATGGTTGAAGAACTTGCGGATGTAGTTCCCATTCATGAATTTGTTGTGTCTGTCGACTCAACAGATCTGCGATCTGATTGTGAACTCCTGGAAGGTGTTCTGCTAACAGATATATGTTTTATGGAATGGCCCATCTCCAAATGTTCTGTGCAAGCTGGGGCAACTGTAGAGAGTGTGTCCCCCCCTGTTTTTGTATATAGTACATAGCTGTCATGTTGTCCGTCCGGATCAAGACAGCTTTGTTTTGTACTTCTACTTGGAATGTTTTGAGTGCTAAGAATATTGCTAGCAACTCTAGGTGATTGATATGGAAAGATCTTCGTTGTATGGTCCATTGCCCTGGAGTTGTATGATGTAGGAGATGGGCTCCCCATCCTGTGAGAGATGAGTCTGCTGTGAGTACAATTTGTGGAATAGGTTTGAGGAACGGCCGCCCTTTAGTCAAGTTTTTGGTGTTCCACCACTGCAGAGAGCAATGTGTGCGCCTGTCTACCAACACCAGGTCTGTTAGTTGCCCTTGAGCCTGATTCCACTGTTGTGCTAGACATTCCTGTAACAGACGCATTTGCAGTCTTGCATATGGTACAATGAAAATGCAAGATGCCATCATGCCTATTAGTCTCATGAACACTCTGGCTGGGAGAGAGTGTTGATGTTGGAAGTTTGTGACTAAGGCTTGAATGCGCTGTATCCTTGATGGACTGGGATACGCTAGAGCTGTAGACATGTTTATTGTAGCTCCTAAATATTGATGTACTTGAGAGGGCTGTAGGTGCGACTTGGTGTAGTTGATCGTGAACCCTAAGTCGTGCAATGTTTGAATTGTGTGATGTGTGTGTTGGACACACTGAATGACTTGGCTTTTATGAGCCAATCGTCTAGATAAGGGAAGACATGCATCTGTTGTCTTCTGAGATGTGCTGCTACTACTGCTAGGCACTTTATGAATACTCTTTGGTGCAGTTGTTACCCCGAATGGAAGGACTTTGAATTGATAATGCTGTTCATTTCTGGAATCTCCCTCTTCACGGACCCGATGTTTCCCGAATTCTGCCTGCCTTATCACCCGACTTGATTGAACGATTACGTTTATCAGACCCAGGAGGAAAAAACGCCCTCCGAGCTCCTGAAGGGCAGCCATCCCGACTTCTGTATAGTTCCCTTTTTCCCTCCCCCGGCCTGTCTGTCTCACCACCATTTCAGCCTACAACAGATTGCACCTCAGTCCGGGCCTTGAGACGCCTCGCAACGACACACCCCCTCGAGGATTTTCTCTACCTCCTGACCTGATTCTCCGTGCCTCCTTGCTACTGACCTGCCCATCCCTCTATCTAGCTCCTAGATACCCCCACTCCTGTCATTTCATTGGTTTGTGCCCTGCTGAAGGTGAGACCCTGTTGAGGTCGCAGACTGAAACGCACGTCGGCACCACGAACCTACTTGGCGAAACCTACATGATCTACCGCTTCCCTTAATTTTGTTATTGTCACATATTGCGGAGACAGATACTCCTCAGTATTAATCTTTATATTTCTTTTTGTGATAACATTTACTGCATTTTGTCAACTCTGTTCAACTTGTATTCCTATCTACTAATGAGAGGATACAACACTGTATTTATCAGCTACCATTCCACTTACATTATTTTTTTGATTACCACCTGACCCTTAGGTATTTGCCCTCTCCTTTGATCGTCCCCTGAATTTCTGTTTCCTCTGAATGAATGTACCTTAATAGTAATTGGTCTGCGAATGAATGAGTGAGCGTGATTGTGACTGTTTGAATGTTCTTTTATTGTGTGGGGTACTATTAATTCAATTTTGATTATATTCTGCAATTCTATGTTGCACAATGTATGAACCATGTTTTCCCATGAATTCTGATTAAAACTAATCTATGTTTTCATAACTCCTTGGTCTGGTGTTTATCTATTGTACCCTGGGAGGGGCACCGTTTTTATCAAGTGACTTTATTAACACTTTTTGATTCAATACAGGTGGAGGATTTTTTGTGTTTTATTGTCCTTCCAGTACAAACCTTAGATACTTCCTGTGAGAGGATGTATAGGAATGTGGAAGTAGGCGTCTTTTAGATCTAGTGTTGTAAGGAAGTCGCCCTGTTGCAGCAATGGGAGGACTTCTTGTAAAGTGATCATATGAAAATGATCTGATTGTATATAATGATTGAGGGGTCTGAGGTCGAGAATTGGTCTTAGTGTCCCATCCTTTTTGGATATTAGAAAATACAGTGAGTAAACCCCTGTTCCTTGATGTTGTAAAGGAACTATTTCTATAGCATCCTTTTAAAGAAGTGATAGGACTTCTTGTTTGAGCAGAGTAAGGTGTTCTGCAGACATCGGGTGCTGCCTGGGTGGTATGTGTGGAGGGGTAGCTGAAAGTTCGAGGCAGTAGCCATACTGGATAATTTGTCTTACCCACCTGTCTGTTGTGATGGAATTCAAGACAGGTAGGAACTGCGTTAATCTGCCCCCCACAGGAGTGGAATGCTGTTGGGGGAGCAGAGGGAAGTCACTGTTTTGTGGTGGAAGAGGTTCGACCGCTTCCCTTGCTGTTGTTGCCTCTATAGCCTCCTCTAAAATATCCTTTAATAGAGGATGTTTGTGTATTGGACTTGAAGGAAGCTGTATTATCTGCTCCAGTTTGCTTGGAGCCTCCTCTATAGAAGGAGCGACGAAAAGAGCCTCTAGCTTGTGTGGACTGCAAAGCTCCCATAGACGTGGCTGTATCTGTATCTTTTTTTATTTTCTCAAGTGCTGTGTCTATCTCTGGTCCAAACAATTGATGTTGGTTAAATGGCTGATTTAAGATGGTAATTTGCACTTCCTGCTTAAATCCTGAAATGCGTAGCTACACATGACGTCTAAGTAGGATACTAGTGTTTACAGCTCTAGATGCAGTGTCTGCTACATCAAGTGCTCACTTGATTGAGGCATTTGAATTTAATTTGCCTTCTTGTATAAGGTTGTTTGCCTGTGCCTTATATTGGTCAGGTAAATGTTGTAGTAGTGTTTCTAACAAGTCATAATGAGCCCTGTCGTATCTTGCAAGGAGGGCTTGCGTGTTAGCTATACGCCATGTATTGGTAGCTTGTGCAGCTAATCTCTTGTCTGAAGCATCTATCACCTTAGACTCTATCAGGTGGAGGTGCTTCACCTGACGTCTGTGAGTTGGTCCTTTTTCTAGCATTTGAGACCACTAGTGAATCTAAGGGTAGTTGTCCTTTAATGTAGGCTGGATCCCCCAGGAGCAGGCTGTGCTTTTTTTCATTTCTAGGGTTTAGGATCCTAGCACGTACAGGATCTTTAAATACCTCTGGAGCATGTTTGATGACCCCTTTAATCATAGGAAGAATTTGAACAGACCTTTGCAATTGTTCAAAAGTATAACAAAAAATCTTCCTCTGCCTCATCTGAATGGATAGTGACCTCATGGTAAATGGCAGCCCTGTTCAGCAAGTGCCCAAAACTAATATTATCTTCTGGGGGAGAAGGCTTTGATGGATAGGACTGTGGGTCAGGAATATCTGGCACATCTTGTGGGTTTGGGTACTCCCAGTCTGGATCACTAATAGGGTATGGGAAAGGTTCATCTGGGTCTACCCCTACCCTATACTCATCATCATTTTGTGGTGAATGTGAAGAATGAAGAGGAGAGTGTTCAGGAGAAATTTGAGGTGAATTGTTAGGAGGAACAGGAGATAAAGGAGAAGGAAGTATAGGAGACGAAGGGTGCATAGGAGATGTGGCAGTCCTTCTTGACAGGCACTGCAGATGCAGGTGCTGTGTCTAATTTCCTCTTCCTGTGTGGTGTAGTGGATACAGCACCTGTTTTAGGGTCAATGTAGATCTTCTTTTGTAGATGATCAGGTTGAAAAAGTTCTTCTGATTGCGGATCCTTTACTGGCGCTAATTTTTTCGGTTCCAGGCGTGGTTGCTGCTGGTCTTTAGCCTTAGGAATTTTTACTGTGTCCTTTGGCGTAGATTTCGGCAACGAAGGTGTTGTTTTCAGAGTCCTAGGCCGTTTCGAGGGCTTGGGCGCATCGGAATCATGCCTTGTAGGTTTAGGTACCGAAGATGATGGCTTCGGAGTGGAAGCTGGTGTTGTCTGCTTCGAGGAGTTGGACGCTGGCTTCATAGGTTTGTCTTTATAAGGCGATGGTTTTGGAGCCAAGACGTCTTTCGGTTTTGGTGCAGAGGGAGGTGGTGGGATCGGCACGTGCGGCTTGCTCGGTAAAGAGCTACCGGAAGGCTTGAGTATTTTCTTCGGAGCCGGGCTCGATGGCGGGGCTTTCTAAGTGGTTTTTCGGTCGCGACTGGGCCCCGGAGGCGGAGTGTTGACCTTTGCCTTCGATTTGGGTGCTGTATATGGGGCAGGGGCAGTAGTACTCACGCGCTGACCCAATGGTATGGAGTCATCTGAGTCGTCTGCCTCTGATACGACGATTTGGAGATCATCTGAATCTTCTTCGGTAACGAGCGGAACCTCTTCGTCGAAGATATCCACCAGTTCCGGAGCTGATCTCTGCATGTCGTGTCGATGGGCCCTCCGATCTCGAATGGCCTTCTTGGATCGAAAGGACGCACAGGCTGTACAGCTGGATTCGTCATGTTCTGGCGATAAGCACAGGTTACAGACCTAGTGGTGGTCACTGTGTGGAAACTTTGCGCCTCACTTGGGGCATCTTTTGAATGGCGTCCTTTCCATGAGGTGTAGGCCTCACGGCGTGGATAGGCCCAACGGCCCGCGTCGACGACCGGAATCGAGCTGACCGAGTCGAGATTATATTTTCTGATATCAAAAGTATATAGATGAAGTTTGAATTTGTTTTTACGCGTCGAAGTACTTGAAAAGTAGATTTTGAACCGGAGCAGAAAAATTTCATCCGAACCCAGTGGCGGATAAAAACAATCTAAGGATGGAGCCGATTCCCATGCGCACGATCGTCCAAGGGAGGAGTCACCTATCTCGTGACTACAAAAGACTTCTTACAAGACAACAACAACATGCAATCATCCGAGCCCAACACCAGGTGGCGATCTAATGCAAAGTGTAGAATTTGCAGCTCATATGTCTCGAACTCAAAGTTTATTTAATCTGATGGTATGTGGTTTCTTCATCAGTTTGAGGCATCTTCCTTATGACTTCTTTTACACCATTAACAACAAGATTTTTGAGGTATTTGATGATCTTTTTGTTATTAGTCTCTTCAAGAGCATCAATGAAATTATCAAACGTCTCTATCCACACAATCCATCTATCGCCAATATTTAGCTTTTTGGTGGTATGGAATGGTGGTGGTGGTGGTTTCAGGAAGATGGCAGCATTGTAACCATTTATGGGAGTGGATGTCATTTAGGGTGGAACTCTTTTAGAGATTGTCAGGTGTCCACTAGGACCTACGTAATCTACACCATCTCTGAGGCCCCACAATGGATCGGCCTCGTATTGTCCTGGACAGTCTGTCATATGGTGACCTCCTCCTTGGTCTCCATCAAAGCCTTTTACTTTCTAGAGAACTCTGGGGTTGTTCTGAGACACCACCTGGCAGCTTTGGTGGTGTGCCAGTTCAGGTATTGGACACTTCCGTAAGCACAACCATTGTGCTTCTTCTTGGGTCTCCTCGCCTGGTGCTGAGATCGTGGAGTTCCACTTATCAAGGCTATGGTAAGTGCAGTGACAGAAAGCTTTCTTGTTAACTGTTTCATCAGCCAGCGCTTGATGTATTATATTCGTATTTGACTATGGAAGTATTTAGTGCTTCTTTTCTGTATCTGTGCCTATCCACCGTTGACAGTAGCACTCTGTATAATGTATAACTTTATCTTGTGAGGCCGAGTGGTACCTTTATGTGTGGCCTGACCAGCAGGTTCTTAGCCAATGATGTGTAGATTTTCTGAAATGCTTTTATCTTCAACTGCTTCACAGCAGCTGGAGCTGCGCTTTGACTCCACATGCATAAAGTATTGATTCTGTACTTCGACAACGGTACGCTTGGCATGCACAAGCAGTTTGCCTGGACCAAGGTAAACTTTCTTGGACAGCACTGTCGTCTTCAGGTTACTTATCCCCTATGTTGTCGCCAATTGCAGCGTCTTCCACAGGACAGGTACTCGCTAATGTCTATGCCACACACAGAGCCAAGACGATCTTTATATTGCAAATGGCTCTAATTGTCTCTGCCCCAGCGTTTTCAACAGGATCTTAGAATGGCCACCCTAACACTTGCCTTCTGGGGCATAGAGATTCATGGGGACTGACTGTATCCAAACCTGCAATGACTCGTACCCACTGCCTGAGTTCTAGATGGCCGACTCAGTGAGATCCTCTGCGATGCTCTTTCCTCCTCTGGTCTTTAATCATCGATCACCATTGGGACCTCAACCAGCCTTCGCCCGTCCCTGCCCCCGCCCACTCACCAGGACCTTCACCCTGCTAACTTCCCTAGACAGCTGAGACCTACCTATTTTTGTTTGATGCCCGGTGGAGCTACCTCGCGAGCTAAAAGGGAGATGGACTTTGGACTCCCTCCTTGACCATCACCTACCCAGCCGGACTTTGGGCAAACACTCCCGTGTCTCTCCTGACCTTTTCTCCCCCCTCTCCCTTCCGCCACCCCTCACCTCACCTCTCTTACTCTTTCCAATTCTGACCTTTGCCCTGACTTGCCCTTTGTCCCCACCCTGTTTTTCTGTGTACTTCTTACCTCGCCACTTAAGAGCAAACTATTTTGTCTGATGCCCGATGGAGCTACCTGGTTTAGCTAAACGGGAGACGGCCGTGGATTTCCTCCTTGGATGTCACCTACCAAGTCGGTCTTTAGACAGACTTCCTTTCGTCTCTCCTGTTGTCTCTTCCCTCATCCTCCCTTTCTCGCCTCCCCTTCCCCTCCAATACTTTTATCTCTCCTCTCAATGTATTGCTAATTTTTTTATGTAATGTGTAATTGTTGATCTTTTTTCTGTTACATTGTTGAACCTTATGTAAAGCGCTCTGATATCTTCGGGTCTAGCCAATGCTATATAAAATGCTTCAAATAAATGCATAAGAGCGTACTATTACACGTCTTCATTCGTCTGTGTGTAACTGCAAACTCAATTACCTAAATCAGCCTTCACTGCATTCACTTAAGTCACAGCCCTACCCTGTCCATCAGGAGCCGAAAGCGTTTCCATCATTGCTAACTCATAAGGAGCTACAATTACTATTGCACAAATAGCAGAGGCGCAGTATTACTGGCTTCGTACCACTTCACACCTATCTCAGCTTTCAGCAGCACAGTTCAATGAAAAGATGCCAGGAATAATTACATCTGTACAGCTGCCTCTTTTCCATCACTATGTGCAAGAAAATAAAAAAATGCTTCAAAGAACAGAAATCACCCATCTCATTCTGTCCTAAATTGTGCTCAGTGCATCCTAAGGGAAAAAAGAGATTCCCACAAACCTATTCTCAGTTTATTTCTGAAAAGGAGGTTGCCAGATCTTATCTATTGCTTCCTGAAATCTAAAGAAACACCCTCTTTGTAGAACCCTAGTCACCACAAGGTGGGTACAATCATGCACACACACATAGTGGACAACAGAAAACAATGAGAACACAACACAATATTGCTTTTACTTGAAGTTCCACATAGAGCTTCATTTTATTTTAGGCTAAAAATGTATCAACCACATCATCAGAAACTAAGTGACAATGGTTACAAGAGGAGGGTCACAAGTGCAAAAATTCCACAAACAAACAGGCCACCTAAACAGATATGAACACCGCCACCGCAAGGGACGCCTACCTACCCCACAAATCATGGCCCTAACTGCTTATTGAAAATAAAGAAACTGAATCCACCAGCAGCAAAGGAACCATACACAAGTAAGGATATGCTAATTCTACTGTAAACCACGTTTAATGGGACTTCAAACGCCTTAGAAGGCTTGTGTTCAAACTCTACCAGTGGTTCAAGTACTGGGGCAATTGGCTTAAGCTCAGCGATATGACACCTAAACATTGTGCAATGATTTTCTTATAGCGGGAGAAATGTTGCTAGGTTCATGAATACACAGTGTGAAATTTTCAAAACATGACCTGAAAAGGCTGTGGTGAACTTGACACTTGAACAGGATTGGGGTCCTAACACTCCTCAAAGAAGGATGAAACTTGCCATTTCCACCTGCAGAAGCAGAGTGGTGAATGCTTTCACTTTTCTCACTGCAGGCGGGTTTCAGGCTGCTAGGCATTCCAGGTAGTGGTGAAAGCTTCGCACCAGCGTGGGTGCCACGTTCTGTACTGTTCATTGGCAGCTAGCTGGCTCATATCCAAGAGGAGGTAAGATTCTCAACACATACATATGCCTATTTAGACCTTTGATCTTGCGCTACTCAGAAAAGGAGTATCTAAAAAAATAAATACCCCACACTTTGAACCATGGGACAAATAACTCCGAGCGAGCAGGTGAGTTAAGCAAACCCAGCAGTTGGTCAGGAAAATGCTCCTCGAGGGATTTACGCAATTCTTGATTTTCTTCCTTATTCTCCATTTTATCCCTCCTTGTCTTCGTCCTTACTGTATTTTTTTCCATCCATTCTTCTTTCTGCCATTTCCATTCATCCATCTCTCCATCTTTTCATTCATCCTTAGTTCTCTTTAAATCCATCATCCATCTTTCCTGCTCATCATCCATCTCTACATCCTTTTTTCGATCATCCATCCGCCCAGCTTACCTTCCACCAACCACTCTAACCATCCTTCTTCTACTCCTACTACCCTTGATCCTCCATCGCTCTCTACACACATCCCTCCATCCTTCTTTACATCCTTCCCTCCTCCTCTCTGTGGCATAACATGAGCTCCAGCAATGCAGGCCCCCCTCGAGCTCCAGGGCCCCACTCAGCACAGTACACTGACTGGGTCTGGGAGCAGTTAGTGTTAGTTTAATGCTCTAGTGTTTTTTTGATGGTGAGGCAAAGTGGTAGGTGGTGGGCCGGGAAGGAGCCCCGTTCAAGTTTCGTTACACCACTGTCTCCTGTATCCAATTAAGCATTCATCTATTCTATTGTTGTCATCAAGTCTCCAACCCCCTCTCACCTCCTTCCCTTCCATTGCAAGAGGACACATGTACAGTGCCAGATTAAACTTTATGTAGGCCCCAATGCAGTAAACATTTTGGGGCCCCCCTCGCAAATTATCTCCTAATATCCAATGCACAGGATTTTTTTTACAAACTGACAGCTGCTAGAAGATGAACATTCAAGATAAAAACTGTTATGTGCTTCTGATGCCTCTGGTTTATGTACTTTAAGTTGTATTTCGATCCATTGTCACGGGCCCCTAAAAGGAGTGGGGCCCATAGGCCGGTGCCTACTTTGTCTATTGGGTAATCCGGAAGTGCGCATTTATGACCTTCTTGCAGTCCCTAGTTCCTGATCAACGTCATAGGAGCCACACATTTCAAATGTTTCATTGTTCGCTGACACTCCCCGCCCCCTTTCAAGCTTGTAAAGAGAGAAGTTAATGGCGCCCCAGCTACACACAAGCCCATTGACCTGCATCCTCGGATATCCCTCGGGATCTTGTTCGCGCTTTAAAAATAAATAAATAAATATCTAAAAGCAAGCTGTGTTTAGTTAACGTTGACCATTTGCAAATGCCACCAAAATGTGTCTCGAGCCAATACTCACACGTATCCGAAGGGACAGGCCTTGTCGCAGTTGATAGGCCTGCATTTCTTGGGCCGCGGCCGGCATTGGCAGACCTCGCAGTTGTGAACATCCGTCTGGAAACCAAAGGGACAGTCTAATGCGCAGCCTGAAATGAGCCCCGTGCACAGCTCCTCCCCTGCGGAGAACAAACATCGCCATTCAGCATCGTCATCGTCGGTAAAAACGCAGTACAACTATTACCAATTGAAAGCATAACGATATCACTTTTGCCAAGGCTGACGGCATCACTCCCTCCAGGCACTAACAGTTTTGGTGTTCATAGTTTTGTTTTTCTGAAGCCTTGCACTGTATTTCCTTCCGGAATGCTTTTTAAGGCTGGCACAAAAAGCACTTTTTTTATTAGCCCTTTTTTCTCAGACGAGGTGATAAAAGCAAACACTTTTTGAGGCACATTAAAACCCTTTTATGTCATTTCTGCGCACATAGATGTACAATACGGGCCCACTTAATCCCCTCACAATGGAGCGCATTTCCTGAAAGTGACAGTTTCACAGGTGTATGTGTTAGTACTGACGTCAGAGACCAACCAGAACACCTCCATAATGAAGAACGCTTCATGTCGTTCCATAGCCGCAGCGACACATCACACGACAGTGAACAAACTCAAGATCATTTAGTCATGCATGATACATTACTGGGGAGTAAAAAAAGTGGGGGCGTAAACACTACTTCAGTTACTACAAACCACCGATTACCAACACTGACAAAACAGGAAACACTACTTCAAGTTAGTACAAACCACCGATTACCAACACTGACAAAACAGGAAACACTAATTCAGTTAGTACAAACCACCGATTAATTACCAACACTGACAAAACAGGAAACACTACTTCAGTTAGTACAAACCACCGATTGATTACCAACACTGACAAAACAGGAAACACTACTTCAGTTAGTACAAACCACCGATTGATTACCAACACTAACAAAACAGGAAACACTACTTCAAGCTAGTACAAACCACCAATTACTAACACTGACAAAACAGGAAACACTACTTCAGTTAGTACAAACCACCGATTATTAACACTGAAAAAACCAGCAGCAATGTTTGCCTCAAACGTTAACTATTGTCATCCTCCCAAAATGCTTTAGCTCCCATAACATTCTGGCCTTCGCTCTTAGTGTCCTGCTCTCTTGGAAGCTACTTATGCGCCCATTAGTAAAACAGATACCACAAGGTGCAATGTTACCTCCCCACCAGGGAGGTAATGTGAGCCCCTGCTGCCCCAGTGGCACAGCACCTAATTCCTAAACCTTCAGGCGTCCCCCACTCCATTTTTTTGGATCACAATTTGACCCGGCACTCAAGAAAGTGGCCCACATTCCCCGATCACCAATTTCATGGATCACCATCTGTTTAGTCTCACTGGAATCTGGCTGGTTATTTTTTGTTATAGTTTTGTATAGTGTGAACTCGGCCCAAAGTCATTGGAGCAATGTACATGAGCACAAATTTCATTGCACAAGATCAAATTCATTTTCGGTATAGAGATTAAGTGATTTGCCCAGAATCACAGGATGTTGACCTGGGACTCAAACCTAGTTTCAACATCTGCAACTCAGACCATAGTGCAATTTTATGCAATCCTCTCCCTTCAAGTCCTAATAGACACTGGGGATGAGGTCACAACGCCTGGCTGCTAGGAGGCCACTTCTCTTACTCACCCTCTCCCCAGCACTTATAGCCTCAAGGCATTTACCTGGCAAGGGAGGTGTCAAAAAGCACATTACTGCTGCTCAAGGTTAGGGGAGGTGAGAATGACCCAATAAAACCTGCCCCTCATGAGGCCACTGCACACAACCCACCCTCCCTGCCTCCGCTATGGCCAAAAAGTGATGGCCCGGTGGGGGATAACACTGCTTCTGGAAGGGCACGCGAGGCAGGGGCCACAGTGAGAATACCCCTAAGGCTATAAAGCAACACCAGGCCCCCAGCCTCAATTTACAGCATGGCAGGGGAGTGGCCACATTAAAGTGGACTGGCGGGGACTGGAAAAGAAAATGAATATCTGTGAGATATAGGAGTCTCAAAGACCATTGAGTCATCACATTTTGCACGTGGCCACTGCCCCATATTCCAATTTCTGCACCTTGGAATGTAGGATAAAGCAATAACCCACCATGTTTTCCCAGTTTCTGACCTGCAAAACTTTGGATCTGCCGCATTTTAGGTACGCAATTTCTGACAGGATTTACCTGACAAACTGTATGCAGCAAAAACTTGCACAATTACTTCACCAGTGTGAATTCTGGTTTGGACATGAACGTGATTCTGTGCACAAATCGGAACAGCCACAGTGAACTGAATGAGGCACTGGTGATGATGTGACTGGCCCAGGATGCGTTGATACAAAACAACTACTAGTGTTAGAGGAGAAACAGCAGGTCTTGTTTACTGCCTTCACTGGACAACACTCAATGTCTGAAATCCTAAATCAGATTTTCACTTCTGGACGGTGCAAGATTAACTATATTTTTAGCCCATTTTCAGGAACTACAGCAAGAAAACTTTTTGATCTGTGGGCAGTTACAAAACACTATGGGGCACATTAGGATGACGGGCGGACTTTATCCGCCCGCCATCCCATCGTAGAAAGGGACCGCCTGCCATAAGGGCGGGGGTCCCGTGCCTGTAAGTAGGAAGCACCTGCCACAGTGGGGGGCGCATCCAGCATTCCTGACATTGTGGCGGGCGGTGCACTCAGCACCGCCTGCCACAATGCCAGGAAGGCATGCTGTGCACTTCCATGCACAACATGGCAGGCACCGCGCCGTGCCTGCCATGTTGTGCATGGAACTGCTGGGGGGTACGATAGGTACCCCCCATTTGCACCCCCCACCCCCATGGAGTCCCTGGGAGCCCGCAACGGGCCCCAAAAGAAGACTCTGCATGCCTTTCAGTGGTGGCCTTCTAATAAGGCTGGCGGTGTCTGATAAGACACCGGCACCGTATAAAACCCTTTTACGGCCGGTCAACATGTCCACCGGGCGGAAAAGCGGAGGACGGTCTTAACGTCCGCCGCAGACTCCCCAGCCATAATAATATGGCGGGGGTCATTCCGGCAAGGATGGCGGGCTGATCGCCCCCGCCAGGCCGGCGGTGACTACCACCGGCCTGGCGGGGGCAATCCGCCCGCCATCCTAATGGGGCCCTATGCTCTTAGAGAAAGCGCATAGAAAAAGTACACGAAAAGTTGGTGAATTCACTGAGAAATACCAGCTTTAATCGGACTCTCATAAGCCAAAGACCTGGAGTGGCCGAAAGATGATGAACAATAACAGAGAGATCTTTGTGTATTGGATATCACATTATTATATGAAGCAAAAAAGCCGCCTGTTCCATCTGAGCAAATCATGTTACAAGGTTGTAGAGTTTTTCTTTACAGTCTTCTGGGTGTTCCACCTTCCAGGTATCATGTGGTGAAGGCCGCCGAGGGCAAAGGTCGATTCACTGAAGGCACTAATCGGTGTGAGGCTTGTAGGGCAGAGAAAGTCCTGGGGCTAAAACACTTGCTCCTGTAATGGCACGACGCACTGCCAGTCCTGCCAGTAAAAATCCAAAAGAGACACCAACTACACGACCTACAGAATACAATTCCAATTTGCCTCAAAGAAAGGGTATGGAAAAGAACATTTTTAACAATATAAACACTGACTCAGTGTCTTCCTTCTGAGACCTTTTAGGGATCCCGATCCATCTCCCGGATCTTTATGGTTTAACCCACATCTATCTCTCCCATGAATCATTCTCTGCCCCAAGTCCTTAAGCTTTACTGTTTATATTCCTTTCTCACATTAACCCTACCACAAGAGATGTAAATACTGGGAATGCCAGATGCTCGATAAGTTGCTGCCATTGGGTCATTTCAAATTGAGTACATAGAGCACTTATCCCCACAGTGGCAGCTCCTCTGTGGAGCGTCAACCCACTGCTCTCAGAGCTGTGCAACACAGAAAAATAAAATGACAATAACTGTTGGACCTGGCCCTTTTGGCAGGTTCACCCAGAAACTTTTTGCTTTTTCCTAGCCTATTTCTGTAACCTGGTGTTGGTGATTTTAGGCCTCTGCGCACTATTTTTCACTGGGGTCCAGTGTAAAGTGTGTGCGCTCTCTGTGTATGTGTGGTGAGAGTGACCTGCCCTCCCATAGGAATGCATGGGGAATGTGTGTGACCATGGTAGTTCCTGATGTGTTGGGTGTGCAGGGTCGAGTTTGGTATGTTCAAACTTGTGAGATTGAATGCTGCGCGATGATGTGTGCGGCTTTATTGTATCTGGTGTGGAAGTGCCACTTCTAGAAGTTAGCATGTCTGTGCAGTGAATGTGAATTGGCTGTCTAGCTTGTGATTGGCTGGATCTGGCTGGTGTGCCTGGCTCCAGGAGTTAGGATGGGTCTGCCCCAGTGGTGAATGGAGAGATATGCATGTTGATGGCAGGGAGGAGTTGCACCTGAGATCTGAATAGGGCTGGGCCTTCCATCCACAATGCTGGCTCCACCCCCTGTGGTGCGTCTGATGTCCCTAGACTGGCCAGTGAAAGGGAGAGAGGGGCAGAGCAAAACAAAGTGCTCAGGAGTTTCCCATAACCAGTTGTAGCTGGTTCTCCCATTGCCTGCACCCTTCTAGACCAAGGATTTTGCTGTATAAAAAGGGGCTTTGACCCCATGAAAATGTTTTTGTTTTCCAAACTTGAAACTACCAGGGGCATGCTGCTGCTGGGGCCCAGGGGAAGGCTTGCCTCCCTGGGCCCTGCACAGCCCCTGGATGCCTTGAGGACCCTGTGGCTGGGACCCTATTTTTTTTACCTTGTTGCTCCATTTCTTTCCCCAGGACCTTTGGCAGCATGGGAGAGCTTTATTTGTAAACCCTGCAGCGCTGAGCTGCAGCGTGTAGAGGGAATCCCCCTGTCTAGGGATTCCCCCCCCATTTGTGTGCTTATCGCAGGGGCCACCCCGCTCCTTTAATCATTTATATTTCGGGTGCCCAACCCGATTATGGCCGCTTCGTTATTTTTGAGCCCCAGTGGGTGCCACCCCACTTATTTGATTGATTAGATGCGCGGGTGCCCACCCCGCGACTTTGCCCTGATTGGTTGTGTGTTTCATACCGGGTGCCCACCCCGCGTCTCACCGCCGCAGCCGAACCAATTTTTGGAACGTTGCTGGGCTGCTGCCAGTTGCGACCTGGAAGTCAGGCAGCATGGCGCCTGTTGGCGGGCGGGACTTCCAGGTTACAGAAGGAACCCCGCGCCCGCCCACGCTACCGGGAGAGATGCCGTGCTGCCTGGATCCCCCGTGCGAGGAGAGAAGGAGCCTGGCGGTTCGACAGGGCTCCCATGAGCAGAGGGAGCCCTGCATCAGGGAGGAGTTGCCCAGCGGGCTCTCTGGAGCGAGAGAGCCCCGCCAGCGCCGCCACGAGGGAAGCGCTGCAGCCGGGTGAAGAGGAGAGCAGCCCCTGCATCGCCGGTGAGTGAGGGCTGAGGGGGCATCGGCATTCCTAGAGCCAGAAGGCTCCCACGAGGTGACCGTTCATTGGAAGTCCCCATAGGGGGCTGGGGCCATATTTGTTTACCGAGTCCCCCGAGAGGGGCTCCAACGTTGGCGCAATATTTGTTTAAGAGCCACAAGGGCTCCAGCGTGGCCACCTTCCTTCCTGTTGTCCCTCGTGGGCATGTTTATCGGCAGCACTCGCCCTGGGGACACAGTTGATTGCCCAGAGCCTGTGTGAGCTCCAATTGGGGGCAAGTTCTCTTCAAACCCTGCAGGGGCCAGAGGGCACCATGGTGTAGTGCCCGCATTCTTTGTTTCCAGCTGCCCCATGTTGGCAGGGGTCAGCTGCGATGAGGGGCATGATTGTTTAAGGAGCCAGTGTGCTCCTAGCGGCATATGTTGTTTTCAGAGCCAGAGGGCTCCAACGATGGGCAAGTTATTTAGAGGCCCGTGGTTCCCCAGGGGACAAGTGTAGCTTTAGAGCCTCAAGGGCTCAAACGTTTGGGCGCAGTTTTATTTCCAGGGCTAGTGAGAGCCCATGCCGCAATTTTGCTATGTTACAGCTGCCCAGCAAGTAGTGGGCAGCTGCACCGTTTAGGCGCGAATGGAGAGTAAGTCCCTGGGAGGGACAGAGGTACCAGGCCTTCTACAGCTGCGCAGCACTTGGTGCCAGCTGCAACGTTTAGGCCCTGTTGTTCTCAGCTGCCCAGCAAGTAGTGAGCATCTGCAACATTTAGGTTTGCGCAGATGGCACACCGCTGACTGGCGCTGAGATGGCAGCGCACCCTGACATTCTGGACACAGGGCACTTGAGCCCCCTCTTCTAATGGCCAGTTGGCCGAGGGGGCTGGTTTGTGAGCAGGGCGCAAGGCCCTTAATGTGATTTGGGTGCTCTAAATGTGGCGCAAGGTGATTGCCTACTGTATTTATACGGTTTAGGCCTAAATGTGATTTCTGCGTAATGTGCTTTGCCTTTATGCTTGTTTTATACTTCTAAATGTGCTCATGCTTAGAAGTTTGCTTTGCCTAGTATGTTTATACTAGTGAGGTTACGTGTCCCAGCGTGATATAGGCCTAAGGTGTTTTAGGATGGCGTAGGATGTACTTACCTTTTACCAGTGGTTACTGGTTGTGGTCTATAATTGTTATTTGGTGTTACAGTTCTTTTAAGTGCTAGTTCTACTAAGTGCTGATTCTGACAGTGGCCCACGTGGCCCTGTCCTGGTGTAAATAATCCCCTGTAAATACTGCCCAGTGCCAGTTGGCACAGTGTAACTGTGTGATTATGATCTAATGTGTTTATGGTAATACAAAGGCTATTTTTATATATAACCTTGTGTGGAGTTCCTTTTGTGGTGTGCCTAGGATGTTGTTGCTGTTGTGTGCGTGCGCAAATGCTTTACACATTGCCTCCGGGATAAGCCTGTCTGCTTGTGCCAAGCTACCAAGGGGGTGAGCAAGGGTTATCTTGGCGTGTGACTCCCTTGCCCTGACTAGAATGGTGGTTTCTGCCTGGCTTTGGCGCAAACCTTAGCCAACCAGAAATCCCAGTTCTAACAATAACACATTGTTATTATCATTTAATTTTTCTGAACAGAGCCAGGTCGGGGCAGGGTGAGGTTGGACTGGTTCACAGGAGAAGGAGAGGTATGGGCACTTCTAAGTGCGCATGACGGTTTGGCTGGCTTTCTTGGGCCAGCCAAACCATCATGCGCACTTAGCATTTGAACTGTCCCAAGACTACCAGGCACTGCCTGAGCAGCCAAACAGGCCACTCAGTTCAATCACGATGCTGCCCTAATGCTTGTGACAGCAGTATCTTGATTGGCTTGGGGTAGCCTGTGAGCTTCCTGCTTCAGGCAGCCATAACCATGTAAGTGAATTTTACATTTCAAATCCCCCACGCACCCCCCGAGCCTGCCATCCCAGTTCCTTAGCAGCCGCCACTGTATCCACAGCTCTTGTAACCAGTGTATATTGTGGAGCCCCTCCTCAACTGCTTCTGAGTGGACCCTAAAGGTCAATTCAATTCATGAAGCTTTATTCGGTTCATAGAATACAATGACCATAAAAGCACATAAGCAAATGCATGGGACAATACAATACAGTTTAAAAAAGGTAGCTGATAAAAACAAGGTAGGTTAAAAGAAATAAATATTTAAAACAGCATGCTATTTCTCATCTGGATTGATTTGGAGATAAGAGTGGCAATATAAAAACATTTATCCGGAGAATCCATATTATAAACTAACTTCATCGCATCCTCCACATTTCTAACACCATATTTTAGAAAAATCGGTTTCAGGTAGGCCACCCTAACATGCAAGAAGAGAGTACAAATTAACATAAAGTGCATTAGTGCTTTGCTTGGAATGCCCATCACATGGGCACGGCCCAACAGGTTGCTTCTTAGGTTGGGGAAAAGCAACCAAAACATGAGCCGTACCAAATCTTCGTCTGGTTAAGACAAACCTGTGGGCAGGTCTAGTTACCATACTCGAGTATAGCTTTGGTAAATCACCATCAATGTATTTGTTGTAGAGACGGACTGTAGTGAGGCGGCTGTTAGCTTCCAGGCGTTTCTGTGCTCTGTACTGCAAAAAGATGTTTTTCATGTCTACTTTAGTGATATTCCCTGCAGAAGATGGTTCTGCTAGTACATTGAGCCCAAAAATATTCCTGAAGCTGTCTAGAACATACTTAAGCCACGCTATTTTGATATAATTGTCTAGGTCAAGGCAATCCTTGATGACGCTTTGGTTAAAAGCCGTTTCATCTTTCCCCCAGATCGCACGCCATATCATCAGGGGTCTCAACGAGATGAGGTCGCTTAAATAGGCGACATCCAATTCTCTATGGATCAGTTCATTTGGGGCTGAAATAGGTAGACAAAGGAGTCTTTTGAGGAAATTATTTTCTTCTCTTTGCACTACATCTACATTAGTATAACCCCATTTCCCAGCTCCATAAAATGCGATTGAGACAATCCTAGCCTTGTAAATTGACAGCATATCTCTAATCCGTCTATCGTCGATCTTAGATGCGAACTTAAAGATACCGTGGGCACACTTTACCATTTTGGACCTGACGTTTGAAAGTTCTTCTGACCAGCTATTTTTGTGCGTAAAAGTGACACCCAGGTAACAGAAAGTTTCCACCTGCTGCACTTTCACCCCTTCAATAAAAAAGCGTTGCTTTTATTACATTTGGCTCCACAAGTCATGACAAGAGTTTTACTCTTATTAATCATCAGCTTTCTCTCACTGATGAAATCAGAGAACTTGTCCATCAAACGTTGTAGACCTATAGGGGTCCTTGAGAGAAGCACAGCGTAATCTGTATAAAGCAGTACTGACACACTTAATCCATTGACCCGTGGGGGATCAGCTTGGACTTTGTTCAAAACAGCATCCATAGCATTAATGAAAAGGTTAAACAACAGGGGGGCAAGAACGCAACCCTGTCGAATACCACGTTTAACGTTAAAATTAGGGGTGCACTCTCCGTTTATCCCATAGCATACACACGTTTGCATCTTTTGGTAATGTCTTGCTAAAAAAAAGATAATGGGTTCCGGTGCACCCATTTCTAATAGGACTGGCCACAAGATTGAATGATCAACTAGATCAAAAGCACTACTCAAATCGGCAAAGCAGAGGTACAAGGTACCCTGCTTTGCCGAAGTGTACTTGCCAATTAAAAGTTCTAAATTCAGGCACTGATCTAGTGTCCCTCGGCCCTTCCTAAAACCATACTGTGAGCTTGCGAGGATCCCTTCATCTTCTGCCCAAACTTCCAACCTGGACAATAACACTCTGCTCATAACCTTCACCGACGAGTCTAACAGACTGATCAGGCGATAGTTACTAGCTACTGACCTATCTCCCTTTTTATAAATTGGGACGATAATAGAGTCAGCCCAGGTGGGCGGGATCATAGTTACTACAGCCGCATTAAGGACCAAAGTGAGGATAGGTCCCCACATTAGTGGAACGGCCCGATACACATCAATGGGGACTCAGTCAGGCCCTTGTGCCTTGCCCCCCTTGCTGGCCCTGATACACCCTTCAACTTCTCCCAGTGAGATATCCAATGGGAGTATAGGCCAACGATTTTGTTCTTCTACGGTGAGACCATTGGCATTAAATATAGCCGAGAAGTGAGACACCCAGGCCTCACTGCTAACATTGGATGCAAGATGTGGGGCTTTGTCCTCCTTTAAAAAAGGTGAATTGACCGTTGACCAGAACAGGCAACAATCAGAGGTTTCTGCAGCACGGGATAGGTTATCCCATGCTTCCTGTTGCAGCTCCCTCTTCCTTTTAGAAAGAGCCGTTTTATAGTCCTTTCTCGGGAGTGAAACTTCATTTTGATCCCTCGGTCTTTGTGATAAGGCACGTTTGAGTTGTACATGGAGTGCCGTACATACGTGATCAAACCAGCCCTTATTGCGTGTGGAGTTTCCTGTTCTACATCCTGTAAATATAGTATTAATAATTTTACCGATAATAACAAAATTATTTATATGGCAACAGGCGCACTACCTGCTGCCAAAATATCCTCAATATCAGTCAAAGATCTAGAGATAATTACAGGTAAGACTACACTGGATTTTTCACCTCTCCATCTCAACCTTATCCCATTGGGTCTATGCGGCTCAATATTAACTAAAGTTCTTAGCACATCCTGACTTCTGCATTGTAAGGATTCAATTCTTAATACAATACAATTGTGGTCGCTTAAACTAGAATCCTCAATTACCAGAGTACTACAGTGTGATAGGATATTTGAGGAGACCATTACATGGTCTATGTTTGAATTAGTGTTCCTTCCGGTATACGTAGGTATAATATGGCCACTATTATTCAATGCTGCCTCTATTAGCTCCAAATCAAAAGTCGCCATAATATTATTAATAGTCGCCCCATAGGTATTATGTGGGAAATGATAAGTATTTTCGCCAGTATTATTTAGCATCCCACATGCCCTAGTGGACGATAAAGGACAGGTAGGGGAATTAAAATCACCTAACCAGATGAAAGAAAAAATGCATTTGGCTTCATTTACAAGCTTCACGAGTGTGTTACCCAATTCCTCAATAACCTTGTGCCGTGAGTTATCAAAAATGTTGTTATAAAAGTTAATCAAAAGCAAATCTAAGCCTTCTTTTTGATGTATCCATAGAATTTGAGAATGATTTCCTACGGTTATATGTTTGACAACAGTCAACAATAGGTCCACAGATAGTAATAGGAGCAGGCCGCCCTTTGCCCGACCATGCCGTGACTCTAGAGCCTCTATGCTATAACACACATATCTATCTAGGTTGGGTCTGGTGGTACACCAAGTTTCTTGGAAACATAATATGTCGTATTTCCTAATCAAGTCCAACCAACCCAACTTTTCATTTTTAGAGGCCCAGCTATATTCCAACTAATGATAGATGTACCCAGAATAGAACAGCTAATCGGTAGATCCAAGACATTACCAAGATTATCAACAGCTAAACGGGGTGCAACCACATCAGGACCGGCATTAATAACCTCCATACATTTGGGTAACAGGGCGTTCGCCATACTCTTTACAACAACTGTGGATTCAACCTCATTACAAAAGTGTATGTCACCATTAACTCCTCGATTCTCCACACATAACCTTTTTCCATTGTAACTGTCATCCTGGTTGGTTACCGTAGAACATGGGCAAGGCCTACCATCCTTAGGCAGTCAATCGTTTAGATCCAGTATACTTGATGTGCCCAAAACCTGATATCTGTTCTGGGTCGGGATTTCAAAAGTTGGATTACTTTAAATACCCAGAACTTAATATCTATTTTGACCTAGAGTTACAGGAATTGTACAGTTATTGGTTTTGGGGACCCCACTACAATTAATAGAGTGAGGCCCCTTGCTGAGAGGGTTGTAAAAATAACCCAAAGGGTGCACACAAACACCATTCTCCCCTGGTTTCAAGGAAGCTGCTCTAAGTAGTACGGTTGCGACATGTTGAGGGTGCTTAAAATTAACAATGACGAATTTTTGGTGGCTGCCTATAACCAGAGTACATCATGGGCTGCTCCTCTGTCCCTTGTAGGTTGACCCGTGGGTATTTATCTGGCTGCCTCAAACCAGTGCTTGGCATGTGCGGCTCCTCTGGGGCTTCTGCGTGGACTCAGCATGCAAAGTTTGAAATTTGACTGGCACTGCAAACTACTCATGGAAGGAGGGGGGAACACCATTGACAAGTTGGGCATTAGATCATAGCCTCAACAAGTGACTTCTCAAATTTGTCTTATTTTGTCTTGATACTTTGGAGCACACTCAGCCGATCTGGACTTTTGGAACCATGACTGCCAATGACCATGCACACCTATAGATGTAGAAAATTATTTTCCATTAGAAAAATAATTGCTTAATATAGATTTGGTTCAGTTAGCATAACCAGGTCGAAGTAGGCTTGAGTTTAAATGTTATGTACAAGCATTTCTTTCCTTTACTTCTCAGAAAATCATATAAATTCAGTGGCAGCCACTGTGTCTCAATATACAAAAGCATTATTTTAAGCTTTCATAGCCAAGGAGTTGTATTTGAAATAGTTTGACGGTAATATGCTAAACCTCCGTTGCTAAATTTGTTGTTATTAATATGCAGAACAGCCCATTGTGTTAACTTGCTGTTTCTCATTTAAATGCGCTAGAATGTTAGGATTTTTGCTCTAGACATTTTTCCTTAGACATATTAGAGTGCAGATATTTTTACATTTTGCACTGCACATTTTTAAAGAGCTGATTTTTAGTTTAGAAGGAATTGTTCACTTCAATATCTCATCAGGGGTATGAAAGTGCTATATAAATACAATTCTATTATTCTGTTCTGCTAACTTTTCAGAACAGAGAGAACTGTTGCTGATTTTATGAGAGAGGGCTAATCACATTTGGTCCTTTTACATTTAGGATGTAGTATTATGATTTGACTTATGTTAATTCCCTGATTATAATTACTGTAATGATAACTTTGATATCTGAATAATTCTGTAAAATTGAGAACTTGATAAACCTAGCTGTGCTCATTTTTCTTTAATGGGCTTGTCTGAGAATGTGAGATCTGGATTCTCCAGTTCCTGCAAATTAAGTGTCCTTAATATTAACTGGGTGGGAGTGTGGAACACATACTCCACTATCACTTCTAGGTAGATTCTAAAGAGGATTGGATGCCTCCTGCGTACGCTTGTAGGTTCACTTCATCATTCCTAATACAGACTATTCCGATCATATACAATGAGAGCCTGATCTGAGGGGAGGGTCGCTCATCTGAGCATCTGCATAGCTGCCCGTATGCAGGACCTAATGCGGGCTATTCATGAATGGATCTACAGAGACCCCCTCAAGCAGGCACAACATTCAATTTTGGGGATGTCCCTATGTTCTGTTATTCACTCTTTTCCTTTTCATTACACGCCTAGGCACCGTGACCTAGGACAAGATTGCAATACTACTCTGATCACTCACACACAATACTGCAATGCTTTCGATATAGACCACACTGCAGTTCAACACTCTTCCACCAAAGCACTGCTTCTGGGTGTAGCATGCTACCTATCGTCTAATACACTTAGGCGCCTCGTCAGGGGTATGAAGGGCTATCTAAATGCAATTAAATTTAAAAAAACAATATGGTTAACCACATTCATACGCTAGGGGGTAAGGGAAACATCTAATGTAATATAAGGGAAAGACTCATAGGGGCGTGTCCCAGGAATACGGTTTTCAGTCGTGCTTTTCCTTGAAGAGTAACTTCCATGAATCTGAACATGTAGCAATCCTTCGACTTTTTCTTTCCTCCAAGACTTGAATGCTTTAAAGTGTGATGTGTGACAGAAACCTCTCCATGCACTTTCATGCCTGCAGCACGCCTAGCGTCTGACGTGAATAAAGTAAGATGCTAACCAGGTGGCATTGTCGGAAGGATAAACACTATTCTAACTCGAGACGCAGTTTTTTTGTTTTTCAATGGACAAGTAAAATACATTTCCAAATTAATGGGAGTTCTGCTTTAATGGTTCATTAATATGAACTAGCAGTAAATACTGCGTAAAAAAGGAAGATCTGTACCCTGATAAAGACGGAAAACAGGTTTGCAGCAGTCCTTCATTTGTGAGGTGACTGGCACTGCAACTCATTTTACCAATGGTCGGCCTGGAGCCACGTTTGCGTTGCCACTATAGTGGATGGCACAATATTGGCTGCAGTCCACTAGTGACATTTTAAGGCCTGGGCCTGTATACATTTGGTCTCATGTCCCAGGGACTTATAGGCAAGTTAAATATACTACTATGGAATATGCTAATTCGACCATTTTGAAAGGGAGAGCAGAGGCACTTTACAAGTGGTTAGCAAGGGTAAAGTTTACAGAGTTCTAAAGTGAGCAATAATATAGGGTTCAGCAAAGCTGAAAAATCTTGGTTGACATGCAGGAAAAGGAGATTTTCCTATACCGACTGTAACCTATCATTCATCATCATACTTTGAGAAAGATAGAGAAAATCATAAAAGGTGGAAAGAAGGTAAAAAAGAAAAGATAGGGAAAGAGTGATAAAGAGGGATAAAAAGATTCTGCAAGAGTGAGATTAAGTGGCTGGAAGTTTAAGGTGGTGGCCTAAAAAGGCACGAACTGAAAACAAGACTAGGCAGCCTTGGTATTCAAAACCCCGATATTTGGCAGTGCTGATGCCAGACTCCAGGGAAAAGTTTTTGGAGTGTTTTTTTTAAGTAAATCAAGCACGAATTTAGAGAGCAAATTGTGGAGAATAGATTATGCAAAACAAACAGGTTTGATAGTATGTTCGGGGATTTGAGCTAGAATCTCAACTGCTTATGTTCTTCCAACCATTAACTTCTGTCCAAGGATATATATTTGGACTTTATATAGTTGTAGATCCAGGAACCAAAGGGTGCCTGTACAAAACATCACCAGAGCATGAACGTTTATTTAACGCTGGTAGTGGCTGGATCGAGGACTAAGAACAACAGGACAGTGCTCCGTTTGTATAATCTTCCTTTTTTTTTAATTGTTGCAGCAGGTAACATTTTGAATGTGTCTAGAAACACCACAAACCTTAAACAACACTCTGAAGAAAGCGACATGAATTTTATATTTCGGGCGCCTTGCGTCCCTCAAGCAGTAGTGTTAACTGGGGCAGAATGCATTGAAAAGGAAATTGAAATTTGGCCACATCATGATGAATATTTTAGCTAATAAATAGGGCCAGAATCGCAAAAGGTGAAAGTGGGCGGGGGAGGGATTTACTTACGCATATTTACATCCATGTTTGAAGCAAATTTCTTACTTTATGGGGATTGACAAACATTTATAAGATCAATGTTAGAAAATTGTTAGTCAGTCCAAGACTTCCTGGAGCACAGCAACAATTCCTTCATGCGTAATTCCCAGTGTATAGAAATACAACACTAAAGTGCAGAGGTACTTTTTTTGTTTCTCCACTAGGAATATATTTTTCTTCTCTGTTGAGAATCCACTATCCCCAGATCTCAATTAAGTATCAATGTGTTTCATTTACAATTCCCGCCCTAGAAAACCATGATACCAGTCTCAGACGAGAGAGAGTTTACATTTGTTTACACATGGTGGGAAGGTACCTGCAAATTGTTGGTGAATAACCACAAACCTATGAGTTCACGGACTTGCTCCCCACTCATGAACACCCATGAATCGACCTCTACAGCTAAATTTGCGTACACAGAAATTGAATCATGGAGGAGAATTTCCACATTCATGAGTAAAATGTGTGCATGTAAAAGTTTGCCGTAGGCTTTTTGCAGAAAGTGGTAACTTTGCCCCCGCTTAGGTGATAAAACACTTTAACAATCAGCCCAATAGTTATTACCTGCCAGACCTCCAGATGCCCATCTAATCTACTAATTTCCATTCCTTGCTGGAACACCACTTATTTTACTTTTTCTCCACCTTTGTCTTTACTCTTGCAATTATGATTTCTTCCCAGTGTTTCGTGTTTTTAACTCATTCTATTATGAAGCTTGTCCATGAACTTCATACTTGATATAGATACATGATTTGCCACCGTTTTTGTAGGGAACATTTTACTGTTACTCTCGACTTCCCCCTGCAAGTCTGTCCCTAATGGCCCCATCGTAACTTTAAGATCCTCACACAATCTACTGCATATACAGGCAAAAGTATTTTACTATCAACCTGTTAGTATCTTTCTGGCACATATGTTAATAGTTCAAATAAGAACTTTTTCAAATAGTTCAATGGAAATGTTAAAAAATGTGTGTTTCTACCAGTAGCGGCTGCTTCGAAACAGGAGTGATATTGCGGGGGGATGGGAAAATAAAAAAATAAAGAAAACTTATCTGTGAACGCTGTTGCCTCTCCTCTGTACTCTTCTCTCGGCAGCAAAGAAAGTTAGCACACAGGCACCTAGACTCCCCCAGCCAATCATGACGCTCCTGTCACCAGCATGACAGCAGTGTTGTGATTGGTCTGAGCGGCCTGTTTGCCTAAGTGACAGTTTTCCACCCAGCTGTGCAACACAGCCGGGTGGAGAACATGCTAAGTGCTCATGACGGTTTGGCCAGCCCAAGAAGGCCAGCCAAACGGTCATGTGAACTTACAGAGTGCAAACCACTCCTCTCCCTCTGCTCTGGCAAGCCCAACCCCACCCCACCCTTACCTGGCTCTGAATCAGCACTGAAAAATAAAATGAAAATAACATTGTTTTAATATTATGATTTTTTTGCGCCGCTCAAAGAGCAGTGGGGCGTCACTGATTTCCACTTAAAATGCACTTGGTTCAAAATGTCTTTTTTGAACATGTGCCTCACTCTGTTTCCCCATACACCCACTGCTGTCCCACCTGCTTCTACACACCCTTATGTATCTGCTTGGAAGGGGTGTGCCCACGTACATTCCCTTATGCACCTTATATCCAACCTTGTCTTTTCCACTGCCTACCTTTTGACTTCCTGCCCACTTCTGAAATGTTTCATTTTTTTGGGTCCTTCCCCCCTTATTCTTTTGTTTCGAACATATTTTATGTTCTGTAATATAGATTTCTGAAAATATAATTTTGCGGATGAATCTGCTTTCTATCTCCACAAGCATTAATATTTTTGGTTTAATATGGGTTGATAACATTTCTTTTTTCTTTACTGGTTGTGCTTGCTATTGATTTTTCAAAACCAAAAAATTCAACCTTATTTTCAGCTTTACTCCAGTGAAGCAGTGAAACCAAGCAGACCTTACTGTGAATGCATCCTGGAAATGAAGGAATGGACAAAATGCTCTTAGGCCCTTCCTAAAGTGAATTGGTAGGGTTGGGGGTGCAAGCCTCCTGGAAAAAGCATTATGCTGATAGCAGTGCTTTAAGCAGGGGGGGGGGGGGTGAGCGACAGTAATCCAGTCTGTAATGGGCCATCACTAGCTTCTTTTGTCATTTATTTCCAAGCTGGCCTAGTAGCTACGGGCACCGGCTGTCGGCGAAAGTGCGTGTGCGCACAGCCTTTGGTCTGAATCACGGTGGGCAGACCGCATACTTCGCCTTTTGAAAATAGATTACTTGGGTAACATTGATAAATGTAAAAGTGGCGAGAAATAGCTCACTTCTTTATATTATATAATAATGTTGCCACGTCTGCTACCGATAAGGCATCATAGCATGGCGGGAACGCTCGAGCGCGCCCCTTCCAGTTTTCATTCGGGAGCATTGTTCTTAATGTCTGAATAAATAACTAATGGGCAAAACAGACAAAATCTGCACGCATCTGCACACACCAAGCAACAGACAATCAAGCAGGTGTCCTGTCCAAGCAGCGTGTGACGACGTCACGCTGCCGTGATTCTCTTCACCTCATGAGAGCGCCCCCCGCTGGCCAGACAAGCAGCAGCAGCTCGTCTCGTCAAGCAAGGTCATACTGATCGGATACTCTCCCGCCTTGCCAGTCGTGCCCCGGAGCCCGCGTGGCGGGGTGTTTGTAAAGCATTCTGCCGGCAGAAACACGCTCCTCAATTAGAAATTCAGTCGTCCCTCTCCGGCTGGCCCTCGTTATCAATCTCATCCTAAGCTGTCATGGAGCTTGCTGCAGCTGACAGAGAAATTGTGAAATACTTTCAGCCATATTTATATTTTATGCCCTGCCCCTCGTATTTTTTTTTTATTGCCTGAACGGGCAACATGCTCTAAAATCTGTGTGCAGTTTACGCACAGAGAGACGCTCAACCCTGGATCGGAGAGCTGTGGCATCAGATTGATGGCGTGCCTCTTATCTCTGGAGAACATTTTAAGAGCAACTATCCGAGTCACCACAAAAAAACCCCACTAAGAAATACATCCCAGTAGAGCAGGCACTAGGCCGGTGGAGGCCGGCAGAGACAGATCTGTGCAGCTGTGCCTAAGGAATATCAATCGATTCCAGCATGGCTGAGTACCAGGGCAGCCAAGGCTCTGAAAATGCGTTGGACTTCTGAAGGTCGCAACTCAATGTCTTGACCAAGCTAAAGTCGGTGCCGCACTGAATTCAAGTTTGAGAAAATCATTTATACTGTCTCTTCTTCAGTCTCTACAATTGTTACAAGCATCGGCAATTCCAATAGGTTTGTGAATCATTACAAGTAGGCAGTATGGGGATGATTATGCAATTGAATGGGACAAAACTGTAGAATAATAATAGTATAGGTTAAAATGTCCACTGACAGTTGCACTGTCAAGCCAGAGCTAAAAATCCATGTAGGTTAATGACTGCCCTCTTCCGATCGGTCCTGCTGCCAAAGTAAAACATTAGACTCTTTAGTAGCTTTACAATGTGGTGTATGTCCCTCACAGTTCAAGTTCAGGCAGCTAGATACACAAAAATGATCACAAATGTGTGGAGGGCAGTGCACAACTTCTGCCCAATCAAAACATGTACTCTTGGCTCACAACATGTAGGCAGAGCCAAAGCCCCTCTCTGGTTATGCACATATGATTGTCTGGTACTCTGCGCTGTCAAGCCAGACCATAAAAATGCATCAACATGCAGAAGCAACACTTAGCATCAATGGGCAGGCTGGAATGAGCATTTGGTTCATCCGCAGCAAAGTTATCTACTTGCATGAATCCTCTTTGCAAAGGGACAGCACTAGATGCTTGCAGGTGCAATCTTGCATCTCCATTCTGTTGGAGGCTTGGGGACTCATTTAGTATTATCCATTCTAGGACTGGTCCTGATGAATCTTTAAGTGACACGCTGGCTGTAGGCATCAAGGAGGCATGGTTTGAGGACTGTGTTTCTGCCAGAAGACAGCGGTGTAGCATGGATGCCATGGGCCATAATGCAAGGAAAATCGCATAGTGTTTGGACAGCGAGCCCCACATACCTCTGGGCTCCAGGTGCTACTTCTCCTGCAGTAGTAAATGAAAACTACGACTGTGGCAGCAGCTTTGTACTGAGCCTACTTCTACCAGCTTGCATGTTTGGCGCCTGAATAGCATGGAATTAGACTGCAAGTGTCAAATCATTAATGCTGGAGGACTATCTGGACATGATCTAACAAGGGAAATGATAGGCGCACAGGGATTTAAAGTCTGGTCTATATAGATTTTTGCACTAAGTAAAGGATAAGCAGCAGTGGTGTGCAGCAACAAAAAACATCTCCTAACAAGAGCTACAAAAAAGGGCAGCCTTTTTCTAAAACAGGAAAGTGTACAAATGAAATGGGGACAAAATCCATAAAAAAACATTGCGGTCTTTAGGAAGATGGGCAACATAAATCTGTGATTAGCTTCGTCTCGCTGGAAAATTTAGCAATATTATGAAATTCTGAAATTGTTACTCCTTAATATTGAGATATATGTATGCTTTGATAAAAAAAATCAAAGTGAGAGTCTGCAAAGCGGTTTATTAAATTATCCAGTGCCACATGCAGAGTTTATGTGCGAGTGACGTGCAACCTCCGTTACCAAGGAGCCTAATGACACGCAAGCAAAAGCTTAGTAGAACCATTTCTTCACTCTTCTGTCTGGCTCCACCAGTTTAGGAGGAACTGCCAGAACACCCCAGCCCATTTCATCTCAGTGCAAAGCTGAACACCGTATGCCCTTTTTTGTGACATATGGGTCAATTTCTGGCAAAAGCCACTACAAAACAAGAACACCTCTTTGGGATTGTACTCTCATGTGGGTCCTTCTTGTAGATATCAGGCTTAGCAAATGGCAATGCAGACAAGTGTGAAAGAGTTTTTTGTAAAAAGGGAATATTCACAGCATCCCTCTTTCTACAGGCTGAGTGCTGGTAAAGCAGATAAGACTTCAAAGCCAACATGGCTCCTCAGAGCTCCAAACACAGTAAACTCTCCTCCTTCACCCACCAAAAAACAGCAACACTTTATGGTTTTCATCCCTAAACAAGAGACCTGTACTGAATTGGTTTACAAATAAAAAAAAGTGGCTTATTATTTTCAAGGAGCCCATCACAGCAGCTGGGGGTCACAGGATACCTTCGGTGCCTAATCATGATTCCACCTGATTTCTCTTTCTTCCACCACCCTACACTTACTGTTTCTTTCTTTTACTCTTGTACGTTCTTTTCATCTCTGCATTCTCATTCGTCACTATTCTCCCATCTTTCTCTACCTCCTTCTAGTCCCTTTGGTGGTTTTCTGTCTTGTGTTGGGTACATTTCTGAGGATGAAAAACAAGTTCCGTTTCCTAAAGATGAGTGACAGTGTTCAGCACTAGAGAAGACTGGCACAAATTAAATACTGCAAGAGACCAATCGCGGTGCAGACAGCCTCAGCTGGACACATGACGAGACGCACTTTGGCACGAATGACAGTTAATAGCGTCGCCAACTCCCAGAGCACTTACCTGTCTTTTGTAAGCTATGTAGGTGCTCCGAATCTCTCATTGCACATGGATCTCCCGGTTGGAAGATAATCTGTTTATGTTTAAACAGTATGAATCTTTTGTTTACGAGTGGTTATGAACTGGTCAACACAGTATTGAAGATCATTGGCATTGTTGAGTGAACTGCTGGTGCCTTTATTAACCACCTGTCTAAAGCAGTGCTTCCAAAGCGTTGTAGAACCACTGCCACATGTACAGAATGGTGATTTTTTATTGTAACGAAAGTATGGTGTGGTAGCGCACTGTCATTGACAGCACATTTTAATTGGAATGGCCACTAACTTTGCACAGACATACAGTTTTACTTATAAAACTATATTGCATACAAATGATAACACGTGGAACACGTGGAAATCGGTTTTCAGAGAATATTTATCATTTGTGCATCTTGAAGTAAAGTCTCTTGATTTGTTTTGATCCTAATAAATTCTTCCATTACACTTCAGAATTACCAAAAAGTGCTTCATTTTGCTTTACTAACTGCTGAGTGTGTACAGTTCATTTACAGGTACAGAATTTTTTTTGTGTGTTATAAAATATGACATCCAGCATCCTTTCTTTTCACTCCCCTTGAACCCCAGCAAGATTGTCAAATACAGTGGCGGCTCCTCCGCTAAGGCAGAGGAGCGTCACCCTACTGCTCAAAAGGGAAAACAAAATGATAATATATCATTTGATTTTCTCTCTTGCAGTTAATGGTGGGGCGTGCTGGTCAGAGCAGCAGTGCTATGCACTCCCAAAGTGCAAATGAACTGTTTGGCCAGCCCTCTTGGGCCGACCAAACAGTTCATGCGCACTTTGCATGTTCCTACCAGGCTGCATTACACAGCCTGGTCTGGAACATGCACATGCTACCTGTTGCAGTCTGAGCGCCGATTCATGGCACTCAGACCAATCACAATGCTGTATTGAAGCGTTGTGATTGGCTCAGGGGTGCCTGGGTGCTTCCTGCTGCTGCCGGCCAGAACAGGAAGATTATGAGGACGAAGGAGATGCTATTCAAGGTAAGTCCTTTCTTTTTTTATTGCATTCCCCCTCCCCCGGCCTCACCACCCTGTCATGTAGCAGCCTCTACTGGTTAATTAGCTGACTTTACTTTTACTGCTCTGGATGTGAAGTAGGAGGAGTTTGTAAACACCAATCCTCCTGTTAAACAAAATAAGCATCAATTTGTCAGAAGATATAGCCTAAAATGTGACCTCTGACTTTGAAGCGCAGCGAATGTGATAACAAATACAGAATTGAAAGCATCTTTATTTATTGCTTGGACTTTTGCAGGTCAGCAGTTGAGAAACAGCAATTCCCAAGCAAACATGCAGGGCTGCTTTCCCCCAACAACTTGTGCTTCTACTGCTATCCACTTGAAGTAAGCCTTCATTTATTACTTTAAATCTGAAGGTGAGGTTTTCCTGCTGTTCATCTTCCACTAGAGCTTGTTCCTTTGATGCACTGGATAGTGGTTAACAGCAGCAGGAAAATCTCACGTCTACAATATAACCAGCCAACACACACAAAGGTGATCGGAGGAATGCTCGTAAATAATCTAAACCCATGGTAATCACTCAGGGTGGCATTCAATTCCATCAGTGTTAGCACTGAATTGCATAGGGAAAGATTCTGTTTAAAATGGCAGTGCGCAATAAAGTCTGGGTTGGAATGCTACCCAGATCGATCACCAGTGGTTTAGACTACCAAGCATTCCTCGCCATCACCATTTGTGTGTTACATTAGCATATCTCCTGAGAGCAAACTGCTACCTGCATCTTCAAGTTAATAATCTTTAAATACTCTGTCACAGCATGTCTTAAATCCATCCTGGGCTTTTCTTTCCCACAGTGCATAGCACAGAGCATTTGTATTGTGATGATAGTGACAATCAAAATACAAGACAAGACTAAAAGGGTAAATGAGAATTAACTGGTACAAAAGTGCATGGGTACCGGCAAGGCTTTAATGACTGTTCTGCCCATAATGCACAATTCATTTCAAAACCTCACCAAAACCCCGGAACGTCAATGTTCTGACACCCAATTTGTGTCAGAACAATTGATGGACAGAAGGCTGAACAATGTCAAACATTCACCCCCAGTACAGTGATTTGGGCCTAAATCTATTTTTTTGCTTACCATGTCATTCCAGTATGGACCAATCTATATGCAAATCAGTCTTGACCCTGCACCCTATGGGAACAGTCCTGCCTGAACTGCCAGTCCAGGACCTCCCTGGACCGGTAATAAGCATCCTATGACTGGTTTCGGGGTATCACCCCTCATCAGCCAGAATGGGTTGAATCCAGGTGTATGGCAAGTATGGGTTCAGGGAAAACCTGGCTTGACAGTCCCGCTGGACTGTTCCTACTAGAGAAGGGTCAATACTGATTTGCACATAGCTGGGTCCAAACTGAGGTGGCATGGAGTGCAAAACAAGGATGAATTGGGATGAGGCCACACGTAATTACCAGTGGCTGAGAATAATTCCATCCATCATTGTGTTGTATACTTATTGTGTCGCCGTAAGTGGGACGGGTGTGGTCAGATGTAGGTCCTGTGCTCATTGTCACTGGAACCAAGCTGTATCCAGCTGATGAGACCATGACAAGGGTGAAACCAGTCCTGGATTGCCGGTGTTCCGGTTCAGGGAGGACCTGGCTTGGCCGTTCCGGCTGGACTGTTACTATTTGAGCAGGGTCAAGACTGAATAACAATGGATTAGGATGCAGCCCGAGAAATTACCAGTGGCTGAGATTAATTTAAGCATTCCATCCATGACTGTTTTGGATACCCAATTTATTTAGGGCTGGTGTATTCATCAGAATAAAATGCTCCACTTCAATACACAATTAATAACAGGCCAAATTTATATAACTGTGAATAAGAGTATAAGCCTAGGGCATATACAAGCACATTGTTCAAATTAGAGGGCAAATAATTATGTCAAAAATAGTCAGTTGTGCAAGAACCATTTTGAGATCGAGGGTGCTGCTATTAAGGCTATAGCAATGAAGTCATAGCGATTGTGAAAAATCCAAGTGTCACACAAAGCAAGTGTGGCAAATGTGTTGGTGTGTTATGTAGCAGGTGGTGCATTTTAGATCACTGGGGTGGTAGCACAGTAATTTACAGACTCCACATTTTTTGTTGAAATGGCCACTAAATTTGCAAAATCACACCGTTTTACTGGTAAAACTATACAGTGCACAAACAATTATGTGAGGAAATCAGGTTTCAGATAATATTTATCATTTGCACATCACCACGTAAAGTGTATTGCAGTGTTTGGATCCTATTAAAATCTTTGTTTACATCACACTCTAGAAATACACATAAATGTGCTTCAGTTGTGCCTTCCTAATTGCGGACACATTTTGAAATATGTGCATAGTTCATCTACAGGTATTTAAAAGTTGTGTGTTAGAAAAATACGGACATCCTACAACAGTTACTATCACTTCTTGAAGCAGCAAGATTGCCACGTTGGTCCCTTCTACAAAATCCTCTCACTTTGCAGCCAGAAAAAAAGCCCTATTTTCTGAAAATGCAATGATTTATCAGAAAACAGTCTGACATTTGACCTTTGTTTTGAAAGAGCAGCAAATGTGACAAGATAAAAACAAAATCTGAAGTCATATTTAATGCTCATTCACCTACTGAGTCCAACACAGTTAATTTTTGGGGGTGCTGCAGCACACCCCTCTCACGCATATCTACTTCCAGCACCTACGATAACAGTACAGAATTCGGAAGTGGGCAACTATACATGACCCATGTAGTTTTAGGTCGAGCCTGAGCAGTGCATATGCAGCTTTACGAGGCATGCTATAATCTAGACTGTGGCTTGAAGCAACTCCCATCTTTTCCATTTGTTCCTGTTCGTACCCTCCTTAAGCGCATGCCTTTTGTTGGTCAGAATGTTAAATTAGTCCCACCTTTTTGTGTTTTAAACCCTCCCAGGAGACTGCCCCTGTTACACATGGTCTTATAAGCATGGATCAAACAAGGGACCCTTTCAAGTAAGACTTCTGTACATTTTTTGCTAAACGACCCTCATCCTCAAGCCATCTGAAGCCTGGTTACATTTCTGAGTAAAGTTGACAAAATGCTAAGAGCCGTTGCTCCATCGGTCTTTTCTGGAACTTGAAATTCCTCTTATTAGATCCTCCTGCGTTATAACGTATAAAGGCACGAAGCACGGACTCACGAGTAAGGACGTGAGCCCATTAAAAGTGCAATTCGTCATCTGAAGGCTCTAAATCTTTCCTTAGGGCTCCATGCCAGAAACGTAGGAAAGACCAGGGTAAAACGGTTTCCTGTTTCAGTGGTATCCCCCTTGGAAGAAGTCCCGGTGAGGGCTCTGGGTTCCAATCTTACTAACTTCCCTTCGCTCACACTGGTGCAACTTAGTTTGCACCGGGACAAACTTAAATCCGGATCTCCTCTTGATTCCTGTCCTTTGAAAATTCTTAAAGAGTGCAGGGAAGTTCTTCTCCCCCCTCTCCTGGAGGTAATCAATCTGGCAATACACGAAGGTGTCTTTGCGACAGTGTGGAAAATGGCCATAGTCAAGCCGCTCCTTAAGAAGGCCACTCTGGATCAGGCGATTTTAAAGAACTTCCGCCCAATTTTCTTACTACCAACGCCCCGTCAAAAATGCTAGAGGCCCATCTAAACAGCCACCTGAGTGCCTTCCTGGACAACTCCAATCTATTGGACTCCTCTCAGCACGGTTTTCGGAGGGCACATAGCACCGAGTCCGCCCTGACAGTAGTCACAAATAACATCCGCGCTAAGGTCGACAGTGGCCAGACTACTCTTCTGGTCCTGCTCGACCTCACAGCTGCTTTCGATACCCTGTCCCCTCCATCTTGGCCAAGCGCCTTAGGGAGATAGGAGTGGACGGACCAACACTTAGCCTACTGACATCTTTCCTTGATCACCGTGAACAGAGGGTTACGCTGGGTGATTTTCTCTCCCCAGTCAAGCCTGTGCAGTGTGGGGTGCCTCAGGGTTCGTCCCTGAGCCCCACGCTCTTTAATATCTATGTAGCAGCGCTTGCCAGGCTTGTGAGATCTTTTGGGCTGGAAGTCCTATCCTATGCTGACGACACTCAGATTATGGTTTCCCTCTCGCAATCGGTAGACATCACAGCCCGAAATTTCAGGAACTGTATGGAAGCAGTTGCGGGCTGGATGATAAGGAACTTCCTCAAATTAAATGGGGAGAAAACGGAGGTCCTTATCTTCGGAGGCAAGCATGAGATCTGGTTGATGGAGTGGTGGCCCTCTGCCCTTGGAGCTTGCTCCAGGCCCTCACAGTCTGCCCGCAATCTGGGTGAAATTTTTTACACCAAGCTCTCCTTCGACAAACAAGTCAGCAGTGCTGCCTTAACTTGCTGTGGGGTCTTAAGAATCTTGAGGAAAATTGTACACTATCTCTCAATCGAGGCCCGAAAACAGGTCACCGTGGCCCTCTTATCCTCAAGGTTAGATTACTACAATGCACTGTATTTAGGAATCAACAAACAATTAGTTCAACGCCTTCAAACAGTGCAAAATGCAGCAGCCAGGTTTGTTGCTGACACCCCGAGATTCTCATCAGGCTCCTCCATTAGGAGGGATCTGCATTGGCTCCCCATACAGGCCAGGATAGAGTTTAAGATCCTATGTGTCACCCACCGGGCCCTGCAGGGATCCGGTGCCGAAGACATTAGATCCCTTGTCTCCCTCTATACCCCCGGCAGGGCACTTCGCTCAGCATCTAAAAATCTTCTTGCTGTGCCACGAGTCACCAAAGCCAGGTGGGGCGGGAGGGCCTTTTCCTCCCTCGCCCCCAGTATCTGGAACATACTTCCGGCTGAGCTTAAGCTACAAACCTCCCATTCTCTCTTCCGGAAGGCATTAAAGACTTGGCTCTTCAGGGAGGCCTACCTATAGCCAGCGCACGCCCTCTCCCTCCATACAGCCAGTACCATCGTCAGCGCCTTGATGCCCATGGGCAAAGTTGCGCTTCTACAAATCATTATCCATTCATTCATTATGAAAAGATCGCACTAGCACTTTAACTTTCCCAATAATTTAAGAAAAGGCTAACCGAGCCCCAAGTGCACAAAATTACCCACAGCTTAATTTATTACAGAGACAAAACATATTTGGAGTAACATATTGTTCGAAGGTATAACGTTAAATTTGCTTTTATAGTGTCTATTATCTTGCTTATTTATTAATTACTGCTTTGCGTGATGCATTTGGAACTTGTATTTTATCATGCAACCAAATATTTTATAACTACCTTGCCACTAGATCCAAGTTGGCTGTTCCCTTTCCTAGTTTGTAAGGTTGTATACATTTTTGTAACGGTTCTCACTACAAACTTGTAATGGCTTTTATTAGCTGAGCATGAATAAAATAATCTTGAAACGTGGTCTTACGCTTTATTTTTTAAATAGGTTCAGTTGTAAGTACTATATTTTTTTCTTGTTTGCGTCCACATGTGTATCAGCACAGCGCCTGCTTCACGGACGCTGTGCTTCATGTTCCGCTCGGCATTTGCATTGCAGGTTTAATTATTGTTTTACTTTGGAGGCCGTATGCCTTTTAACAGGGTCGGATTGGGATCACAATTCGGCACGGGCACTGACGAAAAAAGTGGCCCACATTCAAGAGGCGTGGCCCATATTTAAGGGGCGTGGCTCACATTCAAGGGGCGTGCCCTTTCATGAAACACCATTTGCACAGACAAGGAATGAAAGTGGGAGGATACTGTTCTTGCACACGACACAGGGCCAAGGTGGCAATGGCCTACATGCTGAGCAACTAAAAAAAATAGCAAGGCCCTTTTTTGTCACAAAATTATTCCAGCCCTACAGCACAGGAGCACCTGAAAAGCAGCAAAGCCCCTGCTATTACTAACCTACTCAGCCCTCCCCAGACCTTCAGCTCAGGAGCACACGAACAGAGGTAAGGCCCCTGCAATTAGTAAATTAATCAACCCTCCAGGCCTTGGGAAAATGTCCTGGCAGGGGAGCACAAAACACAGCTTTCTGGGTCATCCAAGGTAGCCAGGGGGGAGGCTGAGGTGAAGCTGGTGCATGGGAAGTGCCTTCCCAGTGTGTTCTGGCAGTTTGAGTATTTACCATTTACTGTAGTATTACCCTTGTACCTGTGTATGGTACCCTTGTGTAACTTGCACAAGTCACTTTTCTCTTGTAACACACTGTTTGCTACCTCTCACTTTTTGTTTGCTTTAGATGCTTGCACAAGTGCCACCATTGCCTACGTAACGTTTGTTCTTGTGCTGGAGTGTCTGCCATTAATTGCAGTATTATACCTCTACTTGTATTTTGTACGCTTTTATAACCTGCACACATATCTCTTTTTCCTCCTGTAATGTATCGTTTGCTCCTCTTGTATTTTGGTTGCTCACTATTGTCACTTTTGATTCATGTAACTTAACGTTTGCTTTTGTAATTTGTCCACTTATAATTTTCACCTCATGTATTATTGCTGTTCCTAGTGTGAAGTGCTCTGACACCTTCGGGTAAAGTCCGCGCTATATAAAATCGCATAAATAAATAAATAAAACAAAAAAATTCCAAACATCACCAGGCCCCCACAGCAAGACCCATTCTTCCTCGCCCACTATGCCCTGAATGTGAAGGGCTGTGGGCGAGGTGTTAAGACTAACACCGTTTCTGGGCTGCATGGGCGCCAGGGGGACGAGGTGCAAATGGCTCACAGGCCTGAGAAACACCTGGCCCCCAGGGAGGCCGATTATTGCAAACAATCACCCCTCCTCAGCCCAGCCTCAGCTTGATTGCTTGGCAGGGTAGGGGTGAAGGAGAGCCCACAGCTGACAATCGCTGTCTGGCCGCACAGCGAGGCTGCTTTCATTTTCTGTCTCTGTCTCTGTGCACTCGGTGGGCCGTTTTTTTTCTCCCCTTTCCTGGTCCACTCTCTGTGGACTGGGACAGGGGAGAAAAAAAACGGCCCACAGAGGGCACTGAGGCACCGGCCCTTCGGCCCATTCCTGAATGCCCGCCTTGCCAATCCGCCCCTGCCTTTTAACGACGTGACCACTTTCATTTTTGCCATTGCGTTTTGTTTCCCGTTTGTGGTAGCCTGCTCTTTCTGTGCCGTCTCTCCCTTCACCCCGCCCCTACAACCCCTCTAAGATCGCTGCTTGTATTTTAAGTGATTTGCCCCAAATCACAGGATGTTGAGCCGAAGCAGAGACTCAAACTCCCGAGTTGGCAACTCTGACCTCATGCCGTTCACAGCAAGTTTGATACAGATTCATTGCTTGTGTTTTTTTAAATGTTGCCCTACAAGGTCCCAAAGGAGAGACCTATTGCGTTGCAAATGCTTGTTATGAATGAGTGTGGTAAAAACCAGCCAATGCATAGCGTCCCTGCAGAGATCACAGAATAGAGCCGGGTTTTCACCACGAGCACCCACTTGTCCAGTTAAATGTTCTTATCCCCATTGTACCTGGGAGTGTTGTGTTTATTAATTAATTTCACCTTGGGATAACAGGTATAAATCCCGAACGTGGTTAAATGAAAAGTGAATTAATCTAGAAGAACTGTAGTTGTTTGGCATTACTAGTGTGACAAAAGGCATGTGATTTCTGCACTAGAACGATACATGCACAGGAAGAAAAGCATCTTACCCCGGTCAGACTAGAAACTCATGCTACAAACCTCCCTGAATAAAGCAAAGTATCACAGAAGCAAAACAAAAGGAAGCTGAGAGAAATTATGCGTTTTCCATTCCAGAAGGATATACCATACCTACAGTTGTTGGTTATATTGAAGGGAAGTGCTTTTCTGTACCAGTTCAGTTGGTCAGCTGTATGCTATGGTAAATCTTGGTTTCCTGTGTAGTTCCACTTAATTTTAATCTAGATCAGGGGCACCAAGGAGAACTAAAGTAATTTATCATGTCCTGTGTATTCTGCTGGAATTTACTTCTCCTAAACTAATGGCTATTGTTCCTCGAAAATGTATTAGATTATGAAAAATGGAGCTTTCCCTTCAACAGTTTACTCTAACCGTTTACTGGGCATTTTATTAAATATTTCATTTTAGGGTATTAAAGTAAATATGAGGATATGCAGAGGATTTAATTTGAATTTTATATAGTATAGAAATAGTGAAGTATCTTTTCAAATGTAAATCATTCTTACTCGATTTTTAGCTAAGACTACTTACAAACACTGCAATTATATTTGTATACGAATAATGATGGTGCTTCCTCATTTGAGGCAAACATGGAAATCTAAACGTGACAAAACACAAAAATGTGCCAATGTAGGTAATCTGTATACTTACTCGTCTTGCAATGACAGGTGCGACAGCCATTCTGATCAAGTCGGAATCCATAGGCACAATCCTTTTCAGTCAGAGTGCAGTTCACCAACATCTCACATGTGGGAGGGCCTATTGTGATATATGTTGGTTCTGTAAAAGAGATTTGTTAAAACCATTAAAAACATCATCGGGCACTTGTACAATAATTTTTAATGACACTACAAGTATATTGTGAAACCACGAGCATGGAGCTACATGAAGGACAACAACTATTTCAACCAACATTAGTAATGTCCATGTTAGACCTGACATCATTGGCTTGAGTCTCTCCTCCATTTTTTCTGTTTGCCTCTACTGTTTTACGATGTTTTGCTGGTATATGCTTTGGGCGCCGTGTCACTGCTGATCAGTGCCATAGCGCAAGTGCTCCCTATGTTAAAATGATGTATCTATTGTATCCATGTTTGGCTTATTTGGTTTACTGTCAGTCCCTAGTCTAGTGCACCAGGAGTGCCGGGGCTTGTAAATACCAATGCCGCTCGTGGGCTTGCAGCACGTGTTGTGCCACCCACAGGAGCGGCCTTGTAAAAGAATGCCTACGGGTCGGTCATTGCGAGACCCACGTGCAGTCCTGTACTGTCACGCCGGCTGCGCAGGTATCCCTACTTGCCAGCCCCTCCAACCTTCCCTTAACTTCATGTTAGTCACCCCTATGGTAGGCCCATGGGCAGGGTGCATTGTAAGTGTAAGGTAGGACACGCCTGACCAAGTTGGCATGTCCTGATAGTGAAGTGCCGCCATCTTCGTGCTTCACTATGGCGAGGTAGCCTGCTCTCCGTTGGATAGAATGGGCCGCCGGGATTGTTAAGGCTATAATCCTAGCTGGCTCGGGGAGCATGGTGCAATGTCGAGTTTGGTATCCCTGAACTCGGGGTTTAATTACGCATCCGTTGGTGTGGATGGTTTTTGGACTCTGGGTTCGAAAATAGTACTTTCAGAAAGTGTCTATTTTCTTGTCTAACCATATCTGGTCTCTGCTGGTCTTGCGTGTGTGTGACAGGAGCTGGGTGGCGCCAAGAGGTCTGGATGAGTCAGTGTGGGATGAGTGGGACATTTACGTTGAGAGTAGGGGGAGAGTAGTTGTTGATAGCCTGCCTTGCCTGATACAATGCTGGCTCCACCTCCTGCCAAGCGACTGATGGCTCTGTGCCTGCCATGGACGATCCTGGCCCCACCTCCTGCCAGGAGGACGATAGCTCTGCTCCTGCCAGTATCAATGCTGGCTCCACCTCCTGCGGGGCGTCGGAGGACCCGGCCCGGCTCAGTGAATAAGCCAGGTGCTACTGCCTGGCTCCACCCCCCGCAGACTCGGGATGTTGGGAAATCCCCGGCATAGACAAAGGGATCAAAGACGAAAAGGGGTATAAGAGAAGGACCCCTGAACTCGGAAATCAGATCACTTCTGACAAGGAACCCTGTAACCAAGGACAAGAAGCCTGCTGATCTAAAGGACTGCCTACCCCTTCTGCCAGTGTGCTGTTGTTGGGGGAATCCTGCAGTGCTTCTTTATTTTTGCCAAGGAACCAGGAGAGAGGAACTGTGTGTGTACTCTCACGCTTGCTAAGAAAATCTCCAAGGACTGGAAGAGTGCCAGTCTCCTGCTGAAGTCACAGGGCTAAAGGACTTCATCTGCTAAAAGTGCTATTTGCTGGAAGTGTGAATCCAGCACCTCTGAAAGGACCAGCAATCACGACGATCGGACGCTGGGCCCGACCGACGCCAGCAGCAACGCCAGTGAGTGGGAGTACGGCTCTAACTCCAGAGGACCTCGTGTCTGCCCCGCTGCTGATCGCATCAACCGTGTGCCCTTCGACGCCGTGAGCGCTGCTCACTCTGTGCAACTGCATCATCGACAACGCCTGCTGAGGCCTGATCGACACCGAAGACGCGACGCCGGATTGCTCGACGCCGCTGATCATCGTGTGCTTCATTTTCCTAAGGTACTGTGTTGTTGGGGGTCCGTGTGACTCCAGGCCCGACGTAGCGCTCCTCGCGGTCGACGCCGAACCTGTGGATTATCTTTGCCCCGACGTTGTGTAGCTCCCGTGTGAGTTACCCTGTTGCTAAGAACTGTGTTTCCAAGAAGAAGATTTGCTTGATACTAAAAGACTTTTTCGTGCTACAGAAGAAACTACCTTTGAACTATCCTTTTTCCTTCCCAAACGTATTTATTCCGATTGTGTACAGTTTTGCCGTTATTTTGGTCTTGTGCTAAGCCTTATATAAAAATACTTATTTTTATAATACTACGGTGTCGTGTCCATTTGTAGTGTATTCACTGTATTACTGTATGTGGTCATAATTGCTTAACACACAGCCTCTGAGATAAGCCTGTTCTGCTCTGCCAAGCTACCGAGGGGGTGAGCAGGGGTTATCGAAGGGTGTGATCCCCTTGCCCTGACTAGAAAAGGAGTGTCCCTATTTGTCAGAAGTGCATACCTCTGCCAACTAGAGACAGCCGGTTCTAACATTGGATGCAGCGGTGAGGATTTGGACCTTGCATTTATGACCCATGTACAGTGATTAGTGTGCGCTACGTAGTGAAAGCAGACCATAACGCAGTCACAATCTGATTCGGAAGGATCCTATTTTTGTTCTCCGCTTTTCTGAAACTTGATTTTCTGAACACTGCCAGTTTTAACCATGAGTGACAACGGAGTCACTACCCCTGCTATCGTTGTTGTGGAAGAGTTCGAGAGGAGTAAGCTAAAGAAATACAAGAAAGATGAGCTGAAACACTTTTGCAACCAGTTTGAAGTTCCTACCACCGGCCTCTCGAGAAAAGATGATTTTTATAAAGCATTGCAGGCCTGGTGGGAATCCAGAAATCCCTCTGATGTGGTGGTGGTACCCACAGAGGAAGGGGATGAGGAGGTGCCAGTGAATGGACCTGTGCCCTCTCCCGGAAGCAGTGTTTCCTCCAAAGGTCTTTCCCCTGAAGAAAGAGAAGAAAGGGCGAAAGAGCGAGCTTACAACATGGAGATGGCAAGGCTAAAAATAAAGGGGCAGTTGGAGTTAGAAAATGCAAGAGGTAGAAGGGAAGCTGATTTAGAGATCAAAAAGTTGGAGTTTGAACGAGAGAAGTTAGCTTTGGAGCGTGAAGCCAGGTTGGGGGAACTGGATATCCAAGCTAAAAAGTTAGAGTTGAATCCCTCTGGTGGCAGCATTCCATCCGAGCCTGCAGAAAGTAAGTTTTACTTCCCGAAAGATGTGATCAAAGATTACAATAAGAATGAAGATATTGATCAATGGTTTAAAGCATATGAGTTAGCATTGTTGGCCCACCAGGTCCCTGAGAAGAATTGGGGAGCGGGGTTGTGGGGTCGCTTTGTGAATGAGGGAAGAGATACCCTGTTAGACATGCCTGTTGCGGATAGGATGTCGTATGCGCATATGAAAGATGCTTTAATGTTGCGATATGGTTTAACCCCCGAGCAGTACAGACAAGCTTTTAGAGAATGTAAGAAGTTGCCTGGTACGACGTGGGTTGAATATGTGTCTTATTTTTGCAGAGCCATGGATGGTTGGGTAAAGGGCAGCAAAGTGGAAAGTTATGAAGCTCTTTATGATTTGTTTGCGTGGGAGCACTTGTCTAATAACTGTTTTCCAGAGCTGAGCCAGCACCTGATTGATAGCAAGATATCTAACCCTAGAAAACTTGCTGAGGAGGCGGACCGCTGGGTCAGTACCAGGGTCCACAAGGGTCCAGTGGGAGACTCAGCCAAAGGTGGGCAGGGTCCCCAGCAGAAGAGTGGGGGGGACAAGGGTAAACAGAAGGAGTCTCAGAAAGGGCCCCAAAGTAATCCCCAAGGGAACCAAGGGAAAGGTTCCCAGCCTCCCCCTGAGAAGAAGCCAGGGGCCCCGACGGGTAAACCTGTTCATAGGGGCCCCCTAACCTGCTACGGTTGTGGGCAGGTGGGACACCGGTTTTATGACCCCCAGTGTCCCAAAAAGGATTCGAATGCACCGCCGCGTGCACCCCCTCGTCAGTTGGCAAGTGTAGCCTTGGGAGGGGAGGAGATGGTTGTCCATGGTGGGAGGGGTCCCGCAGAAATGTCCCTGGTCTCGCTAGGAGACATGCAAATGGCCCCTCCACCCCCTCTGCCTAGTAACACTAGTAAATATAGGCAGTGGGTGACCATTAATGGCCATAGAGTGGAAGCTCTCAGAGACACCGGAGCGAGTGTGACAGCTGTCAAGTGTCACTTGGTGTCCAGAGAGCAGGTGGTTCCCCACGCATTCTACCCCGTGATAGCTGCCGATAACTCCCAGAAAGAGTGTGAGGTGGCTCAGGTTTCCTTTGAATGGGGGGGAGTTTCAGGTACTCTTCAGGTTGCTGTAAGGCCCGCCATGCCTGTCGATTGTCTCCTGGGCAATGATTTGGAAGACTCCCCTTGGGCTAAGGTGGAGCGAGCAGCGCACTTGAAAATGTTGGGTGTGCCAGAGTGGGTGTGTGCAACCACTCGATCCATGACAGCGAGTAAGGGTGTTGATGGGGTCCCGGAGCCTGAAAGTACGGCCCAGGACCCAGCTGTGAAGAGAAGAGGCAGGAGGCGCGGGAAACCGGCCCCCGTTGTTCCCGTGGTCCAGGAGGAGGTAGACCCTGAGGGGGATGCCCTGGAGCCCACAGGGGAACAAATTGCCGAACTGGGAGATTTGCCCGAGCTGACCTACTGGCAGCAGGATGGTGGTCCCTCCAGGGAGGAATTCTGTGCGGAACAGAAGGTGTGCCCTTCTCTTGTGGGCATGAGGCAGCAGGCCTCAGCCCAATCCTCAGGTGATCAGTCAGGGTCACATTTTGTGTACTGGGAGAACGACCTCCTGTATAGCGAGCCTAAGGCTGCTGAGCCTGGGTCAGCCCGTGTGCTGGTGGTACCTCAGCGCTTCAGAGCCTTCCTACTGGGTTTGGCTCATGACGTACCGTTAGCTGGACATCTGGGGCAGGACAAGACCTATGACAGGCTTGTCACCCATTTTTATTAGCCTCAGATGCGGAGGGATGTAGACATCCATTGCAAGACTTGTCGCACTTGCCAGGCAAGTGGGAAAAGCGGAAGGAAGCAGAAGGCTCCCCTCCAACCTTTTCCGGTGGTCAGCACCCCCTTTGACCGGGTGGGTATTGACATTGTTGGGCCCCTGGACCCCAAGACAGCCCTGGGCAACAGGTTCATCCTGGTCTTGGTGGACCATGCCACGAGGTACCCGGAGGCCATCCCTCTCCGAACGGTGACGGCCCCCGTGGTGGGACGAGCACTGATGGGTGTTTTCTCCCGGATGGGGTTCCCCAGAGAGGTGGTGTCCGACCGAGGCACCAACTTCATTTCGAACTATATGAAGTCTCTGTGGAAGGAGTGTGGGGTAACCTACAAGTTCACCACTCCTTACCACCCTCAAGGAAATGGGCTGGTTGAGAGATTCAACCGGACCCTGAAAGGCATGATTATGGGTCTTGAAGAACCAATGAGGCGGAAATGGGACGTCCTCTTGCCATGCCTGTTGTTTGCTTACCGTGAGGTGCCGCAGAAGGCTCTAGGGCTCAGCCCCTTTGAGCTCTTATACGGTCACCCGGTAAGAGGACCTTTGAGTCTGCTCAAGGAAGGCTGGGAGCAATCTCCCAGGAAACCTCCCCAGGATGTATACAGCTACATGCTGGCCTTTCGGAACCAGACTCGGCGCTTCAGAGAACTTGCTCAGGCAAATCTGGAGGCCAGCCAGGAGGAGATGAAGCGATGGTACGACCGGAATGCCACTCTGGTAGAGCTTCAGCCTGGTCAGGAAGTGTGGGTCATGTCCCCTGTGGAACCTTGTGCGCTCAAGGACAGGTGGACTGGACCGTTTAAGGTTGTGGAGAAGAAGAGCGATGTCACCTACTTGGTGGACTTGAAATCTCCCAGGAACCCCTTGCGGGTCCTGCATGTCAACCGTTTGAAGCCCCACTTAGAAAGGTCCGAAGTGGGCATGCTCCTAGCTACAGATGATGGAATGGAGGAGGAGAGTGAGCCTCTTCCTGACCTCCTGTATGCTAAAGAGCAAGACGGGTCAGTGGATGGTGTGGTCCTCTCTGACACACTGACCCTTGAGCAGAGACAGGATTGTCACCAACTGTTGGGGCAATTCCCGGATCTGTTTTCCTTGGTTCCGGGTGTCACGCATTGGTGTGTCCATGACGTTGACACCGGAGACAGCCCTCCTGTGAAGCACAAGGCTTACAGGGTGACTGACAAGGTCCGAGCGTACATTAAGGAGGAGGTCTCCAAAATGTTCGCGTTAGGGGTGATTGAGTCCTCTAGCAGTCCTTGGGCCAGCCCAGTGGTCTTGGTCCCGAAGGCTGCAGCGCCTGGTGCTTCACCAGAACTCCGGTTCTGCGTGGATTACCGAGGACTCAATTCGGTCACGAAGACCGACGCGCATCCCATCCCCAGAGCTGATGAGCTCATCGATCGGTTGGGGGCTGCCCGGTACCTTAGTACGTTCGATTTAACGTCTGGGTACTGGCAGATCGCCTTGACTGATGGGGCAAAAGAGAGGTCAGCATTCTCCACACCAGATGGGCTCTACCAGTTCCGGGTGATGCCCTTTGGGATGAAGAATGCCCCTGCCACCTTCCAGAGGTTGGTCAACCAGGTCTTGGCTGGACTGGAGGATTTCAGTGCCGCCTACCTGGACGACATCGCAGTGTTCAGCGCCAGCTGGGAGGAACACTTGCGCCACCTCCAGGAAGTGTTGTTGGCCCTGCGCGGAGCAGGCCTCACAATCAAAGCCAGTAAGTGCCAGATTGGGCAGGGTTCTGTGGTGTACTTGGGGCACCAAGTAGGGAGCGGTAAGGTGGCCCCCCTGCAACCCAAGATTGATACCATCCTGGCTTGGGCACCGCCCAAAACCCAAACGCAGGTGAGAGCCTTCTTAGGACTCACGGGTTATTACAGGAGGTTTATCAAGGATTACGGCAACATTGTGCACCCCTTGACTTCGCTGACTTCCAGGAAGCAGCCACGAAACGTGATCTGGACTGATGCCTGTCAAACGGCCTTTGACACCCTGAAAACTGCAATGTGCACAGCACCTATACTCCAAGCACCCGATTTTTCGAAAGAATTCATTGTTCAGACGGACGCTTCAGAGCATGGCGTGGGGGCTGTTCTAGCTCAGGTGAATGAAGAGGGCCGAGACTTGCCGGTAGCCTTCATCAGTAGGAGGTTACTTCCCAGAGAAACGAGGTGGAGTGCGATAGAGAGAGAAGCATTTGCTGTGGTCTGGGCGCTGAAGAAGCTAAGACCCTACCTGTTTGGGACTCACTTCCCGGTTCAGACAGACCACAGGCCCCTCAGATGGTTGATGCAAATGAGGGGTGAGAATCCAAAACTGTTGAGGTGGTCCATTGCTCTACAGGGGATGGACTTAACGGTGGAACACCGCCCTGGTACAGATCACGCCAATGCGGATGGTCTGTCCAGATTTTTCCGCCTTAGTGATGAGGACTCCCTAGGTTAGGAGTAGTTCTCCCCACATTTCAGCTGGAGGGGACACGTGTTAGACCTGACATCATTGGCTTGAGTCTCTCCTCCATTTTTTCTGTTTGCCTCTACTGTTTTACGATGTTTCGCTGGTATATGCTTTGGGCGCCGTGTCACTGCTGATCAGTGCCATAGCGCAAGTGCTCCCTATCTTAAAATGATGTATCTATTGTATCCATGTTTGGCTTATTTGGTTTACAGTCAGTCCCTAGTCTAGTGCACCAGGAGTGCCGGGGCTTGTAAATACAAATGCCGCTCGTGGGCTTGCAGCACGTGTTGTGCCACCCACAGGAGCGGCCTTGTAAAAGAATGCCTACGGGTCGGTCATTGCGAGACCCACGTGCAGTCCTGTACTGTCACGCCGGCTGCGCAGGTATCCCTACTTGCCAGCCCCTCCAACCTTCCCTTAACTTCATGTTAGTCACCCCTATGGTAGGCCCATGGGCAGGGTGCATTGTAAGTGTAAGGTAGGACACGCCTGACCAAGTTGGCATGTCCTGATAGTGAAGTGCCGCCATCTTCGTGCTTCACTATGGCGAGGTAGCCTGCTCTCCGTTGGATAGAATGGGCCGCCGGGATTGTTAACGCTATAATCCTAGCTGGCTCGGGGAGCATGGTGCAATGTCGAGTTTGGTATCCCTGAACTCGGGGTTTAATTACGCATCCGTTGGTGTGGATGGTTTTTGGACTCTGGGTTCGAAAATAGTACTTTCAGAAAGTGTCTATTTTCTTGTCTAACCATATCTGGTCTCTGCTGGTCTTGCGTGTGTGTGACAGGAGCTGGGTGGCGCCAAGAGGTCTGGATGAGTCAGTGTGGGATGAGTGGGACATTTACGTTGAGAGTAGGGGGAGAGTAGTTGTTGATAGCCTGCCTTGCCTGATACAATGCTGGCTCCACCTCCTGCCAAGCGACTGATGGCTCTGTGCCTGCCATGGACGATCCTGGCCCCACCTCCTGCCAGGAGGACGATAGCTCTGCTCCTGCCAGTATCAATGCTAGCTCCACCTCCTGCGGGGCGTCGGAGGACCCGGCCCGGCTCAGTGAATAAGCCAGGTGCTACTGCCTGGCTCCACCCCCCGCAGACCCGGGATGTTGGGAAATCCCCGGCATAGACAAAGGGATCAAAGACGAAAAGGGGTATAAGAGAAGGACCCCTGAACTCGGAAATCAGATCACTTCTGACAAGGAACTCTGTAACCAAGGACAAGAAGCCTGCTGATCTAAAGGACTGCCTACCCCTTCTGCCAGTGTGCTGTTGTTGGGGGAATCCTGCAGTGCTTCTTTATTTTTGCCAAGGAACCAGGAGAGAGGAACTGTGTGTGTACTCTCACGCTTGCTAAGAAAATCTCCAAGGACTGGAAGAGTGCCAGTCTCCTGCTGAAGTCACAGGGCTAAAGGACTTCATCTGCTAAAAGTGCTATTTGCTGGAAGTGTGAATCCAGCACCTCTGAAAGGACCAGCAATCACGACGATCGGACGCTGGGCCCGACCGACGCCAGCAGCAACGCCAGTGAGTGGGAGTACGGCTCTAACTCCAGAGGACCTCGTGTCTGCCCCGCTGCTGATCGCATCAACCGTGTGCCCTTCGACGCCGTGAGCGCTGCTCACTCTGTGCAACTGCATCATCGACAACGCCTGCTGAGGCCTGATCGACACCGAAGACGCGACGCCGGATTGCTCGACGCCGCTGATCATCGTGTGCTTCATTTTCCTAAGGTACTGTGTTGTTGGGGGTCCGTGTGACTCCAGGCCCGACGTAGCGCTCCTCGCGGTCGACGCCGAACCTGTGGATTATCTTTGCCCCGACGTTGTGTAGCTCCCGTGTGAGTTACCCTGTTGCTAAGAACTGTGTTTCCAAGAAGAAGATTTGCTTGATACTAAAAGACTTTTTCGTGCTACAGAAGAAACTACCTTTGAACTATCCTTTTTCCTTCCCAAACGTATTTATTCCGATTGTGTACAGTTTTGCCGTTATTTTGGTCTTGTGCTAAGCCTTATATAAAAATACTTATTTTTATAATACTACGGTGTCGTGTCCATTTGTAGTGTATTCACTGTATTACTGTATGTGGTCATAATTGCTTAACACACAGCCTCTGAGATAAGCCTGTTCTGCTCTGCCAAGCTACCGAGGGGGTGAGCAGGGGTTATCGAAGGGTGTGATCCCCTTGCCCTGACTAGAAAAGGAGTGTCCCTATTTGTCAGAAGTGCATACCTCTGCCAACTAGAGACAGCCGGTTCTAACAGTCCACAGGCCTGAATAGTTATTGATGTTGTTTATGTTGTCAACTCAGTTGAAATAAAATCGCAAAAGAGCAGTATCTTGTTTGATATTTTATTCATGTGGACAATATACTTGAATTTTAATAGAAACATATGTACTTGCAACATTTGAATACGGATAACCAAAAGGAAATGTAGGTTTTAAAGGGCACTGAAAGTAAATTAAGTTGTAGTTTTTAAATTCAGTGTTACTTAGGTTTGCATTTGTCTAGTTCAGTATTACAACTCATGTAAATGAAGTTAAAGTTAGAAGAATAGAAGGAGTAATCGAAATGGAATTTATTAGAAATGTGTTACTTTTTATTGTTTAGTTGTGGTAAATTTTTATAAGTTGGGTTCAAGCGTTAGAAAGTTTTGAGTTTTGAAGTTGATTGAGGTGCAGTTTACCTTCTGTAGTGTTAATGCTTTGAGTGCTCGTAGGGCGTGCTGAGATGGCCTTCGTTTATAGATCATTGTAAAATGCATTGTGCATTTTTTGAAGTGTCATTTTTTTGTGCCTGATAGATTGCAAGTTATTGCGTGAATGGTATTTTAAATAACAGTGTAAAAGTTTAGCATGTGATTAGTTGCGTAGGTTATGTTAATCCAGGGGCTAAAAGTAGGTGTTCAAAGTTGTAAAATTCGCCATAAATATAACTTGACCCTTTTCATAAAAAAGCCGAATGCGGGTAGGTATAATGAAATACCACACAGCAGTCGCAGGTTAAGTATGGCAGGCAGTTAGTTTAGGTAGGGTAAGTATGGTGAGTGGGTAAGGCATGTGATGTATAGTCGATAGGTTAGCATGATTATTATGGTAGTTGTGACAGGTACGTTTAGCTATGGGAGTAGCTATGTAGAGTAGTTATGGTGGGTAGGCATGTATGTTGCGCAGGTATTTTCGGCATGGTGGTTTGGTATGGTTGGTGAGGTATGGAAGGTCTTTGAGCTTGGTTCAAGGGAGTAAATTAATGTCAGACATTCCTGTGCTCCGTTTCACATATCTAATGAGAAGGAATGCAGATATATTACTCTTTTGAAGCTTAGCATGCATCTTAGCTGTAGAACATTATCAAGATAACATTTAAAATAGACGGCATGAGAGTTCTCTGTAATATTAGAGCATCAAACTGGATAGCGGTAAAAACCAGCAGTATAACCTCACCTGAAGAAAAAAAAACTGTTTAAAAGTACTAAACCATGCATTCAATATAACACCTATTTACTAGCTTCATAAAAAATTCATAATTGCAGCTGCACTCACACAGGCCATATACTGGTACGAAAGTCCAAATATAACTACTATGCAATGCACTTTGGCAGCCACAAACAATATCTGTTAAAGGTGCATAGGACTGACCACCTAATAAATGCTAACTCTCTATTTAGGATATACCTCCCTAGACCATTCCCACCAGTGGCATAACGAAACTCAAGGACCTCCCTGCAAAGTACACTGAGGGGACCCCCCACACTTCAGACCCAATCAGAAGCTCTCAGGTCAGGGGCCCGCTGCCCGTGCACAGTGCTGGAGGGGGCCCACCTGGAGCACAGGCTACACCCCCACACACACACCACAGGGGCTGTTACGCCACTGGCATCCACGACTGAAATCTGGTTAAAACAGAATAATATAACCGTTATTTCTCAAGTAGTCAGTCACTTTCACTACCAGGAACGCAACAGCGTTTACCACAAAAGTACATCTTTGGCTTTCACATTCCCCAGAGGGTACGTGCTAGCCAGGATTAAAACATGGACAAGCAAAATCAACTGAGTATTTGAACAGCAAAACTCAACCTAGGTCTTCTGTATGCAACTTTTGTAAGTAATTTTTGACCGCAACAACCTCAACGCCGTCTGCATTAATAATTCTTTATAATTATAGAACTGCTGTACATGCATGTAACCCTACACGGCACGGATCACTCATCCTCTGGCAAAAAGTAAAAGGGAAAACACAAAGGCATATGCCACACAGATCCTCTGTTTCAAATGCCATATTTCCAATTATTTAACCATCATAATACAAAAAAATACAACCATGAACTTTATGTATAGAGGGGTCCAAAGAAACAACACAAAGGAAGGAATTAGCAATGCAAATAGGAAAAAAAAATCATTGCCTCCAAGTCCCTCTTTCGGCATACAGTCTCCAGCTCATTTTGATAAATCCACTCTAATGCATTGCAACAGCAGGCGGAAAACATCAGCTTTATCCTGCAAAATGTTTTAAATCTTCGACTTTAAGGTCTAGGCAGTATGAAGCAACAGAAGTCCGAGAATACACCTGTTGAATCTAGATGTTGGACTCACCTGGTATATGACTGTTCAATGACTACCGTGCGGCCTACAGAATTAGGTTAGCTTTGTGAAAATAAACATCTATGTAGGACTTCAATATTCGTGGTCTACATGTATTAGGCCACATTTTAATCTTTTATTTTACAACTCTTTCCCCCTGGGGTTAGCAGTACAAGCTTCAAGAGAAAAAAGGATTTAAATGCAATACAATGCATCGTCGTGAATAAGCTGCTATTATGGATCAAGGCAGAGAAATCAGGAAAGCAGACAAGAGTGGGACGACTGATGATGCTGCAGTTCTACTTATGCGGATAAGAAGGAACAGAGTTATAAAGTAGATTTATTGAAGGAGAGCCGAACATAAAGTGTAATCCGGGCATAAAGTGTAATCCTGCCGATGTACGGTTTGTACCTGGCACAAAGATTAAGAATCGGAATTGGTATGGTGCTAGATGCAAGGGTAACTCTAGAGAATGAGGAATTGTACCATGAAGGGAAAGCTACGATGAATGAATGGAGAGAAGTTGCAAAATGGCGCAACGCGTCCTTATGTAAAATATCCAAAAACGTAGAATGTACGGGTACTATGGTGAGAATCCCACACAAGAATATAGCGAAAAGGAATGCAAATCACAGTGTCTTTAGTCGTGACGCAACCAAAACATTGTCAGGTTATTTTCACCAAGAGGACGGGTGCTCAGACCCAGGTTCACCCTCATGTGAATACATCCCTAATCCTGGGTAGTTCATCCACAGACCGAACCCAGTCATGTGTGGCTCAATGGACTTTTCAGGAATCACTGGGAGCAGAGTTGATCTGAAGGCACCAGGGGCCACTCCACCTTCCGTGAAGCGACTCTGAATCAGCGAGGTTTACATTTTTTATGTCTCGCCTATTCTATCCCGTAGGGACTGAATAGGCGAGATTATAGTAAGCGGTCCGAAAAGTCTACATAGCTGCGGATCGCGTTCAGTTCATGTGAGCCAGGCGCATGCACATCGCACACCCACACCATTGCCAGCCACATCCCACACCATTTGTCTGAGCCTAGGCATCAGACTTCAAAAGAAGCCGCTCTCCCACTCCCGGCCCCCCCGACCAGACTTCAAAGGAAGCCACTCCCGCGCCCCGCAATGCCGAGAGCTTGTTTTAATTGGAGGCTTCAAAATCATATTGTTAGCCCAGGCCTGCATTACGGGGACGTAACCTGCGCCCTTTCTTTTGCAACTCAGATCCAAGTGTAGACCCAAACATGCGCCACCTGGCCTGTACTGCATCACTGTACATCAGCTCCCTCGACCCCCTCCTTCCCGCTGCTCAGGTCCAGGGATAAGTCCCACCGTATGCCGGGGCTGAGTGCACCTTGTGTGCGCCGGGATGACACCGACTCCTGCAACTAGCGCCTTGACGGCTCCACTCACAGCTCTCCTAGTACGTGTGCACAGACGTGGCATAACCGAGGCACTGATGCACTGCACGTCGGCACTCGCGGTTCTCCCGACACACTGTCCCGCCAGGTAACACAACGTTACCATCACCCAAGGACAGCAACAACAAAACTGCAGTTTCTACGCCGAGCGCCAGGGACGCAAAACTGCAGCTTCAATCCGCTTCGTATTGTCTGCACTCCATCCCAGCTGCAGCAGCTGCTTCTGGCTGTCCAAGGGAAAATCCATACTGAAACCTGCTCAGCCGTCTCTTGGACGGCCTCATCACCCAACCCGGTCTCTCCCTCCTTTATCCTGTAAAAAGACCCGTCGCTGCTTCCTTCTTAGCTACCCAACTTGGTGCCCCCCCCCCCCCCCCCGGCGCACTTAGTCCAACCCTATTCAGCGTATATGTGCTTGCTTTAGGATTACCAAGCCTTGCACACTATGCTCGTCCCTTTGCCCTGAAACTCAAACCCTCCTTCCTTGCTTCCACCACATCGTGCTCCCAACCCCTGACCCCTCCCTCCCAGCATTCCTTCACCTCCATTGAGCCTCCCGCAGTCTGGGGAAAAATCCCCCTTAAAGGCCTCTCCCTGTACCCATCCCCCTTGTGCCTCCTCCCCCTGCCATGCGATCCTCCCCCATCCACCCAAATTTGCACCCTGACCCCCCCCCGCCCCCTCCTCGCTTGCGGCGCCGCAAAAAGGTCCGTCAGGTGGCACCCATACTCTACGTGGGACCGCAAACACTCTGCCCGCGCCTTTATGTCACTTCAGACCGAATTCCTCTTTTTCAATACTGTGGGTGATTAATACTCTGCCCCAGAGCACTCTATGTTGAGCCACGCCAAGATCTAAACATTATTCCCCTGCTCCAACGTCGGCAGTTCTGAATCCAGGGCCCCTCCGCTCCTGCATCCAACCACCAAAAACACTACTACCAAGCCGAGACTCCTGCAGCAGCCCCCCCCCTCACTTCACCGCAACCCACCGGCACCTACCCTCTGGAACCAACCCAACCATGCTAGACCGATCCCCTTGCATGCCCAACCCCGCTCCATGCCAGTGACAAGCACCACAACACCAGTCCTCCAACCCCAGGATGCGCACCTCCCCACATATATCTCCTGCAATCCTGTCTCCCTCCGTGCCCAGCATGACCCCCACAAATTGCAAACCTCCACCACCACGACCAGGCCAACACCCCAGCGCCTTCATTAACCCACACCATCTCCCGCACCTTGCTCCACTCCCACTGCCGGACGAACCTCGAGCTGGGGGCAATGCCATCCCGCATGCTTGCTACTGCTGGGTCCGTAAATTGGCAACCGGGCCAAACATTGGGTGTAGCCACACCCCAGAGTCCTCTGCACATGTATACAGCTCTTTACCCTCCAACACTCCACACCACATCTCTGCGCGCCCATCAATCCTGACAGCCCAGCAGCAAACCCCCTGCATAACCAGGCTGCAGCACGAATCTCCGCCACCCCTCTAATGTTCCACGGCACCCACACCTTAAACCACCAACCTCCCCCACCTCAGCGGAACTGCATCTACTCTCAGCCCCAACTGCCCCCCCCCCCCACCTCCCCAGGTGCCATACCCTGCTACCTTTGAAGGCGACCACTGCTCTGTGCCACCCGCACAAACAACCCTTGGCCCTCCCCACACTTCTCCCGCCATAACACCATTTCCGCCCTACCCCAACCGTTCTCGGCCTCCCGGCAGCCCGTGGGTACCACGGCTGACCCTGAACTGCAACCGGTCTTACGGGCCTTAGAAGGATGAAAGGCTGAGGACATGAAGACTGGGCCTCTGACAGCTGCACAAGGGACACCAGCAGCTCCCTGAATCCTCTCCTTATGCGTGCGGGTTGGAGCCAAACCATATGCGTGCGGGTTGGAGCCAAACCATATGCGTGCGGGTTGGAGCCAAACCATATGCGTGCGGGTTGGAGCCAAACCATATGCGTGCAGGTTGTAGCCAAACCAGCACTCTAAGGTGACGAGCCTCCACCCACCCACCAGTGCCTGCCTCCCCCACACCCCACGTGCAAAGGAATCCCCCACCCCTGCAAGAATGGCGCCTACCTCTGCCTCCTGTTGCTATTATACTTCCCAGTATTGGCTCATACCTGACTTTAATTGACAACACCCACCCCCACATTCCAAGGCCACCGATTGTGTCCACCCTGTGCCACCCCCTTCCCCATCTCGTACCTTCTTATGCACCACTCTGACTCCCGATTACCCAAAACCCACAATTCTTCCCCCTTTCTTTTCCTTCTGATCGCCCGGTTTCCTTTACTCTAGTTGTGCCTCTGACGTCTCGCAAATTTAGAACGCACCACGCTAAACATTAATCCACACTCCCTGCTGGCACAAAGTACCACACTTCCACCCCCCTGCAATACCAAATAGTGCACTCCCGCATAGTTCGTGCAGTTCGCATTCTGTGCCAATCTGGCAAGTTCACACAGTCTGGACTACTTGCTGCCTTGCTCTTTGATTGTTAATCTTAAAACCCTCATGCAGGCTCTTGTTGCGGATTCACTCTTTATATGCAACTGACTCTGTGAATTAAGACTGGGCCTCGCACTGCTTTCCCAGGACACCAGTGTCTCCTTGAATCCTCTCGTTGTGTGAGTTGCAACCAGACCACCAGTCACTTCGAGGGCGGAGGACTGACATCCTTCCCCCCCCTCGTCCCACCGGCCTATCCTATCCTCTTCTGTGCCTGAGTGAGGCGACAAACGCACCCCCCCCCAATTTGATGGCACTGTGCTGCGCGATGCCCCCCCTCCTGCATGCCCTCAGTACCCCCGGTCCATCAGCCTACAATGCCGGCTGCCCCACGCATCTCTTCTACTCTTCTATCCTCTCTCCCTGGTTAACGGCACCTCATCCTTCCCAAGACCTACTGTTCCCCACCGCCCTTCTTTCCCCCTCCTCTCCCTCACCTCACACTCTGTAGCCGACGCACCTCTTCTCCTGACAAAATTCCCGGATAAAGAGGGCCTTATGCCCAGTGCCCACATTTAAATACCCCTTCCTCCCTACCATCTTCCTAACCCCTTTATAGCCTGTTAGATGGTGCAGGAGTAAAGTATCTTAAGGAACAGAACCTGTCTATTGGTGCAGGAGTAAAGTATCCTGGTGCACAGAGCCCGGTTTAGAAGGCGCAGGAGTAATTCATGTATTTCTGATGGACAGATGCCCTTTAGATGGCGAAAGAGTAATTTCTATAGAGAATCGTCTGGCTTCAAACACATGACGAATCATTCTCTGTGGCTTCACCGCCCCTTAACCTTCGCTTACAGTATCCCCCCCACACACACACTAACATCTTTTATTTTACTCCCTCTGGTTCCCTCCAAACTCACGACGCGTAAAGCCGCTCTGATATTTGAGAGTTGGTTGTGTAGTCTTCAATAACCTCTGTGGTTGCACATTTCACTGAGCGCCTATTGCATCAGTCACCAGGAGGCGCTATAAGGACAACGGGCCATGTTCATGCCACGCATTTATTTATTTAATTTATTTTGTGACTGTATGTAGCGCGGACTCAGCCCGTGGGCATCAGAGCGCTTTTCAATAGGGAAAACTGGATGGTATATAAATAAATCACCTCTGCGGACGGTGCACGTGAGTGTGTTTTCACATGCATCAATGTGTGCTTGTGTTACCATGCCGGCTCCCTTACCTCCCACGTCAAATTGTTTTTCTTGCACAGGTCCATGTGGTGCTAGGGGACTTGTTTGCATGTTTTGACGTGGCTGAGTGGGAAACAAATTGTTTCTTTTTTATTGCAGAAGCAACCTTTAAAATATGTGTTCCTGCTATCCACTTGAGTTGGAAATTACATAAAACGTGCTATTTCTGTGAGAAGGGCGGTGGTTAGGCTTCAACTCTAGATTTCCTCGCCATGGTTTCTCACAACATTTAACAGTAGCACTCTACTGCCCTCACTCTACCGCCCTCACTCTACCGCCCTCACTCTACCGCCCTCACTCTACCGCCCTCACTCTACCGCCCTCACTCTACCGCCCTCACTCTACCGCCCTCACCCTACCGCCCTCACCCTACCGCCCTCACCCTACCGCCCTCACTCTACCGCCCTCACTTTACCGCTCTACTGCCCTCTCTACCGCCCTCACTCTACCGCTCTACCGACCTCACTCTACCGCTCTACCGACCTCACTCTACCGCTCTACCGACCTCACTCTACCGCTCTACCGACCTCACTCTACCGCTCTACCGACCTCACTCTACCGCCCTCACTCTACCGCTCTACCGCCCTCACTCTACCGACCTCACTCTACCGCTCTACCGCCCTCACTCTACCGCTCTACTAACCTCACTCTACCGACCCCACTCTACCGCCCTCGCTCTACCGCTCTACCACTCTACCGCCCTCGCTCTACCGCTCTACCACTCTACCGCCCTCGCTCTACCGCTCTAGCTCTACCGCCCCCACTCTACCGCTCTAGCTCTACCGCCCCCACTCTACCGCTACCGCTCTACCGCCCCCACTCTACCGCTCTACCGCCCCCACTCTACCGCTCTACTGCCCCCACTCTACCGCCCCCACTCTACCGCTCTACCGCCCCCACTCTACCGCTCTACCGCCCCCACTCTACCGCCCCACTCTACCACTCTACCGCCCCCACTCTACCACTCTACCGCCCCCACTCTACCACTCTACCGCCCCCACTCTACCACTCTACCGCCCCCACTCTACCACTCTACCGCCCCCACTCTACCACTCTACCGCCCCCACTCTACCACTCTACCGCCCTCACTCTGCCACTCTACCGCCCTCACTCTGCCACTTTACCGCTCTACCGCCCTCACTCTGCCACTTTACCGCTCTACCGCCCTCACTCTGCCACTTTACCACTCTACCGCCCTCTCTTCTATGGCCCTCCCTCACTCTATCTATGGCCCTCCCTCACTCTATCTATGGCCCTCCCTCACTCTATCTATGGCCCTCCCTCACTCTATCTATGGCCCTCCCTCACTCTATCTATGGCCCTCCCTCCCTCACACTATCGCCCTCCCTCCCTCACACTATCGCCCTCCCTCCCTCACACTATCGCCCTCCCTCACACTATCGCCCTCCCTCACACTATCGCCCCCCCTCACACTATCGCCCCCCCTCACACTATCGCCCTCCCTCACTCTATCGCCCTCCCTCACTCTATCTATCGCCCTCCCTCACTCTATCTATCGCCCTCCCTCACTCTATCTATCGCCCTCCCTCACTCTATCTATCGCCCTCCCTCACTCTATCTATCGCCCTCCCTCACTCTATCTATCTATCGCCCTCTATCTATCTATCGCCCTCCCTCTATCTATCGCCCTCCCTCTATCTATCGCCCTCCCTCACTATCTATCTATCGCCCTCTATCTATCTATCGCCCTCCCTCTATCTATCGCCCTCCCTCTATCTATCGCCCTCCCTCTATCTATCGCCCTCCCTCTATCTATCGCCCTCCCTCTATCTATCGCCCTCCCTCTATCTATCGCCCTCCCTCTATCTATCGACCTCCCTCTATCTATCTATCTATCGCCCTCCCTCTACCGCTCTAGCTCTACCGCCCCCACTCTACCGCTACCGCTCTACCGCCCCCACTCTACCGCTCTACCGCCCCCACTCTACCGCTCTACTGCCCCCACTCTACCGCCCCCACTCTACCGCTCTACCGCCCCCACTCTACCGCTCTACCGCCCCCACTCTACCGCCCCACTCTACCACTCTACCGCCCCCACTCTACCACTCTACCGCCCCCACTCTACCACTCTACCGCCCCCACTCTACCACTCTACCGCCCCCACTCTACCACTCTACCGCCCCCACTCTACCACTCTACCGCCCCCACTCTACCACTCTACCGCCCCCACTCTACCACTCTACCGCCCTCACTCTGCCACTCTACCGCCCTCACTCTGCCACTTTACCGCTCTACCGCCCTCACTCTGCCACTTTACCGCTCTACCGCCCTCACTCTGCCACTTTACCACTCTACCGCCCTCTCTTCTATGGCCCTCCCTCACTCTATCTATGGCCCTCCCTCACTCTATCTATGGCCCTCCCTCACTCTATCTATGGCCCTCCCTCACTCTATCTATGGCCCTCCCTCACTCTATCTATCGCCCTCCCTCACTCTATCTATCGCCCTCCCTCCCTCACACTATCGCCCTCCCTCACACTATCGCCCTCCCTCACACTATCGCCCTCCCTCACACTATCGCCCTCCCTCACACTATCGCCCTCCCTCACACTATCGCCCTCCCTCACACTATCGCCCTCCCTCACACTATCGCCCTCCCTCACACTATCGCCCTCCCTCACACTATCGCCCTCCCTCACACTATCGCCCCCCCTCACTCTATCGCCCTCCCTCACTCTATCTATCGCCCTCCCTCACTCTATCTATCGCCCTCCCTCACTCTATCTATCGCCCTCCCTCACTCTATCTATCGCCCTCCCTCACTCTATCTATCGCCCTCCCTCACTCTATCTATCGCCCTCCCTCACTCTATCTATCGCCCTCCCTCACTCTATCTATCTATCGCCCTCTATCTATCTATCGCCCTCCCTCTATCTATCGCCCTCCCTCTATCTATCGCCCTCCCTCTATCTATCGCCCTCCCTCTATCTATCGCCCTCCCTCTATCTATCGCCCTCCCTCTATCTATCTATCGCCCTCCCTCTATCTATCGCCCTCCCTCTATCTATCGCCCTCCCTCTATCTATCGCCCTCCCTCTATCTATCGCCCTCCCTCTATCTATCGCCCTCCCTCACTCTATCAATCTATCGCCCTCTATCTATCTATCGCCCTCCCTCTATCTATCTATCGCCCTCCCTCTATCTATCGCCCTCCCTCTATCTATCGACCTCCCTCTATCTATCGCCCTCCCTCTATCTATCGCCCTCCCTCACTCTATCTATCTATCGCCCTCTATCTATCTATCGCCCTCCCTCTATCTATCGCCCTCCCTCTATCTATCGCCCTCCCTCTATCTATCGCCCTCCCTCACTCTATCAATCTATCGCCCTCTATCTATCTATCGCCCTCCCTCTATCTATCGCCCTCCCTCTATCTATCGCCCTCCCTCTATCTATCGCCCTCCCTCTATCTATCGCCCTCCCTCTATCTATCGCCCTCCCTCTATCTATCGCCCTCCCTCTATCTATCGCCCTCCCTCTATCTA